>NC_133157.1:2609000-3257500 GCF_040802235.1 Manis javanica | reverse complement strand
CCTGAAATTCCAAGCTGAATGACTATCCCTGGGATGTAGGGGAGGCCTCGTCTTTCTAGACGCCCTGGCCCCCTATCCTGCCTCACAGATGGCCAGAGACGGTGACCTCAGCGTATCCTCCTTCCAGCGCCATCAGGGCGGGAGCCAGTGCAGCTTCCGCAGATGAGCCCCAGGTTGCTGGACCTCCCTTCTCGGGGAGGAGGGGCCCTGCTCTCTGACACAGCTCTGCACCTCTTTCCCTCTGGCCTCCTGCATTCTCCTGCTTCTTTCTGAGAAGCTGGGCATCCGGCCCTGGGGCCTGCCCTTCCACTCCAAGCCCCCACAGCACTGGGGACAGCCAGAGCAGCAAGGCTGGGGCTGGCTCCCTGAATTCCAGCCACTCCAGGGAAGGCCCGGCGGGGTGGGTCTGGCAGTGAGAGAGGGTGGAAGTTGCGCTGGTCCCTGTGCAGGCAGGCTGTGCGCACACTCGGGTGCCAGCCAGGCGTGGGTGCTCCCCACCCCTGCCTAGGTGTTGCCTAAAAGTGCGGTCACCACGGCAGCAGCCTCACTGGGGGCCTCCCCAGCTTCCTGTCTGGCTTGGCCTGTTGGACATTTGGACCACGGGGAGCAGTGTGGGTCGCATGGGGCCCTGGCCAGAAGGGAGGTCAGGGGGGCTGAAGGCTGACCCCTCCCGAGGCAGGTGGGAGACCAGCAGCTGGAGCGAGTGCTCGCGCACCTGTGGCGAGGGCTACCAGTTCCGCATCGTGCGCTGCTGGAAGATGCTGTCGCCCGGCTTCGACAGCTCCGTGTACAGCGACCTGTGTGAGGCGGCCGAAGCCGTGCGGCCCGAGGAGCGCAAGACATGCCACAGCCCGGCCTGTGGGCCGCAGTGGGAGATGTCCGCGTGGTCAGAGGTGAGCGCGTGCGGCCCAGCCCCATGGGGGCCTCAGGGTCTGCGCCCCTGGGGCAGTCCTGAACCCCCGCCCTGGCTTCCCCACAGTGCACGGCCAAGTGCGGGGAGCGCAGCGTGGTGACCAGGGATATCCGCTGCTCAGAGGATGAGAAGCTGTGTGACCCCAACACCAGGCCTGTGGGGGAGAAGGACTGCACCGGGCCCCCCTGTGACCGCCAGTGGACCGTCTCCGACTGGGGGCCGGTGAGGCAGGCCGGGTGTGCCATGGGGGGGCCGGGGCTGAAGGCCAGTGAGAGGCTCCTGGTGCTGCGCCTTGCTGAGCCTCGGTTTCCCCGTTCTTCTGGAAGGAGCGTGTGGGGGAAGGACACCTAACTGGCTGTTCTTCCCATTATTATGAGGAATCAAAGCCTTTATCCAGAAACAAACAGCCCCATCACAATCCCCTTTTATCACATCCCTGTTTGTCTCCCATCTCTGATTCTGGTGTCGAAGAGACGCTCAGCAGCTCAGCAGGCCCCTGGGCGCTGTGTGCACGGAGGCCCTTTGCAGGTGTCTTGGGCAGGCTTCTCCATGTATGTTTTTCACTGAGCGTGCAATATTTCTGTAATTAGAACAGAAAATGTTATTTAAAAAGGGGTTACCATGGCAACTCCTCCCCATGCTGCCTGGAAGATGCTGTCGGGGACCTGGGAGGGGGCTCTAACCCCGGCGTCCCCCTGCAGTGCAGTGGCAGCTGTGGTCAGGGCCGCACCATCAGACACGTGTACTGCAAGACCAGTGACGGACGGGTGGTGCCCGAGTCTCAGTGCCAGACAGACGCCAAGCCTCTGGCCATCCACCCCTGTGGGGACAAGAACTGCCCCGCCCACTGGCTGGCCCAGGACTGGGAGCGGGTGAGTGTCCCCAGCAAACCTAGCAGGTCTCCCTCTGCAGGGACAGCATCTGACTGACAGCTAAGGGTCCTGAGAGACAGATTGGTCAAGTGAGAAATAATTGTAAATGATGATGACACAATTCACTGAAAATTAATTTGAAATAGAAAAGGCCAAAAAGCATGCAAACCCCTCAGATCTTTCCAAATCTAAACAGGCAAATGCTCAAAGATGCAGAGCTCATGCTCCCCCATCTGCAGCCCCAGCCTCCCCGCGTCCTGATCTGTGGGAAATCGGGGACGGGGGTCACCCAGGGCTGCACTTGCTTTTGGCCCATGGTCCTGGGTAGCTGTTGTTCTCAGGACCACCGTGTCCTCCCCACCAACAACCCGTCTCGGTCACCAACTTGCCCTTTCAGACGAATTGTTCTCAACCACATTGCTTTCAATCAGTCATTTCAGGCAGATCACTATTAAGTCAAATCATCCGACACCAAATTGTCGTTAACCATTTTGTTTCGATACAGATGGTTTTCTGTTAAATTGCTTTTAATCAAATCTGTTTTGGGCCAAATGGTTATCGACCCAAGAGTTCTCAGCCAATCTGCCATCGATCTGAGCATTTTCGCCCAATTGCTATTGACTAAGCCATTATCAGCGGCATTGCTGTGCGCCCCGTGTCCTGGCCTCTGACAGCTGACCCGGCTCCATCTGTCCCCCGGCCTCAGTGCAACACCACGTGTGGCCGAGGGGTGAAGAAGAGGCTGGTCCTGTGCATGGAGCTGGCCAATGGGAAGCCACAGACACGCAGCGGCCCTGAGTGCGGCCTGGCCAAGAAGCCCCCCGAGGAAAGTACGTGCTTCGAGAGGCCCTGCTTCAAGTGGTACACCAGCCCGTGGTCCGAGGTGAGTGCCCCGCTGGCCCCCTCTGAGGTTGCCCGAGGCCAGGCCCGGGCTCTGGTCCTGCCATGGTACTTCCCCTCCTGCCCCTCCTGCCCCTCATGCCCCCTGTCTGAGCCTCCACCAGGGCTTTCTGTTCTGGGAGAGCTGCTCACCTCTACCAAATCAGCTAGTGCAAAAGCCACCTCCTCCAGGAAGCCTTCTCAGATCTCACCTCTGGGACCCCTGTAGGGCTCATACTGGGCCTTTTTTGACCAGATCACTTCCGATTTTGCAATATAGCCTTCTAGTCATGTGTTGCACAGCATGTGTGCCTGACATCCACCACAGGGCAGACTGATCCCAGGTGGGTGCTGGGAGTGTGCAGGGCTGCATCAGACAGGGCCCTGGCCCTGGGGGCCAGAGTCATGGCAGGGACACAGGAGTAGGGATGCAGACAGATGGCGGAATGCACACTCTGGTGGCAGAGGGGACCAGAAGGAATGGTGGCTACTCTCCCAACACAGGCCTGGCCCCTCCATGGGTCTGTGAGCTCCTTGGCCTCAGGATGTTGGGTGGCACAGAGCTGGGATCTTGCTTGTGCAGCCAGGAGCAGAGCCCTCCCCCTAGAGGCCCATGTGGGCAGGCGGGGGCCAGGCACTTTGCCAAAGGGGTCTCCTTTCCTCCTCCCAACGGGGCATGGTGGGGTGGGGTGCTCTCCTTCCCATTACACAGTAGAAGCTAAACTTCAGAGATGTATCTGACCCACTCAGGGTCCTGCGGTTATTGGGGTGTGGCAGACATTGGAGCCCAAGTCTGTCCCTTGTCCCAGGCAGGCTGAGAAATCTGTAAAATGAAGGGAGCCCCTGGACCCAGCCACCCCCAACAAAACCAGGGCAGAGGGCCCCCAAGGTGCTTGGGGCTGGCCTGCCAGAGATGGGGCCGCTCGCGTTTCGCAGACAGGGAGGCAGGGTGGGCAGCCCCTACCCCCTCCCTGGTTCTCTGGCAGAGCAAGGCAGGCTGTTTCACTTCTGCTATTTTCTCTTCCGTTCCCCTCCGTGGAGGGGTGTGATTCCAGGCCCTGGGGGCCTGTAGGCATCCCTGAGGCCCCCGGCAGCCCAGAGGCAGCCACAGGCAGACCTCCACGCTCGTGGTCTGCACCCTCTCCTGACATGGCCTTAGCGGCAACGCCACTCCCGCCCTCCCAGCTGTGCTATCAGCTTTCAGGAGGGGGGAATTGGGGGGCCCACAGGGATCTTTGGGCATCACTGGTTCCCTAGGGGTGGAGAACGGGTCACAGCCAGTGCTGCTGTGGCCAGGCTGTGTGAGCCGGACTGTCCAGGGCCTCGGCTGGGAGGCGAGAGTGGGAAGGGTGGCAGGTGAGGCCTGACGGGGGCTCCAGGTGCCCGGGAGCCAGGCTGACACCTGCACCTTGGAAGGTGCATCCAGCTTCAGAATGTGGGAGGGCCACTGTGGGCAGGCCCAGGACGTCCTAGGTGCAGGTGTTGTGCTGGCCACAGAGCCGTGGGAGGGAGGAGAGCTGTGAAGCAGGAGCCGGCCCCGGAAGAGCCCGGGATGCTGGGGAGGAGGAGCCCGTGTTGCCCTGATGATGGCGGGTGGGCGAGAGGGGCCTGGCACAGACGGGGTGTGTGCGGCCCTCCGTCATTCTGTCCCTGCTGAAGCAGCACCTTCTCCTCCCACAGCTGCCCCTCCACAGGGTGCAGGCTCAGTGACAGTTCTCTCTTCCTGGCTGCCCACCCAGCCCCCAGGAACAGGGCAGTGGGTTCCCTCCAGGGGCACAGCCAGAGCTCCTAGGTGTCCACCCAAGGCTGATTTCCTCTGTGCTTGGTGCCAGGCTGGCCTCTCATTGCCTCCCTGCTGGGCCAGCCCCCGAGGCCAGAAGTGGGGGGTTCCCCCTGCTGTCTTCATCACTTCTCTGCACATAGTCCGAGGGCAGACCTCCCACCCTGCCCGCCTCAGGGGACCGAGGGCCCAGGTCCCAAGGTGCCTGGGTGACGTGGGGTCACCCACATCGGAGGGAGTGAGAGACAGCCACCACCTGCAGGATCTTGGCAGGAGGACAGTGGGTAACGGGGCAGCAGCAGCCCCCGGTAGCCCAGCAGGGCTTTCCAAGGGGAGGGAGTGTCCCAGGTCGTGGGTGTAGCTTTGGAAGGTATGTTGAATTGGCCCCCAATAAATGCAGCTTTTTACTGGAGTGGAAGCCAGTGCTCCCCTCAGCCAGTGCCCCCTGCACTGCCACCCCATGTCCTGGGAGCTCTGTAGCACAGGCCCCAGGAGAGCTGGAGCCACATGGCCCACCAGGGACACAGTGAGAGAGGAGGGGGCACCCTTCACTGTGCAGGCGGGGAAATGGGGCACTGAGGTGGGCATGGGCACCGGGGAGCCTGAGTGTCGGGCAGTGCCCGTTCCTCCCTCACCACCTCAAGCCTTTGTGCGTCCCATGTCAGTTGAGACTCAGCAGGCTGGTGAGCGGGGGGCTGGAAGCCCCCCCACCGTGGGGCCCTTGGCCACACTGTCTCTCCCCATCAGTGCACCAAGACCTGTGGGGTGGGCGTCCGGATGCGAGACGTGAAATGCTACCAGGGGACCGACATCGTCCGAGGCTGTGACCCACTGGTGAAGCCTGTTGGCAGGCAGGCCTGTGACCTGCAGCCCTGCCCCACAGAGCCCCCAGGTGAGAAGGAGGCGGCTGAGGGCCCGGCAGGGGCTTCCTGTGGAGGTGTGGGCAGAGCCAGGGCCTGAAGGGTGAGCAGGTGTCAGCCGGGGTAACCAGGGGGGTCTACGGCTACCAAGGCACGTCATGGCAAAGGTCTACCCCGGAACGGCCAGGCCTGTCTGCGAGGCGAGGGTGGGAAGGGCAGCACGTGAGGCCTGCCTGGAACTTGGGTCCCCATGCCAAGACCTGCACTTTGGAAAGGGCATCTGGTTTCAGAAGATGGGAGGGCCACTGTGGGCAGGGGCTGGGACCCCAGGATGCTTCAGCCTGAGAAGTCTGGTGCTTGGCACACAGGAGATGGGGAGCGAGGGGCTGACACAGAGTCTTGGCATCGGGCACCTGGAAGATGGAGGAGGGTGCTGGGCCCTGAAGGGGGCAGAGGCAGGGGATGAACTCTGCCTCAGATCTACTGAGGGGCACCTGTGGGCTTCCCGGGGATGTTCGGGCTCCTTGGGGGCTCCTCCAAACCCCGGCCCGGGGCATCACCCAGATGGAAGCACCTGGTGGGGTGGTGCTATCCCTGGGGAAGGATCAGGGGCAGGAAAGGGGAGGCACAGGAACGGAGCGCAAGTGGCTGTAGTGGGGCGGGAGGCCCACTGTCCCTGCGCCTGGGAATGGGGTCACCTGTCCTCAGGGGCTCTGTCACCCAGGGCCACCCTTGTGCAGCCCAACTCCTGCGTCAGAGGAGAGGAGGCAGGGGTGGGGTGAGGTGGGGATCCTGTCCTGTCGAGTTTTCGCCCCTTGGCTGCCTGCCGATGCCCCATGTGCCCACCATATCCTTTCCCCAGACGACAGCTGCCAGGACCAGCCAGGCACCAACTGCGCCCTGGCCATCAAGGTGAACCTCTGCGGCCACTGGTACTACAGCAAGGCATGCTGCCGTTCCTGCAGGCCCCCCCACTCCTAGGCCTGAGCCGACACCCCTCAGAGACCCACAGCAGCCTTTGGGGCCCTGCCATGCACACCCTTCCCGCAGGGCGCCCAGCTGTGAAGACGTGACGCTGAGCCTCGGCTCTCCTGGGAGGGAGAGCCCCCGTGTGCCTCCGTTGGCCCTGCCCCGGGAGGCCATCCTCAGGGCCACCAGGAAGGCGTGTCTGTGGTTCCAGCCCCAGCACCCGGCAGCGCCAGCCTGTTGGGGGCCCTGGACGCCCTCCCACTCCAGGGCTGTGCCACCAGGGGAATGGACAAGGGGGCAGCCAGGGAGACCCGGGTGCTGCCTCGGGTCCTGGCCCTCTCTAGATGCACCCCTTTCAGAGCAATCTGTATGTCACGACTTAGCGTCTGCCGGCCTCCCTTTCACGAAGCTGGCCCACCGAGGGACCCACTGCACTTTACGTCCGGGGGAGCGGCGCCCTTTCTCGCGACACGCTTGGATGTACTGTGGCCGTCAGTACTCCTCTGTAGGTTAATAAAGTGGTCGTGTTTATGGCGGCATCGTGGGCTCTCCGTGGCTCTGGTGGGAGGACCGGCCGTGAGGCTTCCCAAGCCAGGTGTGCAGCGCGCACACTCAGGAAGATGTGCTGTGGCCTCGGGCTAGGGCGGGGGCACAGGCTGCAGCATCTGCCCAAGGAAATGATGCCAGGAAAAAGCAGACAGAAGGCAACAGTGGGGCGCCTGCAGGGAGGGGGTCGGGGGATTGGACCAGAACTGAGTGGGTCTCATACCTAGAACACAGGGGCCTGCGGGACATGGGGGCCCTGGTGGGAACTCCGTACCCCAAGCCTCAGGAGAAAAGCTCCCACCTCAGGATGTTGGGAAGAACAGAGGAGATAAGGCAGGTGGGGCAGGGGTAGGCTGGGGGTCACACACTGAGCACTCAGGAACCACCATCAGGAACTACTGTTTCTGGACCTCATTAAAAGCTACTTAATTTAGATTTGTGGGTGCAGGGACACAGGAGGGCTTCCTGGGGGAGGTGACGTTTAGGCTGTACAGGAGTGCTTCTCCTGGGTGAAGTGGGGGACCAGTGTAGAGGAAACAGCGTGCACACCGCCTGGAGACAGTGGGGCTGTGGAGGGTGCAGAAGCAAGCTGGTCTGGTTGCAGTGGAGGGAGGGGACGTGGGTGTCCCCCTGCCGCAGGACAGCGAGCCTGCAGGATCATCTTCTTTGGGGGCAGGTAGCAGGGAGGCAGGTAGCTGCCAGGCCACTTCCCTGGGATGCGGAGCCCAGAAACAGGACCAGAGAGGGTCCACCACACGGTATTAGGATGGCATTGAGGGGACACTGCAGGTTCACTGCGGCCCGTGGGCGGGGCTTACTTGAGGCCACACTCTCAGCGCCAGTAGAGGTGAGCCACGGTCACCCTCACCCAGGCCCCGGGCCTTCCTGCTGTTCCCCAGCCCTGTGCTCTGTCCCCGTGCCCCAGTCCCCTTCCTCCCAACGCTCCCTGGGCCCAGAGCATTGTCAGGGCTCCCGGAGCTCCGAGTTCAGGCCTGGGAGCCCGGAAACACACGTGGCTGGCTGTGGCTAGCCCTCCGTGCCTGACCCTGCGCTGGACGCGGCCCCTCCCGAGGTTCCAGAGAGGGGTCTGGGCTGGCCGGGAACTCTGGGCCCACCGAAGCCAGCAGCAGGGCGGCCCTGGAGCGCCCCCCAGACCCCACAGTGCTGCAGAGTGAACACACGTGGATGAGTGCATGTTTCATTTCAAACTGGTATCAATCTATACAGTGGGTAGGGATCAGAAGGGGAAATAGGGAACTGGGACAGAATAGCCACAGGAAGTGCCACCTCCCAGCCCTTGACCCCCACCCCCCTCCCCAGCCCACCCCCCAAGATGATGCATCAGAAACAGACTCAGGGTTCCACAAAGGAAGGGGAGGCGGGGGCTTCGGGAAGCCGGTGTGAATTCCACGAGCAGGTCCAAACTGAGACGGGGAGAAAGGGAGGAGAAAAGAGCTGAGATGATAAAAATAGTCTTCACTGACTCTGCTCACGTCCACGCCGCTCAACTCATTGGTGCTTTCGGCCAGAAGCGGGTGCTCAGGCTGGGTGGCTCAGGGCCCTGCAGTGGTTTGTTTGCAAGGAAGCTGGCTTAGCTGGGGGAGCTTGGTCCGATGTCCTGGGCAGAGAGGGGCTACCCTACCTGGGGCCGCTCCGCCACTGGCCCAGGGCAGAGGGGGCCCAGGGAGAGCTGGGGCCCTGGGGCCTGCAGGCAGGAAATCATGCCTCTGACTGGGTGTAGGAGCTGAATTCTCATGGCTGGTGCTCCTCGGTTTGGGGCATTTCTCTGCAGTGGCTATTGAGCATCAATTCCCCAGCTGGAGAGAAGGGGTTGGAGACTGGGTTCCCAGGGAAACCCCCCCCACTGGGCGCCTGGAGGAGATTGGGCTCAGCTGGGGTTGTCACATGGAGCTGGAGCAGGGGAGGGGTGGCCGGGGGCCTTGCTTGCTTCCAGGTCCTCCTGAGAAATGTGGGGCAGGGGGGAGAGCTTAGGTTTGCCTTCTCTAGGGACCAGAGCTAGGGGGGCTCCCGGAGGCTGGGGCCCAGGGGCAGGAGGCCCTAACCTGTCAGGCCTGAAGAGTGGGCTGTGCACTTAGCGTGGACACTCCTGAGGCAGGTGGTCAGCACATGGCTGCTCCCCTCCTCTGCGCTTCCCTCTTATACGAAAAAGCCAGTCAGGGCTGCACATCCCAAGGGCCTGGCCACCCGTGAAACTCCCCCTTCTGTGGAGACCTGCAGGGGGGCCAGCCCAACCAGTGTCTCAGCCGAATGGGCCTTGAAGCCAGAGGTGTGTGTGCAAGCTGGGAGGAAAGGGACAGAACACCACCATCAGGGAAGGCTTGTGCTGCAGGGTCCCCAGCATCGCGGCCACTGCCCCTTCCTTGAACAGGCTGGTAGGCGGGGAGTGATGTCGTCAGCCCTGCTCCCGAGATGCCCAACTGGCTGGGGCTGAGGTGGAGGCTGCTTTCCACTACCCCTTCCCTAACCAGAGCCCGGCCTCGAGAGGCTGTCTGCCATCAGGACGCCCGGTTCACCTGTGCCTGCGCTGTGCAGGCCTTCTAGCCCCAGGCCGGGTCCTCCCACCCCCCGTGGCCACGCTTGGTTCCCTGGGCCTTATCCTTGCAGCGAGGCCCAGAGCTCCCCGACGGAGCCTCGAGATGACCGGGATCGACTGGAGGAAGGCCAGGCTTAGCCCAGGTGCAGGCCTGGGGCCAGGCTGCTGTGTCCCTGAGATCCCAGCACGGTCCCGGGACTTGTCAGAGCCGGAGCGGGCAGCTCAGACGTCGGTGCTGATGCTGCGGCTCCGGGAGAAGGCCTCCCGCATGGCGGACAGGCGGCTGGGGTTGAGCGCCTGCAGGCCCTCGAAGCCCCCGGGCGGCAGCCCCACGTCCTCCTGGCTGATGCTCTTGTAGGCGATGCGCTCCCCGCCGTTGTGTACACCCCTGTCCTCGGGCTCCTGCAGGAAGAAGGTCGGGGGCTCGTAGTGGGAGCAGCTGCGGCAGAGGGTGCGGGCCTGCGGGGACTTCTGGCTGAAGGAGGTGGAGGCGGCGGGGTAGAGGGCCGGCCCGTCGGTTAGCGCCAGGCTGCGGCTGGAGAGCAGCGGTGGCAGGTGGGAGCGCACGGCGAAGTCGGGCTCCTCCTCGGCCTCCTCCGACTCGTCCTTCTTGCAGCAGTAGTACTGCGGGCAGAGGGCTGGTGACCGCCGGCTCCCACCCCCGCCACGGGCTCAGGGAGGGGTCGGCTGGGCTCGGGGTGCAGTGTGGCTCAGGCAGCCCGTTCTGGCCACCCCTCACGGCGCCTGCTCCTCCAGGCACCCTGTTAGATGTTCTGCAAGGAGGGACTTGCTCATTTGGTGCTTACAGTGTCCCGAGGCAGGTGCAATGGTCACCTCCATTTTTCAGGTGGGGAAACTGAGGCACAGGGAAGTCTGGCAACCTGGAAGTGGCAGAGCTGGGGTACAAGCCCAAGCAGTCTGGCCCCGATCTGGACTGTGCAGCCTTGCTCTGCATATACATACGGCGTCCTCCCACTCAGGAAGACATGGGACCTCAGATAGCCCAGGAGTGTGGGTCGCGGGGGACAGTATCAGGTGATGGAGCAGCATGGCCCAAGTGTTCACCCTTACTCTCTGGATTGGCAGCTGTGTGCCATTTGCTCAGTGCCCTGCCCTCTCTGAGCCTCAGTGGCTGTACCTTGCCGGGTACCTGCAAGCCCTGGGTGGGCAAGCCATGGAGCTGTCATCAGGCAACCCTACAGGTGGAGCCTGGGCCGGGGCTGCCAGCTTTGCACCGTCACGGAGACCCGACTCTTCCCCGCTTGCTGGGCCCCAGCCCTCATGGGGGCTCCTGCCCTGCCCCCCGCCCCATCCCTGGGTGTACCTGGAGCCGGCAGTAGCACAGAACAGCAATGATACAGAGCAGAATCACAGTCGCCAAGATGCCCCCGGTGATGACCACGGTCCCGGCTGTCATCCGCCCCCTTCTCCATCAACGGCCTGCAACACACGCCACCAGCCTTACCACCTCAGCGCCTCCTCATTGCCAAGCAAACTGTTCTAGTTTAGAAAGTGGAGACAGCAAGTCACAAGGGAAAATAAAGCACCCAGCACGTGCACACAGGAGGCAGTGCCGGGCCCCGGGGTGTGGCAGGAGGAGACCCAGGCCCATCCTGCCTCGCCCCCTTCCAGCCCGCTTCCGTGTCTGTGGAGGGTGATGCCAGTAACACCCCCCACCTGGGCCCATGGGGTTCTGTGGCGATTCCGCCAGCATGTATTTCGGCACTTGGCTCAGCAGGTCCAGCTGGGCTCTACAAGCTCCTGCGTTTTAAAACCTCCTGAAATGCCATCAAGCTGAACGTATGGTTTTATGACCTGCTTTTTCACCTACCAAAATCATCTTCATTTTTCCAGATCATTCAATTTTATTCTGCAACATAACTTTTAGCCATATTCCATTGTATAATATCACCGATCCCTTTTCTTTAAAAATTTTCATTGAGATAAAATACACATAGCATACACGTTGCTGTCTTAGCCAATTTTAAGTGCACAGCTAGGTAGTGTTAAGCACAGTCACACACTATTGTGCAACCATCTCCAGAACTTCATCTTTCAAAAGTGAAACCCAACTCCTTTTTGATATTTAAGTTGTTTACATTAAAAAATATCTTAAGCGGATGTTTCAGTGTTTCTGTGGCTAAGTAATTGGAGCCACTTGAGCTACAGGGCCTACTTCAATTACGTTTCCAGGATAAATTCTCAGAAGTGGGATTTCTAGGCCTAAGGACATGCCCTTTGTAAACCCCTTCTTATAGAATATGTCAAACAGAAGTAGCGACTATGAACCTCGCCATCACCAGCTGCGATCTTGTTAGTTTTTCCATCTGTCCAGCTGGTGCTGATAAACTAGTTCTCAGAATATAAGAACCCCGACTTGTGGCATTTGCTGATTCCCTGGCGTAAATATTCTCATTATGGCCCGGTTCAAGTCACCGAGGTCTAAGAACTGGCTTGCAAAGTTCCCGGATGGCTAGGAACCATCCCTCACAAACTGGTGGCTGTGGGCCCACCACCCAATGCAGTTTCCCGTGCCTCATTTTATCTTGCAGGGGGATAGCATGTGGGGGGCAATTGAGTATATGCATTAGAGATCCCAGAGCATATCTGTTTACTCATAAATACTTCAGTGCATCTGACAGATGAGAACTTTTTAAAAAATGCCCACTCTATGTTTAGCTTTCCCCACTCATCTCCAAAGTGTTTTTTTACAGTTGGTTTGTTCAAATCAGGATCCCATTGTGTCTGGCTCTTCTGACTCAGGGACGGTCCTGTTCTCTCTCCACACCCCATGTTGTTTATAGAAGAGACTGGGCCATTTATCTTACAGAATTTTCCATGTACTAGAGCTGTCTGGCTTCCTCGAGTGGCACGGTGACTGTTTTGTAGTGGCACTGTGACCTCACTGACTTTTATACATTTGATGTGTTCATCATTCCTTCTGATGTTCAAATGATCCTGCTGGGAATGTGGGATCGGAGCCCCCATCAAGTCAGCTTTCCTGTCATTTTGATGGGACCCCCACTAATCCCTGATGGCATTTCGCTTTAAGGTACAAGATATCCCGGATCTTGCCCCAGACCTGGGACACCCTGGGTCTCTTAGTGGGTAGTTTGTGTAGAGAACATAGTCTGGGCACTTGGGCGCTAACTGCCACTGGGTGCCCATTGGTTCTAGACTTTTCCCAGTGCCCAGAGCTGGGGAATATTTTTTTTGGAAATTATTTTAGGAAGAGAAAAATAAGATCTGAGCTTATACTGTTATTTCCACTTAAAATTAGAGATTACGGGGGTTTCCTTGTTAAAATCTGAATGTCTAGATGACATTCACAGTGAAAATCTTGTTTTTAATAACATTTTATTCTTTATTTGCTTTTTTCCATTATACATAATAATTTAAGTAACATTACCAATGTTTTTACTAAAAAGTCTATTGAGTGGAATTTGATATTTGTTGTTCTTTTTGTTCATATTCCCTCAGTTCTCATCCCTTCAAGTGACTCTTTCAAAGTCACATGGAATAATTTTTAGTATGATTTCTATACCAACTTGATACTTAGGTTCACTTATTCCAATTAGTTCTTACCTTTAAAAAGTTTTTGATTTAACTTTTTCTGCTTTTCAATTGTAGAAAATATTCGTTTCCAAAGTCAAAAGCATAAAACAAGGCACATCCAGAGGGGATTGCTTCCACTCTCTCCCCCACCCACTCCACCCCAGAGGGAACAATTTTACTTGGGTTTTCGGTTTTTCCTTCCCTCGCATCTTTCTAAAAATCTAGCAGATACGTATTTCCTTCCCCCCTTTAAACAGACCTGGCATCCTCCGTGCACCTTTGGCACCTGCCCTGTTTCCCCCTTGCAGCCTATTCCTGAGTGTACCACATATTCCCTGGATGCACCCAACATCCGCAGGGATCCCTCAGAGCTAGGGACAGCAGGTGCCTCACTCCTTTTCACAGCTGCATGGTGCTCCATGGTGTCGGGGAGCCCAGCTTACTCAGCAGGCCCTGTGGGTGGGCATCTGTGTTACTCCCCAGTTTTTACAGTTGCAGGAATGCGCAGCAATGAGCTTTGTGGTACGCACATTTCTTAAGTTTTGATAGACACTGCCAAAGACTTGCTGGAATTTAGGCCAAATTTTCCTCTTCCAGGAATGTTTGTGAATAACTGACAGACAGGATTTGTGTTCAGAGACTCAGGATCCGGGCAGTCTGTGAGTTGGAAGTGAGGGGCTACGCCCCTGCACTGGGGCAGGGGTGCTGGGAAGGTATGTGGCAGAGTTGCAGGCACAGTGGATTCCCGGGAGATGCTCCAGCCAGACTGGGGAGGGTCAGGCGGCCTGGGAGGGGGACATGTATGTGTACTGACATGGGCAGTCTTGCCCAGGCAATGCTATGTATCAGAGGCAAGGCTGGGACAGCAGCCCAGCCCCAGACAGAGGGCAGAAAGGCAGATCTGGGCGGACGCAGAGCAACGAGGCAGTAAGACACAAACTCACAGACAGCTCCAAGTTCAGACAGAGGCGCAGACAGGCAGACCCAGACAGCTGACCGACAGGGCCTGCGTCGGGAAGACACAACGCAGGCCACACAGAGCAGGAGCCCGGGGACCCCCACATTCTTGGGCGCCCTGCCAGGCAGCTCCAACCCACCTTAGCCCCTGGGGCGGTCGAGGCTAGCTGTCCCACCAGCTCTGCCAAAGGTGCTGGCTGACCTGCCACCAAAGCCACATTCGTACCCCTGCTGCCACCCCCTCTGGTGACAGCTTGCTGAGGTCAGGGTGCATGTGTACCACAGGCTGAGCTGATGCTCTTCTTTCTCCCAGGAAATGGAATTGGGACCTGGACACTGGCCAGTCCCTGCTGGCCACTTGACTGTAAAGTTTAGAGACAGGGTGCACAGAAAGCAGCCTGGAAGGCATGTCCAGCTATGTGCACGCAGAGCCAGAGGAGCCTGTCTGTGGGAGGGAGGGACAAGGCAGCCGGGGAAAACCAGGCTGTGGCCCTGCCGCACGGGGTCCAGTTCCCGCCCTGGATCTGCAGAGTGACTTCCTGTACCTGCGTTGTCCTCCCACAGCACCCCGGCGGGGCGCTGCCTGGGGTCTGCTCTGCTGCCTGCTCTTTGCAGCCCAAAAAGAGAAATGCAGTCCCACTTCCTCAGAGAGGGAGCTCATTAGGCTCGGAGAAGTCAAGGGAGGTCGTGTGGGTGTTAAACTCCACCAGGAAGTTTAGCACCCGCCAGTCCCCTGTATCCCAGCTGGACCCCCAGAGCCAGCCTGCTTCTGCCTCAGTTAGTCGTAAGCTGGGCTTCAATTGCCTGCCCCTCTCTGCCTCAGTTCCCCCCTCTGTAAAATGGAGAGAACATCAAGGGTGCTGCCAGACAGCAGTCATGCTGTGCTGATCGCTGTTAATATTTGTGACCCTCTTTGATCTAAACCCTCCGTCAGGTCCCGAGGGTGCTGCGGATTGGCGGTGCTGGCCAGAGCTCTCCCTCAGGCCTGAGACACACACGGCGCCTTGTTCCCCCGGCTCTTGGGGCCCCTTCAGCAGCAGGCAGCCTGCTAGCGTGACGGGAAGGGTGCCGGTGCAGGCCAGGCGCCCTGGGCTGTCAGCAGCCACAGCTCCGACACCCGGCCCCATCCAGCTGGAGCGTCTCAGCCTTGCTCTACAGATACACACATGCCGAGGGGCAGCAACACCCGCAAAAGGCGCCAGCCCCAGCCAGCAGACATGCATGCCACTGGCAGCTCTGCTCACGCCCCAGCCTGACATCTGTCCACGTCAACTTCAAACAGCTTATAAGAGCAACATGGCCTTCCTCGGCCCCACCCTCCTGCCACCTCTTTGCCTTGCTGTGCCCTACCTGCAGGATACCCTCCCCTCTGCCCCTTCAGGGCCCACCCTGTCATCAGGGCTAGAACATGCCTCCTCCTCCAGGAAGACTTCCCAGATTTCTCTAACCTTGAGATGCCAGTGCTTGGACAGGGAGGCTGAGGCCAGTGCAGAGGGTGGAGTGGGGGTGGAGGGTGACTCATCCATGACTTTACACAGTGAGTTCTCAGCCAGATGCCCAACTCCCACAGCTTGCTGTCTTCACTGAACTGTCGCCTTTCAGACCTGTGCCCAGGGCATTCTGCCAAGCTGGACATGGAAGTGATGAGCCTGAGGGGCCCCCATCCTGCCCAAGATGGGGGACTGCTGGGGAAGGTCCTGCCATAAACTCGCTCATAACCCTGGGTCAGAGGTGTCTCTGTGGGCTTCAGTTTCCTTATCTGTAATACGGGCTTGTCAGGGTTTAGACAACCACTCCCTGCCAGCTCTGGTATGAAGGATCTAGGTTTGTATCAAACCAGCCCTGCCAGCCAGGGGCCCGGATTACAGAAATGCATGACAAACTTCAAGGACCACAAATGTAAAAAAGTGCCAATGGGGGTTGCACACACTTGGAAGCATGCTTGCCTGGGAGCTCAGAAGAAACTGGGCCGACCCCACTGTCCCCTGGGTCCTGGGAACAGCTGCATACCCAAGACACAACCAAGGGCTTTGGGGCTCGGGTGGACTACATGGGGCTTCCTGGAGAAGGAGGCTTCTGAGCTGTCCTGGAAGGATGGACTGGCTGGCCGGGGAGAGGAAGGGCTGGGCCCTGGGTGGAGGGACAGCGCAGGCAAAGGCTGGGAAGCGGAGCCGTACGGCAGGCCCAGCAACAGCCTGGTGGAGGCTGCACAGCCTGCCTCCTCCAGCTCTCCCTGAAGCCTCCCGCACTGCCAGCCAAGACAATCTGGCGAGGATTGTGCTGAATTGTTAATCTTCCCCCTGGGACCATAAACGGTTTTAAAGCTTTATAAACGGCTTTGCTTCCCTGTCCCCACCCCTGGTTTTTACAGAGACAGGCTGCGAGATGGGGCCCTTCTGTGCACGCCACCCCCACCCCTAGAGTCTGTGGAGGGGGCCCGCAGTTCCCCACTCACAGCCCCACGTCTCCTGGAGGGCAGGCCGGCGGGGGAGCCAGCCGCTTTATGAGCTGCAGTTGTCTCCTGCGGCACGAACACCAAATGGGGTGGTGCCAGGGGCCGGGGAGCAGGAAACACCTGGCAGCAGAGCCAGACGCCGGCCCTCCACCTGCCTCCCCCCAACAGAGCCCCCTCCCCAGAACGACGTCCCCTGGCAGAGGCCCCCACATGGCTGCCATCTGGACCACATGTCCCACACTTCGTTTGAGACGTCTCGTTTCCTCTGTTCCTCCCGTTCCACCCCACCTCTCCTTGCCTTGAAGACTGCAAGGGCCGAGTCTCTGCAGCCTATTTCTTGTGTGCCCCGGGCCCCCAGCCCCAGTGCCTCACGTGGTGCAGGGCACACGACAATGCTTAGTGGAGGCCTGTGCCCACCGGGTCCTCCTGAGATGCCCAGTGCTCCCTTAGGAGCCAAGGAAAAGCCAAGCCCTGCATCCTCCACACTGGCCAGGCCCCTGCTCATCTAGTCCAGTGACTTCCTAGCACACCAGGCTCCAGAACACGGGGACGCCTGGTAAACACGCAGACGCCAGCCTGGGATCTGCTTGCTGACCAAGCAGACCTTGCGACCATGTGACGAGGGTGCTGCTCATTCCCAAACACGGAAACCAAGGCTGGAGGGGCGGAGGGCTGGCCCTGGGGGTCCCAGGGCCGAGCCAGCCTTAGGACCTGGGTCTGCTGCCTCTCTGCAGGCCTCTCCCACCCCGGTGTCTCGTCAAGGGCTGACGGAGAGCCAGCACGCCTTTTCTTCCACAAACACACTTGTCTGCTTACAAAGTGCTTCTGTACCTGGACGCCCAAGGGCCCCGCGCACCGCGAGCGAGCGCGGCTGCGGAGTTCCTGTCTAGACCTCCTCCACATTTGTTCCTAATTTCACGCTCCGCGGGCTCCCAGATTCCTGCGTTTGGTAATAAATAGATGGGGAAGTGCTCGGCAGCACTGCGGCTGGTCTTAGATATTATCCAGAGCCTGGCCGGGTGGAGAGGCAGCCGAGGGGGCCTGGGGGCCTGGACCGGCAGGTCCCAGCAGCACCTGGAGAGTCTCCCCCTTCCTTCCCACCCGGCCCCCACCCCACTCTATCCTCAGCCCGGATCAGCTCAGCCCCTGGAGCGCTCGGCAACTCCAAAAGGCAGGCCGACCAGGTGCACGGGGCCCGGTGAGCCGTCCGTCCCTTTGCCCACCTCCGCCTCAGAGGCCAGGGAAGGCCCTCAGCAGGGGGCTTGGTGCTGCCAGGAGGGGGGGTGCTGGGGAGCCAGCGTTCAGGGAACACTGTGGACCCCCCGGGTCTGGCCCACTCTGTGGCCTGGACTGCCTCAAGGGACCACCAGGAAGAGCACGAAGGCTGTGCCATTTTGCTGGCCTTCCCCGGTGTTCTAGTAAGTTCTCCCAGACCCCCACTGAAGAGCCCCGAGGGGTCTGTGCTGCGAGAGCAGGGGCTCAGCTGTCGTTCTTGGCTGGGCTGGACGCTGGGAACAGGGCAGGATGCCCAGCAGGGGCTCAGCGCAACTGTGATGAATGACACAGCGGTCCTGCAGCTCTTGAAGCATGAACCTGCATTTCTAAGGTGGACCCAGGCAGGGCGGGAGAGTGGGGCGCGGAGGGAGGCCGCCTCTTTTTCTCCGGCCTCAGATGGAGGAGGTCAGGGTTAACAAGAGCCACAGCGGCCACCCTGTGGGATGTCGGCCTCGCCTTACTGCCCGGCTTTCCCCCTAGGGGGATGGCAGCTACCCCCAAAGTCACACCCACATTCCCCAGGCCTTGTGGGAAGCAAGGGCTCTGACATATGTCTGTGACATTACCCCACTCACATATTCTAGGGGTAAACTGAGGCTGGAGAACGAATCCACTGAGCAGGCAGAACACTTCACTGGATGGACACCCTGTTTTTGTGCCCCTGCCCCTGCCTGGCACACTGTGGATGTGGGAGGCCAAGGAAGGGGTCCATGGACTGGGAAGAGAGAACTCGAGGCGGGATCAAGGGCCTGGGTGGTGTGAGGCCCTGGGCCACAGGCAGAAAACTGAAGCGGGTTTGCGTTACCTGCGCTTAACTTGCCCACTGCCTGGGGAAAGTGGGCACTCCCAATTGGGTGGCCTTCCTGTCCCCTGGCATGGTCCCCTGGCAGTCACTGTCACCAACCTCAGGAGCCTTCGAGGAGGCAGGCAGTGGCAGGAGGAAGCCTTCCCGGCTCCCATCAAGAGGCTGGGCTGGAGCTCCCTGGGGCCCCAGGTACTCCGGGGCAGCAAGCAGTGCCTGGTAGGGCTCCGGTCATGCCAATGGGAGGCCCGGCCTGCGGGGCCCTTTCATGAGGCAAGCTACCTCACTGTTTATGGCCCTGGGAACCTGATCCAAATTTAAGGCCGAGTTGTCAGGGCCGCCCTCACGCCTGGGGTCCCCACCCCTGCACCGTCTTACTTATCCACAGGTGAGGACACTCGGGTACACTGCGGCATTGGCCAAATGAGGTGGCACCTCCTGGCTCTGTGGGGGCTAGGTTCAGTGCTGCAGAAGGCTGAGACGCTACCCCTCTCTGTGCAGTGGGTGGCAGGGTCGCCGAGAGAAGGAGCCTTTTTCAGTGTCACCCTGGATGCCTGCCAGTGACCCTGAACTGCCTCCCTGGACTCCAGAGTGGTGGTGGGGGGGGGTGGGTGTAAGGAAGGCAGGACACCAAGCCTGGAGGTTGAGCTCAGCAGTGTCTGGCCCTGGGGTTCCAGCAGCCCCGGGCCTCTCCTGGGTGACCTCCTTGCCGTCTGAAATAAGCTTGCTCATCGGTGACGACGCTCATGGTTCCCACCCCTCTCTCTGCCCAGAGTCTCTGGTGATTGTGACACAGAAAGGAGCCCACTGTTCAGCACAGGAGTAGCCGAGACCTGACCTGGCCCTCCTGCGGTGCCTCCTGTCCCTGCTGCCCCACCAGGGTTCCCAGGCCTAAGTCTGGACAGGTCATGGCCTCCCCTTGACACCCGGGGTGGCTCCTTAGTGCTGTTGCCATCTTTGAACTCCACCCTGCCCTGAGCGCGGCCTCTGAGCCCCCATCTGTAATCCCACGGAGAATCTGAGCAGGCCTACCATCACCCATTTTGCAGCCAAGGAGACAGCACCAGAGTGCTGCGCCCAGGGTCCTGTGGTTAGGGTGAGGGGCGGGGGTGAACTTGGTCTCTCCCACCTCCCATCCCCCCAGCTTGCCTATAGTGGGGTGTCTCAGGGGTGCACTCCCCTTCCTCTCCTGCAGAATGCAAGCCCCAGGGGGACAAAAGCCTGGTCGCCTGTCTCTGTGGTCCCTGCTGAGCCTGGTGGTAGGAGGGGCCCCAAAACACAGTGGGCTTGAATCAGGTTGGGTCCACTGGGCAAGCTGGCATGGAGCAGCCCTGAGCAGGAAGGGAAGGGATGGGTCTTGCCCCTGGGGTCCCCACCTCTGGCACCTGCCCCCCAACACCCTCAGGCCAGTGTGGGGGTCCCAGGCAGCAGAAAGGCAGATGAGATGCACCCTTCAAGAACCTTCTGTGTGGTGTACCCATGCACAGGCAGTGTGTCAGGAAGTGAGGGAGGGAGAGCAGGCCTTGACACCCGGGGTGAGCCGGTGCAGAGGGTACTGGATTTATCTTTCTTCGAAATAACAATGGGCAGAGTTGGGTTTGCAAAATGCTTTCTGCTGCTTGACTTAATTTTTTTCTTTTCATCTTCCTCTTCCAAGAACTGAGCAGCTCCTGGTCCCAGTTCAGGGCTTGGAAGGCGTGCCGGAGGGAGCACGGGGCCAGGATTTGCTGGAACAATGGGAACTTCCATTTATTAAACACATACTATGTCCTGCACTGAGCCATGTGCTCTACCCTCTGTACCTCCCTCAGCCCAGGTGCTACGAGCATCTTCAGGCAAAGAAAAGGAAACTGAGGCACAGAGAGGGCAGCCTGTAGGAGGCCACACAGCCAGGATCCGATTCCAGGCCGTGGCCTGTCACCGGGGCTCAGCGCCTCTGGCTCTAGGAACCCTAATGATATTCACTAAAACCCTGGCGGCTTCTGAGCCTGGCTGAGCAGAGCAGCTGGGCCCAGGGTCACTCAGCAGGGACACTCAGCGGGACACGTTCAGGGCAGGGCTGGGCTCCGGGCCCCTCAGCAGCAGAGCTGTCTGGAACCAGAGAGGAGGCTCTCAGGGTGAGCCCAGTCCCTAGTGGGACAGCCTCCCTACTGGGCCTCAGGCATGTGTGCCTGGGTGGGGTGAGACTGCTGCAAAGGGGCCCCACACAGCAGCCTGCCTCCTGCCCCGTTACAGCCCACCTCCCTCCAGAGCCTGAGCAGGCCAGCTCCCCAACCAGTGCCAGCCCCTCAGGGGTCCCCGTCAAATCAGAGACTGTCACCAGGGCTGCATTAGCATCCCCTGGGGACTCTGGACTGCTGGGCTCCCCCCAGAAGTTACTGCTCAGAGGCCCAGGTGGGCTCAGAATGCTCCCAGGGAGCGTGGATGCTGCCGGGCCAGTGGCCAAGCTTCGACAACCACTGTCCCAGATGATGGGCCACAGAGCAAGTCTGGACCAGTACTGGCTCCCAGCTGCCCTTGAATAAAGCCCACACTCCTTGGGTCCAGCCCTGGCACCCCACCTCAGCTCTGGGATGGGGACCGTGCTGTGGCTGCACATGTGGGTCTCAGGGCCCATGTCCGGGGAGGGGGATGCCCTGGGAGCCGTGCCCACATCCTCTTGGGTGACTAGCTCCCCCTGGCCTCAGCTGTGCTCAGGCCCGGCCCTCTGCGGGGAGCCGTGCCCCTCCGCCGCACCCATGCTGCAGCTGCCCCTCCATCCACCTTCTCACGAGGCCCCCCTGCGGGCTGTCAGCTCCATGAGGGCCACACCGCCGGCCTCACGCTGACACACAGGCCCTGGCAAATGGTGGGAGCCCCGTACCTGCCTGTGGACTGAGTCACGGGCCAAGGCAGAGCCCCTGGGAGCTGAGCACTTGCAGGGAGGGAGCCCAGAGGGAATTATGGGAGGAAGACCAGCTGTGAAATGACTCCTGCAAGAGGGCTGGAGGTGGGGGCAGGAAGACTCTGACCAAATCGCGTGATGACCATGTGACACCGGGCAAGCCCCACTGTCCCCAGGGAGCCTCGGTTTACTCATCTGTCAGAGCGGGATGGTGAGCACACCTGTGTTCCCAGAGTTGTGGGGAGACTGGGGGCATCCCCTGCCTTAAGCCGCCTCACCATCCTTGCAACCCCTTGCATCCTTACTAACCGCGTTTTACAGATGAGGAAAGCTGAGCTCACAGAGATGATGTCACTTGCCCACAGGCACATGGCCAGTCAGAGGAAGGAAGGGGTGGGGCTGGGGGCCAGGGGGAGTTTTCAAAAATGCCAGCCACCTCTGGCTTTCAGTGATCAGACAAGTACCCGGCCAATGCCTGGGAGCCGGTTACTGTGCTGGGACCTGGGAGTGGATGGGGAGACGGGGCCACTGTCCCACACTCCGGGGGACGGAGTGGTGATGCGTGAGAAGCAACGCAGGGCAGAGGGTGAGTGCGGCCAGTGCAGGCTCTGGAGGAGAGACGGGGCTTCGGTGACGGGGGCAGGCGGCAGTGCACCCCGCCACCAAGAGCCCGGCTGAACGGCAGCACCAATACCTCCCTCTCTGGCCCCAGGGGGCTGCCACTGCCCGCTGCAGCCGCCATCCTCACCTTGCAGCCTTGCAGACAATCACTTCCAGACCTCAGACTTCTTCACTCGTGAGCTTCAGCATCACCTGGGAACTTGGTGAAAGGCAGGGTTCAGGTCCCACCCGGACCCACTGAGTCAGAAATTTGGGGAATGGGCCAGCAACCTGTGCTTTTGCAAGGTCCCAGGTGAGCAGCAGGCTACACCCGGGCAGCAGTTAAATCCCCCAGGCCTAGCCCCACCCCAGGCCGAGTAAGCGAGCCTCTCAGGGGTGGGCCCGGGGCACCAGGACTCTTCGCGGTGGCTCCTGCTGAGCTGGGAACACAGACGCCCACGGACACAGGGTGCTCCGGGCAGTGCTGCGGGAGAAGCAGAGCCCCCCTGCGGGGCCTCATCCAGCCCAGGCGGTGCTGGGCCCTGACGCAGGCTCCACCCTCCGAGGGCTCCCCGATCCCGGTGTGCCTGTCCCCATTTTGCAGACAAGAAAACAGCAGGGAGGCAGCATGCCCCAGCAGAGCTGGCAGGGGCCGGCATCCCCATCTCAGCACTGCCCTGGCTCTACAGCCCAGGCCAGACCCCGACTCGGCTCCGTGTCCCCCCCCACAGCTAGTTTCAGGCAAAGCCTGCTGGTTGGCTTCCCGACGAGCCCTGGAGCCCAGAACTGGCTTCCATGGCACCTTTTACCACCCCCAGCCCAGGCCCCCCTCAGTGAACCCATCTGGGCCTCCCTGGTTTATTATGCACGTCCTCCCATGAGCCCTCAGCACAGCCCTGATGGGTTCCTGCCACCCGGAGGCCTGGCTCCGATGACTCCTTCTGCAGGCGACCAGGGTTCACGCCTGTGGGTGCCATCTCCTCCTCCTGGCCCAGGCCCCCCTGGGAGTCAGAAAGACGTAGATGTGAGCCCAGGCTGTCCTCCTTAGCGTCAGGGTGACCATGGGCCGCAGTCCCCTCATCTTTAAGTGGGATGTTAATGCCTGTCTCCAGCCCCCTCCTCCTTTCCATGAGTACCAGCAGTGTGCCCAGCACTGTGCCGCCTCCCCCTGGCCCTCTGGGAGCAGCACCCTGGCCTAGGGCCTTAAACGCTGCCTGCAGGCTAGAGAAGCTGGTGGGTGCAACGGAGGCCCCACCGACCTCCTCTCCTGTGCACTTCCACTTGGAAGTGCCTGACCCGCCTTCTCTCGGGCTGTGAGCTCTGGGACACGGCCCACCTCAGCTCTGCCCACCCAGCCCAGGGTGCTCAGCGAGAGCCTCTACGGAGAGGACTGGGAGGCCAAACAGGGCTCTTGGGTAGGGGCATTTCTGCAAGTATACTAACAGGTGTTATTTTGATTATTTTGTAACAAAATAAGGTCACTCCAGCAGACTGTGCTACAGTCTATTTTCCTTTTCATGTCAGCACGTGGAATCAGGGTTCTTTGCAGGGCACCCCAGCAGTGTGTCCAAGCAGCCCCCTCTGGAACACAGCTCTGAGCATGGTTCTCCTGGTCTGGGCCCCAACCATCTGGTGTTCTGGGCTCTCCGAGCTTTTCTAGCCTTCCATTTGCTATCCCTGCAATGCTCCTTAAATGGGTCTGGCTGAGAGGTTTGTTCCCCAGGCCTCTCAATCACAAACTTTGCATTGGCTGGCCTCTGGGCCTTCGTTGGCACTCTTCCATGGACCTTTAACTCCCTTCCAGCTCTGCTTATTGAAATCCCTTGCTATCCGTTGACATGCTCCTTGAGCAAGCCTTCCCTGACGCCCATCCCTGCACACAGCTCCCTCTTTGGGGATCTAGTTTCACTCACTGTCCACACTATGCACTTGCCATTTATAATTTATCAACAACTCGAGAAGAGACATTCACTGAACTCCTGCTGCATCTTGGTTCCTGCTCTGGGTCCCTCTCTTTGCATCATTTTCAGTCTTGTGAGGGGACACAGATGGGCAGAAGGAGGGAACATGCAGGGTATTCACGGGGAATGCCAGTGAGGAGAGGTGGCCCTGAAAAAGTGATGTGGATACTGAGACGTGAAGGACAATTAGGTGACAATGGCAAAGAGCATCCCAAGGGGAACCAGCACTTGCAAAGGCCCAGTGGCAGGCAGAGCAGGTGGGCTCCAGAAGCCGGAGCGATAAAGCAGAAGAAAACGGCATGGGGCAGGCCAGCAGAGACCCAGCTGCCCAGCAGGTCCATCATGCCCGCTCGCCTCCCTTCCTGCTGCAGCGTGGTGTCCCTCCCTGAAATGCTCCCTACCTAGACCAGCTGTCCTCACATTTTGGATGCACTGGCTCTACCTGGGATTAGAGAAAGAATCATTTGAGGGGATTCTAAGGAACAACACTGGGAGCTCATGCAGGCCCAGGAATGGTCCCTGCTCCCACCTGTGACCGAGGAGAACTTCACAGCTCACGGAGCACGGGGCAGAGTACTCAGGGCTTTGGCTAAACGCTGCTGGCTCCTGCCTAACAAAGCACACAAAGCTAGAACCGAAAGGATCAGACTGTTTCCCAAAAGCAACATCCCAGAACAGGGCTCACAAGGGAGTGTAGGGTTCTAGCCCTCAGCGAGGCAAAATTCACAATGTCTGGCATCCAGTGAAAAATTACCTGGCATTCAAAGAAGCAGAAAAATACAATCCACAGTGAGAAAAATACAATCCACAGTGAAGAGAAAAATCAGTCAATTGAAACTTACCCAGAACTGGCGCAGATGATAGAATTAGGAGACATCAAATAGTTAGTATAACGTTGCCCACGTGTTCAAAACACTAGAGGAAAAATTGGGCACATTGAACAGAAACACAGACGATGTTAAAAAGAACCAGATCAAATTTCTATAGGTTAAAAAGGCTACAGTGTCTAAGATAAAAAAAAAAACACTGGATGGGATGAATGGCATCGAATTCGATACTGCCGAAGAAAAAGCGGGCTTAAAGCCACCAATAAAAACTATCCAAAATGGACAGCGAGAGCAGAGACAGAGTGTGAAGGAGCAGAGAGCTGCAGTGGGCTAGGGGAAACCTAGAGGGGCCTGATGCGCGTGGAACGGGGACCCCCAAGGGAAGGGGGATGCAGAAACATGAAGAGGAGACATACTGGCTCAGAAATTTCCAAACTGGATGAAAACTAGACCCCCAGATTCAAAACACGCAATGAACCACAAACACAAGGAACACGAGAAAAACACCAAGGAACGTTATAACAGAATCGTTTAAAGCCAGCAGCAAAGAGAAGATCCCCCGAGCAGATAAGGCCACGCCACAGGGAGAAACAAAGATAAGCATGATGGCAGCCTGTGTGTCGGGAACGGGAATGCGACATGCATCTTCAAAGCACGGAAAGGAAAACGTCAACTGGACTTTTCTATCCAGCAAAGAACATTTCTGAAATTAAGGTGAAATAAAGAGTAGCTCTGGCATTGCCTCTTTTTCCTGACTATAGAGTCCTGGAGGGCAGGGTCCCCAGCCTGGCTCCTGGCCTGTTTGGACCTGTTTCTGGAGGGTTCTTATTTGCTCACTGGGTTTGGGTCCCCAGTGGCCCAACCTGAGCAGTGGGATGAGGAGTCTCGTGGCCCCCATGGAGGACTGGGTGGACTCCGGCTTGTCTTGGGGCAGGTCCAGGTGGTTGACATGGCAGCCATTCAGTGGCTCTCCCCACGGGGGACCCCAGCTGCTTGGAGTGACCACAGGGTTGCAGGTGGGAAGCACATTCTACGTGACACCCTGGGCCTTGAATTCGCCGCACTGATCCCCATAAGAGTGTGAAAGCAAAAGAGAAATCATCGTAAGGTTTTGAAAAACAACAAACCACGACATGTATGTTTTTTAGCTGTTCACAAGGTCACAGGCAGTTTCCATGGCTACAGCTGTCAGCTGCGTGCGCCGAGGTGAGGAGGCAGCCGTCAGCACCCCAACAGATTAGGGCCCTTGGACAATTTCAGCCCTGGGACAGGCACCTGGCTGCGGGACTGGAGGGAGGGGGCAGGGGGAAATGTCGGTGGCCGGTCCCCACTCTTCCCCAGGACTGATGTCACTAGCTAATTAGAACCGCACTGTCTCTTCAGCCTTCAGTCGAAGCGGAGTTTTCAGGCACAGCATCTCCCTGGAGAGCAGCCCTGATTGTGGGGAGCACTGGGGCGCTTATCCTCATTCACAGGGTGTACTGAGACCAGGGGCTGGGACCCCAGGAAGCAGAGGCAGGTGAGATGAAAACCTGGGCCGCTGCCTACCTTCTCCAACTGCCAGGACTCCTGTGTCACCACCCCGGGCTACCCGGAGTACAGTGAGCGGCCCCGAGACGCCCTGAGATGCGTGTATGTGTGTGTGCTGCTGATGGTGAATGAAGAGCAGACAAGCAGGGGCGAAGGTAAGTCAAGCAACTTGGCCGGAGTGTCCAGCAGCTGCTACCACCCCATTTGGGCACTGCCCCTTAGCTCAATACCCACCCGGGCCCCTGTCAGGGAAGCCCAGCCCTGCCTTTGTCTGAGACCTGTGCAGCTCATGTAAGCCTGCCCAGCCTCTGCCCTGGGGTTTGGGGTGGGGTCGGTACTGGGGGCGGGGTGAGGTGTGGGCGACTGCTACAGTCCTCATGAGCTCGTGCAGGACAGGCCAGTCTAAGTGGGGGAATCATGGACCCCCAGAAGCTTTTTCTCCTCTTAGAATCACCATCCAAGATGGTCAACCCGAGTTGGTGGATCTCGAGCTCCAAGTCTCCCGAGGGAGGGGAGGGAGGTAGTCCCACCTCTGGCTCCTGGCCCAGTTCCAGGGTTGTTGCTCCTTTCTGGGTCACCCCAAGTTCTCTCCCAAGTGCAGACCACAAGGAGCCCTGAGGAGGCCCCCACCCGCCTGCGTGTATGCCCTCCTGGGGGCAGAGGCCTCAAGGGCTGGGGTCAGCCTGCCACCCAGCGGCACCCCCATTCTCACCTGCACCTCTTCATCTTCACTCATAGTTCCCGGGGCTCTGCCCCCCTCCCCGAGCGGCCCTGGGCCCTCCTCCCACACCTCGGCACTCTCTGCAGGGCTCAGCTGTGGGCGCTGCCACTGCAGCTGATTCGGCGAGGCTGTCATAAACTTGTTAGGGCAACTTGGCTGCCCTGAGTAATCAGTGGCGGCCCAGGCTTCAGCAAGGACCCCGCCCGATACAACTTGTTTTAATCAATTTTCCTTTGAAAAGAGAACTGGGCTCAGCCATTTTTGAGTGAGTGTAGGTGTGTTGTTGAAAGGGCCCGTCTTGTAGAGTAAACGATTTTTTAAACACTGGTGGGTGCTGTCAGTGAAGAACAGCAGCGTTAACCCCCGAGGGCTGGCCAGGAGTGGGGCCTGACCGAGTGAGACCCACAGCCCAGCACTACCTCCCGTGACGAGGCCCCTGCAGCTGGAAGGCAGGCACTGCCTGCAACAGCCCCTGCTGACCCCCTACTGCCTGCTGACTGGCCGCATGCCACGAGGCTGGCCTGCTGCCCTTTCCCGGAGCACTCGAGCCCTTACTCCCTGAGGAGTTTCCGGGTGTTGGGAGGGGAGACCTTGATGGGAAAACAGGTGCCATTTGTGGCTTAAAATGTGGGGTGTCTCAGTCCAGAGAGAGGCTGTGCAGAGGCTACTGCACCCCCTGGCAGATGACATTGGGCCTCAGAACAGCACAAAAACTTCCAGCCATCTGACAAACATCTACCAAATGCTCCTTCCCGTGCGCCAGGTGCTGGGCTCAACAATGGACAAAATCAACAGGTGCCCTCCTCAGGGGGCCCCCCATCCCATGCTGCAGGTGGCCCGTGGGGAGGAGCCCCAGAGCCAGGTGCTAATCAGGACCGAGAGCACATCACAGGGCGGACCTCCCGGGGAGTGGCATGGGTCAGGGAGGCTTCCCCAACGAATGCCGTGGACGCAGGGACCCACAGTGGCTGGGAGAGGTGTTCCAGGCAGAGAGGGCGGCAGGTGGGAGGCCCCTGGGGAGGAGGCATATAAATCAACCACAAAAGTGATTATTCCAGAACCACACCGTAAAACAAAACTTCTTTTCTGAAATGGAAATCTGTTTAGTAATTAGAGGGAACTCTCGTGTGGGAAGTTCCATGAAGGTAAAATTAAAGTCGACTATCTTGTTAATTTTGTAAATGGTTCACACCCAGCCAGGAGCCTCTTGCATAATGAGTGTTTGAACCAAACACACTCCAAACACAGGTAAATACCAGAAGCTTGCAAGTTGACGGTGTTACAAGAAGCTGCTGTTTTCCTGGTGAAATGTTAGACTTTTGTCACTGTCCCCCTTCGAACCAGAATTCCATCACCACATCCCGAAGCAGCCCTCTTAAAGCCGTTGCTGGGTTGGCAATATTCTGAGGGCAGATTGACGGGAAAAGGCATGTGGTTTCTGGCTCTAAATGTGGGTCCTTCCCAAGCCAGTCAGGTCTGCTGGACTCCCGACGGGCGCAGATGCCCCTGCAGAGAAAGGGTGTCTGGACTGGGTGTGTGCCTTTGAACCGGAAAAAATGAGCATCTTTATTTCACCTTAGGCAAGTTCCCAAATGTACCAAGTGAGAGCGTTTACCGAGGCCAAGTGGAAACATTTGGGGAGTGGGGAGTAAACACGACATCGCCAACACTGGGAGGCGAGGCCACAGGCAAGCGAAGGAGGCAGTGGCGCTGCTCCCAGGCTGCCTCCGCCTGCCGCCCCTGGGCAAGCCCGGGACGAGCCTACCTCTGCTCACGCTGCGGCCTGGCCTGCCGGCCTCCTACCACTCCTGGAGGAATAATCGGAGCTGACGCTAGGGGGACACGTCAGGCAGAAATAGTAAACCCTCCGGGTGCTGGTAGTGGAGGCAGGGCCCTGGGGTGGGGGTGGGGCCATGGGGCCCCCACTTGTCTGCAGCAGCAGGGCCCGAGGAAGCCTTTTCCAGCCCAGTAGAGACTGGAGGATGGGAGGTGCGTGACGTGAGGGGAAGCCAACCTCAGTTGCAACACTGTTTGAGGCTCCAAGACAACGAGACCCCCAGGAAGTGGCCAGCTGGCTCTCCCATCCGCACAGCAAGCAGAGAGCTGGGAAGGTCGGGGCATCTCCAGTGGGTCACTGATTATCAGCCAAAGTCTGCAGATGGTGCCCACAGCCTGGAACCTGCTCCACTCCACCCAATATGTGTCCTTCAGGGCTTAGCTCAAAGTCCACCTCCAGGAAGCCTTCCCTGACTGCTCTGGCCCATGGGGTATCTTCCCCCAATTTGGGATGCCTGCCACCTTGGATCCACGTTACAGCCCACCAAGAATGGCCCTTGCCTTGCCGTCTCATCTAGTCACAAGTGCACGTCTCCCATTGCACCCCCAGGAGAGCCTTCCCCATGGGATCACGCCATTGAACAAATCTGCAAACCTCCACAACACAAAGCTGGTATGACCTACATGCCGGCTTATGACACTCATCATGGGTGAAGCTGGCCTGCAAGAGGGGCTTTTGCCAGAAGCCAGCATGCTAGGACCTCCCCCACAACCCCAGTCAGCCAGGTACAGCAAGTAAATGAGAGAATGGGGTGCTGACATGGACAGATGATCAGCCTCTGCTGATGAAAGGACCCTTGGCGATGCCAGTGTGGCCGACATGCAGGTGCCCAACAGCACCGGGCTCCAGTGGGTGGCTGCAGCCTGGCAAGCCTGGGCTTTCACTTTGTGATAAACAAACGTGTGGATCCCTCGGCTTTTCTTTTACAGCAAGCATGCATTTCTTTTATTTAAAAATCCACTTGCTGTATATTAACATTTAATATATATTAATTAGAAATATAAGTAGCATGAGGGAGATGGGCACCCATGACAGCTTTCTGCAGGTAGAGCCACTTTTCTGTTTCAATAGAAGGTATTTTTTTCTAGAACAGTGTGTCTTAAACTTCACTGAGCACAAGAATTACCTGGGGAGCTTGTTAAAGCAGGCCTGGGGGTGCCTGGGAATCTGCATTCCCTGCAGGTCTGGGGACCACACCTGGAGTAGGCTGTTCCAAATCTACACTCACACAGTAGGTCAACTGGCAGGACACGAGCACAGTGACAGGAGAGGGGCCCAGGGCCGGACAGGTGGGGGAGAACCGAGATGCAGGGGGCAGTGAGGGAGCCGGGATGGTCCCCCAGTGCAGGGTGTGTGGCCTGAAGGCCACCTGCAGCTAAGCCTGGAAGTGGGCACCCGCAGGGCTGTCCTGGGGTGGAGCTAGCCTGGAAAAGAAGTTTATGCTGGGGCCCAGGAGTGCAGGGACTCCCCGGTCCAGTCAGCTGGCTTAGATATAAGGCGACACATCCTATGTGGTGGAGGTTATTATTGTCATTTTATGAATGAAGAGCCTGAGCCCCAGAGAGACCAAGTAACTTCACTAGGGACACACAGCTGGGACATAAGCATGGATGTAGTCAGCCCCACAGGCTGTGTTCTCATCCACTCGGCCACACTGCCAACCTGTCCTTAGTAGCCAGTGAATATGGTGGATGACACTGCAGCCCCAGGAGCCTGGCCTTTTTTGGGGCCCCAGCCCCGGCCCTTGACTGGCCTCCACCTGGGCCTCCCAAATGGCCCAGATTTCTCCCACCTCTGCCACCTGAGAAAGCTGAGCACAGGGCTGCAGGCGACTGATCTGGCCAGGTCAGAGCCCACTCCCATGGAAACCCCCGAGGGGGGCTGGCAGTGTATCCAGAGGACAGGCAGGAACTCCAGGCCAAGTGTGACCAGCGATTCCGACACTATGCTGTTGCCAGAGCAGGAAGTCCTCCTCCAGGCCCCCAGGGCTGCCCCTTCACTGCTTAATCTCTGCCTATCCTGAGTGCCATGCTGTCCCCAGCAGGGTGGGGGGACCTGCTGGGGTCCGTGCAGAGCAGTGTCAGTTCAGTCCCGGGCTGTCTGCCATCACCCCAACACACACATCTCACTCTTCCAGCCCAGGCCTCCATTGTGTCCCTTCTGGCTGGATGTAGCAGCCTCCTCCCGGGCCTCCCTGCCTCCAGCCTCACCCTCTCCAAGTTACCCTCCCCACTTGCACCAGCCCCAGGGTGTTCTGTAAAAGCCAATCTGGTCGTGTCCCTCCCCTGGTCATACATACTGCCTGCGGTCCCTGTGGACCTAGGGAGAAAGCCCACCTGAGAAGCAGGGCTTACAAGCCTTGCCCGATGTGATCCCCACTGCCCCCCCACCTCTAAGGCCCCAGGGCTCTCACCAGGATTGCCTGTTTAGTCCTCCCAGGTCCCCAGGGGAAAAGGGGCCACAGTCCCCATTACACAGCCCAAGAGCACAAGGCCCAGGGTCCCACTGCCAGGAAGCAGCAATGCAGGGCTTGGAATGCAAGCCTGGTCTGAGTTCTAGGCTCTTGGCGCAGTCCACCCTCCCCCAGGACAAGCTGGTCAGGTCCCCTTGGGTCCCCCCGCAGCACCCTCCACCCTCAGTCCTCAGGCATCCCGCCTGGGCCCAAGCCCTGCGGAGCTCGAGCCCGTTAGGGAGGGGACCAAATTCCAAAGGGAACAAAGAGCTTTGAAAAGAGAAGCAAGCCTGCCCTCCCCAGAGCCTCCACTGAGCAGCGGAAGGAGGGGAGGAGCTGGCAAACGCCCAAGGTGTCGGCTTGTCGGGCTTGTCAGATTCCCTCGGGCAAATCCAAAGGGACGCAGACCACAAGGAAAACCAGCGTCCAGAAGAGCTGCAAGCCGGCTGAGATGCCCCCAGCTGCCATGGCCCCAGCGGAGCCGCCTCAGGAGCAGACAACAGTGCCCAACGCCACAGGCCGGCTGGGTTTCTCAGTTGCCTGCTGGGTGCAGGCACCCCATTTTTGCCCATAAGGAGACTTGGTGATTTGCCCAAGGTAGCCTAGAATCCACTCTGTCCACCAGACAAGCTGCCTTTCAACCAACATGTAGATGCAGACTTGCCACTTTGGAGAACTGGCGGGCCAAGGGCTGTGCAGCGGGCAGGATGAAGGCCCTGTTCACACTTGGCCTTACCTCCTGCCCAGAGAGTTTAGAGTCTGATGTGATTTACTGAGACGCAGTAAATCTCTCCTGCAGCTCTGCCTGCTTGCTGGCCCCTCTGGAGCACTGTGATTACTCTGCTGGAGCTCACTGCCATCTCTGTAGAGCAGGCCCGGGTGGCTGGAGACCAGAGGCCCCTAAGCGAGGGTGGGTCCCTGCCCTGCAGCCTCCGGCCTGCAGAGCCGTGTGGCTCACCCAGAACCAGCACCAGGAGTCAGCAATTTAGAGCTGGCCCCAAAATGTGCAGGACAGGGGTGGTCCCTTGAGTGGAGGGTACAGTTGGTGGGACTGGGGGCTTGGGCTCAGGTCAGCCCCAAGGTTTCAAATCCCCTTGGCACTCCTCCAACCGCTTACCCATCCCAGCCTTACCTGCTCCATCTGGACTGAGATGAAAGAACTGCAGTGGCCCACCGGGGACACAACATGGTCCACCCATCAAGTCACAAAAGGGGGACTGAGGTCTAGAAAGGGAAAGTGACTTGTCCAAGGTCACCCACAAAAGTGGACAGAGCTGGGCAGGTAAGTCTTGGTTCCCCAAGGCTGGTCCCATTTTTTCCTGCAAGTGCCCCGATTCATGTGGGACACCTGTGCCAGCATAAGCAATGTGTGTCTTGGGGTTCCAGACTTGGAGGCTGGGGGGGCTCTGTAATGGGGGCCCTCCCCTCCCCCCTGGAGAGGCAAGGGTGGAGAAGCTATGACAGTCTGCCAGCTTCCTGAGCCGAGAGTGACAGCCTGCTCCAGACAGGCTAGCGAAGCTCCGCAGAGCGGCCCACCCCATCTCCACCCATGCTGGGGGCGCTGAGGCTGGGTGAGCCTGATGGTCCTTCCCAGACCCCAAACCCTTCAAAGAGGCTATTTCTAAACTTTCCAAGTAAATCCAGACCAGTCAGCCCTGCCAGAGACTTGGCTGATGGGGAGCCCAGAAGTCAGCAGGACCCAGGGCCCAAGTACCACCTGGTCTATTTCATCCTGTCATGCAGGTGCTCAGCAATCCAACACCAAATGAGAGGATGGACACAGCCCCACGCGGCTTGCGCCCCAGCCTCAGGGGCCAGACAGATCTGTCACAAGTGCCCAGCACAAAGGTCTCCAGAAAGCTTGTGGTCAGGCACAGAGGAGTAAAGTCACCCCTGCCCCAGCCTGGGAGGTCCCTGCACCCACCTGCTCAGGTAGGAAGAGCTCCGGTCACCCGGGCTCCATCCTCAGTGCCATCAGCAGAGGGGAAGGTGGGGAGGTGGACACATGTTCTGTCCCAGCAAGCCTGAACTTTCTGGGGGTTGGAAATTCTCATTGCACCTGGAAGCCCCCCAAGAGCCTGGCCTGTCACTGGGGTGGAGGGCAATGCTGGTGGGATGTTCCCTCTGGCTCTCCTGGGCTCCAGCTTCCTGGGGAACGTGAAACGGGGACATGCTGGCTCAGGCCTCCAAGATGCCCCCTGTTCTCCAGAAGGGTCAGTGGACTTGACCCTCGAGAGGTTGTCTTACAGCCACAGGGAGCTGCCAAGAAACACACTGGCAGGAGCCCTGTGCCCACTCGGTTCCTGGCCTTGGGTGTGCAGGGCGCTGAGTGGAGTGATGGCAGAGACTGGAGCATGGCTGGGAAATCACTCCTCGATTTTGATATTTGCAGTCTTTTCATTCCTGGCTGGGAAAACCTAAATGCCAGTCTGGTGCATTTAGGTCTGTGAGGTTAGTATGAGGACAAAGGTCGGTGTGAGGCTGGGGACAGTGTTAGAGGATGTGTTTGGGGCCAGCTCTACCACTGGCTGGCTGTGTGACCTTGGACAAGTGACCAAACTTCCCTGAGCCTCAGTTTCCTCATCTGATGCCAAATAGGGTCAATGCCCCTTTCTCATGGTATTGGGTGAATCGAATGGGCGACTATGCAGGTCCAGCGCCCAGCACGGTGTCCGGCGGAAGGGAAGTGTCAGTAAATGAAAGGTCTCAGCTCCTGGCAGCAGAGAGGACGGAGGCCAGGCCCCTCTCGGAAACTTTCCCTCCCCAGGTTCCCTCATGCCCTGGCCACAAGAGACCATGCGTCCCTTGACACAATGGGTGCCCACCTCTGCCTCAACCGTCTCCTGCCCCGCTCCGCTGGGTCTGCGTCCACAGCCTCCTCCGCAGGGCTCGCTTTGAGGGCGGCCGGAGATGGGACGGGGCCGCCGGCAGGAGCAGGGGCCCGGTGGAAGGCGGCCGGGGCGGGCTGCAGCGGGGGCTCCCGCCGGTGGGCGCTGAGCCTCGGCTTCCCCGCCCTGGCGTCTGCCCCGCGCCCGGCGACCCTCGCGCCCGATCGGCCCTTACCTGGCACCATGGGAACGGCGCTGCCCCGGCCGACCGAGGACTTGGGCGCACGTGACGGGGCGGCCCGGGGTCCGTCCCGGGCAGGGCGCAGCTAGTGGCCGCCGCTCCTGCCCAGGCCACGGCGGCGGCTCCTGCTGGGGCCCGGCGGGCGAGGCGGAGGCTGGGAGACCCCGGAGGCCCGCGGGAGCCGGCTGCGTGCCCGAGCGGGAGCCCCTCGCCAGCTGCGACCGCGGCAGCGGCTCCGGACGCCCGGGCAGGCTCCCTGCGAGCTGCACGCGCGCGACGCCAGCCCAGTCCCGGGCGCGGGGCGCGCGCTGGCGGGAGGGCGCGCGCCCGAGCCGAGCGGGGAGCGTGCCTGCGGCCCCGCGCGCGTCGCCGTCGGGGGCTGCGGGGAGCGGCCGGGCGCTGTCCCTGGTGCTGACGGCTGGTCGGCTCCGGGCGGGCGATGCTGAGCGGCCTCCGCCCTTCCCGGGGCGCCCCCCCCCACCCCCGCCCCACGCCCTGAGGGGTTCGCGCTGCTCCTCACCTGCTTTCCTGGCGCTTCCTGTTTCCACAGCGCTGGGATTTGGAGTCAGGCCGAAGCTGCTGGTGCTTATCAACAGTGCGACCTGGGGGCAAGTCCCTTAGGTGACGGGCTCTGGTTCTCGTCTTCAAAACGGGTCAAAGCGCTGTTATAAGGTTGGTCTGAGAATGAAACTGAACGACGTCTAGAGGCCTCGCGCACAGTGAGCACGTAGTGAGCGCTCACTTTTATGGTGACTTGTCTCCGTTCTCTTGGTTACAAACCACGGAGCCAGTGAGAGAAGGGAAGTGCCTGCTCGGCTTTGGGCTGGCATGTTTGGGACAGGAGCTGCCTGGGGATCTTTCTGGGCATCCAAGGGGGGAGGGAGCTGACCTCTTCCCAAAGCGCACAGCTAGGACCAGTGGCTGCAGTTAAAGTGAGGCAGATTTGCGCGGGTAACAGGGCGAACTTGCTGCAGTAAGGTGCTTCCACCCGAGAGGCGCGCCCCAGGAGGCAGTCAGTGGCCTCTGTCTCTGCAGATACTCAGGAGTTAAAATGAGCTGTAACTATGCCTGGCAAACAAGCGTATATGGATGTTTGCTTCACGGGCCCTTAAGTTCTCCATGAGGATCTGTATCCTAGTGGGGAGACCCTGTTACTTCACCCCTCTTCAAGAAACAAGAACACTGAGCACAGAGGGGACAAAGGGCCCTGCCTGGAGTCCATTCCCGACTTACAGGTGGGCTGAGGGGGGCAGGGCGAGCAGCTTTCTCAGAGCCACACCACAGGACCGCGAGGGCGAGGACTCACCAGACAGACAGGCTCCAGGTGCCCAGCCTGCTGCCCTGCCCGCTGATCTTCCCCAAGCAAGGGCAGCTGCCCAGTTTCCCAGAGCTGTTCAAGCTAGTTGACCCTGAAAAGTTTCCTTATTATAAGAAACCAGGCAAGTTCCTCATTCCCCTCAGCTAAGGGGAAATTCGGCGCCTGCCCCTGTGAATATCCGTCCATTCCAACCAGGATAATTAAATGTCACCTGCCTCATTTCCTAAGGGACCAGTGGCTGTGCTTGATTCATTAATTAACTGTGCACAGTACCTGCTTCCACCAGGCACTTATCTCATGATAAACATCACTCAGTATGTGCTTAATACGTTCCAGACACAAGGCTAAACACTTTCCTGCATGGTCTCCCTGACAATCCGATGAGATTGATACTGTTATTACCCTGACTTTGCAGGTGAAGATTTTTGGCTTAAGAGCCCCAGACTGGAGTTGGGCTGGACTGACTCCCAAACGTGTTCTCCTAACACCCTCCTTCCAGATTTTCCACATTTTTCCCAACCCAGGAAAGAACATGGAAACATTAATAGAAATTCCATATAAGGAGGCAGAGAGAGTGCGTGCGTGCACCAGGAGAGACACAAACTGGCCGGCCAATCAGTGCTCTAGGAGTCGACATAGGAATCCTTTAAATCAACATTTTCAGTCAAAATCCCCATTATGACAACTGAGCAATTTTTTTTTTTCTTTTTAATTTCAGGACTGCTTCGATCTTGGCCAATGTGTGCCAAGAATTTTAAAGGAACATCACCGCCACACCCTCTTAGCAGCCAGCTCCAAAGCTTTTCCATTTCTTCCTGTGTCTACTTCTCATTCACACTCGGCAGAATTTCGCAGTGTGGGTCTGGGTTGCTTCTAGTGCAAGCTCAGGTCTGCAGCTCCCGACCTTCAGACGCTCTGCTTTCTTTCCCATACTGTGCAGAGAAGTGGGCTTCGGGCACTTGGGACAATGCAACGAGCTCCCTTCTAAAACCAGGACTGAATATTCCCCACAGCATGTTAGGTCGATGCCTTTCTAATCCTCACTGTATTGATGCTAACAGAGAGGTGAAGCGGCTCAACCACCGTCACACAGACGGCAAGCAGGTGCTGCGTGGGACAGATTTCACTCGGAGAACAACGCTTGGTGGTCCTCACCAAACTCGTTCTTCGTGTGACCAAAGCATGGCCTGATTTTAAGCAAAACCCCATTTCCAAAAATAGGAGGAAATGAGCAGTCACTGGTCTGACTTTATAGAGGCAATTCACCACCAGTCTTTCTTAGATAGTTCCCCCGGTGCATGCAAGAAAGGATTTGAGCTATACCCAGTCCTTTCGGGTTGGCCAAAAACAGGCCGGGGGAAGGTGGAACAGCTTCGTGCCGCCCCAGTGGCATTCTTTCCACTACAATATGCTTTTCAGTTGCATGGCAACTTCAGTCTAGGTGGCTACTATGCCCCCATCACTAGCATCTTTGCACAACGCAGAGCTTCATGGGTATAACTCAAACCCAACAGATGGCCAAGTTGGTTGAAAACACCCCAACACATTGGAACACGCATGGCAGTTTACAAGGGTTTGTTTTCCACTGGTAAATGGGGCTTTTGTAAGATCAGCCCCATGCTGTAAAGACAGGACCTAGGTCCATACATTTCTTGGGGGCAAATATGAGTAGCCTCCAGCGGGAGGAGCTGTGGCTTGATGAGTGTCTATTTCTCTCCATGGCTTTCCAAGTGGGCATGCACCTACACATTCACCAGCCTAATGTAGGAGCCATGGTGGGGATCTTGATCTTCTGACCACAGCCATCCATCACACCCAGTCACACACAAATTCAGAAGGAGGGAATTAAGTACTCGGGAGCAAATGCTATGTGCCCTTCTGCTGTCTCTGACCCGAGTCACCCTGCTGAGAGGCAGAGGAGCAAAGCGCAGGAGGAGTACGTTCTCTGCCAGGATGTGGGCAATGATGGCCTCGTTCTCTGCCAGGATGTGGGCAGTGATGGCCTGCAGCCTTTCCAATCCTCTTTCTGGGAACTCTCGGGAGGGGGTGAGCTCACCATCTCCAGACGTGTCCCAGCAGAGGCTGGCCATGCATGGACAGCAGACATAAGCGGGCCAAGCTGGTCCTGGGGAACCTTGGAAGGCTGGAGAATTCAGAGGGGGCAGCAGATGGCCCTCAGGGTAGGCGCTCCTATCTCTGGCATCAGCTTCAGCCCCTCTGTCGACCTCAGAACAGCGAAGGGGGACTGCATGTTGAGTCTTCCCAGTTCTTTCCCCAAACAGGCCCTGGGCCAAATGACCAAAGTGACTGCTGTTTTCACCAGCCAGTGCTTTCAGAAATTGCCTGTGCCTTTGGGCAGTGACTAAATTAACCTTTGTTTGGTCATTGAATTGTTTTCTTTTCCCAGTCTGCACTCCTGAGGGGTTTGGCCGCTGATTGAATGGGCCTCGTGATGGTGGGTCATTTATGTCACTAAACCTGTGTCTACCCACTTGCAAATTATCTGTCCAAGTCCAGCCCATTTAGAAAGTAGATGAATTAAAATTATATATATTGAGAAATGAGCAATGCCATGACGTGACTATTATGTGTTACTCGCTAGGCAGAGCGTGCGTGCTCCCATCCTGGATCAAGGCCTTTGAATTGGGTGTCTTTTGGATGTGACCGGGAAACTAACAAGGCATCAAAGTGTGCAAGGGAAAGCTAGAGCCAGAGGTTAGACCATCAAGCGTGCAAGGGGATGGGAGTGGGGGCATGTGGGAGGTATGCGTGTGTTTGTTCGGGCACACACGTGGTGCGCGTGGTGCTTCCATTGCCTTGGTTTGGAAAGACAGCCCTGTCTGTTTGAACAAAAATTACTAGTGGTTGTTAATTACTGCAACGTTTAAAAATGTTGTGACAGCAAGCTTGATATGTTCATTCTTTAGGAATCTTCGAGGATGATGGATGAGGAGGAGATAGGGCTGAGTGAGGTGCTGGGGATCAGTCAAGGGTCCCTCAGGCTCCTGTGAGTCATAGTTCACCTTGGCAATCCTGGGGGGCGGGGAGGGGCAGCAGAGGGATAGTGAGGATTCTCTGTTTCTAATTTCAGGGATTTGCTGCTCGGAGAAGCATTAACAAGAGTGCTGTGATGTGATCTTCACTTTCCCAGCCCAGTCCCTCCTGCGGCCGAGCAGTTCCCGGCAGTGCACGGGTGCGCGTGTGCATTCCCCCACGTGCCACGCGCTGTGGTTGTGGACGAGGGCCAAAGCCTCTGCTCTCTGGGGCTCAGAGGCGCCCCAAGGGTGGAAGAGGCAGGGTGCCCTGAGTAAGGTGGAGATGGACGGGGTCTGCACAACCCACAGGTGTCATTTAAGGAGTACCTATGCTCATTTATTTCTCCTGACAGCCCTGTGAGAGGACAACTGTTTTTTTATTTTGCCCATTGCGGTAAAGAGCCTGAGACTTGGAGAAAGCGGAGGGCCAGCCGTAGGCGCGCTGTGGCCAGAGCCCACCAGACTCCGGAGTCCACGTGCAGCGTGTCCTGGCCCGCCTCTGGCCCTCAGTCCATCCTGCTGAAAACTAGGAGATACAAACAGAAGATTGCTTATTTGGACCATGAGAACCTAAGATTAAAACAATCTCCCCACAGCCCATTGCCTCTACAAGTGTTAGGCAGAAAAATAGACACGGGTGGGTGGAAGGAGAATAAAGCCAGTAAAGCCCACTGAGAGGGACCCAAAGAGTCGACCAGGTGATCCGGAGAGCCACTGAGGACACAGAGTTAATGAGTTAATCAGCTGAAGCTCCAGAGGCCAGGAGCTACTTGGAATGTCTGGACAGTCCCCAGTTAAGGAAAAGCATCTGGGCGCAGCCCATGTCTTCATTGCTCCAATTAGATCATGCCGTTGTAAAATCTACTTAGCCTGCAAAAAGGCCCAGCTTATTATTTAACTTAACTGTATATGCTGTTTGTTTCCTTTTCTTTCAGTCTCTTAATCAAGCAACTTTGTAACCAGGGCAGGAGGCAGAGCTTCGAAGTGTAAATAAATTTACACGGACAAAGAATGCCAGGATCTGGACCAACACAGTCCCCTAAACAACCCTATTCTTAAGAAAAAACTTCAAAGGAATTAGGAATCATCTGTATAGATCATGCCTTATGCTGACCCTTACCCAAAAGGTCCTATAAAACCCCAGACCCCAAGCCCTTAAGCATGCCTCCTCTCTGAGGTTGCCCACACTCCCCTTTCTTCGAGTGTCACTCTCTCTGTTCTACTCCAGAAAAATAGAGACGGGCGACTGAGAGCTCTGATTCGGACTTGCAAGTTCCCATCGCCTGGGGGACCTGGTTGGAACTGCAGCTATGCAGTCATGGTCCTTAGTAGGCTGCCTGAAAATCTCCTTTCTTCGCTTTTGGGAAGTTCTCAGAATATAAGCTCACTCCATGCAGTGCTTTGTAGCTCCCCCAAATCCTGGGGTGGTGGGGTCTCAGTTCCCATGCTGTGCAGATTCAAGTGGACACTGGATGCCAGGTGACACTGGCCAGGTGACACTTCCTAACTTCCTGGGCTTTGAAATGGAATCTCAGCCTTTCGATGGAATCCCTACTGTTACACTGTTTATATGCCAGCTTGTTTGGAAAATTAATCATGATGCTTGTCTCAGGTCCCTGTCCTACATCGAAAGGATGAGGAAGGCACCTACTCTGTGACTGACGCAGACATCATGACACAGCGGTGAGGTGCTGCGTGCTTGAACCCTTTCGTAGCTCTCCATCAGAACTCAGCAGTGCCGCCGACCCGCCGTGCCCAGCGGACCATGGCAGATTTGGATCGGGGACTAGGAGGAGGGAGGGCATGGGAGGGGAGAAAGAGGGGGAGCAGTGGGGTTAATTGTGGGGAAGCAGAAATGAGCAAGGAGGGAGCCGTGCTCCAGGATCGAAGGGCGCAGGGCTTCCGTGTGAGGAACTGTGGGGTGCTGAGGCTCTCTCCTGCCCTGGCCGTGAGGCAGCCTCCCCCAACCATCTGGAGGCCTGGTGCGGCCTGAAGAGCATCAGCTATGGGTCTGTGCTCCAGCAAATGAGCCCTGCTGCCGAAGACAGTCTCCACTCGATGAAGTGGGGAGACTTGCATGGCCCTTCGTAATCCACGGAAGTCCCTCTGCACCCAGCACCTGTTCATTTTCTCCACAGCCCCAGTTCTCAGGCACTAAGCTCGTCTGCTGGTTCCTTTGACCCCTGCCTCTCTGTGCTGGACTGAAGACCCGTGAGAGCGGAGCTCTGTCTCTGCTGTTCTGGGCTGTGTCCCAGCACAGCAGCTGTTTGTTGACTGAATGGACCACCTTCGCAAGAGAAAGCATCCTGTGGCTCCGGCTGGTCCCAGGCTTTCAGCCACCTTGGCTCTGGTGGCTGGAAGCAGAGCTTCCCCACTCTGAGACTACCGGCCATCTTGATTCTTCCTGTTGGACTGATGAGGAAACTGAGGCAGTGAGGGGCAACTGACTGGTGGGACTACAGGGTTAATGAGCAGCTCGCAGGAACCTCTGGCCCAGAGCCCCTCCCCTGCTCGGGGCTGCGCAAAGGAAAGGGCTGACATGCCCTGGGGGCACAGGCCACTGCCAGATTCCCTTGGTGGTGCCTCTAGCCCAGTCCGCCCTGCAGAGCCTTGGCTGGCAGCGCAGGCCGTCCTACCAGGCCTCCCCAGGCCTTCAGCCCACACACCCTGGCACTGGCCATGCTCAGCACACTGTTTATTGTCACACCTCACCACCCTGCACATACTGATCCCTCTACCAGAGATGCCCTCTCTACCCAGCAGCGTCTGGTGAACTCCTATGCATCCTACAAGACCCAGCTCAAGTGTTGCTGTCTCCAGGAGCATCAGAGTCCTTATTCCTTCTGTGTTCACGTAACGTTTTGATCAGAATTCCAACATCATCTTTTCTGCAAACTGTTTGACTCTATTTGAGCACATGCGCCTTAAGCCTGGGGCCTAGTCAGTCTGCTTCATTATTATTATTATTATTATTTTTTGAGTGCTGGGATGCAGGGGTGAACAGGGCAGGCCCAACCTTGCCCTCTCAGAACTGATCTAGTGGATCTGCTGCCCCCAATTCCATGCCTGCCCCAGGGTCCCTCCCACAGTTGGAGCTGGTCCAGATTTTGGACCTGGGGGTGTAGATCTGTTGGCTGCACAGCAAAGCCCCACAGTGCTCTGGGGCAGCGTGGTGGGAAGACAAGTGCTTGAAGGCAGGCAGAACCTGTGGCCCACTGCTTCCTAGGTGGGTGAATAAAGGCCCTTTGCTCTGACTCTCCAAGGAGAGTCTCCCCACGTGTGGTGCTCAGCTGCACAGATCTGATCACCTCACTGGGCTTGCCTAGGTGAGGCTGGGCTGCTCTGCGAACAGGAGCTGGAGGATGGACCGAGCTGGACACCAAATCCCACTTCCTCCTGGTGTCCCGGCCTGCAGCTGGGTCCTGGTCTCTGGAGCCCCAGACCTGCAGGCTTCACCCATCCTGGTGAGGAGGGGCTTAGGCAGACAGCCTTCCTGCCTCTGAGGGAGCCTGGGGGTGGGGGGGCGCTGGCATTCCACTCTAAGCCCCCTACTCATGCACCTGCCCACTGACCACCCTGTGAACTGGCGGTGAGCCCCTCCACAGCCCCTCCAGCAGGCCTTCCTCGTCCTCTGGGCTATGGGAAGGCCTTGCATTCCCAAGCCTTTCCTTGGCAACCATCTGATCCCCAGAGAATGGGGGTGGGGAGCAACAGGAACCCGAGGCTCTGTGGAGAATATCTAGAGATGCATTTGCATGCGGCGCTGAAGCAGGGTGGCATGTGCCTCCAAACCAGGGCCAACCGATGCGCTGCCCCAGCACCGGCCCCCAGCCCAGGCCTGTCGCTGTGCCACCGGCAAGTTGCAGCAGGAAATGTGGCGGCAGGAGTGAGCTCTCACTGCCCGCATCTCACCCTCGTGTCCCCTGCTCAAAGCCTGGGGTGCAGTGTGGCTCCTGCGTGGGGGCTGGACCCCAGGCCACCGTCCCTGTTCTGAAGCTATAATCACACCCAGGGTCTCTGCCTGCTGCCCTTCCTGGCGCCTGCCTGCCTCTATCACAGCATGGCTTTCATTTGCTTTTGCTCTGGGACCCTGTCACCTTTGGGCGATGTACATGTTAGCCCTCAGAGGAGCTGGGAGCCCTGCTCTGCTGACACTGAGCCTGGTCCTCCGCCGGGGGCCCTCTTGAGGCTCCCACCCTGTAGCTAGGAATTGGGCGTTTGGGTCAGAGTGGGCCTTGTTTGGGCTGAAAACTGGGGTTCAGAACCCCTCACAGGTCCCCTTTCCATGTGAAGGGTGCGGCTCATGGGAGTGGGGGACAAAGCCGTGTACGTGAAGGGAACCGAGGCTGCTTCTGTCTGGATGCCAGCACAGGTTCCCGTGCCTTCCAGCCTCCCGCCAGGCCTGGCGGTGGGTGGGTGGGGGGCTCAGGAGGTGTGGCGAGGCCGAGGGGAGGGGCGTGAGGGTTACAACTCTGGCCCCGCCCTGTAATGTCATGTCGCTCTCCATGTCACATCCCAGCTCCTCTATTTCTGGGGCCTCATCCCTCCAGGCCTATGGTGGGCACAGCGCCTGGCTACTGCACTTTACCTTCTGGCATTCCTCGCTTTACCTGCTTCAGAAAAGCCCCTTACTAAGCCCTCCCTGAGCATTCTAACTGACCTGTCTGATGTGGACAGGGAGCATCTCCCTGAATTCTCACCGACATGGGATGTCACTCAGCTGTAATATTTCTCGCAGTTTGTTGATGTACAGCTATATCTCATTGGCTGCCTGCGGTGAAGCTGAGAATCCTTCCGTACATATGCTCATATTGTTTGCCCATTTTTTCCATTTCTGAGTCTTTGTGTCTTCATATTGATCTGTGGATACTCTTTATATATTCAGGATAAGAGTTCTTCATCTGTTTTACAGGTTGCAAATGTTTCCTCCCAGGCTGGCACCCATCTTCACCTTTGTTTAGGGACTGTTGCTGTGCTGAGGCTGACGGTTTTCATGGGGTAGATCTGTGGGGCTCTTCCTCCAGCACTTCTAGGGGGCTGATAAAAGTAGACAATATTTTCCTATTTGTACAATTTAGGTTTTTGTGTCTAGTTTTGACCTATGTGGGATTTCTGCAGATGTGAGTTAGAATTTTACCTATTCCTGTTTTTAGTTTGTCTGAATATGTAGGTAGAAAGTTGTCGCTGTTCCCTATTGCAGTGAAAGTCACATTCAATCCCAAATCACATTCCATACATACTGGGTCTGTTTTGGCACCTGTTGCTGTCCTATTGATCTGCTTGCCTCTCCTGTCGCCAACTTTCACAGCTCTGTGGGACCATTGTTATCTAGAAGGCGAGGTGCCTGCCTGTGTTCTTTGATCTTGCTGTCAAAATTTTCTTGAGCTTTTTTCTCTTCTGAATGATTTGTATAATCAACTTTTGAGGCTGGGAATCCTGTGGGGGCTTTAATTAGGATTGGATTGAATTACAGATTTATGTGAAGAAACTCAATGTCTGAAAAAGTAGAGCAGAGTGACAGAGATACTAGGGCCAGACAGCCGGGGCTCAAGTCCCAGCTCTGCACCCCCCTAGCTGTGTGCTCTTGGACAAGTTGCTTGACTTCTCTGTGCCTCACCTTCTTCAGCTGTGAAATGGGAAATAATAACACCAATACTGCTCAGGGGCCAGTATAAAAAAATAAATGAGCTAAGATGTAAAGCATATGTTAAGTCAGACATCATCCCTTGCAAGGTAAAACATTCCTGCATTTACTACGAGGAAGAAAAAAAAATGCTTCCAATTAAACTGTGATATGCACTTGAGGGTAAAGTATATCTCAGTTTCAGAGACGTTCAAATGTGGAAGGTGTGTTATTCGGATCACTGTGGTATTGTCTGTATGATGTCACGTATCTTCCCATCAAGGAGGAGGGCTTTATCTGTTCTTTTTCTTAGTTTGGCTTTCTTTTCGTCTCCTTCACTAAGACCTCATGGTGTCCTTCACGTAAACTCTTTAGAGACCTCTGTAATCTTCACGGGGGGCAAAAGGTCCTGAAGCCTAGAAGTTTGAGACCCACAGCTCTGTGTTATCAAAAAGGCAGGGAAACCTGGGGATCATCTTAATAGATGCTGAAAAAGCAGCTCATCAAAGTCAGCACCTATGGCTGACCGGAAAGAAATGCTGAGACACTTGCCAGCCTATTAAAGGGTATTTAAGGCAGATCTACAGCAGCGTCCTGTAGGCAGGGGACACAGGACGTGCCCACAGGGACAAGCTGAGCTGCGAGCCCTGCAAAACCGCATCCTCTGTGGCCAAGGAGGCCACTCAGCCCAACAGAAATGGAAATAAAAGACACAGATATTGAACCAGAAGAGGCTGAACTGTGACTACTCACTGACACATGGAAAGTTCCACCCGGTAAATTCAAGTGAACCCAATGAAGATTTATTAAGACAATTATGAGGTTAGCAAGTTGGATGGGTACAAAATAAACATTTTTTTTAAATTGATATTTTTGTACTCGTTACTGTAACCTAATTAGATGTGTGGTGAAAAATTGGTTCAATTTGTGGAGAGGTACAAAGGAGGCTTAACTGAACTTGTGATATTTATTTATTTTGTAAAAATAAAACCAATATGGCATAATAAGCTGGGTGGTGAGTACATGGTATTTGTATTATCATTCTCTGTATGTTTCTTATGTTTGAAATATTTCATAATGCAAAGATGGCAAGAGGTCCCTTTCCTGCCAAGAGCCCGAGTACCCGGATTTCACTGTACGTTCTCCTGGACTGTCACGTCCCCATCATTTCTTCTCTCCCCCCTTCCTCTTTCTTGGGTGAGGATTGTCCTTTTGTCAGAATACATCCTTGAGTACTTCTTTCAGAAAGGGATGGTGGTAAAATGTTGGAGTTCTTGCATCAAATGTTTGAATGCTTGAATGTTTTATTTTACTCTCAGACCAGAACGCTGGCTTTGGAGTGGTAGGTCTGATAACCTCTTTCAGAGCACTGAAGGGCAGATCTGCGTCCCACTTGGCGGCACTGTGACCAGCACGGGTGTGCTCCAGTTCGGATCCCTGCACAGGTGACCTTCCTCCCGCTCTCCCGCCCTTCATCCTTTTCTCACTTTGGTTCTAAGGCACTTGGTCTCTCATTCTCTCCCGCTCTTTCTCTGGGAGCATCTTCCCTCTGTTCCTGGGTATCTGGAAGCAGGCCGCCACCTGTCTAGACGGGGCCTGTGTTCATTTGCTCTGCTTGGCACCTGGCAAGGTTTTGTCTGAAAGTGGGTGTCTTTCTGTGGCTCTTGGTTAGCTGGCTGTATTCTTCCCTCCAGCCTGGCTACCCTCTAGACGGCTGTGGGCCTCTGGACCTCCTCCCTGGCCCCCCACTTTCCCCTCGTATTTGCCGTCGCTTCGGCCTTCAGGCGGATTCCTCAAGCAGCACCTGGCCCCGTCGTCCGCTCCCGGATCTGCTCCTCAGATGTCTCCTCTCTGCTTTTCAGCCCTTCTATTTTAAATTTCCAAGATCTCTAATTAGTTCTTTTATATAAAAGCCCATTCTCGCTTCATGAATACGATAACCCCTCTTATCTCCCTAAAGATAGTGATTACAGTTATTTCAAAGTCTCCTTCCGTTGTCTAAGTCAATGCCGCTTCCCTGGGTGTCAGAGTTTCAGTTTCTGAGGTGATGGCTCTCTGGTGGGGCTGTTTTTCCCCACATGCTTGGTCATGGGCACAGGGTGGGTGCCTATTTTTGCACTGGATGCCCTGTTCATCTGTCTGCAGCGGCTGGGTCTGCTTCTGAGCCTCTGCTGGAAGGTGGGAGGCGTGTATCCAGCCTAGGTGGGCGGGAAACTGGAGTGGGGAGAGTGGCGGGGGTGGCGGCAGGCCTGTCTGGGGACTCAGGGGCTCAGGGGCTGTCTGCTGCCCACCACGGCTGGGGAGGAGTGACTGGCCAAGTTGCTGCTCAGGGAACCACCCTGTCCCCGCGTCTCCTGGGCGCTGGATGGCGGGCCTGGGGCTCCTTCTGCAGAAGCCCTCTCTGAGCACCTTTCCGGATGTGATTTCCTCCACCTTTGTTTCCTTACATCTTTCTGTGATTTCTACGGAATTCAGATCCTCTGAAAAGACTCATTCTCATTTTTCAAAACCAATTATGTTATTTTTCTTTTAAAAACATTTTTCTGACACTTGGGGAGATTTTGTGGGGAGTATGTATAGTGTCCCACTTGATCGAAGCCCCAGAATGTTAGTACACACAGGCGGAGTACGCGCCCGCCCTGGGCACGCAGCGGAGCCCTCTCCAGGCGGGGCGGCACGGACAGGCCTGTGTGTCAGGCGCCAGTGCCAACACGCAGCAGCAGCCCTTTGTGTCGGTGGATGCTTTTGGATTGAGAGCCTGCCATCCTGAGACCACAGACAGGAAATAATCAAAATGCTGAAACCACAGAACTAATGATAACTTCCAGGGCCTTTCTCCGAACTAGAGATGCTGACACCTCCTGCCTGGTGGTGACACTGGATCACCTGGAGATGCCCTCTGCTCCTCGAGGGGGTCCTGTTTGTCCAAATGTGAGGAAAGCCGACTGATGCTTTGGTTTAAAGACGCCCCTTCATGCTGAGACAGTGTAAGAGGACCTCAGCCATGGGGTGACATAGCAGCCAGACAGGCCCAGGAGACTGGCACCAGGGACTCTAGGAGGTTGTTCCCCTGCAGGGCCCAGGAAGGGACCTAGACCATTAGCAGTGGCCAGCCCTGCAGCATGCTTGGGAGTTCAGAGGCAGACCTGTTGTCCACTCTGCACAAAGCCAGCCCTGCCAGGCATCCTGTTGCTCTAGACAGTGACCACATGCTCCCCAGAAAGCTGTCGCCATCTGCATGCCCTCCAGCTCACACCACGCCCCCACCTCCCCACCTCCTATGTGCGTGCGGCAGATCATCCCTGTCCTGGTCACTTTAATTTGCCTTTTCCCCAGCGCATTATTGGGCGAGTCTCTCCCTAACTGGATCAGTGATGGGAAAATTGGATCAGGGTGCGCACATCACTGCCCCCTTCTAATCATGTGAATGTCAGAGGCCTCTGGGCATGGGCGCCTGCTGTTTCCAAAGTCTCATCTTTGAAAAGCAGGTAGAGAGCTTTGGGCTTTATTGAATTTGCATTTATGTATGTGATGCATTTGATTGTAGCCGGAGGGCAGCTGCCTAGCCCAATAGTGAATTTGGCCCATCAACAGGGTTGAAACCTACTTACCTGTAAGAAACTATTTGTTCCAGGGAGGTAGGGTTGTCTTCAGTGGGTGATGTTTTCCTTGAAAGGCCTTTTGAACACTGGGAGTGACTTCGATGGGGAAGCCCTGCTTGCTGTCTTTGGCCCCCCAGCTCCACTTCTAGGGTCTTGTAGTAGAGAATCATGGGCACCAGGGGGCAAGGGTAGACATGCATGAACATTAATTGCACCACTGCCATGACTGGTTTAAATTAAAAAGCAAGCACCCCAGATGTTTACCAACAAGTAGCTGGTTAAATAAACTGGGGCACAGTGCGCAGTGAGAAACTTGAACGCTATTCAAAGGAACAAGGGAGAGCTGGGTGTGCGGTCGGTGGAGGTGTCCAGATAAAGGTGGAAAGGCCACTGGCAAGTGTACAGTAGGCCACGTAGAAAGTAGTGGCACCTCAAGAAATTACACAGAACTGCAATTCAGTGATCCAGTCCTTCTGCTTCTGGTATAAATCTGAAAGACCTGAAAGTAGGCATTTGAACAGACACCTGTACAGCAATGTTCATAGCAGTGTCTGCACACCAGTCAAGCGTCCATCCAGGATGAATAAACAAAATGTGGTCTATACACACAGAATATTATGCAGACTTAAAAAGGAAGGACATCCTGACACGCCGGCTATGCGTGGATGAAGCCGGAGGACCTCATGCTCAGTGAGATAAGCCAGACACAAAAGGACAAATCCTGCAGGATTCCCCTTATTCAAGGGACCTAGAGTCGTTGAAGTTATAGACACAGAGCGGAGGGCGGGGGCCAGAGGCCTGGTGAGGGGATGGGGAGTGAGTGTGTAATAGGGACAGATGTCAGTTTGGGAAGATGGAAGGTTCTGGAGATGATGGTGGGGACGGCTGCGCAACAGTGTGAATGCGCCTAAACCCCCTGAGCTGTGCACTTACAAATGGAGAAGGTGGTAAATTGCGTGTTATGCAGTAAGCATAATAAACAACAGAATTTTTTAAAAGTCTTTAAGCGCAACCCCTCGGCACTACACAGCTCACTTCCTGCTTCCATGGGCTAGAAAGCTAGATTTTTCCTGCCATGAGTTGCTCCCTGGGCTGAGGGGCAGTGCCCTCAGCTGTCCCGCGGCCTGGGTAGTGGCCTGGCCTGCCTGTCTGGCTCAGGTCACCCCTGCCCCCGGCCCCAGTACCCCTGTTTGCTTCAGTCTGGGGGTGGGGAGCCCGCTGGAGCTGGCCTCACGTGGCAGAGGTAATGGGGGATTACAGCGTGCAGAGGATGACAGCGTCAGGGGGATGCAGAGAAGCAAAGGGCTTATTAAAACGCTGAAATTGGTTCCAAATGAGGTCAGCCGTCGGAGCGCCTTGGAGGAGAGCCAGGCACGGGGCAGTGAACAATGTTTGTTTTCTGACAGGGTAGTGGCAATGCCCTGGGTGCCACCCCCCACCCCCGCCCCCCACCTTTGGAGAGTGAATTGTTCCCAAAACACCAGGCAGAGCCAGGCAGGGGTGGGAGCAGGGCCAGGACACAGACCCTCACTACCCCAAGGGCACAGAGGAGGGGGCTTCCCAGCTCAGCACCTGAGGTGTCCACAGGGCACCTGGAGCGGGCAGGTGTGTCACCTGATACTGGCCGGGACAGGCGGATGGCAGAGGGCTGCTTCCTTACCCTAGTCTGATTGCTTGCTTAAAAAAAAATCCTTTAATGTAAGGACTGGTACTTTGCAGCAGAGGCCACTCGGTTGGCCCATGTCCCCCACCCCCTGAGCCATGGGCGGTGCATCTTCTCCCTGTGTCCCCTCCTCCTGACCCCAGGGGTGGTTCCATGACCTTTGCTGCCTCTGGGTGCATCACTCAACCCTCTGTCAAGAGGTCCTTGACTTGGGTGCCAGGCCTGGTCTGTCCCCAACAGCTTAACCTCTGAGTCTCGGAGCTCTATCTCCTCATGGTTGAGCACAGCCCCAGCCCCGGCCCCCCAAGGCTGGGGAGGGTGAAGTGAGATAAGGCAGCAGTGGGCTGGGCACTGACACACTGTGTCTCCTATTGATCACCAGGACTTGCTAATCATTATTTCTGAAATCCGTGGGCTCAGTTTTGTCAACAGTGAGAAGAAGCCCGGCATGCAGCCCAGCTCGGAGCTGGAGAAAGAGAATGTCTTCTGAAACCTGTTCAAAATAAACATGTGTACATAGCACTTAGCTGCCCAGGGTCATGCGGCTGGGGCTGACACCCCATCCCAGGGCTCCCGACCCCGACCTGAGCGAGCCCCTACTTCCAGGCCTCAGTCCTTCTTACTCCCCAGAACCACTTGGTTGAAGGGAGTCAGAGGGGTCAGTCATGGTCCCCGTCCCACTCTCTAGCTGGGGTGGGGATCTGGCGGGAAAGCACTTCTCCCCGGACACCGGCTGGGACTCGACACGATGTGAACCCAGAACTCCGCGCCCTGGAAGGCGCACCGCGCAGGCCCGGGGGTGTCTCCACACTCCAGAGGGGAGCTGGTATGCGCTCTGCCTGGCTTCAGGACGGGGCACCCGGAAGCCCATGAGGCCAGGCAGGGGGCTTGCCCAGAGCCCCTTCACTCCCACTTAGCCTGTGCTGGCTTTTGTCACCATGTGCCCAGCCGAGGAGTCTGTTCATCCCAATGCCAGGGCCACTCCCTGATCCTGAAGAGCGGGTGTCCAGGGTGCTTGGTGATCTTGAACGCCGGATGCCTGCTTTGCTCACTGATAAAGAGGTTTGGGAAATCATTTGGAGAGCGAGGGCAGCTCCCTCTCGGGTGAGGCCTTTGAGCCTGGCCTCAAGCCCCCAGTCTTCCGTGCCAGGCAGCTTTGGGACGATCCTGTAGCCTGACTCGCCCACTGCCGGGCTCCTCCGCAGGCCCTGTGTCCCAGCAGCCTGCCTGCTGCCCTGCGGGACCCCCGGGGTTCCAAGTTCTCACTGGAGCCCCGTGGCTGAGACCTCTGGCTCCACGGAGCCTGCTTTCCTGGCCATTATCTTCCTACACTGTCGCTCCCTCCCAGGAGGATGGGCCCGGGGTGCCCTTTCCTGGCTAATTCCTGTTCGCTCACTCAGCCCTTTATCTGGCCCCAGCCTGGACCTGGGGAGACAGCCAGTGAGGGGTACCAGTGATGCACCCTGTGCCCCAGGGGTTTGTGCACTTAGCTCTCACCTGTCTGAACCTGCGGGCTGGTGAATGTGGCCCCCAGCTGACAGGGGTAGGGAGGGGTGGCGTTTTGTGGCATCTTTCTTCTGCCTGGTTTGCAGGGCAGCCTGGCTTCTGGGAGGCAAAGAGCACCCCCCGCAGGGCCAGGGCAGGGCTGGATCTTTCTCCAGATTGCATCTTCAGGCAGACACAGTCGTTCCTTCCTGAGGAAGAGAGCTCAGAGCAAAACCAGTCCGGCCGGCCAGTGTGTGGAGTTGAGGACCTAAAGTTGGGAGCCAGCCGGTGATGTCAGTCACTGCGTTCCTATGGTAGGGTTCTGGGTTTCTCCAAAGAGGGGAGGAGGGAGAGAGGGAAGGAGCCAAGCGTTGGAGGAGAGAGCCAAGTTCAGAGCAGAGGGCAATCAGGGAGAGCTTCCTGGAAGTGACAGCACAAGTGGAGTCTGCTCTGCTCAGAGACGGATGGAGTGAGGCAGACAACCACCCCTCAGCAAGACACCGCGAAGGCTGCCACAGCCATGCACCTGGGCCATCTGTGTCTGCCCCCAACAATGCACCCACTCCTTCTGGAGCAGCCCTGGCACCAGATGGAGCCTGTGGGGGAAACAGGAGACAGGAGTGGGAACAGCAGGCCACGGAGAGCGTGTCTCTGCACAGCAATGATCTGGGGACTGTCTTCTATTTTTAGTTTGAAAGTGACCCACCCGCCAGCATTGTAGGATCTGCTCACTGGGCCAGGCACATAGCAGCAAGGTCTCGTTACTCACTGGACATCTGGAAACAACCTCCTGGGGCCTCATTCTGCCCATCCATGGATGGGGAGGCATGGCACCTGTCCTGCCAGCTGCTCAGAGACCGGACCAGACAGCCCGCCTGCTAGTTAGCCCTTTGCCTGACCAGAGGACATCTGAAAGGCCTTGGGCTGCGGGGAGGGCCTGCTTTCTGGACAGCTCTTCAGAGACGACTCAGAGGGGGTGAAATCAGCCCGTCTACTTCAATTCCCACTGATGCTGTCCGTGTGTCATTAGTGCCAATTATGAGAGCAAGGGACGCAAAGCATTTGGCCCAGGGCACAGGCTGGTGGGAGGGTCACTGGGACAATTGAATTCCCCACCAGACAAATGTGATTACTGGTGGGGCCTGGGCCCACGCCCTGGAGGGCCAGGACATAAGTGGCCAGGCGGGTGGCCAAGCTCACCAGTCATGCAGGTCCCCAGCCCCACCGTGCGAGAGGCGGCCTCCATGTACGGCACAGCGGTGGCCATCTTCCTGGTCATCCTGGTGGCCGCCCTCCAGGGCTCAGCACCCGCTGAGAGCCCCTTCCCCTACCGCATCCCCCTGGACCCCGGGGGGGCCCTGGAGCTCTCCTGGAATGTCAGCTACGTGCAGGAGACTGTCCACTTCCAGCTCCTGGTGCGGGAGCTCAAGGCTGGGGTCCTGTTCGGGATGTCGGACCGCGGCGAATTGGAGAATGCTGACCTCATAGTGCTCTGGACCGATGGAGACAGTGCCTACTTTGGGGTGAGTCTTTCCCTGCCCCAGTCCCCCACTGGGCCTTCTTTGACCTGCAGTCACCCTCCTTAACCCAGCAAAGGAAGTTTCCCTCCCATCTCTTGGCTTGCATTTGCTGTAATCTTATCCATGTCTGTGTCCCAGGTTTGGGCATCTCAGGGACACCAATTTGAGGATAAAATGGGAAATAGATACTTTCCATAGTCCTGGACTGCACACCCCCGAACAGGACCCAGCCCAAGGAGGGTAAGCACACAGGAAGGACGCACGCACATGTCACGTACGCGAGCACCACTCCACCTGCTCACCCTCACGAGGCAGGCGGCATGTTCCCACTAGCATGGGCAGCACCCAGTGCAACCACGTCCCCAGTGAGGGCCTGGTGGCCGCATGGGCCGAGCACAGCACGGGATGGGCACCCCTAGTGCCAGGATGCAGCCCTCACAGCCCAGCGCACATGGGTGAACCGGACAGGTGCAAACACCCACACCCTGCACTGCCCCAGATGTGGAGCAGACCCAGGAACCAGCCCTGAACAGTCAGTGCGTCTGCTTCGCTCCTTGCCATCAAAATTCAGCCGTGAATTCTTGCTGTGAAAGGTAGAGAAAGGGGGAATTTTCCCTTCAAACTAGACAGGCTTTGGGGGCCCTCGACAAGCTGAAGGGAGGTTCAGTGGGGACCCAGCCACCCTCCCCGGGCCTCTGCTCCCCACCTTCTCCAGATGGGGACAAACCTGATTCTCCATGAGAAAAGACCCAAGAGGGTTAAAAACGTTTTTTAAGTAAGGAGGCACTTTCTCTGCCTGTGAGCGGAAGGGCTTTTATCCCTATTGGGCGGGGCACCTGCAGGAGACCAAGGTGGAGTCAGGAGAGGGGGGAAGCCAGAAGTCATCTCTGGGACTCAACTTCCTCACTGGAAGAGTGGGAAGAATAATTTTTCTCTGCCTTTGGGTGCTTGTGAGTTCGCATGGGCTGGTGTTTCTGGAAGCCTGTGCCCCAAACAATCCCCACAACAGCTCTGTCCCCATTTCACAGGTGAGGCTGGGCCACCCAGGTAGGATGGGGTGAGCTGCCTAGCTGGGGCCCAGCTCTGCCCACACAAGGAAGCTCAGTGGCTCAGGGGGTCTAGGCCAAGAGGGCGCTGGGGCAGCCCCAGTCCTGTGTCGCCAGCCATTCCCAGAGATGCAGCCGAGCCCCTGCTCCTCCCGGGGCAGCTTTACCCCGGCCCCGGGTGACTTCACCTTCCCCGCACACTGCGAGATTAATTTGCACAACAAATTCCCATGCAAACAAATGTCAGGCTTGTTTTTCCTCCTTTAGCGATATGTTTGACAAATATATTCTAGATTTCCAGCTGAAGCCTCTTTTCCAACTTTCTGCCTCTGTTTAAAATTAGTCCTGCAAATCAACAGTGTATCCCAGCAGGCGCTCCAGCGTGGTGCTGTTCCCTGGGGAAGATTTTGCAAAATCTTTTGTAGGTTTCTTGTTTTTCAGGGAAATGAAGAAAACATGCCGTAGCCCTGGGTGCAGCGTTAAAAACGAATCCTAAGGCCGCGATGTGTGGCATTCCTGAGTGGGAACAGAGGCCTGCTGGCTGGGGAAGGCTCTTCTCTGCCCCCAGCTGCCTCTCGAGGTGCCCTCCTTCCTGGGCCCTGGCCTGGGGCCCCCAGGGTGCTGAGCCTTACAGCCCTATGCGAAAGAGGCAGCCTGGTGAGGGGAGGGCAGGAGCCAAATCCACCGCCCACGACCATCCTGGGAAAATGCAACAGGGCCATTTCCTCCCCCGCCAGGCAAGGTTAGCTAGGCAGGCAAGCAAGATGCCTGGGGTGCACGGTTTAAGGAGGTGCTCCCCTCAGGAGCCTGAGCCTGTGCACCACCTTAACCTTGGCAGGTTTCTCTCCTGCCTCCCCAGGGTGGCCTTGCCCCCCACGCCTCCCCTTTCCCAGGCTCCAGGCCCTGTCAGGGCCCTTCCCTCCACAGACCAGTGGGGGCAGTATTTTTCTCAGTCCTTGTTTCCAATCATGGCACCTTCCTGAGTCCCACCCAGAAGTTGGGGACTATGCATCCAGATGGCTTCTACGCACCAATTTGAGATGATATTTGTGTGTGGGGGGAGGGGGGCAGTTGGGGGCCCAGGGCCCTACCCCCGCTCTGCCTTCCACCTGGGGCCTCTGAGGCTTGTGGGGAGAGACATCCCTGCCCCTGACCAGCCCTCCGAGTCCTGGCTGGCATTTGAGAGCATTGGTTCAAGGCTCAGAGGGAATGAGCAGGATTGGAGCTCAACTCCACTGTCTCTAGGTGGACAAAGGAGACACGGTGAGCCTCCAGCCCCGGGAAGAAGCCCAGGGCCCACAGGGCTGTGTGTATTCTAGGGGGCTGCTCCGTGGGTGCCCAGCCTCGAGCTCTGGCCCTGCCGCTCAGCCTCTTGTGTTCAGAGTCAGGACTTGTCCCTGCAGGATGCCTGGAGTGACCAGAAGGGGCAGATCCACCTGGATTCGCAGCAGGACTACCAGCTGTTGCAGGCACAGAGGACTCCAGAAGGCCTGGTCCTGCTCTTCAAGAGGCCCTTTGGCACCTGTGACCCCAAGGATTACCTCATTGAGGTGAGTCATAGCCCCGAGGGCCCAGGAGGTCGTGGGCTGGGAGGAGCCCTCTCACGTCCCAGCCCTGGCCAGTTATGTACAGAAAGAAAGCCAAAAAGTGGTCTCTGGCGGCAAGGGGGGCACAAGGGTTTGGAGAGACAAGCCCTGCCAGCAGCCTCTGATTCCTCCCAAGACCCTCTTGGCTGACACACAGGCAACATGTTTCTAGACTTGGGTCCTGCCCCGAAGCCTCTCAAACTGGGACCGGGGTGAGCCGCTCCTGCTTCTGTCCCCCTGGTCCATCATCTTCAGGTGGAATTCTGGAAGGGACCCAGGAGCCTGGTTTCCCAGCCCGGCCCTGTGGCCCACTAGCCGGGAGGCTTGGGTCGGTCCTCTGCCTTCTTGGCGTCCCTGTGCGGCAGGCACTGGAAGGAGCCCTGGCCAGGAGCTCAGGGTCACAGCAGATACCAACACCCCAGGCTTCTCCAGCTGCCCCAAGACCGTCAGGGAGGGAAAACAACCCCCCTTGTCCTTGACAACAAAACGCTTGTAAGTCTCAGTGCCCTCTGACATCTGTCCTTGTGTAACTTTGATGTCATGGCAGTGACAGGTTGGGGGTGTGCCTGATGAGGAAACCGAGGCCGCACAGGGGAAAGACTTACCCAGGGGCACAGGGCATGGTGGGGACAGAGCTGCAGCCCAAAGTGGCCTCATGGCAGATCCCTGAGTGTTCATACCCTCACGCACCTGCTCAGCGGGCAAGGCAAGGGCGGGCAGAAGACCGCCTCCAAGGACCTGGCAGGATATCCTGCCGATGCCCACGGGCACTTGGCTCAGCCTCCAGCCTAGGTGTGGGGGCTCCTGCCTGGAGCTCTCAGATGCCCTCTGCACATTCCCAGGTTTGCTCAGAGAGCAAATCAGCTGCCTGCCATGTACATAAACACACACACACACGGGTGTCCAGAAGACCACATACGGTATTTTCCAGATGAAAATACGTTCCCGGCAGCACGGGAGAAAGCCAGCCCCCTGCCCCTGAGTTTGCTGTGACCTCTGGCACAGCAATGGCCAGAGCTTTCTGTGTCTGTGTCCCACCCCAGAAGTCTGGGGGTGGCCGAGTGACAGCACAGCCCTGCAGGTCCAGGGTCACCGGCAAGCAGCCTCAGTTTGCTTTCTTTCACTTAAAGGGGTCTTGACTCCTCAGGCTGAGCTGTTGATGGGACCAGAGGAGATGACCGGTGATCCCGGGGGGCAGTGGACGGAGCGAATATCACAGGGGGGCCAGCCGGCCTGGTAACTGAGTGGAGGCTGAGCAATGTGGGCGAAATGCATTAGAAAGACTAAAGGCATGTGATGCCCGCATACCCTCTCGGGGGAGCTGGCCTGGGATTTCATCCCAGCAGGGTCCTCTCAGAGCCTCAAAGATCCCCTCCTTCACAGACATAAGGCCCAGGCATGTCACCTGCCAGGCAAGGGGGGCAGGGACTTGGTGGAGCCTGGTCACCGAGGAGCCCAGCTCCTTGGAGTCTGAGAGGGTGAACAACCGGGCCCTGCCTTGGCAGGATGGCACTGTCCACTTGGTGTATGGCATCCTGGATGAGCCACTCCGCCTGCTAGAGGCCATCAACACGTCCAGCCTGAAGACGGGGCTGCAGAGGGTGCAGCTGCTGAAGCCTGACATCTCCGTCCCGGCCCTTCCCTCGGACTTGCACACCATGGAGATCCGGGCCCCGGACGTCCTCATCCCTGGCCAGGAGACCACGTACTGGTGCTATATCACCGAGCTTCCCGATGGCTTCTCCAGGCACCACATTGTCATGGTAGGTGGGGGCTGCGGGCAGGTCCTCTCCCCAGCTCGGCCTTCTCCCCGGGGCCCCAGGGGCCCACAGTGAGGTGTCCCTGGCCCAGGGAGCTGTCCGTGGTCCTGTCTGAACCAGGTGTCCTCTTCCCGCCTGACCCTTAGGCAGGGCCTGAGCCTCCTGCAGTCACAGTCACTAGTGAGCCTTGTCACCTGGCTCACTCCCCACCCTCCTGGGGCCCAGCTTCCTGGCCTGGTCAAAGGCAAAGGATGGCTTGATTTCTGTGTCTTCCCCTGGGACTGGGAGGGGCTGTCTGTCAGGCCACATCCCCCTTCACAGAATAGCAGCTCAACTCAGAACCCAATTGCTCCGAACACCCACCTGGAGATACACCAGTCATGACAATAGCCGTTGGATGCCCACAGTGTGCCTGGCCCGGGGGGAGGGGCACAGGTTGCCACTCCACCTGCCACTCCACCACCACAACAGAGCACGCACAGGACTGGGCACCATCCCCTGTTTCCAGTAGAGCAAGTGCAGCCCAGAGAGGTTGTGTGAGTGCACGAAGTCACACAGCAGGCAGCTGGCTGGGCCCACAGCCCCACCTGTCCCCAGGGCTCAGGCTTAGCCTTGTGCAGCCATGCTCACATGAGGACAGCTGCCTTCCCGCCCACCTCATCAGGAAACGGCTTGCCTGGGTCCTCATACCTTCACTCTGGAGCTCTGCCTGTGGTCTGGCAGATTCTGCCTCGTTCCAGGTTGGTGGCTCCAACTTCGGAGCCCTGAGCCACAGAAGCAACCCTGGAAATCACCTCCCTCACCTGCCCATTTTACAGATGGCGAGCAGAGGCCCACGGGGGGCTGCTGGCCCGCCCCCACCAGCGGGGGTGGGCAGGCAGGGTTGGGGTGTCCGCGGCCTCAGGCTCAGCTGCCGTGGCCTCCCCCACAGTACGAGCCCATGGTCACTGAGGGCAATGAGGCCCTGGTGCACCACATGGAGGTCTTCCAGTGCGCTGCCGAGTTCGAGAGCTTCCCCCAGTTCAGTGGGCCCTGCGACTCCAAGATGAAGCCTGACCGTCTCAACTACTGCCGCCACGTGCTGGCCGCCTGGGCCCTGGGTGCCAAGGTGTGTGCCCTGCACCCCCCCCGGGTCCCGCCTGTCTCTCGGGAGCCTTTGGGGGCCCTGACGCCTCCACACCTCGGTGTCCCCCACTTCTCTGAGGGCCCCCAAGAAGGGGGCTCCCAAGGGTGCTCATGAGGCCACCAGAGAGGCTCACAGCCCAAATAACCCCGATTGCTTGTGCATTATCCACATTCCACTGCTCTTTTGAGCCACACAGACTTTTCCCAGCCTTTGTTACATCTCTATAGCAATCCTAAATGCCCCTGAGCTTAGGTTCACTGCAGGTACTGACCCCGCTTCCCCACTGGAGTTGGGGGTGCATGCACAGGGTGGACCTGGGGCTGGCGGTGCGAGGGCCTGTCGCTGCAGCCTCTGTGGGCTGCGTCTACCACGCTTCCATCAGCTTCTCCCACCAGCCCAGAGGAGGCCAGGGCACAGCTGGGAAAGGGGCTCGGGCAGCAGGTGGCCTGGGGGCACCAGCTCGCCCCACTCCCTGACCCCGAGTCTAATAGGGACACCACACCGTTGGAGCCATAATGAGCTGCCCATCAGCAGGACAGTGTCGCTGTAATCCGGCTGCTCCCCAGCACCGCCCACCGTAGCTCAGCTGGGTGGGTTTGCCCGCACCCCTGTCTGGGACCCCCTTGTGATGCACCAGTCTGTCCACCTGGGCTGTGGTTCCTAAATGCCTGATACCCTTCTTTCTGCCCGCTGCAGGCCTTTTACTACCCGGAGGAAGCGGGCCTTGCCTTCGGGGGCCCTGGGTCCTCCAGGTTTCTCCGCCTGGAAGTTCACTACCACAACCCACTGAGGATACAAGGTAGGGGGCGCCGGGAATGTTTCCAGCGCTGCCACCATCTTCTCCTTTGAAACCCTGGCGCTGGGCTGCGTCCAGTCAGGAAGATAATTGACTTGTCTGTTTAGCACTGGACTTGCTCCCCAAACTCTAGCCTACTTGTTATATGATCCATTGCCGGTGCACCCCCAGTGTCTCTCCTTCACCATCCGTCTCCTAGAACTGCAGTGGGCTCCCTGGAGCAGGGCCTCAATGGGCTGGCTCAGGGCTACCCCCTCAGCCGTGGGGACTCAGTACCTCCCCACGTCTTCCTCATAAACATTGCAGCCATTGGTGTGCACTGTCCCAAGTACCATGCCCTGGGTCAGGCAGGAGCCTGCATGCCCATTTTGCAGATAAGGAAATTAAGGCCCACTGGTGAAGGACCCCCACCATGGCCATGAAGTGAGTAGGCAGGGCCAGGAGGCTTGGGGTGGGGTCCCTCCCTGGCCTCAGTCGGCAGCCTTGCCAATCTGCAAGACTGGTTTGACTGTAAAGCTGTAAGGAATCATCTAGACATTGGGTCAGTCTGAGTAAACACAGGTCCCCCTCCCCGGCACACCTTTTTCTCATGTGGTGACGCCAGCCAGGGCCTAGGGCTAGCGTCAGTGTGCGCTGACCCCTGGGCGGGAGGTCAGTACAGAGAGGCCTCAGGCCAGAGCGCTGTCCCATGTGCTCGGTCCCCTGGAAGCCTGAAGCTGCTGCTACCCTCATCCCCAACTGCCCCCCCATGGCTTGACTCACGGAGCAGTGTCGCTGCCCTCCCAGGAACAGGCTGGGTGAGGAGGGGGCACCTGGCAAGACAGAAGGATGGCAGGATGCAGCCCCTGCCCAGAACCCACCCTTCGTTGGGCTCACCGTGGGAGGCACTGCCCCCGGGGCTGTCCTCCGGGCTAGGGAAGAGCCCCAGCTCAAATGGGGACATTTCTGGTCATAAGCGTCCCTTCTGCTTCTCCAAACACATCGCAGCAGAACGAATGCATGCCTGAGTGTGAGTGTGAGAGCATGCCTGAGTGTGAGTGTGAGTACAGGATCTTCTATCCATGTGTTTCATGTCAGGGGTGGCAGACAGGCTCCTCTAACTGACCCTCGGCCATGGCGTGGCACTTCCTGTTGGAACGGCCTGCGGGGCTGTCCCGTGCCCAGGAGGGCCAGGCTGCGGTTTACCAGTGCTACCTGTCCTGTGTGCTGGAGGGCTGGATCTTGTTTGTTCAGGGCTGTTGAGTTTTTAAGGACCCTGACACCAGCAAACACAAATCCTCATGGTCCCCTGTGCTGGATGCGGGATGGCGATGGCATCCCCTGATCAACTGCGCCAGACCTCAGGTCCAGAAAGGTGAATTATCAGGCAGGAACAGATAGCTCTGAATTGAGTGTTTGTCCCTGGGCACGTGTCCCATTGTGTCTGAGTGTTCAGACCACAACCGTGTGTCCAATCTGGCCTAGAAGGGCCTGGGTCAGGGCAAGGGCCACTCAGGCTGACTTCCTGCTTTCCCCTAAGGTACCCGATAGCAGAGAACTTCCACTCATCCGTGTTCATTGTGGGGCTTCTGTGTGACATTGTGCCAAGCCAGAGGAAGACACCTCTGTGCCCCCAGAAAGCTTGGGAAGGAGGCTGAGATGTGCGCACATATATGAGCCAGTATGATACACACCTGCACACACACACACACACACACACACACACACACACACACACACACACACACAAGGCAGGAGGGGCCAGGCCCTAGGAGGCAGATGAAGGCAAGATGTGAGATTGTATAAAAGGAGAAGTCAATGTGGCCTGGGTGGCGTTGTGGCAGCATGTGACCTGGGCATTGGAGGACAAGGAGAAGCTTCACAAGGGAAGCTGCCAGGTGCTGCATCAGATCAAGGGAATAGTCTGTGTGCAGGAAAGGATGGGGCACATGGAGAGCATGTTTCAGGAACACAGGTGGTCCTGCCTGGCTGCACTGCAGGGCATGAGAGCAGGAGCTGGGAGCAGACAGCAGGGGTTGCTGGATCGCGCTGTGCCTGAAGGTAGACAGCCAGAGTTAGTCTTTAGGGTGGTGATGCCAGTTGATGCCACATCAGAAACTGACAATACTCCCCACTGTCTGTTGCACCAGCATCTCCCACCACATAGCCACCAAGCCTTCTCTCTCTCTCTCTCCCTATTTTTAAAGACAATTATTTTCACTTGTGAGTGAGGGGCAGAAATAGCTTCAGCAATAAGAACATGACCTCCAGGCTGGGTCCCAGCCCATCCCTCCCTTGCTGTAGGACCCTGGGTGGGGAACCGAGCCTGCCTGCCTTTGCTCTAGTCCCACACATGGCCTGGGGCTGGGAAAGTGCGTGCATGCCGTGCCCCCAGCTGGGTGCGGGTCCGAGTGGGCTCCACCAATGGCCGCCAGGGATTTTCTTCTTGGTGACATAACTAATACTTTCTGTCGCCTTGGGGATTATCTACAGCAAGCACAGAGAAGGACATAAGTCAGCTTGGGCCTTAGCAAGATACGGGATTTATTGCTCATTTAAAACCTGAAAGCAAATGGATTTTTGAAAACTCCTTAATGTCAGGCAAGTCTGTCTCTTCCTGATTATCTGGCTGTATTTATGGATCCTTTGCCAGATATAAGGATGCTCTGTCACTTCACAACTCTGGAGATGGGCCACTTTTCTATAAATATCAAAATTCCACAATTATTTCATTATTTAACCCCCATCTGAATTTCAACCAATTGCATCTCCCTTTTTATTATTATCCTCTGATGTAATCAGCCCAGAGATACAGAGGCTGTGTTTGGACATTGCGGGGGGAGCCTGGAGTGAGGAGCAGGGAGGCGGGGGAAGAGGGGGCGTTCTTGGCTCCCCCTTGGAGCAGAGGAGCAGAGAGGCTGCCGGGTCCCCAGTCACCGCCCTGGGCTCGGACCCAGCTAGACCACTTCACAGACTGGCCGAATGGGGAAGGGTCTTTAGCTCAGTGCTGAGCCTTAGTTTTCCTCATCTGTAAGTCAGAGAAGCGGACTCTTGGGTTAACAGGCCCTGATGCCCATCTCCCAGCTCTACCGTGCGTCCCGAGGGTTTGGGCCACGTCCAGCCCCCTCACCTCCCCACTGGAACCAGCCCGGGGCTCCTCCCCAAAGCACCCAGGGCCTCGGCTGACCCCTCCCAGGCAGGGCTAGGGCAGGGGAGCGGCCCCCAAGGCCACGTGGCTGTGTGACTGTGCCCCTGGTGAGGTGGTGCAAATGCCTGGCATAAACAGGTGTGGGAGCAGATGCGGCTGGGGGCAGGTGGGGGGTGGGCACTACCTCTGGGCTGGGGACGGCTGGGGCTTGGCATGTGAGCAAGCGCAGGGGAGGTCTGCACGCGGGCCAAAGGGGACTCCCTCGCCTCTGCCCCTCCTTCCCCCAGGCCGGCGGGACTCCTCTGGCATCCGCCTGTACTACACGGCCAAGCTGCGGCGCTATGACGCGGGGATCATGGAGCTGGGCCTGGTGTACACGCCCGTGATGGCCATCCCCCCGCAGGAGTCGGCCTACACCCTCACGGGCTACTGCACGGACAAGTGCACCCAGTTGGTGAGTGGAGCTGGGCCCACACCGCCGGGCCCTCCACGCCTGCGCTTCCCTGCACCTGGCAGCCAAGGAAGGGCAGCTCTGGCTGACTCCCCAACCCTGGGGCCTCACAGAGGCTCCCTTTGCACGCAAAGGAGACTTCCTGTTGCGCCTGTACCTCCTCTCCGGCAATAACCATGGCTCCCTCGTGGTCCACAGGGCTCGCATGTGCTGCCCTTTAAGACACACTTTCTGTGTGTAGACAGACCCCCGCTCATCCCTGAAAACGAAAGCCCCTCATCCTCCTCACCCTTCTCTCCCTGAAATGCCAATCCCTGGCCCTCTGTGTCCTTGCAGACTTGTCTCCTGTATTTTGCTACCTGCCCTTATAGGTGCTGTGCTAAAAGACAGGTTGAAAGGTAACCTGTGACTTGCCTTTCCAGCAGCACATGGCATTGCCCAGCATGGGTTTTGCTTAGAGCTTCACCAGCGCTGATCCCATGGGACCAGCAAGGAACCAGGGTACAGGCTGCCGGGGCTCTGGTTCTCAGGCCACCAGGCGCAGCTGGTGCGCAGGGCAGGGCTTTGACTCTGGAGCAAAGAGTGGGGACCCAGCCTCCAGACCGTGGAAGTGCCCCCCAACATCCTGTACCTTTGCGGCTCCTTGTCCCAGCCTGCTTTGACCTGTCCCCCAGCCACCCCTCCAAGGTGAAGCCCCTCAGACCTTTCTGTCTTAGAACCCCCCCCATCCCCTTCACTGACGGGGAGCAGGCTGCCGGGAAATCCTGGGCCACACGGGAAAACATTATATCCTGTAGGTTTCTGGAGTCTAGATTTCTAGACCGCCACACACAGAGGACATGCGAGCTTTAGTTCGAGTGCATCTCGCAAACCGCCCTCTGGAAAGCCCATTCTGAAGCTTCTTCCCCCACACGGCACCGAGGGCGCCCAGATCCGCGGGCTTGCCAACGCAAAACACCAATATTTCGAGTATTTTTTCAGTCCCTTGGGAGGGAACCCTTTCTTCCGCGGTGAAGCCCCTGTTTGTACAGCTTGAAGGTCTTCCCATCTGTGTCTTGCCACCTGTTCTCCTTGTGTGTTCACGACGTTGGCCCAGTTTCCCTGGTGGGTTGGTGGCAGCACTATTGGCTTCTGGGAGTTCTTCCCATATCGTGGATGCTGTGTCAGAATCTGCCTCCCATCCCGCACCTTCGTGTCTCACAGTGACCTGCATGACAAGTGTCAGCACCCCATTTCACAGATGAGGGGACTGAGGAGAGCCAGGGTCATGATGCCAGCAGCCACAGAGTGGGGAGCCGGCCGCGGGCCCGACTCCTGAGGCTGGCGCTGTGTGAGGTGGCTGAGGGGGGGCTCACCTTCCCAGCGACTGATTCACTGCGATTTGTTCCTTACGTGAGCTCCCTGAGCCCCCACATCTTCCGTTAGCCAGGCCCGGTGACCTCAAGCTGGGGAGACACAGAGCTGTCCGTCTGTGCAGGACACCTGTTTGCCTGCGTTAGGTTGCTCCTTTGTCTGAGACCAGGGGCCAAAACTCCAAGCCACACCCAGCGTCTGACACTCCTTCCGTGTCCCCAGACCTCCCGTCCAGGACATCGTTTGCCAGGTGAAAGCTCTGTGGCCCCGGCCTGGGGCTGGGCAGTGACCTCCTCAGTCACCCCACGGAGGAGTGGCCCCCGGCCAGCTTCTGCCCATGGTCGGGACCAGGCCGCTTTGACCCCCTGGCCCTGAGAATGCCTCTCACGTGGGAGGACACACCTGCCCTCTCTTGCCAGGCTCCAGTACTTTCCAGTGACAAAGTAAAACGAACTCAGCTTGCTCTTCCTCGCTGCAGACAGCACATTCCTCCGGCAAATGCCGTTTGTGTGGAGCACTCATTGCAGGGGCTCCCAGGAGTCTGTCTCTCCTTCAGAAGACCACCTGGGGTGCATGTTCTGCAGTCAGAAGTCTGGCATGTCTAGAAAACGTCATCCAAACAGACAAGCCAGGAGAAAGCAGAGCGCTTTGGACCACAGGCCCCAGGATGGCGTTTCCCCTCCGTCATCTGGCACCTGCATCTCTGGGGGGCGAAACCCAGGGCCCCGTGTGTTAGCAGAGGATCCTGGGCCTGGCTCTCAGCTGTCACAAATGTGGCCATCAGGGTTCCATCCCCAAATCATTGCTAGGGGGCCAAAAGCTTCGATAAAGCCAAGGGCAGGGGCAGCAGCTGCTGGGGGACCAGACAGGAGGAGCAAAGGTGACATCACAGGAGCCACAGAAAGTGAGGCAGTCCGGGTGCCGTCCCCGCTGGGCAGGGAGCCAGCACGGCTGCCATTTGTCTCCCACTGGACATGAGCCCGCAGTGGGCTCGCCCTAAAGTCTGTCAGACAGACACAAAGTGAACTGACCTGCCTCCAGGGCCTGTGGAGAGGACCAGAGGGACGTGGTCTGCTGCCGAATGAGCGTCCGGGGCTGCAGGCAGGGCTGCTGCTGGTACAGGGCTGCCCCACTGAGGGCAGCTCGTTCCCTGCGAAGCCTCTGGTGTGGGGTTTGCCGTCAGGGAGAAAGATGATGCCTGGGCAGTGCAGACGTTCTGGGGAAGGCGGTCATCCTGAGGCCTGTGGTCGGTGCTGGCCGCCTGCAGGAGCCAGCGGGGTGGCCCCAAGGTCAGGCCCTGACCCCTGCCCCCCGCCCTGCAGGCCTTGCCGCCCTCTGGGATCCACATCTTTGCCTCTCAGCTCCACACACACCTGACAGGGAGAAAGGTGGTCACTGTGCTGGCCCGGGACGGCCGAGAGCAGGAGGTCGTGAGCAGGGACAGCCACTACAGCCCTCACTTCCAGGTAGGGGCCCGCTGCCAGCTCCGCGTGCGGCTCCCCATGGCCCTAGACCAGCCTAGCAGTGTGGCCTCCCCCGGATGGGCTGGGACACACGCACACCCCCAAGGGTCTGGAGGGGAGGTGGCTGGGAGCTGGTGTGCAGCTCTCTGCAGCCTCCACCCTTCCTGTGCCCACCCCAGGAGATCCGCATGCTGAGGAAGGTCGTGTCCGTCTATCCGGTGAGTGCTGGGTAGGGCCAGGGGCTGGGGCGCTGGGCAGTGGGGGTGGGGGCACCCCCAGAGGAAAGGCAAAGTGGTGAGGGACTGTGGGCAGGTTTTCCGGAACCATGTCCTCACAGGTAGGGGCTGGGGCCACCTGGGCTGAGGGTCCCCATACTTCACAGAACAGCCACTGAGGGGAAGGGGATGTGGGCCTCATGCCCAATGCAAACCCCAAAAGCTTTAGGGAGAGAGAAGGTGTGGAGGTCGCTGAGGGAACCCCTGGTCATGCAGAAAGGGAAGTCCAGGCCACGGGGGTGCTTGCTCAAGCTCACTCTTAGGCTGTGACATGACCCAGCCAGGCTGCACAGACCCTGGCCGGCCTGCCGGTGGCCTGTGTACTAAGGGGCCATAGAAGCCACTGAGTAGTCACTCCCTGGGGACTCTGAGATTGCGCCTCACGTGTCAGGCCAGGGGCTACCACTGGGTTCCTCAGTAATGGGTTGATGACGACCTGCGTGGCAGCTCTATCACAGGTGGGCCCAGGTACAACACACCTGTTACCCCCAGATAACAGCTGTTACCTGTTGGCTTGGCTCCGCAGGGGGACGTGCTCATCACTTCCTGTACTTACAACACGGGAGACAGGAAGCTGGCCACTGTGGTAAGTCTCTCTGCCAGCTGCCCGCAGGGCACGTGCGGCCTGGGGCGTCCCGTTCAGGACCTTCTACACTTCCGTCAGGACAGGAGAGAGAAGGCAGGGGGGTCACGGAGGGGGCCCCTGGTACTTAACTCTCGCCTGGAACGTAGGTTGCTGGGGCCAGGGGCGCCTCCCCTCATTCGGTCAGTAAACCAGCAGTTCTCAGGTTTCTGGGACCAGCAGCGTCAGATGCTCTGGGGAGCTTGGTAGAAACACAAAGCCGTAGGCTCCACTCCAGACACAGTGAGCTGGCATTTAGGTGGTGACATCCGGCATTTACGGTGTAACAACGCCCCACGTTGTTCTGACGCCTGCCTGCATTCGGGACCCACATCTGTGAGCGTGCCTCTGCACCTGTGTGCCGGCGCTGGGGAGGAGAGCAGGGCGTTGGGCCCGTCCCAGGGGGCTCGCCAACCAGGGACGTAGGCCCACCACACCGGCTGCGAGTGACAGGACATAATGATAGAAACAAAAACCCAGGTGGGCACGTGCTGGGAGCCAGAGGCCTCGCCGCAGAGGGGACCCTCACATGGAGATGGCAGAGTGGGATGTGGCACGGATTCATCTGGGCGGGACTGTGGATCGCCCGGGGAGATCTCTCTGGGGAGACACTCTGTTCTCAAGGCTGGGCATGCACGCAGCGCCGGGAGAGGCGGCCACGGACCGTCTCATCCAGCTGGGGCGCTCTTTCGGAACAGCGTTATTGGGATGTGATCCACACACCATACAACTCACCCATATAATGTGGGCACGTCAGCGACAGTAAGCATATTCACGGGTACGTGCAAACATCGCAGCCGGCCTTTCTTCATCGAGAAACCCAAACCCTCTAGCTGTCCCCCCGCCAGTGTCCCCGGCCCACCCTGCCCTCAGCAGCCACTGATCTCCCTTCTGTCTCTACGGACTTATCTTTCTGGACTTTCAGGTCATTGGAATCATGTGGCCCGCGGCGCACTGCGTCTGCCTTCTTTCACTTAGCATCATGTTTTGAAGGTTCATGCTATTGCGTGCGTGTCAGAACGCCATTGCTCTTTACAGCTGGTAATGCTCCAGCGCTGGGTGGGCCAGTTGTTTAGCCATTCACCCATTGATGGACACTTGGGTCGTTTCCACCTCTCATTTAGCTGTCACACCAGTCTCCAAGAAGAATCTTGTCTTTGTTTCTGCTGGTGAGAAATGAGGCTCAGAGAGGGGAGGTACTGGCTAAAGGTCACACAGTTGATACAGGCTGAGTGGGATTTATTCCAGGGCCACGTACCTGCGAAGCTCTTGCCACATGCTTCCCTCCCTCTGAATTTGGGGTGACAGCTACTCTGGATCCATGTTCATAAACTTGGGGTGTTACCAGCAGACACCAGAACAGGGTCCTCAGTTCTTGTGTTTGAGTGTTAAAAGAACTTAACACCGTGATTTAGGAATATGCGAGCAAGCAGGGCATTTTATTCGAGATGTGAGGAAACAGACACCTTGATAGACAAGGCTGGGCTGCTGGAGAGAGTCAGTCCTGAAAAGGATCAGGGCGGTTCCTATCATGGGGGGTGAAAATGTTTAGTCATTAGTTATTCGGTTACCCCGCATAAATAAGGTGGGGTCCCATGAGCACCTGCGCAGCTGGATTACATACGTCACCTCATGTACCATTAGCATATGAACTCTGCACCCAGGGGAGGGAAGCGTAGTGTTATAATGAGGACAAGGCAACTACTGGACACCAAACACCCGCTTTCCTCATGCGCACGTCACAAGTTGTTTCTGTCTTGGTTCCATTGATTACCTGACCGAGGGTCTCAAAGCCTGGTGGTGGCTCTAAAACTTTTCAAAATAATAGGTTGACATGAAAAAGAAGATGTACTGGAGCTTCACAGAGCCAGTGGTCTGGGTCACAGGCACTTTGTCAGGACACACGCATGTGCGTCCCTCCCGTTGCTGGGCAGCTGCGTCTGGGAGGTCTCTCCCTGCCCACCAGGTGAAACCTCAACCTGGGCAGGGGACGGTTTTTGACTCTGAATGAGAAATTTCTGGAGAAGGTTGATGAGTGTAGATAAGGAAGGAATTCATTAAAGTGAGAGTATCAGTGTTAGGGGAGGCAGTGTATTTTCCTCAGTTCCTGTCCCTGCTGGGACAAGGAATTGAAGGGCAGAGACACAGTAGCAAAGCAGAGTAAAGGTTTTATTTAGTTACTTAAAGAGAGAAAATGCAGCAGGCAACCTCCTCAAGGAGCGGCGCCCTGAAAGGTTGGAGAGAGTTTTAAGATTAAAAGATTATGCACTTAGAAAGTGCAGGCGACCTCAGAGAGGAGCACCCCGAAAGGTTGGGAGTTCCCCCTTTTAAGGGTTTTTTCAGAATGTAACCACGGGCTGGGGGTGCAGACTTATTAAGTGGTCATTGACTGTTTAAAATTAACTTAACACAAGAAATTTACTGCTCCGATTTCTCCCTGAGATAACTGGTGTCTTGGTCTGGGAGCGGATCAAACAAGACCTCCTGCCCGGCCCCCAAAGTGGGCTGAGTTACTGTCTGTTTGCTAAAGAGTAAGTTAAGAATCTTGTTTAACTTCCTGCCTTTTGCTATGTGGTTTACCACAGGGCCTGCATGTTAAATTAGTTGCCTAAGTTGCAAATTACTTGATTAGGGCTGAAGGAAGAAAAAAAACACAGCATATAGGTAAAGTTAAAAAATAAGCTGGGCCTGCATCATTAACACAATAGAGACATGGGCTGTGCTGAGGTGCCCCCCTTTATCTGGGGAATATTCAAATATTCCAGGCCAAGTTACTCCTGGTTTTTTGAGCTTTAACTGATTAACTCATTAACTCTGGGTCTTTTTTTTTAGTGGGCTTTCCTGGGCTTATTCTCTCTCCACCCTGCTCATATCTATTTTCCTGCCTGACAGCAGGGAATGGGAGCTCCTTGCAGGCAGTGGAGAGCAAGGGAGACCAGAAGGAGGGAGGGAGGCTGTCTGAGCTCCTGCTCAGCACAGGGCAGATCCCTGCCGACTCCTGAAGCCAGGGTCACCTGGTGCCCAGTACTAGTCTGCTTGGAACTGGGCCCCCACCACCCCAGGATTTGGGGGAGCCGCAGAGCGCTGGGTGGAGTAAGATTATGTTCTGAGAACTTCCCAAAGCAAAGAAAGGAGATTTTCGGGCAGGCTGCTAAGGAGCACGATCATATAGCCACAGTCCTGTCCAGGTCACCCAGGCGTCGGGAACTTGCAAGCACAAATAGGAGCTCTCAGCAGCCCTTCCCTACTTGTCTCAAGTAGAACAGAGAGCGTGAAGACATGTGCCTAAGTCTAGAAACATTGAATGTTTCTAGTCAAAGTAACAAAGACGCTTACCACTGGGAGAGTGCAGAGATAAGACGCAGTAAGTCGAGCAGTGAGAAGTTAAGGCAAAGTACACATTGGAAGAAAGGGGAGTGTGGGCAACCTCAGAAAGGAGGTGCCCGCAAGGGCTTAGGATTCTGTCTTTTAAGGATTTCAAGAATGGGGAAAAGGGCCAGGGGGCGCATAGGCTGACTGTGATCTCATGGTGTCTCTCTGGTGAGAGACATTATGTCATTACCTTCAGCCAGTCCCCTAGACATTCTGTAAGATGAACTTAACACGAGGAATTTATTGATCCCTTTCTCCAAGACAGTGGTTATCCTCAAGACGTGGGGTCATATCCTTTAGGACTGCTTGCCCTGTCTTAAGACAGGGTCAGTTGTTGGCTAATTACTATAAGAATGTTAGGAATCTTAGCTCCTATTATCCTGGTTTTTAAAATGGAATCTTAGTCTTAAAATGGGGTCCTGCCCGTTCTTACTATACTGTTTACATCTCAGCATTTTCATCATAGGCAGGAAACATGATGCTTGTCCCTTGTCCCCTCTGTACCTCATCAGACCCCGGGTTCTTTGAGCCAAAGCCCCGGCCCGTGTGGCCCAGCCACCCCGCACCCTGTTCTCAGCAGGCCTGCGTCCCTGCCAGGTGGGATCAAGACGGGGCAGCAGCAGCTCCCAGCAGGAAGGGAACTTCCCGGGTGTGCTGCTCAGAGACACAGGGGCCCTTGAAAGGCGACTTCCGCCCCCAGGTGAAGACAAGGGGTGGCTTCCTGGAGCAGAGCTGGCGTAAGGTGGGGGCCTTCTTTTGATGTCTGAGCTGCAGGGGCTGTAAGGAGACACCAGATTTCAAGGAGGGAGGGGGTCCTCTGATCTGCGGCCTGGCCAGGCCAGGTGATCAGAGCTGGGGTCCCCGGGCCTTGGGAAATGAGCGACCAGAACAGGTAAGCCCCGCCCCGTAGATGCCATTCCGGAGAGCCAAACAGATGACCTGGGGATTTCCTTTCCCGATGGGCCTCCTGGTGCTGAGCCTGCTCCGGGGGAGGGGGCCTGAGACGGGCACTCAGCGGGATTTCCACAGTCCTTTTGTTCTGCCATAAAACGGCAGAAGTCTTTCTTCCCTCAGACATTCCCATCAGCCAGATTACACCCCCAGACCCACAAGAGCACCCACAAAGAGCAGGGAGCCTGAGGCCAGGACCCTGCCCGTGGGGTCTGAGCTGCCTGTCCCACTGTGGGGCAGGCTCCTCCCCCAACAGCTCGGAGAACGGGGACCCAGCAGGGGCTTAAAGCCCCCATCAGGGATTTGGGGACAGGGACTCAGCACCCCTTGCTCAACGAGAAGGCAGCAGGGCTGCCCCGGGAGGTGCTGTGACAGCCCCTGGCCTCCGTCTCCTCTTCTGGAGCCACTCAGGCCTGGTTTTGAAAGTGACTGCGGGTGGCATGTGTCTGCAGGGTGCAGGGAGTGCCCTTCAGTCCTCTGTGCCCATGCTCTCATGGCAGCTGGAGGAGCTGGGAGGCTGCGCCCACTCAGGCCCTGTCCCTTCCCTTCTCCAGGACTCAGTGTCTATCCGTCAAACGGGCACACTCATTCTCCTGCTTGAAGCTCAACTCCTGACACTTATCTCCACCTGAGACGAGCTTGCCGGCTGAATTGCTGGCTGACTGGTTTGCCGTCTGTCTCTCCTGGGAAGGCGGGAAGTCCAAAGGAGCAGGCCGCTTGCTCACCTGGCACATTCCCCGGCGCTGTGCCATCAGGGAGCGAGTGCAGCGAACAACTGGAAATCTGAAAGCCGATGGCAGCACCCGTGCCCGTGAGCCCGTGCTGACCGCATCCTCTCCCCCTTGCAGGGGGGCTTTGGCATCCTGGAGGAGATGTGCGTCAACTACGTGCATTACTACCCCCAGACGCAGCTGGAGCTCTGCAAGAGTGCCGTGGACCCTGGCTTCCTGCAGAAATACTTCCACCTCATCAACAGGTGATGGCTCCCTGGGAGTGCACCCACCTGTGCCCCCTGCCCGAGGCATGGCAGGGGAACCCCAACACAGAAAGCCCTGTGCCCTGCTAGCCAGCAGGGTGGAAGTGAAGGATCAGGCCAAGGTCTGGGAGCAGGGCTAGCCTGCACACGCAGCCAGGCCTCCACTCCCCCAAACCTGTGCAGACATCACTAATCACTAATTGACACCCCCCACCCCACCATTTCCTGCTGAACCTGGACTTGGCCTGAGCACCCAGCCCTGGAGCAGCCATTCCCAGCTGACCCAAGGTGACTGGGAGATGAAGCCTGTTAGCCATCGCTGGCATGGAGGCAGGGCCACACCGCTATGTAGGGAGGCCTGATGGAGGCAGCAGGGTCGGGAAGAGGTGGCCCAGAAGCCCACTCTGGGAGCTCCGCCCCATCTGCAGGGAAGTCTCCCCTGCGCCCCGCTGGGCTCCCCTCCCATCTGCTTGCTGCACCCCAGACTGGGCTGTTCCTTCTCCCCGGCCAGGTTCAACAACGAGGAAGTTTGCACCTGTCCTCAGGTCTCTGTCCCCGAGCAGTTTGCCTCTGTCACCTGGAACTCCTTCAACCGAGATGTGCTCAAGGCCCTGTACGGCTTCGCCCCCATTGCTATGCACTGCAACAAGTCCTCGGCCGTCCGCTTCCAGGTGTGCCTGCCAGGTTTGGGGTGGGGGGGTCGCAGCTGGCAACACCCTCACCCCTTTCCGATGCCTGGTGGCAAGTCCTACGGCTGCCCACCCCTCTGTGCCCCAAGCCCCATGGAGGACCCCCGCTTGGGGTGACAGGGCTCTGCTCCACGGAATCGGCCAACTCCTCACTCAAAACAGAGAAAGCAGGTGGTGACAGATCAGGCCCGGAAAGACAGACAGCCTGCAGGGGGAAGAACTGATAGCACCCCAGGCAGGGCGGCTACCCCTCTTCTGGGCAATAGCACATCACAGGACTAGTCTCTCTGGTTGCTGGTTGCGAACAAGGCGCCAGCAACCTCCCCCAGAGCCTAAAAATAAGCACTGGGGGAGGGGCGGGTGGGAACCCAAACAGTCTGAAACTGCAAGCTGGTGTCACCTCCTTATCTGGGACCCGCTGGGATTCAAAAGCAGCTCATTTATTCCCTGTCAGCGGCCTCAGCCGGTGCTGAGTTAGGCGGGGAAGGCTTCTGGAAGCGTTTGGGAGCTGGATTAACCGCTAAATCCACCCTTCGCAGCACCACAGTCACGGTTAACACCGGGCTCTCCCAGACACAGGCAGGTGTCTGATGCGGCTGCGAATGCGGCATGTCAAGCAGCCTTGTCATGGCAAAAAAAGGGAGAAATGGCAAAAAAAAAGCAGCCTGCACCCAGGGACCTCCAGTTACTTTGGGTGGTGACTAAAGTGAGAATGGGCAGGGAGGTTGAGGGTCAGGGTGACTCCCAGGCAAGGACCCCCAAGTAGAACCTGGAGTGGGAGAATGGGACTTCAGTTTGGGACAAGGTGAGTGTGAGCCCCAGAGGTGGGTGGGAACCCCCTGGAAAACCCCCCCAACAGACGCCAACTAAGTGGCCATCTTGCCCCTCCAGCCTCAGTTTGACCTCCTGGTCCCTTCCATGCAGGGTGAATGGAACCTGCAGCCCCTGCCTGAGATCATCTCCAAGCTGGAAGAGGCTGCCCCGCAGTGCCCAGGGAGCCCGGGTCAGAGAACTGTTGGCCCCACCCTGGTCAGCATCAGTGAGGACAGAGGTTGAGTGGGGGCCGCCTCCCCAGCCCTCCCTCCATCCCTGCGGGCTCACGCCGGCTCTCTGCATTTCCACTCTGTGAAGACCCCCATGGAACGGTTCTTTGTGCTGGAGATGAATGGGCCGCACCAAGCCCCTGCCTGAGATCCTAGTCCATGCCAGCTTTCTCCCCCGGAGGACACCCCCACGTGGCTGAGAGGGTCCCATGAGAGCTCCCAGTAGCCCCCAGGACTGCAGACCAACCCCTTCTCCACATGCTTTGACACAGCATAAGGCTAACCCGCCTGGGTGGTCGAGAGCCCAGTGCACCCAATGCCCTGCCTGACTCGCTGGGAGCAGCCGACCTTCTGGGACACCAGCCCGGCCTGGCTGCATGCAGACTTGCCCCAAGATGGCCCTGTGTCCCCAGCCCTGTCGACCACGACCTGTGTTGGTGTGTGGCAGGCTCGCGCTCTACTTAAACGTTTCCCTGAAGAGCGGCTCGTTTGTCACAGTGGGCGTCCTCCTTGCCCACGGAGGCAGGACAAGCCATTTAGCTAGTTAGAGACTTGCTAGGGGAGGTGCTCCATTGCAGGGTAAATAGATATTTTCGCCCACCTAAAGGGAAATCCTAACAACAATTCTCCCCCATCACCAAAAGATGAGGCGGCACAGATCCAGACAAGGAGCCAGGCGCCAGCTCCTCGGGGAACCAGAGGCTGAGCCCGGGCTGCCCTTCTCAGAGTGGGTGGGAAAGGTAGTAAGAGATGACTCTGGAATCACACGGCGTTAGGAGCCTGGTTCTCCAATGAGTGGAGCTGCGACTTGGGTGGGCCGTTTCCCCTCCTGACCGTTAGCTTTCTTGTCTATGAAGTGGGGCTGCTGCTGTTTGGGTTCATGAGCTAAGCTCACACGCGGCTGGCACCAATGAGAACTACTGCCAGGCGGTGCAGCCTGCACAGAAGGCCCGTCCGAGCCTCCTGCCTGTGCCAGGCACTCTGTCCACAGAAGAGCCGGAGCCCACCTTCATGTCTACTCCCCGACGAGCTGCCTCCCATTTAAGGCCAAGTTCAACTATTTGACGGTTTCTGCAGGGAGTAACAGATTCAGCTCTGTTCAGCCAGTTCAGCAAAATGCCACAGCCTCTCGGGGAGGAGAGGGTGATGGATGGTCCTCCGAGTCCCTCCCCTTACCCCCCCAACAGACACAACTAAGTGGCTGCTTCTCTTTCTGAGAGCCGCTTCATTATAGACGGGAACAAATGGGCCCAGACACTCTGCGCTGTGTCGTATAAATCGTGGCTTCCTGTGCTGTAAGTCACAGGGTGTGATTGCAGTGAAATGCCAGGACCCAACAGAGGCCAGAGAGCTGGCCAGCCCTCTGTCATCTTTACAGCCTTGGATGACAGGAGGAGGCAGCCCTCCCCTGCAGTGCAGGTCCTGGGAGGACGGCCTGGAGCATGCCCAGCCTCTGGCCTTGGGCTGCTGGCCCAAGAAGACCCCCGCCCTCTGATCATGCCCTACAGCAGCTCGGACGAAGGTCCTGGTCAGCCCAGAGCACTACGAGAGGGTGGGGCAAGACCCACGGGCCACACAAGCTTGCCTCACACCTACCAACCCTCCCTGTCACCATCACTTTGTCCCCCAAACACCCGAGAGGCTCCTGTGGTGTTCGAACATCACCAAGGAGGGAAACTGAGGTTCGCAGAGGACCAATGCCTCACCCAGGGTCCCCTGGAGAGTGAGTGGTGATCAGTGATCACATGCAGTTCCAGAACCACCTGCTCACACGGTGACAGCCCTCACCTCCCCTTCGTCACTCGCACACTCAGGCTGGTCATCCCCTTGCTCCTGGGGCCAGCCTGCTGGGCTGATTCTGGAGACCACGGCCTGCCCCCTGCTGGCCTCTGCTCCGGGCTCCGACAGCCCCGCTCACTGGCTTAGGCATCCGGCGCTCCTGTTAAGAGCTGCCACAGTACTCGCACTGGTTCTGTCCTAACCGTCCCAACAAACCTACCACTTACATGCTGCTCCCGCTGCCGGATGGGGACACTGAGGCTTACACCCAAAGTTAGGTGCTGTGGTCGCCCAGGAGGAGTTGTGAGGCCCAGAAGTGCCCCCAGGTCTGTCAGACTGCAAGGTCTGGGCTCTCGGCCTCTGCTTCCTTACTTAGGAAATAGACACAGGCCTTTCAAGGCCATGGGGAGAAATGATTTGTTACCTGAAAACAATCTCAGGGCCAAGTCCCCTTAAATACTCTCCAGGCTTCCCCCTTGTCCGTACAGCAAGGGCGGTTGAAAGAGTGGTGAGGGTCTAGCAGCCTGGGTTCCCATTCCTCTCTGCTGTGTGGCCCTGGGCCAGTTGCTTTCCCTCTCTGGGCCTCTGTCCCCCATCTGCCCATTGAAGGGAAGTTTCCTCAACTTGAGAAGGGTGGGCTGCCTGGGTGACATGACCCTTCTGATGTGAGGAGGGCTTAGGGGTGGGGGCTGAGGGCTGGGGCATGCGCAAGCTGCAGGTTCCCAGGTTGTGTGTCTGCCTGGGCTGTGCCCGGATGCTTCCGGCCATCTATCCAGGGGCCTTTAGCCTTTAGTCTCATGCGCTGGTTAAGCTAAATTTTAAATGAATTAAAATGACATAAACCAAAACATTCAGGTCCTTATCACAACTGCCACATTTCCAACAATCAATAGCTACATGAGGCCCACCACTGCTCCTTGGCACAGCACACTTATGGACCGGTTCTGTCATCGAGAACATTCCCCTGGGCCACGCTGCCTCAGGGCCGCAGTCCCGGACAACGTGTGCCAGCAGAGCTGCACACGCATCCTCAGAGCTCTCAGCCCTGCCCGACGGGCCGCGCGCCGCCTGGGTCTGCACAGGGCAGTGGGAGCACTTCGGGGGTGCAGGGACTTCCCCCGGAGGTATTTGGGGCAGGACCAGTCCCCAGGACTGAGGATCGTTCTGATGCAGAGGGATTGGCCTCCTCGGCCCCCAGCACAAAGGGTGAGCAGCAGTCTCCAGCCCCACCCAGCCCCGTGGCCACCAGAAATGCCCCACAGGCCTCAAAATGCCCGGTGGGCGAGGGGGCAGGCTCTGAACAGAAACCCTTTGGCCCCTCAACCGTCGCAGGACCTAGAAGCCCCCGGCCCCACCCACCCACCCTGTCGTGCAGAAGGAGGCACGAGCCCCGGGGTCCCCGGGCACCCCCACCTTCTCTCTGCCCCACTGTAGCTAAAGGCGAAGCTTCTCGGGATACTCAGTCTCCCACTTAGTGCCGCCAACCCTGCCAAGAAGCACGTCTCGGGGCACACAGGTTCTCTTTTCCCCTGAGTCTCGTCTCCCTCCCAGTATACCCACCCTCCTGCACCCACTCTTGGAGGGAGGCAGCTTCTGTGTCCTGCGGCTCCCAGACCAGAAATTTCTCTTGTTGTGGAAGAGCCCTACTGGGGACCTGGGGAGCCTTCGGGGGAAGATTCTAGACTAGACCCTGGGAAGCCCTCACTCTCTTCCGAACAGAGTGGCTAAGTCCTGGCCCCTTGAGAACCTGGTTTCAGGGGGTCTAGAAACTGTCCTCAAGCATGCTTGCTCATAAACAGAGGTCAGGACCCAGGGGGGACCCATCCCAACTGTCCCCGAGTTGGCCCTGCGGCTCCGGGTCTCCCGTCCCCAAGCCCCCTCTCCTCTGTCTCGTCTGAAGTCCTTACCCGCTGTTAGCTGTGGGCCAGGCCCTAGCACAGGCCCTGGAGATGGAACCTGAGCAAAACGTGCTGCCTCTGGGGCTCACATCCCAGAGGGGAGACGGTCAACGAGGAAAGGAGGCGGTGCAGCAGGGCAGAGGGCAGAGGGCAGAGGGCAGAGGGCAGAAAGCGGTGGCTGCTAAGAAGATCAGTGGTGGGAGAGGGTGCATGTGGGGTGGCCGCAGGGACAGCCTAGCCGAGAAAGTGGCATTAGATAAAATCCTGAAGCGGGTGACAGAGTGAATCCTGTGGGTATCCGTGGAGACCTGGGAGAGGAGCCCGGAGTTAGGGTGAGGAGCAGCCGGGGGACCCACGGGCTGAGCAGACTGGGTGGGGGCCGTGGGAGATCAGAGAGGCTGGACAGAGGTGGAGGCCGCGAGGCTGGCATGGCACCAGGGGAGGGTGTGACGTGGACCAGGGAGCCTGGCAGTGGCGCTGGAGAGCTGGGTCAGGCTTCAGATACACTTAGAAGGGAGGGCCAATGAGAATAGCTGGCAAGTTCTAGAAATTGAGAGGAAGAGGCTGACAGACATCCGCACCCAGCCTTCCACACCAAGAGGCGCCCCATGGAACTCAGCTGCGGCCCTTGCCTGGGCCGGGGGCAGGGTGGGGATGCTGGCCTTGGTGACCCTCCTGTCAGAAATCAAAGCTTTGCCCTGGGCTGCCCCCGGCCCTTCCTCTTCCGAGAGGGGCTGCTCTTCAGGGGCTGGGGGTCGGGCGCAGGAGGAGGCAGTTATTCAGGGCCCTGGGGCAGTGCTAGGAGCCGCCTGGAGCCCGGGACACGTGGGGGCAGCTCAAGGGGTCCCGAGTTTGCCCAGCACTTGGAGGGTCAGCCTGTCCACAGAGGGCGACTTGGGCTTTAAGCCTTTAATCCAGGGGGATGGACGAATAAGCTGAGGGGCAGAGGCAGGCTCGGAGCGGGCGGAGGATCACAGGCCGCCCTTCCCCAGGGGTCGGCGGCGTTTTGGCTGTCGTGAGTCTCAGTGTGAAGGTGCCCCCGGCTGGTAGTGGCTGAGCTCTGCTAAGCCCTTCACCGAGAGAGCACCTGCTTCTCCCCACCACCTGCGGGATGCCCCATTCTCCCCCAGCTCAGAGGAGTGAGGGCTCACGGGGGTCCCAGGGCTCCTGCCGGCGGACCCTCTCCTGGCTCCCTTCTGAGGGGCCCAGAGCCGGAAGGCCTGGCTGCCCGCCTCTCTAGCAGGGACCTGGGCAGGCCGGGCTGGCAGTCCTCGGCCCTGTGGCCTCTTCAGGCATCGTCCCATGGGAGGGGGATGAGATGAGCACCCCGGCTCCATGCGGGCCAGACAGCGCTTCCATGGAAGCAGGGGGCATCCTCGGCAGGCAGGGGCCCCACTGGGGGTGTCCCCAAGCCGAGGCGGAGCTGGGGAGCATGAGGGCTGTGCCCCCACCTCCCCTTTGCAGATGGGGTAGCTGAAGCCCAGAGGGGTAAGACACTGCCCAGGTCACATGGCGGGTCAGGCCACCCCAGGACCTCAGCACATGACAGGCCCCTTGTCCCCAAGCCCTCAGTGTGTCTCTGGGGCCTCTCCTTTCCCAGATGCTTTTGTTACCACTTTCATCGGCTGTGCTAAGGGAGGTGGGCCCTGTGCCGGCCCCACGCCTTTGGACGTCTCGGAACCATGTGGAGTGGGAGTCCCAGTGCCCGGGCCCTGTTCCTCACTGAGAGGTGAGCACCCCGTCCCTGCCGGCTGGGTTCCTCCCTGCCCTCCAGGCGAAGACCAGAGGCCGTGCACTGGCCGCTCTGACGTCCACACCCGTGCTGGGTACAGGGGTCTGAGAGTCAGTGGTCTCTGACCAACAGCCCTGCTGTAGCCCATCCTGGCCACCTGCTCAGGCTGACAGACAGGAGCTAACAAGAGACTTGGGTGAGCGGGGCCTGTCCACCTGCCCTCCGGCGGGCACGACCCTGCCACGGCCACCTCACAGGGGCCTCTGAGCCCCAGGGACCACACGAGCCTGCACGAGGTTTAAGTCCAAAGGCTCAGGACGCCTCTTTTCTCCTCTCTCTCAGCCTCCAGCCACACTCAGCCCAGAACTGGTGACGGGCAATACCAAGCCACAGCGAGGCAAAGGTGCCCATCTGTCCAGAAAACACTTCAAAGTGGGTGAGGCAGCAGGAGTCCTTGGCGTGGAGGGGGGGCACTGGCGTGGGCGTGCCCTGGGGGAGCGGCGTGCTCTTCCCTAAAGGCAGCACGCCTGGGGCCTCCGTGTACCTGGGCCTTCCCAGGGCAGCTGCAGGGGTAACAGGAGAGCTCGGGAGGCAGCTCCTCCTGGAGAGGCTGGGGGACCCCTTAGGCAGGCGAGCACACATGCAAACTGGGAGGACAGGCGGAAGCTCCTGTGCTTAGCCCCGAGGGAGGCGGGTGGGAGCCTGGGTCTGGCGCTCCTTACTTTGCGCCCCCCAGGGTGGCTGTGGGGTAGACATGGGCAACGGGCAATCCAGGGATCCGAGGCCAGACCCCAGGGCCCAGGGGAGCAGGCCCGGCCATCCGGGAAGCCATCGCCCCCACTCCTCCAGCCCCTGGGGATGCACTTGCCCCCCCACGCCCCCAGGCTGGGCTCTCTGCCGCAGCCAGGCCTGCCCGTGAAAGTACACATCTTCCCAGGGCTCCGACTTTATCAGCCTGACCTGTTTCCACTCGGTCCACGACAGGGCTGAGTGGTGGGTGAGCGTCTGAAAGCAAGCAGGGCCCACCAAGGCCTGCCTCTGTCCCTGTCACTGCACTGCTATTCTGGGCCTCTTTGGGACCCCATCCTCCCGGACCCTGAGCATGGCCCCTCCTGCCCCAGAGGGCTGGGTCTGCCTTGGCATGACCATGGGGCGCAGGTTTGTAGGGGCTGCTTGGCTCCCGGGCTGCCCTGTGGGCAATGACGTCCTGGGCCATGAGCAGGGAGTGAGGTGGAGGAGGAGGGGCCCGGAGACACGCAGATGGACAGCCGTCCCTGCAGGGACACAGGGGCCCACAGGCGGATGCTGGCAGTCTGAGGGCCCGGAGAAAGGGGGCAGGGCAGTCACCGCTTTCCGAGGCTGTACGGGAGTCCTTCCCCTAGGGGTCAGTGGAGGAGGGAAATGAGACAGGAGCTGCACCCCGATCCAAGGGCAAGGCCACCAGCCACCCAGGCAGGTTTCTCTCAGGCGCCCGCCCAGGCACCCTCCTTGTGAACCTGCTCCCAGCCCCCGCTTCTGCTCACTGCTCCTGGGTGCTAGTAACCCCCAGAAGGGTTTCCCGTTTGAGGAGCTGGGGTCAAGGCAGGAAGCTTGCTTTGTAGATTCCCTCCCATCCCGGGATCCGGGAAACGGACGACCCTGCCTAATGGCCAGCACTACAGGGACAGCGACAGTCTGGCACACATGCCCCTGGCCTTCCATACTGCACTCACGGCAGACAGTACCAAGCGATCCTCCTGGCCCCAATTCCAGATGCACCTTACAAGTGTATCTCCAGTGATGCTATGGGCTGTCCACCCACAGGCAGGCGAGGAATACCAGGTGACACACTGCCTCACTGTTTTTACACTGAGCTTGTCAAGTGTTTAATAAGCACCTTTTCAATCTCGTAGAGGGCTGCAAGACACAGTCCCTGGGCCTAGGATATTGTAGGTTTGATTTTTTGGGTGTGGGGCTGGATTAGAGAACACCCTTTGTTCAGTGACCACAGGAAGGTCCCTCTGGGTCCTCTTTCCACCCCAGTGTATCTGTTTGGGGGATTCGCAGGCCTGGGCTGAGGCCGGGACAACCCAGTTCTGGAGGGGGACAGGTCCTGGGGCCCCAGGCAGCACAGGCCCTGTGGGAATCCACAGTGTGAGGCAGGGCAGCAGGTCTCCAGCCTCCTGCTGGGCTGAAGCCCTGTCCCTGGCCCGGTCAGTAAATCCCCTTCACCCTCTTGTTGTCGGGGTCGAAGGGGGATTTCAGGTGGGCCTGGGCAGGATAGGCCACCCCCATTCTCTCCAGGGCGTAGTCCCCACTCCTCACGAAGTCTGGCGAGACCTAGTTGCAGAAGAAGAGGGGAACGTGGGTCACTAGTAACTCAGGGTGTGCGGGGCTCATGCCTACATGCTTCTTGGAAGGGGTGGTCTCAGCCTCATCCCCTCCTTGTGGGAAGGCCTATCACTGAGCCAAGGCCCCTTCTCTGAACCGAGGAACCGCCCTGAGCAGGTTGATTCTGTCTCCCAAGCCCCCGAGCTGGACTGGGGCTCCTGGGGTACAGCAAAGCCAAGGTTTGGCAGCCAGCGAGACCTGCCCATGGGCCAGCAGAGTGCCACCCCCACTGAAGACCTTAGGCAGCGGGGGACAGGAACAGGGACACTGACAGGCAGAGGCCGTGTGGGAGAACAGAGACCCTGTTTTCCTGGGCCACAGGGAAGGCCTCTGGGTTCTACTCTGGGAGTTAAACCTTTCTCTCCTGGCAACTCAGGACTAGACAAAGAAAAAGAAAAGCACATGGGGCTCTTTCTGTGCCTGTGGTGTTGGGAGTAAAGTGGCTTCTAGCCCAGGCTCCTGAGTGGTGCCTGAGCCCCCGGAGGTCTGAGCTCCGCACTGCCCCATGGGCCACCGGCACACACAGGCCACTGTTGCCAGACAGAGTGGCCACTCAGCACTGGCCATGGTCCTTGAAGTGCCCCCACTCTCGGGCCTTTCCTTTCAGGGGCAGTTCCCCCACCTAATGAAGCAATCTTGGCTGTCCCACTGGGATGCTAGGGAATCTTTAACAACAGCTCTCCAGGCAGGAGAGGGGCTGGGGGTGTCCCATTTGCCCATCCCCCTGGCATAAATTCCCTGCACATCCCTGGTGGCAGGCTCAGGAAGCCGGCCTGAGTCGGCTGGGCCTCTACCGCTCCTCTGAAACGCCCTGGGCTGGGCTGGGAGGGCGTGAGCTCGCCTTCCCCTGCACACTCAGCACAACCGTCCCTGCCGATCACGTAAGGTAGCTATTGCTGCCCTTTGAAAGAGGAAGCCGCTGGGCGTGCACCCACCCCACCCCAGCATGGCCCGTGAGCACAGGGCTTCAGCCACAACCCAAGGGCCCACATTGGGCTGTCAGAGAAGGTCCTTTGTCACTGCCAGACGTCACCACCAGCCGTGGCAACCTTGTCACCACAACAGCTGCTTTTTAAGTCCCCACTCAGGGCAGCGAACTGTGTGATGTCCTCTAGAGGCAGGTGGGAGTCTGTCTCCACTTTACAGATGAGGAAACTGAGGCTTAGAGAGAAGCCCTTGTCCTGGGTCATGGAGCCCCAAGGCTGTTGAGACCAAGCCTGGGAGCCTCCCAGGGTACTGCAGGGTGCAGCCCCCACAGCGCAGCAGCCTCTGGGTGGGCCCAGGGTAGAGTCCCACGGCCTTTCCCCAGGGCCTGCAGGCCAGGCAGCGCTCCCTTCAGCCGGCAGCGTGCTGGGCTGGTTTAACCCACTCCGCCTGCCTCCCCACCGCTGCTTCAAGTGCCCCTCCCTCCCGAGTCCGGGGCGGGGCGAGGGAGTGGAGCCCGGAGTTTTCCAGGACCATCGGGGCTGAGACTGTCAGGGCCCAAAGCCGGAAGGCTCTGGAGACAGGCCCAGTGGGACGGGCACCCCAGCCCCCACCGGCAGAGCCCGTCGGGCCCCGGTTTCTCAGCTGTCATGCTGTGGAGGCTGGAAAGCAGCAAGTGGCAGCAATGAGCACCTCCTCCCTTGGCACCACTGAGCAGTGCGGCATCCTCATGCCCAGCCCTTCCTGGGCTCAGACGCCTCCCCTGCATCTGGCCTTGGTGGGGGAATATTCAGGTTTATAAATGGTTGTTCGGGCAAAATGTTTAGATTTTCTATACCCAGAACATGTTGCCCCTTCTGTCTCCCTCCAAGCTCCCTAAATGTGACTGTGTGTACATGTACATGTGTGCACACATGTGTGCACATGCTGTACACTGATGCATGTGCACACAGCTGTTTGCATCAACATGGGGCCCCCCATGCCTGGGCATCTGGGGTAAGGAAGGAGAGGAGGGGGAGAGGGGAGGGCTGTGGGTCCTGGGAAGACCCGAGTCCCAGCCTCTGCCCTCCCTGCAGTCCACCCCGGGGCACTGGCTGGCTGGCCGTGGGAGGTGGGATCCGGCTCCAGGGAGCAGAGGGTGTTAGCCCAACCCAAGCCTCTTTCTGACCAAGAGATGCCTGAGCCCCACAGACAGAGCCTTTCAGAAGGCAATGCAGAGACAGCCGCCAACCCTGCTGGGAGCCACGGCACGGTCAGTCACCCAGCCGTGCTCCCATCCACCTGCACCCACCACACACAGGTGCAGTGCATGGGTGCTGGTGCGGGCTCTGGACAGGAACTGCGCGACCCCTTGGCAGCGGCAAGGAATGGGACTCACCGGCCTGCCGCTGGGGTCCCGGATGTAGCCATAGGCAAGGGTCTTGTCGATGGTGAACCCAAAGTCAGCCCTCCGGACGTGGCCCACCACTCGGCCGTTTCTCCAGATGGCCTCCAGGCCAAACATGGGCACTTTCCTGGAAGAAGAAGTAGAGACAGCTGGGCCCCAGAGTCCCCGGAGGGGAGGCATCTGTGCCTGGGCCTGGCAGAGGACAAAGGGAAGCTGGGCCGTGCCCGCCAGCCCCCAGCTCCACTTGGGACACTGACTTGCTGACTCGCAGAACTGACCCAGCCTGGCCCACCCGGGCACCCAGGGCGCAGATGAATGAATGGAAGACACCAAAACTGAGCTCAACTTATGTATCTGGACGAGGCCCATTGTCCATCTGACTCCTGAATGGTTTAACACACCCCACCAATTCGGCTTGTTTGAATCTGGTCTTTGCTTTTTATACAGTATCATGCACAACTTAAGGTACTTCTCTGCATTACATGTAAGATATGAATGCTCACAATAAATTTTTTTTTTTAATTTTGAGTAAAGAAAGGGTCTGCCTACAATCTGACACACCAGCACCCAGAGGTAAGTGGCAAATCTTTGTGGCATGCCCACTGTGGAGCTTACTGAGTACCTGCTGGGTGCCGAGGGCTGTGCTGGATACGGGCCCTACAGGACGGTGGTGAGGCCGAGCCTGGTGGGGAGTAGGGCCGGGCCTGTGCTCCTGCCCCGGGTGTAAGAGTGTGGGCAGCATGTGGGTGCACCCAGGTTCTGTGAGCAGAGTGAATGCCCTTCGAAAGAGGCTGTTGGGCCTGTACCCACCTCACCCCAGCACACCTGGGCGCCCCATCCTGTGGGTGACAGTGCAATGGATAGAGATCTGTAAACTCCTCCCTGACTCCAGTCTCACCCCAGTCCTAGGGTAGATGCTGTTTCCACGTGGGGACCCAGGCTCGAGAGGCCACCCACCTCACCCAGTACCCAGGGCAAAGTGGCAGGAGTGTCTCCCTCAGGGCTGGGACCCACAGGGCTATGGTTCCAGGTGGCCTGTGCAGCTGGGTCCGGGGCAACTGTGCAGGGTGAGTCGGCCGGTGGAGGGGCTCCGCAGACCCCTGCTCCACCTGCAAGCCCCAACCAGAGTCAAGACAAGCAGTGGGCAGTGGGATGGCCTGGCAGGAGCCCCGGGAGAGGTGGTGGGACAGTGACAGACCCCTGCTCTGCTCACCCCCTGTCTGCCCTCCTCTCCTCTGTCACTCCTGATACTTATTCTGAAGGCTCCAGCCATCTGGGAGAAGTGGCACCATTCGTGGTTGGCTATCAGCGCCAGATCAACAAAGCCCAGAGAAGCCCCCGACCCGGGAAAGGGTGCTGCTCAGACCCCTGGCGAGGCCACGGTGGCGCTCACCACCAGCGTGGCACTGTCGGTTCATAGAGACTCAGCCCAGGTGGAGCCCAGGCTCCCCTCCACCTGTGTTGAGTGGCCAGGCACAAGTCGCCCTGCCCCTTGGCACCAGTGGTCTCCATCTGACTGGGGATGGTGGCTGCAGCCTGGCCTTGCCCTCACTGTCCCCCATCCTGATGGGGGCAGGATTTCACTGGCACCCAGTGGGAGGTCCCAGCAGGGACTGGGAAGCTGGCTGGAGGCGCAGTTCACCCTCCTGGGGCCGCCGCCTGATCCACCCCAGAGGCGGCTGGGCAGCCTTTCTCATTTACAGTCTGTGTTTGAGGAGGACGCCCCCCTCTCCCAGTCTCCGGAGGCCCCGCTGACCCTGCCCTCTAGACAGACCGTGGACCATGAGGGCCACTCACTCGTCCACGGTGAAACACATGAGGCGCCGGCGCAGGCCCCTGGCCCGCTGCTTCTCCAGGGCCTCGCGCCCCAGGAAGGGGATGGCCGACTTGAGCTTGCAGGTGAAGGCCAAGCCCGCCTCCAGGGGACTGTCGTCCGGCCGCAGGTCGGCGTGCCAGTGCCGGTAGCCTGTGGGGAAGGGAGCCCATGGGGTCAGTGCCCAGCAGAGGTACCCTACGGAAGAGGCACGTCCCCACCCTCAGAGCCGCTTCGGGACCTGGGCAACCTAGGGTGGGGGCCACCACCACAACAGCAGAAGGTCCCCTGCGTGAGCCCCTCAGAACAGATGCCCTGTCAGCATTCTAGCTTCCGCACCAGCAGGCTGGGGAGGCTGGGGAGGGGGCTCACAAAGGGGAAACAGGTGCTGAATCCAGATCTAGCCCTGGCCACCCCTCACCCCCTGCCCCAAGTGCAGTGTCAGAGATCCTGGCACCATTCCCCAGCCTTTGTGGCAGACCTGGTCAGTGGGCAGCCAGGGGAGTCGGGAAAACAATGGCTGGGGAAGCAGGAAGTATAGTGGGGCAGGAGGGAAGCAGAGGCCCCGACGGGGGTGGGGGGCAGCAGCCTCTGCCTCCAGCTTGCCTCTGGGCAGCCCACCAGTACTGTCTGGGCACCACACGCACCTTTCTCGATGCTCAGGGAGTCGATGGCCCGGTACCCGGCATTCACAAGGCCATGCTTGGCTCCTGCTGTCATCACGGCCTGGTACACGGGCACACAGGACGACCTCGGGATGTGCAGCTCCCAGCCCAGCTCCCCGACAAAGGACAGCCTCATGGCCCGGACCTGTGATGACAGGGCACGGCTCAGACATAGGCTGGGGTCCGATGACCAAGGTCAAGGCCCAGCTGCCACTTACTGACCATGGTTCCTACTGTTACCATTATAAGCTGGCCCTGGGCCTGCCACTAAGAAATGGGGTCTCCCAAGGAGAGTTCTCAGGACTGGCCTGGAAATCTTTAAGGGAAGAAGGGTGTCCATGCTGGGAATGGGAGAAAGTGGACATGCAGCTCCCAGGCCTCAACTCTTCTAAGTGACTGTGTGAGTGTCCCAAGGCCACCAGGACAAATTACCACAGACTAGGGGGCTTGAAACCACAGAAGTGTGTCCTCTCCCAGTTCTGGAGGCTCGAAGCCCAAATCGAGGTGTCTGCCAGCTGTGCCCCCTCCGGAGGCTGGAGGAGAGGGTCCTTCCTGCCTTTTCCTGGCAGCCCTGGACTTTCCTCGGTTTGTGGCCACGTCACTCCAACAGACACGACACGTCACTATCTCCCACGCTTTCTCCTCTGCGCCGTGTCCTCCCCTCTTTGGTCTTTCATTAGGACACTTGCCGTTGGATTTAGGACCCATCCTAATCCTGGATGATGTCATCGTGAGATCTTTATCTTAATTATATCTGCAAAGACCCTATTTCCAAAAAAGGCCACATTCACAGGGTCCAGGGTTAGGACATGGACATCTCTCTTGAAGGCCACCTTCATGCACTGCAGTGACCTTGGACAAGCCTCTTAGCCTCCTTCTGACCTTGATTTCTTCATCTGTAAATGGGGAGGCTGGCTTTGTCTGTTTTATTTTATTTTTTTTATTAAGGTATCACTGATATACAATTTTATGCTCAGGTTTCACATGAGCAACATTGTGGTTACTAGATTCCCCCCATTATCAAGTCTCCCCCACATACCCCATTATAGTCACTGTCCATCAGCGCAGTAAGACGCTATAGAGTCACTACTTGTCTTCTCTGTGCTATGCTGCCTTCCCCGTGTGGCTCATGAATCACCACGGCCACACCTGGGTTCAGAGGCATCAAGAGAGGAAGCAGATGGGCACAGAATCTGTCGTGACTGAACCCCAGCCTGGTCAGCCTCAGCCAGGTGCTGGGATCTGAAGACAGATACAGCCTATGCCCCACAGGACTCAAGTCTTAGAAGGACTCAGCCAGAAGCACGAGCCAGTCCTGTGGCAACCACCCTCTGGGTGGGCAGAGTACAGGGACAGAAGCGGAATGGGCCTGGCTGGAAGGCTGAGTAGATGGTCTCTGCAGACAGGCCTTCCAGGAAGAACAGGCGTGGGGGCACAGAGCTGGACAGGCAGGTGAGGGGACAGGACAGAAAGGCCTGCGGGTGGGGCTGGAAGGGCCTTGTCACCTGCCTGAGGATATTCATGAAAGCCAATTGCATGAGAACTGGGTCCCAGAGGCCAGAAAAGGGACCATGGACCTTAGATCCCATGGAAATGACAGTGCCATTTAAGGAGTGGCCATGGGCTATGTTCTCCATTGACAGGACGCCACCGACACCCTTCTGCACCCCAGATAGTGGTGTGGACCACTGTACATAATGTCCAGGGGATGACGCAGAAGCAGGCACCCAGAAGCGCTGTGCCTGACCTGCACACACACGGCTCGGGCAGCGGCAGCTGGACTCCGGGAATGTGTGTCCAGCACACCTGTTACCAGCCTAGCCACTGCACAGAGGCCACAACCAGTTGGCGGTGGCTCCCTGCCTGCTCACCCGGGAACCCTCCTGCACATAGTTTTGGTTGCATGTCATTTACACAGTCAGCAACTGGTGCCTGCTCCCCAGGCTTCAGGCAGTCCTTGAACCCACAGCATCCCCATGGGTGAGACCCAAGCACCGGGCCCCAGGACCATGCATCTCCCCACTGGGGAGTCAAGAGCACAGCCCACTGCACAGCTCCCAGGGATGGAGGAGCTACTCCCACCTACTACTCCAGCTAAAGGGCCACTGGGCAGCCCCCCCTGGGATGCTGTCTGCCCAGGAGGTGGGGGGGGACCCCCTCCCCTGCCAATGGAACCAGCTCCTTATAAATCTGACACTTTAATCACACTGCTGCCAAGAGGCTGAACTCTGAAAGCTTTTGCAACAGTGAAAGTTTGCTCTGAGTTGCCCTTTGCCCAGGCCTCGCAAAAAACTCAAAATTGACACAGAAAATGTACTGTTGACATTTTCCTGCTTCCCTGGTGCGAGCCGTAGGCCCCCGACAAAGATTGCCTTGCCTGTCAACTGGGTTCTAATTTTAGACAGACGACGGAGGAGCCTGGGGCTCAAAGCCAATCTCAGTCTCAAATAGGAAAAACCACTTTTAAAGCTCCCCCATTAACGGCCCCAGGATGGCAGGTCTGCATCTGACTCACATGCCCGCAGGTAAGCGAGAGGTCTGGCATTTGGGCTATGCCTGAATTCCGTGAGGCATGGAGCTATTGCAGCCCCTTCCCGCCCCGAGGCAGCCACAGAGCAGGGTTGACTGGCCCAGCTCTGCTCTGCACCTCTGCGCCCAGCACACAGTAGGTGCTCAATAGATACTTCCTGCCTGGAGGTCCAGGTGGACCTCTGCTTCCCAGTAAGATGAGAGCAGAGTTTGGAGTGTTCCTGGCACCTTTCTAAGGTCACAGAGTCACTGGCCCTTGAAGCAGTGGAGTTGGGGAAGCCCTCATTTCTTCTGATGGGGGCACGAGGTAAAGAGAAATGACGAGAATGAGGATGTCTGGAACATGGGCCCTGGGTCAGCCAGACCCACGTGGGTCGGCCCCTGCCAGCCTCAATGCCCCCTCTGATAAGTGGGGTGAGGCCAGGGCTTGTGGGCATTAAGTTCATGGAAAGCACTCACACAGTCAACCTGCCAGGAATCGTTGGCTTAGATGGACCTTGAAAGCAAGCCACAGTCTTTGGCAACCAGCCCCCCTATAAACAGAGCCCCCTGCTCTTATGGGAACCACAGGCAGTGGATGGGGGTCCCAGAATCATGGAGGGTCAGCAGGAAGGCCTTAAGCCAGGTTTCATTTAAGTGCTTTTCTCACCCTAAAGACTCCCCCGAATACAAATGGGATAGATAAATTCAGGAAGGCTACAGGGTACAAAAATCATCCCTGAATAATTAACAATCTGAAAAAGAAACTTTTAAAAATTCCATTTACAATAGCATTAAAAAGAATAAAATACCTAGGCATAAACTTAACCCAGGGGGCAAAAGACTTGCACACTGAAAACAACAAAACATCGCTGAAAGAAATGAAAGGAGACGCAAATTAATGGAAAGGCATCCTGTGTTTGAGGATTGGCAGGCTTCATATAAGATGTCATACTGCCCAAAGCCATCTGCAGACTCAGGACCAGCCCTATCAAAACCCCAGTGGCATTTTTTACAGAAATAGAAAAATCCATCCTAACATGCATATGGAATCCCAAGGGCCCTGGGATAGCCCAAGCAATCTTAGAAAAGAACAGGGCTGGTGGACTTACACGTCCTGATTTCAGAACTTAACTTCACAGCTCCTATGATCAAAACAGTTTGGTACTGGCATAAAATCAGACAAATAAACCAATGGAATAGAAAAGAAAGCCCAGAAAACAACTCATATGTACATGTTCACATATATGTTCACCAAGGGGGCCAAGACCATCAGCGGTGGAAGGACAGTCTCTTCAACAAAGTTTGGAAAAATGGATGCCCACACGCAAAAGAATGAAATTGGACCCTTATCTTGTACCACATAAAACATTAATTCAAAATGGATCAAAGACCTAAAGGTAAGACCTAAAACTAGAAAACTCCTAAGAGAAAATACAGGGGCCACACACGCCGTGACATTGGAGTTGACGACGATTTCTTAGCTAAGACGCCAAAGACACAGAGAACACAATGCAAAAATACTCGAATGGGGCTACATCAAATGTAACAATGCCTGTGCATCAAAGGACACAACCAGCAGAGAAGTGGCAGCCTACAGAATGGGAGAAAATACTCACAAATCATTCTGACTAGGGCTTAATATCCAGAATATATAAAGAACTTCTACAACTCAACAACAGCAAAACAACCTGAATAAGAAATGAATAAAGGACTTAATTAACTGTTTCTCCACAGATGATACATAAATAGCCAACAAGCATATGAAAAGATGGTCAATATCCCTGATTGTCAGAGAAACGCAAATCAAATGATAAGACCTCATATGAGATATGACCTCGTATCCATTAGGTTGACCACTATCAAAAAAACACAAAAAACAAAACAAAGAAACAAAAAAACCAAGAGAAAATAACTAGTGTTGGCAAGGATATGGAGAAATGAGAACCCCTGGGCACAGCTGGGAGGAATGTGAAATGGTACAACTGCTAGGAAAATGGTATGGCAGTTCCCCCCAAAATTAAAAATATAACTACTGTATGTCCAGCAGTTCCATTTCTGGGTGTACAGCCAAAGGAATTGAAGGCAAGAAATCAAATATGTATTTGCACACCCATGTTCACAACTGCATCATTCACAATAGCCAAGAAGTGGAAGCAGCCCAAGTGTCCACTGACAGATGATGGAGTAAATAAAGTGGGGTATATCCATACACAGGGATATTATTCAGCCACTAAAAGGCAGGGGGTTCTGACACCTGCTACAACATGGATGAACCTTGAGTGAAACAAGCTAGTCACAATAGACAAATACTGTATGATCACACTTACACGAGGTATCAAAGCTGCCAAGCTCACAGAGACAAAAAGCAGAATGGACTTACCAGGAGCGGGGTGGGGGGGGAAGGGGATGAATGGAGGGTGTTGTTTAATGGATACAGTTTTAATTTGCAAGATGGAGAAGTCCTGGAGATCTGCTGCACTACAGTGTGAACACAGTTAACACTATTGAACTGTATGCTTAAAACAAACAAATCACACTTTTTTTCCCTGACAGGCATCTGAAGCTCAGAGGGCCTCAGTGTTTATATTTCCTTCACGTTCTGAGCGCTGGCGTCAGGGAGGAAGGCAGTGGGCTCAAGCACAGGCACACAGCACAGAGCTCTAAGTGTGAGGGGCTGACCCAGGCAGGAGCCCAGGGGCAGAGCCCCATCCTCCATCTAACGGAAGCTTAAGAAGGAGAGTCTAGAGAGAGTACAGGGGAAAGGCACCTTGGAAAAGATAGCGACAGTGAATCTTCCAGAAATGAAGGTGGCCAGACATGAGTCCTCAGACTGCAGAAGCACACTGGGCACCAAGCAGGGTGAATAAAAACAGATTCTTGTGGAGAGAACATCACAGTTGGCACAGACAGACAGACACAGAGAAAGACAGACGCAGAGAGGAGACTGCCTGCCTGGACCTGGAGGGAGTTCTGTGCATGGTGCAGGTCTGCAAGGGGGAGAGGATTCTCCCTTCTGCCTGACACCTGTTTCTCTCAGGCCATGAGGGTGGCCACCAAGTCTGCCAGCAGAGAAGGTATGGGGAGGCCCTCCCCACACTAGGCCCTGCAGCACCCTGTCCCCATCCCCATCAGCCTCCATGCAACAGGCTCAAGACTTTTCTGTTCCTTGAGGGCATGAAAACCTGGAACCTGCATTGTGGCGGATGCCGCTGAGCTCCCAGCCCAGCTCTGTGCACAGGGGTGGTCGGTAGTGTCACTCATTCTGCACAAGGTCACTTATCTGAGACAGAAGTGGCCGCCCCAGACAAGATGAAGCTTCTGGCCACCAGTTCCACAAACCATGCTCAACAGTCCCACAGGCCCCAGCAGTGTCCCAGGCCCTGAGCTCTGCACAGCACCAAGGGTGCTGCCCTGCTGGCACTGACAGCTGACAGGTGAGGAGCCGAACTGGTGTGGCTGAGAGCATGGGCTTGGGATGACACATACCCACTAGGTTTAAATCTGAGTCCCAAATGTCGCATCCCTGGCAGTTGCCCTCCCTGAGTCCGCTTCTGCAAACCCTGGATGATGATAGTATGTCCCTCATAGGGCTCATGGGGACACTCAAGAAAACTGTCCCCAGGAAGCCCCAGGCAGGGTGCTTGTTATCAGTGTGTAGGGGCTACTGGCATGCGCACTTTACAGATAAGGAAACTGGGGCCCAAGGAAGTTGTCACTTGCCTAAGGTGTGACAGTGAGTTCTTGGGAGGGTGGGGGGCTGTTCTGTGGCATCTATCACTTTCTATGGTGTAAATCCTCCCACTGTGGCCAATTTCACGCTATCTATGATCTAATGACTGCTTGCTAACATTTGTACAGATTCAACCACCAGCTCTCGAGCTGGCGCAAGCACATTCCAGCACGCTCAGAGGCCTCGCAATTAGTAAGTGGCAGAGCCAGGGCTCTGCCACGTGTTCCCAGCTCTAGAGCGTGTGCTGACCACTGCATTATACACGCTCGCTGCCCTAGACTGACTCATGTAAATATTTTTGGGTGGGAGGGGATATGCTCGGGTTTCAGCATGGTGCAGATGAGGGGGCTCAGTTAAATGCCAGGTGCATCACTGAGCGTCCCGCCAGCTTTCTGTGGAGCTGACTCAGTGCAGGGAGTGCTTAGTCCCTGCCTCAGCTCGGATCAAAGGCCACCCAGGTGCCCGGGGCCACGGAGGCCGCAGCACTCCCGTGGGATCCTCTGGGCACGTGCATCAGCAGGACAGGCCTGGAGTGTGACTTTCCGGGTAAATATCTCAGGAGGGCTTGAGCAGATGTGCCCACGGACCCAGTCTGGCATGTCCATCCTTCTCAGATCACATTAGCTCGTGGCCATTTTACAAGTCTCCAGGGTGTTTGATTGTGTAACAGTGCCCTCAGCGTACCAGGCACATCCTGCAAACTTAGCCCTTAAATGAGGATCCCAGGGGCCCAGGGGGCAGGATGGGGGTCAGAGCACATGCAGCCCCCACAGGGTTGGGGCCCCGAGCCCACAGGAGAGATGGTTAGAAACCCCCGGAGGCACCCAAGACACCCTTGGTTCTAATAACATTCCGCTGTGGGATGTTATGTGCAATTTTTCCCACTGGTCCAGAAGGTGGATGTGTGGTGTGGTGGTGGCAATAGTAATGGTGGTGGAGACGGTGGTGACAGCGCTGGTGAGCTGAGGGTGGCAGGGTGGTGGTAGTAATGGTGGTGGTGGAGACGGTGATGTAGCACTGGTGAGCTGAGGGTGGCAGTGGTGGTGGTGACGGAGGAGGTGGTGGCGGGAGTGCTGTTGGCAGTGGCAGTTGGGGTGGGAATGATGGTGGTGGGAATGGTGATTGGAAACAGTTTTCAAGGATAAATAAAGGGTATGATGCTCAAACCGTGCCTCCCAAACCTGACCCTCTCTGAAGACCTAAAAAGCTTCACAGGAGCCATCCAACCCCAGGTTCCCCTTCCAGCCCTCGGGAGTGCCAGGCTGGCCCCAGCCCTGCCCCCAGGCACCCCACAGAGGAAAGCAGTTCCCCCCACCCTGCCAGCCACCCGCCCCTGGAAGTGAAGATTACAAGCTACTGATGTTCGCTATGGATCACCCCAGAAGGCCACGTGCCAGCACCACAGCCAACGCAGGGCTGCAGGATAGTACAACATCCCATGCAGAGAGCACGGGGCGCTGCCCTGGGGGAGCTCCAGGGCCTCAGAAGCCCCCCGACTTCATTCCAGGTGCGCCTTAACCTTACACTTTTCAGGCAAGAAGAATGCACAGTGCCCCACGGGACCCCTTTCTCGGCTACATCCCACTCACGGCCCCCCAGCTTTCTAGGGCCACGGCAAATTTACGCAGGTCGTGCAAAGCGACTTTTTAGGCAGCGACTAAAGCCCAGTTGGCAAGCTCAGGCTCTGTCGGGGAGCAGGCCCCCCCGGCCTAGGAGCCTCTGGTTGTCTGTACAACCATCCTGAGTGAATCGAACCCCACTGCGCCGCGGTGAGGCACACCTGTCGGGAGGAGAAATACAATTTCCCCTGGACCTGAAATTAATTTTCCGAAGACAACTGCTTTGTTGCAGAGTCTCATGGTGAGCTTGAGGCCTGGCGCTCGCTTTCTGGGGGGGGCGGCCCTGTCCTGGGCCGAGGCTCCAGGAACACCGTGTCTCCCCAGTAAGCAGACCAGGAGAGCACTTCCCACTGGGAACCTCGCTGGCCCTGAAGCCAACCCGTGGGAGGCGAGGACATCTGGTCACTTGGCTGCCGAGGGGACAGCTGCTCCCACCCCGTTCTTCCTTTAGGAATGCAAGATCGTGGAAGCCCGGGGCTGATGAGAGCATGTCAGGGAATGATTGCCAAACAGTGACACTGCTCAGCTGGGGACACCGCGCAGCCAGCGTCCCCTCCATCTGTTTGCCATGAGTGTGGGTCCCAGTGGGCGCCGGCAGGGTCCTGTTCCCCCACGCCTGGGCTGTGGTGCTGGGCTCTGGCCCGCGTCATTCTGCGGTGCCCCAAAGGCCTTGCCGACTGCGCAGGCGCACACATTCCTCCCTGCATCTGGTTGGCTGGCATCCAGCTCCCTCCCATAAAGGCCGGGCCCAGACGCACCCCTGACCCAGCATCTCCCCACATGGAGGATGTGGTGTCAACACGTGCTGAAGCCAGCACAAGATATTTAGGAGAATATGAAATCCCCCTGGATCGAGAGAGAATTCAGGATGTCTGGACAGACTTAGGAGAGAGCCTAGAGAGGATCTGAGACACTGTGTAGCCTTTGCACTGCAGATGGGGAAACCGAGGCCTGGGGACGCAGGCGCGCAGAAGGCCGGCCAGCCAGCTCCCCGCTCTGTTGAGCAATGGGGTGGCTTTGCTCTCAGGGTGCTGGAGGCTCCGCCCTCCCCGCCTGCCTGTGGGGCCCAGCCCAGCTCCCACAGCCACATGGCCTGCCAGCACTAACTTCCTGCCCCTCTTGCTGGACGGTGAACGGGGAGGCCATGTGTCCCAGGCTTGGACCCCCTGGAACATGTGGCCCGGGCCACTCTGAGACCAGCAGAACCTATAATGCCAACACCAAGGGGCCGAAGCCTTTGCCGTGTTTTGCCCATGCCCTCCGCGGCCCTCGGGAGAAGGGGTGGTCACTGAGGCGGCGCTCTGGCATGCCCGGGTGCCTGGCCGGGCACCATCCTACCATAACCTCAGCTGCGCCCCAGCCCTCAGCCTCTCCTGACCTCATGTCCCTCATCCCCCAGGGGCGGGTCCTCCTGGCCACCCAGCCCCAGGTCAGGAAGAGGTCGCCCAAGCAGGCTGTAGTAGCCTGACCTCTGGGTTCCTGGACGTAGCTCCAAGCCCCTGCCGGCTGCTCCTGAGAGTGGCTAGAAGAGGAAGATGGGAAAGGCCTGCTGTCGTGAGACTGCCAGGCCTCTGCTCGGGGTTTCTGGATGAAGATGGTTAAGCCCAGCACTCACCGGACCGCCCTGCCCTGTAAGCCCGACAGTGTCCGAGGACATGAGCATGTCAGTGAGCCCACAGGACATGAGCAGCCACTAGCTCCTGACGATGTTACACCTGTGTGTTCTGAGACTGGCTGGTCTTCCTAAGGAGTGAGACGGCGTCCCTTGGGCCCTGGCTGCTGGCTGTCACAGGCCCCTGCAGGGGACAACAGATGAGCTTCGGCGGAGGCACTGGGGAGGGGGGTCTCTGCTGGCCACCCTGGGGCACAGGTTCCTCTTGTCCTGGAAAAGGGGCCGAGGGGCAGTGGGGTAGGGGCCCCATGGGAAAATGGGGAGTAATGGATGAGGCCATGGGGCCAGCTGCCTTGGGCCCTTGGCTCGACTACTGTCCCCCAGGTCAGTCCGAGGGCAGGAGCCCCCTCACAGCATGGCCGGCTTCATGTCCCGGCAGCACCCTGGTCCCAGGCCTCCCACTACCTCATCCTTCTCTCTCTAGTCTTGCCAAAACACAATTCTTCCTCCTGCAAACATGTTTCTGGGGCCCTGCTCATACCCAGGTCAGCTCCCTGGGGGGTGGCTGCTGCTCCCCACTCAGGCCCCCTCACCACAGGCTGGGGCGTAAGCCTGTGGGAGGTGGGGGCCATACCTTCCATACCAGAGCCCCTGAGCCCGGCCTGGGGCTGCATGGCTCCCAGCCAACATGCCAGAATTAATTCTAGAGTGGGCACACACTCCCACCTGTCTCTAGGGGCCATCACACAGTTCGCTGCTCTGAGTGGGGACTTAAGAAGCAGCTATTGTGGTGACGAGGTTGCCATGGTTGGTGGTAACATCTGACGGTGACAAAGGACCTTCTCTGACACCCCAGTGCGGGGCCCTGGGTCGTGGCTGAAGCCCTGTGCTGGGGTGGGGTGGGTGCAGGCCCAGTGGCCTCCTCTTTCAAAGGGCAGCAATAGTTGCCCTCTGTGCTCGACAGAGACCATTGTGCTGAGTGTGCGGGGGAAGGCTAGCTCACGCCCTCCCAGCCCAGGGTGCTTCGAGGAGCGGCAGAGGCCCGGCCGGCTCAGGCCGGCTTCCAGAGCCCGCCACCAGGGATGTGCAGGGAATTTATTTATTCCAGGGTTGGTGTGGGGGGGTGGGGGGCAGCTCAGCACTGAGAGAGATGCTGTGGCTTAAAACCGAACGTCAGCGCTCAGCTAAGAATCTGAACTGGCTGGATATGAGCTGTAGGCCCCTCAGGTGGGGCCTCCTCTGGAAAAGCTAACTTTTGCCCCTTACACATCCGGGCCACGGACAGCACAGGCTTGGGGAGGAGACAGAAATACCAAATGAGAAGCAGGAACGTGCTGTGGGATGACCTGGAAGCTGGACCTGTGCGCCCCGGACGCCACTGCCTCCCGGGCTGCTTCTGAGGAGTCTGTCTTAGGTCAATAATCAGAGCCATGAAAGGCCCACCGTCAAGGGAGGTGAGTCCAGGACAAGGAATGGCCCAGCCTTACTGTCGGAGCCCGAACACTGGCCTCAGAGCCAAGCGATGGTGACAGCGCGTGCAGAGGGCTCCTCGGAGGACACGTGAACAGGAAGGCTGCTACAACCTTGTGCAAGAAAACTGCACGGCCAAACTACATGCAGGATATTCTGCCTCTGTTTTAAAATTTAAAGACAGGTTTTAGGGAGCGAAGATGGAAGGGAGTCCAGCACACCATGAGCTGTGGCTTTTTCTCGGGGAGAGTTAGGGGGGTTTTCATGTACTTGTCCTCACGTCACCAAGGTTCCCGATATTTAAGTCAAACACCTCTTCAGCCAGCCTCAGAGGCAGGCGAGCTTTGTGCCAGCTTCTTGGGCTGGCATCTGCTCAATGACCCAGCACCCCTGCGCTAGGGCTGAGTGAGGGAGGGCCAGACAGGTCAAGGGCAGCACCCTAGGGGTCATCTAGAAGTGAGGTCTGCACTAAGGCCCCTGCTGCAGTTGGGGTCGGAAACAGTAACAAGCGCTTATTCATCAAACAACAACATGCTTTGGCCAAAACCAGCAAGCCAGTTCCAGAAGGGGTAGTGAGGAGAAGCAGCCCTCTGGGCGCCCTGCCCCCAGGCACTGCAACCTGGACATCCTGGTGCCCCAACTTGTGTCTGGCCTGCCTGTCACCATGGGAAGGGAGTCAGCCTGGCATCTGGCCATTGCTTCCACTACGCTTGAGACCTGGCCTAGCCCGGCTCCTGGGCCCTGTCAGCTAAAGTGTGGCCAGACACCCATGAGCCAGGCCTTGGGACTGCCCTGCCCCCAGGGCTGGGGAGGCAGCTGGAGCTCCCTGTCCAAGGACAAGTCCCAGGTGCCCCATTGGAGCGGCCTGGGTCGGGAGGGGAAGTGTCCCCACCTGGTCCTCTCCCCAGCCAAGCCCCGAACCACACAGAGGCTGAGCCGACGCCAGGCCTCACAGCTTCCCCGCATACTTCCACAAGTCCGAGTCCAGTCTGAGTCAAGCCTGGATGCTGTGTGGACCCCAGAGGGGGGCCTAGAAGGCTGGAGCTGCAGCCAGGCAGGCTGGATGTGGGCCATGACCTGGGGTCGAGCTGTGCCGCTCTCTCAAGGCACCCACCCTCTCTGATCCTGGCAGGAAGCTTTGCACCAAGGAGGCAGGAAACAGGCCAGACAGAAACACCCCCCACCCCCACCAGCTTCCTGCCCCCCAGCATGGCCTCCAGAGAGCGAGGGCAGGATCAGAGACTGGCCAGTGCTGGGCTCTGCCTTGATCTCTGCTGCTCCCTGGCAGCCCCCTCTTCCTCCCAGACCTCCTCAACACACTGTTATTTGCTAGAAGGACCCAGATCCCTGCCCCCTCCAGCCCCTCGGAGGACCAGGACCACGCTCCGCACCGGGGTTCCGCAGCACTTCCCCACCAAAAGCCCTGGAGGCCCACGAAGGGGCTGCGCAAGGGGAGTCCGGCTGTCCACACCCCCGTGCCCCCTTCGTTAAGGCCACGGCCATATTTTTGGGATGCATATTTGTATTTTTTATGTTTCATTAGCTGGAGGCCTTGGACAGTCCACCCAACCTCTCTGAGCTCAACTCGGGGAAACATAATCCAGGGGACAATGGTCAGCTGTACCTACCAGGTGCCCGGCGGCGCTCACCAGCTTGTGGGTGGAGAAGGGGAAGGCCTCATTGCTCAGGTCTGCGTCGAGCACCTCCTGGAGAATGGCCCGGCTGTGAGGAAGAGCACCGTCAGTCAGTCAGTCAGTCAACAAACATTTGCCAAGCACTCCTGGATGTGGGCCCTGGGCTGGGAGGCACTGGGGATGCAGCGGCGAGCAGGACAAGTCCCCATCCTCTCGGGGCAGACCCCCAGCACACATGACATTCATAAAAGGGCACCGAGATGAACACACACGCCGAAGGTGCGGTCAGATCAGAGCGCCGCCTGCAGCCGTAACAGCGGGAGGCAGAGCAGCCGAGGGGGGGCTGGGACCGACTCACAGGCGCTGACCGTCTGACAGCCCGCGAGTCCTGCAGGCCGGCAGGCAGGCTCGTCCATGAGCTCCTCCACTTGCCTGCGCAGCCCCACATGCCCAGCATGCAGTCTGGCTCCCAGGTTTGACGGGTTACCTGAGACCCCGCTGGCCCCCAAACCCTTGAAGTCCGTGGGAATCTTCCTGACTTGGGGGCTTTGCCCCCTTGCCCCCCTCCAGGCCCGAGTTCACTCCTCCGCATTCCCATCCAGGTCCACCGCCCAGGTAACCCTCTGTCGTCCTGCAGGTCTTGGCTTAGCTGTCACCTCTTCCGGAAACCCTTCCTGACTGAGTCTGAGCCAGGTGCCTCTCATCTGCACCCCGAGGCCCTGATGCATCTCCCTACAGGGCACCTCTTGAACTCTCTGTAGTTGCCCCCACTAAACCAGGAGCTCTATGCCAACACGGTCCCTATCCCAACATGCCTGGCACAGACAGGACACTAGGGGAATGGGACTGACTGCAAACAGCCTGGCTTTGCACCACAGGGCAAGCTCCCCACTGGCAGGAGACAGCCCCCCACTTCTCCCCTGCAGGGGTCCCAGTGGGTGCTAGGGCTGCCCAGGTGACGGCAGACCAGAAACACCACCCACCCTATGCCCAGCCCCATGTGCTGGCAGCTGCCCATCCACACTGCCCCAAGGTGTCCGGCCTGCTGCCCTCTGCCAAGATCCTTGTGTAACACCTGCACCCCTGGCACCCATGTGGCGCCAGTCCCTGGAGAGCCCATCTTCTCTGCAGCCCTACGGGACCTGGGCCCCTGCTGCTGCCGCATCTTCCCCACAGGCTAAGGGTTTGAAAGGGCCTGACAGTGCCCGGGTACCCCAGCCGATCTACTGACAGGGGTCGAGGCGGGGGCATGCAGATCAACTAAGCAAGGGCTGGGGTGCAAGAGGCTGTCCCTCCCCAAGGGAGGCAGCAGGTGGCACTGGAGGGCACAGGCAGGTTCAAGCCCCGCCTCTCCTAGCTGCGTCTCACCCACCCCCGCCCACTACCCCTGACCCCCAGGGACAATCATGGCCTTCACAGCACCCTTGTGAGGATCACAGAGCACGGACAGCACCGCCAAGCACCTGGGCCCTGATCACTCACTACACCAGTGATCATTGCCCCCGTGCTCTCTCTGCAGGCCATGTGTGGCCACTTGAGTTTGAGTTAATTAAAGTGAAAAATTCAGTCTCTCCAGCCACATTTCAAGGGCTCAATGGCCACATACAGCTTAGTGGCTACTGTATTGGAACACGAGTTATGGGATGTTTCCAGAGAGTTCCACAGGACAGCAGGTCACAGCATCACCATGGTCTGGGCACTGTGCTGAATGCTGCCCGCATAACAACTCAGAAAGTCTAGCCCTTATCAGTGGTGCTGGTAATATTGTTGGAAGAAATTTGGGTTATTTTTGAAAGACAGAGGACACTTTGTAGGAGAAAGTTAAGAAATTACCGGGAGGAGGGCTTGTCTTCCTCCCCGCAGCCACCATGGCCGCCTGGAGCAGCTCATAATGAGGCTGGCCCGTCCCCCGGGGCTGCACCTTCATCTGTCTGTCTGGCACCCTCCCTCCCCTGCCCACCCACCTCCCCACACTAAAAATAGCCCACTCCTGTCCAAGGTCGCCAGCAATGCAGCTGAGGCTTCCAAGGGCTGCACGTTGAGCTCAGCCAGCCAGGCCCGCCACCCCCATTTGCCCCAGAGATCTGGAGTTTGGGCAAAATGCAAAACAGCCCCACCGTGCTGAGCCCTTCCTAGGGGCCAGGACCTGAGGCTGCTCCAAGCATTGTCTCATTGAGTCCCAGCAGCTCTGCCCTCCAGCTGCAGCCAGCAGCCTCTGCAGCCTTCACGAGTCATTCCCACCTGCCCTCCCTGCTCAGCACGCGCCCAGCCAGCCAACCCTCCAAATCGCCTCATCAAGTCCACAGGAAGCACTGAGCTGTCACCCCAAGGGCCCAAATCTGTCCCACGTGATCCACCGAACACCTGGACACAGTTCTCCACCCCCCGGAAGCCGGCTTCACTGGCCCCGAGGCCCCTCGCTCCCCATCGGCCTCCTACCCGCTCGCCTAGCATCAGGTTAAAGCCCAAGTCCCACCATCCCTCCCCAGCTCGGCTCCCCCTGAGGGACCCAAAGGAACAGCCTCTGGACCTGCAGACACGCATCCATGGCCCTGCTCCACCGGCCTCCTGCTTTCCCTAAACACACCTGGCAAGCCCTGCCACAGAGCCTTTGCAGCTGCTGTTTCCTCGGCCCAGAGTGCTGCCCCTCCAGAGAGCTCCACAGCTTGATCCCTCACATCCCCCAGGCTTTGCCCAAATGTCCCCTTAATGGATGGTTTTTATGGGCGGCCTGACGTCAAACACCTGTGAGGCTGATTGACATTCAAGCACACGCCCAAATCAGACCATTCATTTGCTCAGCCTGCGTGTCCGCCACGTGCCCCTGAGCAGTATGCACACACAGACACCTACGACTCAGCCTGAGAGGGCAGGAGGGCCAGCCCAGGGCCCAGCTGGGGAGCCCGGCCTGGTCAGTTCCGAGGTCCCAGGGAAAATGGGCCCTGTGGCAGGGTCTGAACCTGCCAGCTGGGGTCCTGGCAAGTCCCCCTGGCTAACAGGGATGTCACCCACACACAGCTGTGCCTTGCCATTGCACGCAGCTTGGGCTGGGCCTGGCTGGAGGCACACCACCCATTCCCCCTCTGCCTCCCGGCAGCCAGGCTGGCCCCTCACTGTTGAGGAATACACCCCTTTTTTCACGGGCTCCTAGAAGCAGCATCCCCCCTCTCCTGCCCACCCCCCGCCCCCCCAGTCTGGCAGAGCCCACTACCCGAGGGTGCCCAGGCTCTGTGACCGTGATGGAGCACCCGCCCCAGCTGTTTTCACACAGAGGAAGCGGCTGCGCGGGGTGTGTGGCTTTCCGGGACAGTGGGCAGGGGACCACACCCCCGTCAGCCCTGGCACTTACTGGCTGTGTGACCTTGGGCAAGGTACCTCTCTGTGCCTGTTTCTTCACCAATAAGGAAAAGAACAGTTACAACCACCTCAAAGGGCCATTAGCAGCATTTGGAGACAATGTGGGCACAGGTTTGGCCAACCCCAGGCGCCCAGGTGGCGGCTGTTAACACGGTTCTTCTTCTCTGTTCCCCGACCCCCAGCCCCTTCCCCAGGCGAGCCGGAGGGAGCTTCCAAAGCGCACACCTACTCGGGGCCCCTGCACCTGACACCGCGCTGTGGGTCCGAGGACAAGCTGGCACCGTGGGCCTTCCAGGCCCTGAGGCCTCGTAAGCGGGCACACGGTTCAGCACATTCTTAGAGAATGAACGAATGATTGAATCATCCATCTGTAGACCTAGCAGGCGTTCAGGGAGGGGACCTCTTAGTAAAGGGCACTATTCTCAACCCAGGTAGCATGGAGAGGGCCAGCCCAGGTCTGCCCACTCAGAGATGCCTATGTGATTCCTAGACCTTATCAACAGCCCAGAGACTCCCACAGGCCTTCTGTGACCCCGGGGTCAGATGCCAATTCACTGTAAAGCTCAGTGTCACTCTATGTTAAGGACTTGTCTCCATTCCAGTTCTTTGGAAATGACTTCTCTGGTGTGGCAGCTCTGGGTTCACCAGAGCTCTTAGCTAACCAGAACATCCCATTCTGGACCAGTAAGTGGTTCTGCTCTCGGGCGCCAGCTGGAAGGACCAGATTCTAGGTCCCAGGGGCTGTGCACCCAGGGGCTGGGCTCCTGTCCCTCCTCACCTGGCTGGGCCCTGAATGCTGATCATGCCCAGGTCCTCAGAGCTGTCGATGAGCCGGCACCGAAACTTCCGGTCCTGCAGCACCGTGCTGATATGGGCCCAGTTGTGCTGGGCCACAGCCCCACCCACGGCCAGGTAGTAGCCATCCCCTGGAAGAGAAGGGCACCAGACTTCAAGCAGGAACGGGAGATGGGAGGGGCAGGGGGCAGCGAGGGGCAGCCTGAGGCCTCCAGGTCGAGAAAACAAATGCTCTTTCCTTCTAAGTGAGCAACACGAGCCAGAGCACAGCAACCCTGGGGCTTCACCGTGAGGTCTAGGTTCTCACCAGGGGCAGGTTTCAGAAACGGAGACTGAGGTTCAGAGAGATCACATGGTGGAAGAGGACCGGGCTCTGTCCACTTCTGAGGGCAGCGCCTGAGCCACACTGCCACCTGGGTACTGGTGACGAGTGCAGTCACCTGGCCCAGCATCCCAGGAAAGCCACTGCCCTGGGGAGCTGCAGCCTTGGCTGGCTGAGGGGCCTGGACCTGTCACACAGCCTCCCGGAGCCTCCGTGATCTCATCTGCAATTTGGGGTCAGTGGACCTCAGCTGCAGGGATATCATGAGATTCAGACGCTGCCCGGGCCTGGGGTGGGGGGTTCACACTGATTACTCCCCGCAACAATCTCTGGGGAGCGGTGGGAGGGGCCAGGGGAGGCAGGGGGTGGGACTTCCCTTGTTCTTCTCTGAACCTCCCCTCCCCATCTGACCGCCTTCCTTCCTTCCTTACTAATTCTGTCAGGGATCCCCTCTTGGAGCCACGGACCCAGGGTAATCCCTGACCTCCTGGCCCTGGTTTCCCCTTCTGTACAATGGGAATGTGATCAGACCCCCTCTGGGGCTGCTGGGAGGATTTAAAGAGCTACAGTGGTACAGGGAGCCCAGCGAGGGAGGGATGGAGAATCAGCAGGGGTGGTCATATGCTGGGATGCTCACCCCCTTCCTGGGGTCCTGTCCTACGTGGGGCTGCTTCTCTTGGCCTTTGACACCATTTACACTGGGCATCAGCCCTGGGCAGGCCCAACAGCAGCCCCCAGCCCTGCTCGGGGGTGGTGGGCACCAGTGAGAGGTGGGCAGCGGGCAGCAGCCCTCAGACTGCTCCTGAGCTGGAGAATGCCGGTCCTCCCTGGGTGCCCCCTGGCAGAGGAACAACACGCCATCCTGAAAATAAGTGCAGCCACCTACTGCCATTACAGAATAGCCATGCCTCACTTTCCTTTTCTGGCAAAGGAGAGAGCAGCTGGCAGCAGAGAGCTGGGACGAGGTGGGCAGGGGCCTCTGCCCCTCTCCAGGAACATTTGCTGGCCAGGCTGTGATGGGAGGTCCTGGGGCTGGGATAGGCCAGAGCACCTGCCTGGAAGTACGGAGCTGGGGACCTTCCACCTTTTCCAACCCAGGCTTCCATCGGCCCCAACTGGGGAGGAGCAGAATGAGGGCTGCCCAGGGCTACAGTCATCACTTCCCTGCTCCCACCGCGTCCACGCAAGCCCCGGGAGGCTCCTGACCCAGCTCAAACACCACCTCCTCCAGGAAGCTCTCCTACCCACACCCACCCCTGCAGAGCACCTATCTCCCCTCACTCCTCAGTGGCCTGTCCCCTTGCCTGTGCCTGGGACGGGGGGCCTGTGTCTGTCCCTCCAATCTCCCCACAGCCAGGACCATGCCCTGCACACACCAAGCATCCTTTGGACCCCAGGGGTGGAAAGAAAGGGCTGCTCCCCAAATCCCTGACACCTCACCCTTTGGGGACTTTCACAGGGACACTGCCCCACCCCAGGAGGACACCAGACCGCCTGGCCAGACACTATTGTTCACTGGTCTCACTTCTTGGAGCCTCTGTTTTCTCATCTGCAAAATGGTCATAACAGGAGCACCTGCTCCCATAGGGCTCTTGAGAGCATTCGCTGGATAAAAAAAAAAAATCTATCAAGATCCTGGCCAGGTTTGATCAAGTTTCTTCTCTCCTTCTGTCCTGTTGAAAGGCATGAGTACAAAAGTAGACAGAGGCCAAAAAGACCAGGCTTATCCCAAAATCTTATCCCTGGGCAGGGGGCTCGTACGGGACGTCAGAATCCCAGACACCTTTGAGGAGCGGAGTCTCACCCACCCATCACATGTGTGCCCCCCGTGTAGTCCCACCACCTGCAGACACCCTGGGCCTCTCCCAGGAGGGTGGGAGTTCCTGAGGGCGGGGTGCCGGGGGATGGCAGCTATGGTGCCCGCCTCCTCTGGGCAGCCATCCTGCATCATAAAATCCCCAAAGTGCAGGGTCCTAAGGCCCTGGTCAGCCAGGTCCAGGCCTAGCCTGCCAGGCAGAGACCCCGGGGTGGGGGGCACTGGGTGCAGGCCATGGAGCTGTGGGCTGGGGATTTTATTTTGTATTTTTTGTGTTGCCGAAATGTTTCCTGTGCGCATATATCCCTTATGTGGTCTAAAAGATCACCTTGAAAATTGACAGCTGCTTTGTACAGAGCCTTGATCAAATGCAAATCACATCCTCTTCACCCGCTGAAGATCTGATGTAACAGGTATAATGAACACACGTACACAGTGCATGTGTTTGACAGACGTGTGTGTTTACAGCAGGAGCAGCACAGTTTTTAAGGTTGAAAATAAAACAAAAGTGCACAGCTGGCTCCGACACTCAGCGACGTGCCTGGGACCTTTCACACACTCCGCAGTGCTCCTGGGACGTGGCTCGTGCGCCACTGTGCCTTCCTCGCCACAGATGCTCGCCCTGGCCGGGCAGGCGCCCACCATGAGCCAGGCAGCCATTTAACTTGATTCAGAGGTGCCGGAGTCTAGGCAAAGCACCTCTGCAGGCGGTCAGCACCTTTCCCTTCCCTCATCCCAGAGCCTGCCCTTCCCACCCGGGCAAGGCGCAGGCTCCTCGAACCCTCGGGCCCAGGGATCCACAGGCGGGGAAACGGACGCCCATGGAGGCTGTTCCCTAGCCCCCCGACACCACCAGGCAGGCAGGTCCTTTTGTTTCCACTTCACAGATGGGGAAAACTGAGGCTCAGAGAGGCGGGCCCCTCAGCCAGGCAGGGGCAGAGCCTGGCCCAGGATTTTGGTGCCATGTACACTTATTGGATTCTCTCTGTCTTGTCTCCCTATTCAGACTCGCTCTCTAAGGATGGCATCTGTGCCCGGGCCTGGACCTCCCCTTTGTTTGGGTAAAGGCCAAACAAAGCTCCCACCAGCTCTTCTCTAAATGGCCCCTTCTGACCCCTCCAGCCAGCTCCTTCCAGGCACCTTTCTATCTGGAGGCTCCTATCCAACATTTGAGGCTCAGGCCAGACATCACCTCCTCCAAGAAGCCTTCCTCATCCTGGCTCCAGCATATGTCTGTCCATTCAGCCCAAGGCGAGACCCTGAATGCCCTGCCCAGCCCCTCTCACCTCCTGCTCCCAAGGCTGCCCTCAGCTGTCACATGGTAAAGCCTCTGCAAATGAGCCCTGAGCGCACATGCCCTGGCTAAGCCCATGCCTTCCACATCACCAATGGCAGGAGGGAAGGGCCCCCAAGCTCTACCTGCCCCAGTAAGACCCTCACCCGCATTCACAGCCTGGTCTCCCCATCAGCCTGTGTCTGGCCAGGGCTACTCCCATGCAACTGTTTCTGGCAGCCACCTCGGAAGTTCAGGACTCCCCGCCAGCCCTCAGTGCCCAAACTGACCCCAGAGGAGCCCATGGGCAGCGAAGCAAACTTGTCGCGTCAACCTGCCCCACGTGGGCAAGAACCTCCTTCGGCTCACTGCTGTGTCCTCGGTGCCTCGAATGAGCCTAACACACAGTGGGTGCTCAGGGACTGTCGCCAACTTCTTGGCAAGGTGACCTGACTATGAATGAGCCCCTCTTTCTCCCTCCACCTCCCTCTCCCAGGGCCCAGGGACCCAAGCCCCACTGAGGGCGCAGCTAAACTTTCCGGCAGCACAGAGCCAGGCCCAGAGCTGGGGCCACCAGAGAGCCACGGAGTTGACCCCTTTCTCCTCCGCAAATCCAGACCCTCAGAGCTGCCAACGGGGCCCCATCCGAGAGAAAGAGAATGTTTCCCACTGGGCACATCTCTCTTCTTCCCTGGCAGGGATGGGTCGCAGGACTAGAGTAGCTTGCTCCTGCAAGAACCAAGGCTGCGGGGAGGTGGGAGCTCAAGTGTTGGGGGTCAGATCCAGCTCAGCAGTAGTCAGCACTGTGCAAACAAGGAATACAGATACTGAGCTCCCTGCCACTGGGGGCATGCAAGCAGAATGGAGGGGCGACAGAGGATCCAGTATCAGCTTGGCCACTGGGCTGCCTATCTTCTACCTGCCCAGACCTGACACCGGGCATCCCCTGGAAGCCCAGAAAGCTGATTCAGCTTAGATGTCGCTGGCAGAAAGGAGCTAACTTCTCCCATGGGGAGGCATGGCCTTCTCCTTGGTTCATTCTGCTCCGGGCAGGCATGCTGAGCACACCCACTGGCTCGCGCTCTAAAACACCGTGGGGGGGACACATTCAAAGACATGATGAGCACCCAGAGTCCAGCATCGCTGCCTGAACAAAGCCTGTGTTCAGCCCAAAGCGAGACCTCTAATCTCCAGGCCCTGACGTTGGCCGCGCAACAGGTGATCACCGAGCAGCCCTTCCCATCCGTGTGCCGTCTGCACCACCAGTTGCCAGAGCAGGGCTGCTACGCCCTGGAGCACCTCTTACCTTCAAAGGCAGGGGCCAGCGGGGAGGCCTGGGGGCCGGGGTCCAGGCGGCTGACCGTCAGGTCGCTCTCGGTGCCCCCGCGGGGGTTCAGCATACAGGTGTACACCGTCGAGCCTGGGATACGAGGACGACTCCAGGTCCATGCTGGCCCCGGGGTACATGAGCCACTCGGGGGGACATAGAGCCATGAGTGTGGGTGACCACGTGGCAGGATGCCCTAGTGGGAGTGACTGCTCAAAGGCCTCAGCTCAGCGATGCCATCATGACAGAGTGACCCCGAGAGGGATGGGCAGGTCACCCCGCATGGCCATCCCGGAGGGGTAGGATCAGGACCAAACGTCTCGAAATGCCTGTCCACTGAGGCCCCCCACCCCGTTCCATCCTCCAGCCCACTCCCCGCCCTCCACCACACTGGGAAGGTTTCAGAGGCAGGATTCCCGTCGCACCTGCTCTGGGGCTCCTGCACTGTGCCTGGCCCAGCAGGAGCTCCCTGTCTGCTGAGAAAATGAGCAGGTGGGCAGGGCCTGGCCAGGGTGGACTAACGGGAGGACTGATGGGAGGGGACCAGGAGGAGCATGGGTAGGCGGGCAGTGGGTCGGTTCCTAGAAAATGGTTGAATTATGTCCCCAAAATGATATGTTGTGGTCCCGTGAAGGTGACCTTATTTGGAAATAAAGTCTTTGCAGACATCATCATGATAAGATGATGTCACTGAAGTGGGTCTCAACCCAATACGGCCGGTGTCCTTATGAGGATTAGATGCAGAGGCCGTGTGATGGCAGAGGCAGAGATCAGAGTGCCGTGCCTCTAAGCTGAGGGCCACTAAGGATGCTGGTGCCACCAGACGCCAGAGGCAGCGAGGTTCTACGGCATCTCGGAGGACACAGGGCCCTGCAACACCCTGATTCTGAACTTTCAACCTCCAGAATGGCAAGACAACACATGCAGGTTGTTAAAGCTGCCCTGTCTGTGGTGCTTCAGCCCCAGGGGACCAAAAGGTGGGGATAGGTGAGCTTCTGGGTGGGTGGATGGGCAAATATCCCAAACATTGCATAGTATATACTGAAGCTAAATAATCATTCATTCATTACTTGCCATTCAAATTTGACTAGAGCTCTGTATTTCTGTTTAGTTCTGGAAACCCTGTTTGGGGAGAGCACCCCTGTCATGAGGAGTCAATGGGCTCCCCAGGCCCAGACAGTTACTGGGGGCCTGCTGCTTCTAGTTCTTTCTGCAACAAAGTAAAAACAGAGGAAGGAACATGGATGGAGCTGGAGGGTATTATGCTCAGTGAAATAAGCCAGGCAGAGAAAGACAAGTACCAAGTGATTTCACTCATATGTGGAGTATAAGAACAAAGAAAAACTGAAGGAACAAAACAGCAGCAGAATCACAGAACCCAAGAATGGACTAACAGTTACCAAAGGGAAAGGGACTGGGGAGGACGGGTGGGAAGGGAGGGACAGGGGTGGGGAAAAAGAAAGGGGGCATTACGATTAGCAGGTATAGTGCGTGGGGGGCACGGGGAGGGCTGTGCAACACAGAGAAGACAAGTAGTGATTTTACAGCATCTCACTACACTGATGGACAGTGACTGTGAAGGGGTGCGAGGGGGACTTGGTGAAGGGGGGAGCCTAGTAAACATAATGTTCTTCATGTAATTGCAGATTAATGATACCAAAATAAAAATAATAAAATTAAATTTAAAAAAAAAACAGAAGGAAGGAGGGGAGGGAAGGGTAGGGGCTGAGGGCCCAGGGCTTGGTGGTGAAGGCAGGGGGCTCTGGACACAGGAGCCCAGGGCCAGGCTGAGGGGCAGAGCCATGAGCTGGGGGAGGCCAGGGGGTCAGCTTGCCACCCTCCTCAGTGCCCAGCGCTGTGCCCTGGGGCTGAAGTGGGCGAAGAGGCCCATCCCAGGCTCCATACCTGGCGGTCGGCTGACGTCAGCGGAGAAGAGCCAGTCGGCAGCCTTCCTTGCATCCTGGCCCACCAGGTAAAACTTCCCAAAGTAGGACATGTCAAACACAGCGGCAGCCCCCCGGCAGGCCAGACACTCCTTCTTGATCTGGAAAGTTCCAGGAGGCAAGATGCGGTGGGCGCTGAGACAGGCCTGCCCGAGACCCTCCTCCCTCCCCTGCGGACAGGAGCACACACACCCCATTCCGGAGCACAGGGACCACTCCCAGGGCAGATCGCAAGTGGAAACGAGAGACAATGAATAAATGCAAAAGGATTAAAATCACACCAAGTATGTTCCTTGACCGCAATGGAACTGAATTAGAAACCAGGGGGAAAATTGGAAAATTCACACATTAGGGAAATTAAGCAATATGTTCTTAAACAACCAGAGGATCAATAGATCTAGGAAGTCCAGAATCAAAGAGACAGACATGAATAGTGGTGGTGAGGGTGCGGAGAAGTGAGAACCCTTGTCTGGGAGAGCGTGGCCAGGGGACTGTGCAGTGGCGAGCCCGCTTTGGGGGCGCTGGCAGATGTCACCACACAGGCCGCACCCCACTCTAGATACACGCCCATGAGAAATGAAACATGTGCATACAAAAGCGTGTAAACACATGATCATAGCGGCATTATTCACAGCAGCCCACAAGCGGAAACCACTCAGCTGTCCATCAACAGATGAATAGATAAATAAAATAATATAAAACCCATATATTAGAATAGTGTTCAGAATAAGAAGCAATGGAAATACTGCTACATCCCCAAACATGGATGGACCTTGGAAACATTACGCTGAGTGACAGGAGCCAGTCACAAGGACCACCCACTGTATGACTCCCTTGGTATGAAACGTCCAGAATTAGTCAAACCCACAGAGACCGAGAATAGATTCCTGGTTGCCTGTGGGGTGGGTGGGGAGGGGTGGGGGAACAGGAACCACTGCTAATGGGTGGGGGGTTTCTTTTGGGGGGAGATGAACAGGTCCTAGATTGGATTGTGGTGAGGCTTACACAGCCAGCCCCGCGACTACACCACCAGCACTGTGCACTATAAATGGATGGGTTATATGGTCTGTGAATTGTAACTCAATAGAGCTGTTTTTTAAAAAGGAACCCACCACCCACCATCTCTCCCTACTCCCTCCACAGGGTGTACAGATGCCCCACCAGGCTGTCATTGTCTTCTCTTTTCCCTCTGTTTTTGATACTCGGCCTTCTCTTAAGGGGCCACTGTGTCCTCGTGCTAACACATCACCCAGCTGCTAAGCACATGTACCGCCAACATTGTTATTGTGGAAGAAAACATTGTAACAGCAAAGCCACCACTTAACCAAGCGTTCACGGTGGTGAGCGCAGCCTGCACTACCTCCTCTGGCCCCACGGTCCGCACACCACCCACCACCCAGGGGGCACCACCACAGTCCTCACCCTATGCGCCCTCGGGGGCCTGGGGAGGGTAGGCGGGCTGTTCGGGGTTACCCAGCTGGAAAAGGCAGAGTCATTCATCCCCTGGGTCTGTTTAGTGCACCAGCCATAAGAGGCAGCTGGTACCTCTTCCCAAGTCTGCATCCAGTGATGCATGTGGGCGGGTGGGAGGCAGTGGCTGGCGGTACTGACACCAGGGCAAGTGGCCAGTGCTGCAGTTGGGCTTCCCTGGGAGAGCTGGTTGTGAAACAGCACCTCACTGGGTCTCTGCCCCTCATTCGCCCAGATGCTGCGACTCCACCCGTGTCCAGGCGCCCCCACTTCACGGAGCTCCTGCTCCGCAGTCAGGCACTGCAGTACGGTACTCACGCTGCCCGGGCTGCAGACCAGAACCCAGAACAGCTTCCTGGGCTGAGCTGAGTTGTGTCTACCAGGGCTGGGGAAGATGCCAGCACCGAGGACATGTGTGTGTTTCATGCTTTGGGACTGTTCAGGCACATTTGCGGAGTTGGGTGAAGCCACGAAGCCAAATCGGCATCCCCTCGGAGCTCCCACGTCCTCGGAGGCCAGAACATCCCGCACGCCCCGGAAGCCACATGTGCAAAGGCACGAGGTGGAGCCCCGTTCAAACCCCCGAAAGGCAGGGCCAGGTCTCCTGAGCCTCAGGCTGTGGGCACGACGTGCCTCCTGCTGCCATTCAGAAGGTCCCTCCTCCTGTGCTTCTGCCAATAGGGCAAGCCATGGCGGAGATCATGGGAGCGAGCGGTTCCTTCCCTTCAGGACAGGGGCAGCATTTGAGGCCCAGGGCAAAATGGAAGTGCAGCCCCGTGTTCAGAGAGTGTGAAGAGTTCCACAGCAGGGGTGGCAGAGCGCTAAACGCAGCCCAGGTGCCTTCTGAGCAAGGGTCCCGCGTGAGCACACAGGTCACACCCGCGGGAAGCTGGCCTGGCTGCCTGCCCCAGACGCACCCAGAACCCCCCCACGGGTGCCTCCCAGGCCCTGGGGGCCCCCAGGCCGAGGTCTTGGCTGCACTCCCACACTAGATGCCCTAGTGACACCTGGGTCCCGCTCTCAGGCTGGCCAGGCGCATAGGGACCCAGCAATGTTCTGGTTGGGAAGCCCTGTACAAAACAGTTGGGCAGCTCAAGTGGAAGCGGGCACTGTTCTTCTGCAAACACTGCCTGTGTGAGCATGCCCATGTGCTGCGGCCCCCAAGACCTTGTCGCCCCGCCCCAATGGGAGTGGGGAGCCCGGCAGTCGGGTGAGGGTGTTGAGCCGCCAGGTGCACCCGGACCAGCCTCGTCTGCCCCCCTCTGGAGCAGACCCCGGGCCACAGACCCTCCTCCAGCTCTGGCCCCCTCTGCGTGTCCCCTGGAGGAGCCAGTCTCAGATCTACTCTGCAAGGGGGAGTGCTGCGCAGGGCCCCGGGAGGAGGGGCTTAGAACTCACAAAACCTCCCAAGTCCTCAGATTAGCAGGCAGGACCATAGGCTCAGAGAGGCAAAGCCTTAGGCCTGAGGCCACCCAGCCAGATCCAGGCCTGTCTGCCTGCCCAGCCCGAGGGCCTGGAGCAGCAAGATAATGGCTGGCAAGACTTGGTACGGATGGAGGGAAGTGAGGCAAACATCACCTCATTCCTCCTCAAAACGGTGTCAGGCACGCCTCTAGGGAGCCCACAGAGCCTCTGGCAGGAGCTCCTGCCGGGCCACTGGGGGTCAGTTCTGCCGGAAACCCACCTCTCTCTTGCATCAGGGAAGGGGGGATTCGGCCACTGACCGTGTCATGATGTGGCGGGAAGTCGAAGGTGTACTCGTCGGCCAGCAGCCTGCCGTAGGCGTAGTCCTCGTGCACCGGGGTCCCGTAGGCCCCGTAGTGGTCGTAATCGAGAACCTGGGAAAAGGAGCTGTGGTGCTCACTGGCCCCCCAGCCTGCCTCCCACCACCTTCCCTCCCTCCCTAGACAAACAGGCTTGGTGCCCACTGCTGACAGGCACTGCGCTGACCCTGCAAGACAGAGGGTCCTGACCTCGCAGAGCTTCCCCCTGGCAGGTGTGCCGCGGGCGGGACAGAGGGGGTGGTGGAGGGGTCAGCGCAGTCCGTAAGAGCTGCACAAATGGCACCACAGTGGTGGTGGTCTGACGGCCATGGAGACGGCAGGGTGGGCAGGTCAGGGGCCCAGGAGGATGGAAGGGAAATTGGGCGGACACAAGGCCTGGGGAGATGGGGCCGAAGGGGAGCAGGGTAGGTCACCTGGGACCTGGGGCCATATCAGGGCTTACAACTCAAGGCTCAAGGACCGGCTGAGGAAGTGGTGACAGAGTTGGAGGTGGGGTGGCTGCAGCAATGGCTCTGGATGTCGTTGCCATGGTGACCTGGGGCCAAGCCTCGCTCCAAGAGCCTCAGGCTTCTAAGGAGGGAGATCCTTTCTACAAATGAGAAACTGAGGTGCACAGAAATTAAACCTTGCCCTACATCACAGGTGAGTGCCCGACAGAGCCTGGCATGAACCCAGGTGGCAGGTGCACTTGTCTTGTCCTCTCCTACCCTCTGCCAGCCAATCTCAGAGATGCCCACAACCCACTGCACCCTTCCCAGCCTCTGCTCCTGCTGACTGAGCTGCTCCTCTTTCTCCCCACAGCCTCCTTCTCCTTGGAGGCCCCAGCAGGGATGTCCCAGCCATTGCAGCCTGGCCAGGCGTCAGGGGCTGGAGAACATCTCGTCACCAAGTGCCCTGGACTCCCAGGATGGTTCCTGGGTGGAGATACAAAGCCTACCCATCTCAGGACCAAGAATGTGATGTGTCCCGATGCCCCTTCCAGCACCCTCTCCCTGCCCATGGGCTCCAGGCAGACAGAACGGATGACGGGAAGCGGGCTCTGTAGGGAACTGCTCGAAGGTGGGTCTGGCCAGGTCACCCTCTCTGCTGTGTCCTGTCCTGGTGGCCCTTGCCTCTCAGCCTGATGGGGACAGGCTGCTCCAGCTGGTGGTCTCAGAGAGCCCCACGGCCTCCATCCTCCCGGTGACCCTCCCGGTCTGCCTCCGTCCTGTGTCCCTCATCTAGGGATGTGAACCTTGAGGGAAGGCCTGTGCTCCCCAGTGGGGAGTGTGGGTCCCTACGCACCGCAGAAGGAGGGGTGGCCAACCAGCCTCAGCAGGCCGACCTCCGAGCCCTTAGCCCGCTCTGGTTTCCTCCCGCCTAAGCACACCCTGGAACTTGCCCTGGGATGCAGGTTGCTATGGAGATGGAAGGTGGGTTGCCCTGGAAGGGGACTGACAAAATATAGCAAAGGGAAAGGGATTTTATTTTGTACAAATCTGGTTCAAACACCGTCCCCTTAGTTGGGCTTAAAGCACCACACTGCTGCTCCGGGAGACCCAGGCCCTTCGTGTGACAAGTAGGATGGTTTCGATTCTCCCTGGGCCCTGGGAGGCAACAGGGGAGCAGAAGAGCCCTCCAGAGGCACCTAGAAGCCGGGATGCTGCGAAGCCCTGACTTACAAACTAACACGGAATGCCTAATTTTGTGCTAAATCCTCCTACTAACATATACTAACAGTTGGAGTTGCCAAAAATATACAAACAAAATTATGAGAAGATGCTCTAATTTTTCCTGCACATGGCAGAGGGGAGGGGGGCTTGTGCCTCCTCGCTGCAGCACATCAGCTTCCCAGGAGCCTGGGTCTATTTGGGCCATGGAAGGCCTGGCTGTTGTGGGTGGTGACACCCCTGGGAACACCTGCCGAGGAGGAGGCCCCACACTCCTGAGCGGATCAGCTTCCCAGGTCCAGAATGACAAGATGACTTACCTGCCCTGCTGACGCCCCAACAGCTCGTGCTCCTGACAAGGGGACATGTGGCCTCCTTGGGCGGTGGGTGGGGCAGGGGAGCACATGGAGGTGGGCTAGGGACAGGGGTCAGGGGCAAGGCTAGTGTCACGCCACCAGGTGCTGTGAGCCTACTCACCGGAGCCGTGCCTCGGGGATTAAACCATCCCGGCCGCTCCCAGCCGTGCCGCTCCTGGAACACACAGCCTCGTGCAAGGAGCTCCTGGGCAGGGGGGAGAACAAGCCCCCTTCAGTCCAGCCCAGACACCACTGCAGCCCAGCCGAGCCACTGAATCCACCACTTTATATGCCAGGGAGCGGAGGGCAAAGAGGTCCTAGTGATCAGATCCCAGCCCAGACTGCAGCTCCCACCAGAGCCCCCCAGGACCCCAGCCCCACTCCAAGATTCCCCAATCTTTAGAATTACCTTCTGTTGGGGACTTAATTATATACTCCTACCCCTAGTCTCCAAATCCCTACACTGAGGCCCTGCTCCCAGCATGGCTGTGTTTGGACACAGGGCCTGTGAGGAGGGGATCAGGGTGGGAAGCAGTCACCAGGCCAGGGCCCTGGTCTTTATGACTGACACACCAGGTTGGCTCTCCACCGGGCCCCGGGCAGTGCAGACACGTCCAGGAGGCCCTCTGAAAGCCAGAACAGGGTCTGCACCAGGGCATTCCAGGGAGCGTGAGATGGTGAGTTATTGCTTAATGGGTACCAGGTTTCCTTTTGGGGAAAACGTTCTGGAACCAGACAGTGGTGATGGTTGCACAGCATTCAGAGCGTACTTAATCCCCCTGAATTGTATGCTTTAAAATGACTTAAATGATAAATTTTGTGTTATGTGTACTTTATCACACAAAAAAAATATAGCCAGCTAAATTAGGTTCCTGGACCCATTCTCTGTATGTGTGTGTGCAGAGCCTTCCCACACACGAAGTAATTCGAGGACACCTCGGGGTGCCCTGCAGCTCAACTCACTGCTGACACCATCTGCCCGGAGACAGCGTCAGATCCCACAGGCTGAGGGCTCCGCCGAGCCCAGGGGGTTACCAGGGCTGCTGACCAACAGGCTACAGGTCGCAGGTTCCCAGGACCCCGCCTCGGGTTTGATTCGTCTGCTAGAGCGCCCACCACACTCAGAGAAACGTTTTACTTTCTAGATCGCTGGCTTCTTACACAAGGCTATGACTCAGGAAGAGCGGGCCGAAGAGGAAAGGTCTGGGGAAGGGGTCTCCCTGCCTCTCCAGGCCACCACAATGCCGCCCCTCCTCACAGTCACCGCCCCGAGCGCTTGGAGTTTTATGGAGGCTTCAGGACTTAGGCATGACTGATGGCATCACTGACCATCGGCAGCTGATTCAGCCTTAGCCCCTCTCCCTCCCCAGAGGTTGGGGTGGGGTGTGCAGGGGCAGGAAGGGGGAGGAAGGGGAACTGAAAGTTCCAACCCTCTGATCTTGGGGTTGGTTACCCTGGCAACCAGCCCCATCAGATGTGGCTCACGTTGCCTCGTTAACATAACAAAGGCGCCCTCAAGGCGCTCCTCTTGGGAAACTTCAGGGATTTGGGGGAACTTTGCCAGAAACAGGGAGGAAGATGAAATACATACTTCTTATAAATCACAATATCCCATGAACACAATCAAGTAATATAGTGGCAGATTTCCTTGAGAATAAATTTGGTTTGGGGAAAACAAAGGATCCGCACTCTCAGGTCTGGAAGGGCCCAGGGGCAGCCCCATCCCCTGGCCTCGGGGTCACACTCCAGGCCCCGCAGCCTTCCCAGCCGTGTCCGGCAGGGCACAGCGCCAGGACTGCGGGCACCCTTGGCCCTGGGCAGCCACGTCTGCTGCCTCCATGGCCGCCGAGACTGCGAGGGGGAGGCCACCGGTGGCACCAGGTATGTCCTCCCCGGACTTCCAGGAGGAGCCACCCAGGACAGGGCTCCCCTCCCGCAGGGAGCGATGGGGTCACTGACGCAGGGAGGCGCATCCCTTCTGAGGAAGGAGAATGTGGAAGCAGGCTCCCATACTGAGCAAAACACAACTCAGTGGCTCCGAGGTGTCCCGGGCATGGTGCCAGGGAGGAAAGGGCGTGCAGGTCTGGGTGGGCCCCTGCTGCGGCCCTTCGGGGCAGAACTGTGTGCCCACAAGAGCAAGAGCCCATCTTGCTGGGGAGGGCAGAACTGTCGGGGAGTGGGGGTGACCAAAGTCCAGGGCAGGCTGGGGAGAGCCCAAGGTGTGTGTGGCCCAAGCTCCCAACAGACCCAAGGCAGCCCAGGGGCAGGGCAGCCTGGGAGCCACGGGGGACCTCAGGCTTCTCCTGGAGGTGCAGTGGACCAGGGGTGCCTCTGGGGTCCAGGCACTGGAGTCTCAGATGGAGGAGGCTCTTTTAATCAGCCTAAATACCCCCTGTTCTCTGCTCCTACACCCCTGCCCTGCCGTCCCTCCATCCACCCAATCAACAAACGTTCCCTAAACACCTACTAAGAGTCAGGCTCTGAGCTCAGTGCCCAGGAACCACAATGACTGGGGCCAGGCTCCTGTCCCCAGGGTCCTAGCAGTAGGGAAGAAAAGCACACAGCAGCAGGAGATGGGGACAAGGATGCGGGTAGAGACACGAGCGAGCATGGCAGGGGGTGCCCAGGAGGCCTCAGGGAAGGGCTCCTGATGGTGGGGTTCACCATATAAGTAGGAGTTCCCAGGAGGAGAGACGTCGGCAGCAGGCTGCCCCCTCCTCTCAGGTGTGAGGGCACATGCCTGCCCAAGCACCTGCCTCTCAGAACCTTCACGGGGGAAGTCAGGAAAGATGGGTGGGGTGCATGCCGAGGGCATTCTGTTAGTGGGTGCCTGGGAATGAACGTGCCACCTCACCTCTCTCCAGCCCTGCAGTTGGGGTCCCTCTTGCTGTCACCCCACTACCCTGGACACCCCTGGAGCAAGGGCCGCCGGCACAGGGCAGGCGCCAGCTGGGTGTGGCACCTCATGCAGGGGGTCTCTCCTCATGTTGCGCCCCGCCAGGGGCTCATCGTGGGGAAAGACGACGGAGTAATTCTTGGCGTACGACTCGTGGCTGCGCTCGCGAATCCAGCGGCGATGGTCCGTGAGCAAGTGGTGGAAGCGCCTGTCGCAGACAGGGGGGCCTTAGGCAGGGATGGCTGGGGACCCGGAGCAGCCCTGGGCCCTCATCCCCTCCCCTGGGATCCTCCCTGGGGCTCCTGCCTCCCCGGCCTCCCGCCACAGGCCCGGATGGTTCCCAGACCTGGGTGAGCTCAGCCTCCTCACCAACACCCCCGCCCCGCGGGCCTCTGCCCAGCTTCTCATGGGCACAGCAGCTGCAGCCATCCTAAGGCTCATCCTCTGCCTGGCCTCGGCCGCCCGAACCAGTCCCCGAACCAGACGGCACAGCAGCTGGGCTGCAGTCAGACACCTGGCCTGCCCGTGCCAAGGGCCCTGCAGTGCCCCACACACACCACCTCGCAGACCCCCGGCTCACCCAGCCTCTCCACCTGTTTCCCCATCGCCGTCTACCCGCTGGCATCCCGCTCATCCTCTGGGGCCCACCTGCCCACCAGCTATGCCCCCATTGGTGTTTCTGTCCTCAGGGATTCCTGCCTGAGCCTCATCAGGGCAAGTTGAGTCCTGGTTTGCACGCAGGTCCAGCAAGCATGGTGCGCTGCCTGCGGGGGGAGAGGCGCTCCAGATGAGAGGCCCTATTACAGACATTGTCCTGGCCACTGTGACGGTCTAAGGAGCTCCTTCCCATGTGCGTCCAGGGCCGGATGCCGTCTGCAAGAAGCCTCTCTGTCACTCATCAGAGCAGCCTCAGGCATGGGGCCCACCATGGGATTCATTTCATAGAGAGGAAACCCGGCCTGTGCCCATGCTGGGCTACCCTGAGCCAGGACCCATCTCAGGAGGGAGAGCGGTGCAGCCGGGCCAGCAGTCTGGGGGTTCCCGGGGGTGGCGGCAGCATGCATGTCGGGCTGCAGGACCAGGGTGTGCAGGGTGTGCACTGGGAAACACGTGGCAGGCAGGCTGGGGAGGGAGGAGGCCAGGAGGCCCCCCTCGGCTGTGTGTCCTCTGTGGTTCCACGTACCCAGCAGGCACCAGGAGCTGATGTGGCTCTTTGTGAAAGGGACATGGTGATCTTCCCAGCTGCTCTGAGACTGTGGCTCCCAGAGAGGGGCAGGGGCCTGTCTCTTCCTCAGGGACCCTGGGTGCCGGGTGCTTAGGAGGGGACGGAAGAGGGAGCTGAGGCTGGGCAGGGCTGGGTGACGCCTATACCAACAGACACTGCCCATCCAGGCTCCCAGCTGGCCGGGACTCTGTCAGCCCCTCTGTTCACCTCTGCCCGCATCTGCGGATGCCAAGGGCACGGGCTTTCAGCTCAGCCGGAGCACAGCCTGGAGTCGGCAGCAGACAGACCACTCCCTGTGGCCCGGGGGGACCTGGCTACCGTATCCCACCTGCAAGCACAGGGCCCTGCAGCCAGGACCAGGGCTGGGGCTGGAGTCGAGCTGCCTTCTCTGCTCAAACAAGGAATGATTCCTCCTACCCTGCCTGGTTACCGGAACCCCAGGACTTTTCCTAAAAACAACAGCCTATGTCAGGCTCCAGGCAAAGCGCCCACACGTGAGCCTCGCACTCTGCTCTGAGGGTGGAGCATTGCTTCCCTTTCACAGATGGGGAAACTGAGCTGCAGAGGGGACGAGGGGCCGGATGAGGGCCATATAGCTGGAAGGTCGTGGGGGTGGGGCTGGGCGACTGAGAACCCCTCTGGGTTTTCAAAGGGGATGCCACACCTGCCCCGTGTGAAGCAGCTGCTGTGGCCTGGAGGCCGCCTGGTGCCAGGCTGGCCTGTGAGCCTCGCCTGTGGCAGCCTAGGGTCTCCACCAGCCCAGAGCCCTGATGGCCCCCTGCGGGCTCCTCCCTGCCTGAACCTGGCCTCCTGCGTGTAAGGTGAGGAATGAATGGCCATGCTCTGCTCTGACCTTCTGAGGGTTATAGGCAGGCTGGCAAACCAGGAAGAAACTGGACACAGGCTCTCTCTGTCCCCTGTCCTTCCTGGGAGCGCGGTGTCTCTCTGATGTAGCTCCCTCGCTTCCTGGCTGGCCTCTGTCTTGCAGGGTCCGTATCTCATCTCCCTCCACCTTGATCGGGCCCAGGGGGGCGGAGCATCTCCTTACTGCTGACAGACCCCGGCTGCTGGCAGCTCCCTGCGGTGGCAGCCATCCAGGAGGGGGCTGAGTGGATATGGAGGTTCCTCTCGGGGCTGGGATGCTATCAGTCACTTGTCTCCTGGAATGCACCACCCAGAGCAGGAGGGCAGGTGTGCCAGCTTCCTGCTCCCACCCCTACCCACTGGGCTACAGCTCTTAGGGGCTCCCTCCCTGTACCCCTGCCTCCCAACCTAGCCTGAAACAGAGGCTGGCACTCTGCCTCCCAGCCACAAAGCAGCTTCTAGGGCACTCCCTCCAGGGGAGGCAGCTGAGGGAGGGAGGCCCAGATCCATTCCCAGCTGGGCAGGGACAGCAGGCACCAGGCGCAGGACCTCCACCAGCCCAGAGCTCAGGAGGCCTGCAAATGCAGAGCCACGCCCCACCCTCCCCGCATGGCCCTCCAGCAGCCCAGGAGGCCACAAGCATAGCAGCCCCATTCTGCTGTCAGGGACCGCCTGGCAGTGGAGGTGAGGCCAGGTCTGAGCCCTGGCTGGTCTGATTCCAGCACTGAAGCCATCATCCCCAGGGGAGGCCGGGGCACAGCCAACAGCCCTGCTCAGGGCCGGAAGAGGGTCCCTGCCCACTGGCTCCGGAGCTGAGTGACGTCAGGCAAGTCTCCTCTGCCCCTGGCACCTCCTTTTAGCTGTTTGCAGCAGGAGGGGCTTGGACTGGCCCATCCCCAAGGCCCCTTGCAGCTTTATCATTTCTGGAACATTCCTCTCTTGGGAGAGTGTGTGGGCGCAGCCTCAGACAAGCTTCAAGGCAGCCAAAGAGCAGATCACTGTGCCAGGCGCCACAGAGGGGGAGGCAGCTGGGGATCTCAGTGTCTGTCTCTGTGGGGGCCAAACCCCTTCCTGCCCCGGTGGGTGTTATGTCCTCATCTGGCCAGGAAGCGGCCAGCTTAGCAGAGGAGCAGGCACGCTGAACTGAACCAGCGCACCCTCCACTTCAGCACCCACTCTGGTCCTAGTGGGCAGCTGGGGTTCCCCTGCCGTCTGCCAGAAGCAGGAACCAGAGCAGGATGAACACCAGAGGCAGGTGCCTCCACGCACTGCCATGGCTGCCCCCCAACCCCCCTCAGTGCACAGGCTGCAAAACTGCCACCTGGGGACAAGACGACACTGATTCCCACCCCCTGGACCCTGCCCGGGAGAGCCTGCGTCACTGGCCTGACTCACAGAGGGGCAACCAGCGTGCTCCCCGGCTCTGACATCAGCTCCCCTCGGCCTCAGCTCAAGTCTGCCTAGCGTTTCCATGTGCAGACCCCATGCCGGGCATTTTCCCTTCACACACACATTCACTGTGTCCAGGGGCATTGGAGGCACATGTGTCACCCGAGCTATAGGGTGGCGCCTGCTCACAATGGGTCACCCTTTAAGTGAGTGACACCACTGACACGTCCGCTCACGGCCGCCTGGCCCCCAGCCACAGCCACATGCTAGTGGTCGCAGTTCCAGCTCAGACCCCTCCCTGGGCAACCCACACAGTCCCTCCCGCTCCCACCTGCAGCCCCGCTGTCTGCAGGGTGGGCTGAGGAGGTCCCGCTGCCCCGGAGCCGACCCACAGGGCAGGCAGGAGGACGCCGGGCCGAGACATGCTGCAAACTGGAGAAGGCGATGGATCTGGCAGACACAGGTGCCCCCACTGCCCCCGCTGGCTGCCCCTCTTCCTCTCCTCCCTTGCTGCCAGTCTCTTCCAAGAAGCCCCCTGGATTTCAGAGGAGGCTCCTTTCTATACAGCCCTCACTGTCTACTGCCCCTCCATCGTCCCCCGCAGCCCTACGGCAGTTGTTAACGGCCTGGCACACGCTTGCCTTATGTCATAGCTGTACATGTCCTTCTCCGGGCGCCCGTGAACGATCCAGTGGGCCAGCTCCTGCCCGCAGCCGCCGCCCAGCATCATTCCTGCCAGGAGGAGCCCCAGGTGTGCAGTCTGCCCCCAGTTCGGCACCCCTCCCATCCCAGGGCAGCACCACCCCGAGCCCGGACCTCACGTCTGGCTGCTGCAATGGGCCTCAACCCTCCCTGCAGGCCTCTCTTGCCTCCACCCCACCAGGGCCACAGGGCTCCTGGGCCAGTGCCCCCAGAGCTCCGAGAACTGAAGGAGAGGCCACCCTGCTCTGCTCCGCCCTCACTCATGGCGGTGCTGGGGAGGTGGCTGCCCACACTCACCAGCACTGTTGAAGCCGCAGCCTAGGAAGAATCCTCGGAGTTCAGGCGCCTCCCCCATCAGGGGCTTGTGGTCTGGTGTGAAGGACTCTGAAAGGAAAGGGGGCCTGAAGGTTCCTCCAGGCCACATGCACCTGGGGGTGGGGGGCTCCCAAAAGGGAAGTAACTGAGGCAGGGGTCTGCAGGTGCATCCTCACCCAGACCCTCCTGATTCTGAAGACCCAGCTCAACGCCTCTTCCTCCAAGAAGCCTCCCTGGTTGCTGCCACATTTCCTTAGCACCTTACAGGGTCCAGGTGTATCTCATGGCTACCACTCTCCTGTTGACGAGGGGCCTCACCCTGAGCCCCATCAAGGTGCACGGCTCCCTGTCTCAGTACCATCTTCTTGCTGTGTCCTGCCTGCCAGTCCTGTCCACTGGACCACGAGCACCATGAGGGAAGGGACTGGGCTTTTGCTCACTGCTGTGCCCCAAGGCCCAGCACAGGGCCCAGCAAACAGGAAGTGCTTGAAAAATGTTCAATGAACAAATGAATGATGTACATTCTTTGAGAGAGGAGACCAAACCTCCACTGTCTGCCGTCAAGGAGAGGGACCCTCAGGCATCATCACAGAGAGCTGAGCTTGGCAGCCACAATCCTGGGTTAAACCCTGCTTTACCCCTTCCATGCTGTGTGACCTTGGGTGAGCCGCTTCACCTCTCTGAGCCTTAATTTCCTCATCTGTAAAATTGGGATCATGGTACTTTTTTCGCAGGGCTCCAGGTTTGTTTACAAATACTTGAAGTTTACAAATACTATGTCCCCAGGGCTTTGAACAGGACAAGTCCACCCCCAGCCACCCCCACCCACCTTCGCACCCCTCTCATCCCCCCCAACCTCCCCGGAGCTGACAGGAATGCAGAGGGAGTAAATATGTAAATGAATAAAAGAGAAAATGCCTGGTCAGAACATGTGCTGGGATAAGGAGTCAGGGGTGACGGGGTGCTGGCTGCTCCAACGGCTCTTTCTGGCTTGCCCGATCATCATCCCGGGTTACAGACGAGGAAATGGGGCGCCATCGGGTCTGACATGCCCGTCACCCTGATAGGGAGCATGGTTCTGGGACCCAGCCGAGTTCTTAGCTTCTGCACAGTACTGGAAACAAGCTCGGCCTGCTCCCAGGGGGTGATCAGGGGTGGCATCTGAGCAGATGGAAGCTACCAGCCCTGCAGGACCTGCGAGGAGTTTCCAAACAGCCAGAGGGGCTGCACCTCGAAGGGCAGAGAGAAGGGCCAGGGATGGCTGCAAGGGTGGGTGGGGGAGGCGGGTCAGAGAGGGGCTGAGCCAGCCCAGAGATTCTCCAGCGCAGAGACGGAGAGAGGAGCAGAGGAGAGAGGAGGGGGAGAGGCACGTGGTGAAGGTCAAGAGCTCCCTGGAGCCTCTGTGGATACCCAGTGGGCGCTGGCCCTGCAGCTCAGAGGTGGTCGCTGGGGGGCAGGTTTCGGTGAGGCTGCAGTCCTGTCCTGGCTGAGCAGGTGAGCCCTGCGGGAGTGTGGAAACAGTCCCAGGCCCTGGGCAGGCAGGATGCGCCGAACAACCCCACAGGGATCTGAGGACAGCTGGCAGGAGTGTTTTGGGGACAAGTGGCTGGAATGTTAAAAAAAAATGACTCAAGACTGAGCAACACACTGATGGGGAATGCACAGGGCCTGGGGCGGCGCAGATAGGGGCCCCTACTGTGGCTGCTAGTCCCCGCCCCCGAGTGGGAGCCCGCCTGCCCCCAGCTTCCCCGCGTCAAGTGCCTGGGACTTCCCTGTTCTGTTCTGTTGGGAGGGCCGAAGGCCATTGCCCGAGCTTGTCCACCCTGGCGAGGGGGAACACTCGTTCCCCCAGGAAACCTCACTCACAGACAGGAAGCCAGACGCAAGGTGTCCTGCAAGCACACACCTCCCCCGGAGGGCCTCCTAGGAGCAGTGACTCTCGGCTGACTAAGAGCTCTCCCTGGGTTATCTGTGCCCTTGGGGTTTGCAGTCCTGCATTTCTCACTGCCAGTCCCACAGGGGCTGGGGAGGCGGCGGGGACGGTGAGTCACCGGCGCGCGGCCAGGCCCAGGCCTGTACTCATTCCGGAGTCAGGGGTGCACCCACCCTGCTGCCGCTGGCTCCCGGGGAAGCTGCTGGCGCGGAGGTCCTCCTCACGGGCCCGCAGATGAAAGCAGCCCAGGCTGGCAGCCGGCTGGCCGTGTAGATGTTGATCGCAGAGAGGGCTGGGCTCCCCAGCAGGCCACTTGCCCCTGGCGTCTGGACCCTCCCCTGCCCTGTGCTGGCCCATCCCTCCTCACTCCCTGGGCGACCCGTGGAAGCCGCTTTACCCCGGCCTCTGTCTGTCCACTTCCCCTCGTGGGACTCACTGCCATCCGCTTGTGCCCGTGCCCTGCACCTCACACGTGCCCTGCACTCTCCTCCTCACTGCCCAGAGCTGAGTGGGCGCTTTGTGACCCTGTTCACAGATGAGGACACGGAGGCACAAGGGCCTCAGGGCTCGGACACAGTTTCCTCTTTGGGCAACACTATCTTTTTGAACCTCTCCACCACCTTGCCCGAGGCAAGCCTCACCCTACCCATTTCTTGCCTTTGTTGAGAATGAAAGAAATGCTGTGACCCCGGAAGGTGGGCCAGTGCCCGCGGGATCCTGCTGAAGCCATGGCAGGGCGGCGAGGCACTGGCCTGCGCCCAGCCTGCTCCCCTGCACAGCACCCGCTCGCCCTTCAGAGCTTGGCTGGGTTGCCCCTCTCTGGGGGGCCCACCCGGCACTTACCACCCCACTACTTCCCATCACAGCACCTTCCCCACTGGGCCGCAGTTGCTAACCACCCTGGGTCTGTCCAGCCAGACCATGCCTGCCCGCCTCTGGCCCGGAGAGGCCAGCTAACACTGGGGGCGGGGCAGGTGAGTGACGCTGCAGGTGCTGCCACTGGTAGCTGCTGGGCTCAGCCACACCCAGGGTCCTGCAGCTGTAAACATCTGGTTCCCCAGGCCAACGCATGCCCTTCCTCCCTCCCAGAGACCACCCTCTGCCAAGATTCCAGGCAGTGGCCTCACCCCCTGTGCCCTCACCCTGCAACAGGTTGCCTCCCCTGCTATGGAGCGCGCCTCTCCTGGCTGCACCACTCAAGCTCCGGCCAGCCTCTTACCAGCTGGCGTGCTCCCCACGTGCACTCAGCACGGAGCAGGCGCTCAGCAGAGTTACACTGGCCTGGGTGAGCACCGGGCATGCTCCTTCACACCACATCCCCGCTCCCATGGCTCCTTGGCCTGGAATCTTATTCTGGGACCTTCTCCATCTGCACACAGCCTTGGAGACCCAGCTCCGACCACCTGCCCAGTCTGCATTAGCCTCCCCCACCTGGGGTCCCTTAGCTCCCTGGGCAACCCCAGGCTGGCACTGTCCAGTCATTGGGTGGTCATTTTGTCCTTGCTGAGCTGCAAGTTACTTGTGCAAGGATCTGTCACATTGTCTTTGAAACTTCAAGGTGTGGCCCGGCTGGGAGGTGCCAAATGGCCAAACACTTCAACTGCTTCCCCCAGCCCGGTGCGCAGTCCGCGTGAGCACCGGCCAGCAGGGTGGGGGTCTGGGGCTGCGCTACACAGAGTGGGCATCCAGGTGGCTGAGCACCTTTGTTCACTGCCCCCGTTTCTGCTCCAGCTACTTCAGCTCAGCTCTCCTGGAGGCCAGAGAGGAGGCTGGGGCTCGGGGCACTGCCATGCTGAGTGTGTGGCCCTGTCAGCACTGGCTGCCCAGGCTGAGAGCAAAGGGCTGAGGCCAACAGCCTAGGGTGGGAGGGCAGAGCTCCCTGGGAAAGTGGCCCTGAGGCTATGTTTGGACCTGGGAGCCTGAAGCTCTGGGAGGATAGCCTCCAAACGGCCTTGGCCTTCCCACCCCCCCACGCTCTTCCTCTTGGGATGCTGGGAGGGGGGCTCATCCCATTTCACAGATGAAGTGCCAAGTTCCAGGGACAAGTTGAGTGGGGATGAAGAGCCCAGGCTGGGATGCCAGGAGGGGTTCACACAGGGGTGCAGAGAAGTCTGGCAGGGCGCCTATGGGCAAATTTCTGCCCAGCGCCCAGGTCTTTTGCCTACAAAGGGAAGTAAAAACAACACGGACAGCCCAGCGCTGCTGGGAGGAGGAGATGGGAGCCTGGAGCGGTGGCCTGGGTCCCTCTCTGGCCCAGCCAGCCTCAGCAGTCAGCCCCAACGACCCAAGGACCCCCATCCCAGCTTCCAGGCCTCCCCACTTACCTGGGCCACAGACTGTGGACTTGACCCCCGTCTTCTCGAGCACAGGGACACGGTTGATGGCACCTTCGATGTGCTGTGTGAACACATCCCAGTCCAGGTCAAAGAGGCCAAAGGCAAACTTGTCGGACACCTGGGGAGGCAGAGTGGGGGCCCTGCTCTGTGACAGCCGCCCGAGGGGAGCAGAGCCAGCCGGTCTCCGCTGAGTGACATGGGTGCCAGGGCTGGGCTTGTCCCCTCAGGTCTCCTCTATTTGTCCCCCTCCACCATCCCCCCAGCAGATCCTGTCTGTTGCCCCTTCCCCCCACCCCCAGGCCCAGGCCCCACCTACTTTGCCCTTGACTGTTGCAGTGGCCTCTGCCTGGGCTGCCCTGCTTCCCCACCTTCCTTCAACCCACTCCTCTAAGTCAGACCCTGCCATCTCTAGCTCTCAAGCCTCCCCCTGGCTCCCAGAGGCTTGCAAAGCCCTGCGTGAGCTGGCCTGTCCCACGTCTGCCACTGACCCAAGGCCAGGCTGAGCTTCCTTCAGTTCTTCAAGGAGGCCAAGCTTGCTCTGACCTCAGGGTCTTCCCCTGTGCCTGGGGCGGCCCCTCACACCTTGTTCTCTCTGCAGGGCCCTGCCTGGATGTCACCTCCTCCTGACCAGTGTGAAGGGCATCCTTACACCCCATCCCACTAGGTTTATCCTAAGCCTGCTGACTTTATTCAGTGTCTACATCACCATCCAAAATTGCCTTACTTGTTTGTTTATTGTCTGTCTCCCAACAAAGATACAGGCATCCTAGAACCAGGACTTTTATCTTAGTTTCTCTCTTTTCCTAGAAAGTAGTCATTTAGTCATTCAATCTGTGGACTAAATGCATGAATATAGGTGGACTGACCTATGCATGCTCGAGGGAGGCTCAGGGCCAGCGCTCCACCGCGAGGCCCCCAGGAGAGTAGCCCAGGTCTAGGGAGATGCTACTGCAGCTATGGGGTGGGAGGGGGACAGAAAAACAAACAGAATGCTGGCTGATGGACAGAGGATTTGAATGTTCATTATGTTGCATTATTGCTGCCTCTAACGATTGATGTCTTGAGACAAGCTCCCTACCTGCCCCAGGTCTGGACCTACCTGTGTGCCAGGTTCTTTTAGGGAGAAAATGGGTTGGACTCTTGTGGGTGAGGGGCCCTGACATTTCTCACTGTGCACCTGAGGACCCTCAGGCTTTCTGGAGGAAGGCTTCTCCACACCCAGACGCAGCCCAAATGCCCTCCCTCAATCCCTCGGTCCCTCACCTCCTCCCAGAATATGGGGTTGGCTTCGTAGCCGCCAACAGACAAGGCATCCCCTTGGAGGCGGAGGTACACTGAGGCATCGTGGTCACGGACGTTGGGCATGTTCTGGAAGGCAGAGCAGAGAGGCCTAGGCCCAGTCAGGGCTGGGCGGTGGCCCAGCACCTTCGCTGGGGGCCACAGGCCCACAGCAGACCCACCCACAGTGTCTCCTCCTTGTGTAGGGTCCTGAGGACCCAGTGACCCGGATGCCGGCCCACGGAGGACAAACCACCCCCATTCCAATCTCTCCATCCCAAACCCCATAAGTACAGTGAAGATGTAAAAAGGAGGAATGCAGGCAGAGAAGAAAAGACAAAACCCCCAAAGATGAGAGAAAAGGGCAGAGGCGGTGGCGGACAGGGAGATCCTGACCGACATGGAGGAGCAGGGCGGACAGACGGCTGGTGCCCTGGCTCGGGTTTGGGGGCGGGCCTGAGTGAGCCAGGCCAGTTCTGCCCCCTCCGTCCCCTCCAATCTGCAGGGGCCGAGCCTGTGGCGAGCAGGGTCTCTGTGGCGAGCACGGGAATGTTGGGCAGAATGGGTGTGTGCACACATGTGGGTGAGTATGTGTGCACATGAGTGTGAAAGAACGTGTGCATGTGCATGAGTGTGTGCATGTTTGTGTGATTGTGCATGTGAGCAAGCATGAGCGACAGGGCGTGTTTGTGCATGGGTACATGTGAACAGGAAGAAAGGCCAGGGTCTCTTCAAAGCAGTGGGCCCAGGTCCCCTTCACCGGACCCCGAGCAGCCCAGGCCTGGCCCTGCCTACAGGATCCCTGAAGTCTGTCTCTGGAGAAGTCGGTCCCCAGTGGGCTGCCAAGCCCCCTCAACAGCTGACCAAAGACTCCTGTGGAGACACTGAGAGGCCCGGGGAAGGCTCCAAACACTGACCCTGGGGCCCCTCCCCAGGGAGGAGGGCTCATGCCTCCGCCCTCTGCAAAAGGCTCTCCTGTCCCATCCCTCCGACCATCAGCCAGCCTGTGGACTCCCTCCCGAAACTGAAGCCTTAATGAGAACATCAGAGAAATGAGAAGATTGGCCTGTGAGGCGAGGTGCTGTGGAAAAGGTTCAGCCCCAGGTCAAGAAAGAGGTCTTTAAATGAGATATGATCATCAAAATGAAAAAATTCAACAGGAAGGCTGAATTTTTAGACTGTCTTGTAGGTATCAGGCTACAAAAGATAAAGAAACTGAGTTCAGAAAGGGAAAAAAATGAAGAGAATCAGAAAATCAGTCCCAAGGGGCCAACGTCTGCCTTACCAGGGCCCCAGAAGGAGAAAAAACAGAATATGGGGTAGAAAGAAACATCAAAGCAAAAACGAAGATGAATTCACAGGTTGAAAATCCTGCATCCCCATACTGGAGTGCTCACAAGTGCTCAGCAAGCCCTGTGAACGGACCAGGCCCCCACCAAGACCACATCAGAGTGAACTGTCACAACACCAGGTGAACAGGTGGGTCCTAAGTAAAGGACTAGGACCTCTGCAGGCCAGAAGACCTGGAGCAAAGTCTTCCAAATTCTGACAATTTTAAATGCAGAATTCTAGACCCAGTCAATCCATCATTGAGCATAAGGAAAGAATAAAGATTTTTCAGACATTCACGGACAAAAAACCATTTCCTTCCCACATATCCCTTCTCAGTAAGCGACCAGAAAACATGCCATGGATCAAGGGAGCTGCAGATCCAAACAGGAGAGGGGTGGGAGGTCCCGGGGTAACAGTCAAGCAGAGGCCGAGAGGCGATCAGTCCAGTGTGGTGATGAGAAGGCAGCAGAAGGAGGGAGATGGGATTCACACACTAGGTGGTTTTTCTGATGTGTATGAGGGTGCAGAAAATATTATAGGGACTTGACATATCTGTTGAAACATTTAGGGAGAGAATTGTGACCATTATGAATACAGATGCAAATATCCTTGACAAAATACTAGCAAACTGAATCCAGCTGTATGTAGAAAAGTTATATACCATGACCTAATGGGATTTATCCCAGGAATGCAAGGTTGGTTCAGCATCTGACAATCAGCCTATGGAACACACCACAGTGAAAGAGCAAAAAACAAAAACCGCTAATCATTTCAATAGCTGCAGAAAATACAGCATTTGACAGAATCCAACACCTTTCATGATAAAAACACTCAACAATCTAGAAATTGAAGGGAAGTTCCTGAAAAAGATATTTAAGAAACAACTACCTCTTTGCAGCTTTTCCTCTAATCTGGCCCAGAGAGGAATGTCCACTCTCACCATTTCTATTCAACATTGCACTGGGGGCTTTAGCCAGAGCAACAATTAGGCAAGAAGAAATAATAAAGGCATCCAGATGGGAAAAGAAGAAGTAAAATGCCCTCCATTTGCAGGTGATATTGTCCCAAGTAGGAACCCACTGAAAACCTATCAGAACTGATAAAATAGTTCAGCAAGGTAGCTGTACACAAGGTTGATGTATGACAAATAAACAATTTTATTTCTATACACCAGCACTGAACAATTGTAAATGAATTAAGAATAGTCCCATTTACAAAATAATAAAATGCTAATGAATAATATTAACAAAAGGAGTACAAAACTTGTGCTCTAAAAACTGCAATATTTTTGAAAGAAAGAAAATCTAAATTACTGGAAGGACATCCCATGTTTCCAAAATGAAGACTTACTATTGTTAAGATCCCAGTAGTCCCCCAGTTGATCTACAGCTCCCACACAATGCCCATGGAAATCTCAGCTGGCTTCTTGGCAGAAATTGAAAAGCTGATCCTAAAATTCATACAGAAATGCAAAGGACCCAGAATATTCAAAACAATCTTGAAAAAGAAGAACAAAGATGGAGGACTTCTACTTGATTTCAAAACTTACTACAAAACTACTGTACCCAAGACAGAGTGGCATAACAGGGACAAGCATGTAGATGAATGGAATAGAATCAAGAGTCCAGAAATAAACCCGCACATCAATGGCCAATTGATTTTCCACAAGATTGTCAAATCAATTCATGAGGAAAAGAATAATTTTCAACAAATCATTCTGGCCACAACTGGATAGCCACGTGCCAAAGAAGGAACTCAGGCCCCTTCCTCACACCATATATAAAACTTAATCAAAATGGATCATAGACCAAAGTATAAGAGCTACAACTATAAAATTCTTATTAGAAAATGTAGGAGTAAATCTTTGTGGCCTTGGGTTATGAAATATCTTCCTAAATATGACACTGAAAGCACAAGTGACAAAAGAAAAATTACGTAAGTTGGAGTTTATCAAAATTAAGCACCTTTGTGCTGCTAACAATACCATCAAGAAAGTGAAAAGGAAACCCACAAAATGGGAGGAAATATTTGTAAATCATAAATCTGATAAGGGACTGGCATCCAGAATGTATGAAGAACTTTAATAACTCAATAAAAATGCAAATAACACAATTTAAAATGAGCAAAGAATCTGAACAGACATTTCTCCAAAGAAGATATGCAAATGGCTGGTAAGCACATGAAAAGATGTTCAACATCATTAGCCATTAGGGAAATGCAACTCAAAACTACAATGAGATCCCACTTCATAACGACTAGGATGGCTAGAATCAAAGAGACAGACAATAACAAGTATCTGTGAGGATGTGGAGAAGCCAGAACCCTCACACACTGCTGGTGGGAATGTAAAACCGTGCAGCTGCTTTGGAAAACAGTCTAACAATTCCTCAAAGAATTAAGCATAGAGTTACTATATGACTTAACAATTCCACTCAAAGATGTCTACCCCAGAGAAATGAAAACATAAACCACACAAAAATGTGTACATGCATACTCACAGCAGCATTATTCATAATAGCCAAAAGCGGAGACAGATTAAATGTCCATCAATAGATGAATGGATAAATAAAATGTAGGACACAGTAGACTATTATTCAGTCATAAAAATGAATAACATTCTGATACATGTACCACATGCATGAACCTTGAAAACTTCATGCTGAGTGAAGGAAGCCAAACACAAAAGGCCACATGTGGTATGATTCCACTTTATTGAATGTCTGGAATAGGAAAATCCATAGAGACAGAAATCAGATTAGTGATTATCTAAGGTTGAGGGTGGGATGGGAAATGCGTGTGACTGACAGTACGTGTGGAGTTTGGGGAATGAAGATAACGTCAGACAGACATAGCTGGCAAGTTACAGTTAGTGACAGTTACATAGAAAACCGAGACACTAGAAAAAAGCTATTAATAACTCCAGGAAACACAAAAAGTTGTACACTATTTGCTCAGGAGTTAACAATATTTACATTGTCATTATATTGCAAACACTGACTACTGATTTAACCAATGAACGAACAAAACAAAATCATTTTAGTAAACAAACAGGAGTGGAGAGCCTCTGTGGTTCTTCAGCGCTGGAGGGAATGCGTCCAGCCCCTTTCTCAGTTACCCCTGCCCTGGAGACGGACACGTCGGATATAACCCCTCTGCCCCCTCTTTGAGGACATGCAGAGATCAAAAGGGGACATCTGGCAGATGCCCTCTCCGCTGGCTGGCTGTCTCCTCTGTCTAGCTGGAATGAGAATGTCTAGGATGTTGGAGGGATTGCTGACGGGAGTAGGATTCTCAGCAACTGAGCATTTCAGAAATAACAATACTGACATCATTGCCTCTACTGTCAACACTACTCTAAAAATGAAGAGAAACACAATCAAAAGCCACTGGCGCTTCATAGAGCAGGACAGTGGGGACACCTGGTGGCCAGGAAAGCCCCTGACTTCTGCCCCGGCAGGCCCAGGGTCCTCATGTCCCAGCTCCAGCTCACCTAGCTGCCTTGGGGCCCCAGCACGTGCTCAGCTCAGTCCCGAGGCATCCACAGGGTCCCCTCACTGCCCTCTCCATGCAGGAGCCCACCCTATAGGTATGACCCTGGTCCCACTGAGGCCCCTGCCTCCCAACCTGAGCCCATTCCCTTCCGTCTGCTTCTCCTGCCCCCTACCCGCCCCAAGTCCTGTGGGCTTCCTCCAGGAAGCCTGCCTGACAGCTCCAGCCTTCCCTGCTCTCTCCCTCTGTAGTACCAGCCGGCTGGGCCTCCCCATGCTCCTTGGTCACAGTCGTCGTCCTCAGCACAGCCACCACCTACTGTGTGCCTGCCACGTGCAGGACCCTGCGCTCAGCACTCCAGCTCCAACTCAGTTCTTCCCTCAGCACAGCCCTGTGGTCGGTGCAACTGTTACCATTTTGTAAACAAGGAAACTGAGGCTCAGGCGGCACCTTGACTTGCCTAGGCTGGGTAACAGGGGAGTGGGGAAGCAGACCCCAAGCCTGGGCCCCTTCGCATGGCTCTGTAGGTGGGGGGGTGGGGGGAATGTCCGACCACCAGAGAGCCCGTGCGGTCCCGTGTGGGGACAGAGTTTGTGACCGACCCATATAAACCTGGCTTGGCTCTGACTTTGAAACTCATGGAGAGGGGCCCGGGCTGACTCTGCCCTGCTTCTTCCTGAAAGGTGGGTGCTCCCAAGCCGGGCATCAGGGGGAATCAGGGCCTGGAGAGCCTGAGGCCACAGTCCTGGGCATGGTGGGTGCCCTGGGGTCCCCGTCCCGGGACACAGCCCTTGTCCTACCCTCCAGCCTGCCCCCAACTTCAGGCCAGCCCTCCAGAGCCCACTGCAGCCTGAGGCCGGCCCTGACAGCCACCCGGGGGCTCCCCCTGCAGAGCCGGGGCCACAGACTCATCCTGCCGACAGCTGTGGTGCTTTCTCTCTGCTCCCCAGCGCCCGACCCAGCAGGCAGCACCATGCAGTCCCCAGGAGGCGTGAGCTGGATTAAACTCATCCTTCTGTGAGTGGGGAAAACCTGCATCAAGGCAGAGGGACCGGAGCACGTGGGGACCCTGGCTCCTGCCCAGTTCTCCACCCTCCGCACCACTGAGGTCCAGCCAGCCGCCAACCTCATGTGTCCCCAGTGACCAGAGGGAAGCCAGGCTTGTCCAGGGTTGGGGAGAGGCTCCCAGGACACTCTTGCCAGGGCCTGACCCTGTGTGAGGCGGTCTCCACCCTCACCTCTCCCCTCCACCCGCGCCGGGGCGGGCCCCTGAGCTGCCTGCTGGTCCCTGGCCGCCATGCTCCGTGCACTCTCCTCGCCCATCTGGGGCTTGCTCTGCCACCTTCACCACCTGCAGCAGATCCCTCAGACAAGCCCCCCAACCCGGGCCCCCCCACCGTCCATGGGCTGGGGGCCTGCACCTGGCCTGCAGAGCCCTTGTCAGCCTGCTTTGAAACAGCTTGTGCGCTTGTCTGTACCCGCCCGTAGCTCCATGCCCGCCAGAACCAGGCCCCTCCCTGTGTCAGAGCCCCCGCCTAGAACAGGGTCTGAACCACAGATCTTATCCTGTCAACGTTTGATAGAGAGAAGGTGGGGGTGGAGGGTTAGATGGAATGGTGGACAGATGGGTAGACGGACGCACAATGAGAGGTGGGTGGGGGGAATGAGGCATGCTCAGTGACAAGGAGACAGGGAGCTACTGGCCACCACCACAGGACAGGGGTCAGAAGGGGTAAAGAGGGAAGGGGCCCATAGGCCCCCTCCTCCCTTGCAGAGGCATCACTGGGGCTCCCAGGAAGGTTCTGAGGGACGGGGAGCAGTGCCCCCTCAGATTGGCACCCAGGGCATGTTTGGGATCAGGCAAACATTCAGGGGTTCCCAAAACACCTGGGGTACAGGACCTGGCAGCCCAGCACCATGCAGGCCAGGCTTGGGCATCGGCAAGGAGCTGTGCCTTGAAGTCCGAGGGGGTTGGCACCACCGGAGTCACCCTGGTGCTACCCCATTCATTCTCACACCACCTGAAACACTGTGATACCATGCCCACTTCACAGATGAGGTGAAGAAGCTCAGAGTGGTAGGGGAACCCACGAGGGTCACTCCGCCTGCAAGGGCTGGGTTCACAGCTGGGTCCTCGCGCCACCCCACAAGCCAGCCTCCCACAGCCTGACAGTGCCTGGGGCCATCTACCTACCTGGATCCCCTCAATGCGTTCTGTGACAACGTAGGCATGGTGCATAGCCACGAGCGGGACCTTGACCCCAGCCATCTGGCCCACAGCGCCCGCCCATACTCCTGCAGGTAAAGCACGGACAGGTCAGCTCTGCTGGCACCTGGTGGGGGCTGCCAGCTGGGAGGGCATAGGGCACCTCTGCAGGTCTGTCTGCCCTGGCAGTGACTCCCCACACTGGGAAAGGCCAGGGCTAGGGAGCAGCCAGCACCAACACTCAGGAGCCGAGAGAAACCCATTCCCACCTGCACAGTTGACCACACAGGGCGTCTGGATGGAGCCGTGCTCTGTCTCCACTGCCGCAACCCGCCGCACCCCAAAGTCATCCGTCTGCACACGGATGCCAGTCACCGGGCAGTTCTCGATGACCTAGGAGAGAGAGGAGCTGCTTCCAAATCCGGGTGGGGCTCTCTGCGGGCACTGGCCCCATGCTGTGGGAGCACTGCTGGCACAGGGGCCGGGGCCGGGGGTAACCACAGTGCCAGAAACTAAATCCACACATTCCTGGACCTGGAGAACTTGTTCCCAAACACAGTGGCTCTTTTTTGTAAAGTGAGTTTAAAAGAGAAAAAGAAAGCCAGGCTCTTTGGCGTAGCAGATGTCTGTGGCCTACTCTTTGGCAAACAGGTCACAAAACAGTGCTGTGTGGCTTCACTTTGTCTACAAGTGTATCTCTGCAGGGAAAATGCTCAGACTAAAACCAAAACGCCAGCACTGGTTGCCTCCGGGTGATGTTCGCTCTTGTTTTCGCTTATTTGTCTTTTCTACAACTATGGGTGCATTTGAGACAGAGATGATGACACATCAAGGAAGTGACTTTGAGAGGATTCACTTGCTCAGCCGGGCCAGAAGCTCAGGGAGGGGAGGAGGCTGACACCCGGGGAGCTACAGGGCACAGCCTGCCACCGCAGGGTGGATCAGAAGGCTCAGGTCCCACCCTGCCCATGGTTACCAGCAGGTAGGATGACACCTGTGCTCAAGCCTTCTGTTCTTGGGGTTCTCAGGCAGGAGTGGGGACTGGGAGCAGGAGACCCCGGGCCCGTGGCCACCAGTACCTGCGCTCCCCGGGCTGCCGCAGCCCTGGCAAGGGCGCTACAGGTGCCGGCAGGGTCCATGGTCCCATCGTGCGGTACATACAGGGTCCCGTAGAGGTCGTCCACATTCATCAGCGGATACAGTGTCTTGGTCTCTGCCGGGCTCAGCACGTGGGACTCCACGCCATAGACCTTGCCCAGCTGGAGCACGAGAGGAAGCCAGTCAGTTCCGGGGAGCAGACCTCCTCTGGATACTCGCCTCCCCATCTGGGTCCCCTGGGTCAGCTCCAACCCTGCCTCCTCCAGGAAGCCTTAGCTGGCCACCAGCCCCAGCGGCCCCTGTCCCTCGGGCCAGCTCCGCATAAATGTAAGGAGCATGGCATGGTGGCACACGCATGCTCCGGGGCCTTCCCGCCTTCCCTGTCCAGCTCTGACACTAGCCATGCGGCCCAGGCAGGTGAGGGTGATAACCGTTGACGTGGCTGAAATCCCTAAAGAGCTTAGTCCAGACCTTAACACATGAAGGCTTACTATATAAAATAAATTAAAATAACCACTGCAGGGCTAATAGCTTTGGCTTGAGGATCAGTTTCCAAATCAGACCAGCTCCCCAGAAAGATCAACGTGGTCATCTGTCCCAAGGCCCTGACTTGGTATGACAGCCCACACCCCCATCACATTCGATTGGCCCGAGCAAAGCCAATCAAATGTCCCCAGGCATGGCCAATCAGGACAGGCTCCGCCCATCTAGAGCTGAGCCGAGCCAATCAGCTTCTCTGTCTGAGAATTGGGAGTGAAAAGTGGCAGACCTCCCTCTGCAGCCTGGGGGCCGGAGGTGAACAGACTAGGGCGCTGGTGGGGGCTTCCTTTAGTCGCCTCCATCCCAGCTTATGAGTGAGCTCAAGAGGAGGCGGCAGAATACGGCTACGTCCTGACCCTTAGACCCAGGCCCATCTGACGAGACCAGCTGCCGCTGCTCCGTCCTGGGCGCCCAGGGAGCTCAGGGTCCCTGCCACAACCGGCCTCGGCTCACCACACAGCAGGCGCTGCTCGCTGGGTCCTGAGCGGGTATTCAATCGCTGCTCCTAAGGATGAACTGCTGGAGAAGCCTGTCTCACCCATGCCCTGGAATTACGGTCCAGGCTGGCTGCTCTGGGTTAGGAACGAGCACCCCTCCCAGCACAGGGTTTCAAGCATGGAGCTTCCCCTGCCCGGCTCCCCCACGACACCTCCCTAAGCCCTGTCGGTGTTGCAGAGGAGGGTGCTGCCCTCTGGGTAGTGTGCTTCCTTATCCACCCTGGCCCCTGTGGGCACCGTACACCGTGATGATGACTCCTGCTTACTGGGCCCTCCTGCCTCTGGGGCTCCGCGCACTGTGCTCGGAAACAAGGTCCCGTTTTAAAGGGGAGAAATCCAAAGTCAGAGAGGCAAGGTCACGTCTCATGTTCCCCATCCATCAAGGGCAGCCCCAGAGTTTGAACCCAGATCTGCTGGGCTCCTTCCCTGAGCTGTGCTGCCCTGCTGCCCTGGTAGGGAGCCCCCCACCCTGGCAGGGCACGCACCGACATGAGCCTCTTGTACTCATCCAGACGCTGCTGGTTAGACGCGATGAACAGGCCCCCATTTTGGATCCAGCCTGTGTGCAGCCCTGTCTCCTCCTCCAGGTCACGGCTCACCACGCGCCTCGTGTGGGCCAGAAGCTCCACCTCCACGTCACTGGGCCGCAACTGCCACAGCAGGCCTGGCCAGGGAGGGCCGGGCACCGTCAGTCCCCAGCAAGGGGTGCTCTGCCCCTCTCCCTGTGGGCCAGGACCTCCCGATACCAGGTAGCAGGCCACGGGGACCCCTGGGAGGCTGATGAGCAGGAAGTGATGGGGTCAAAGCCGAGTTCTAGGACAGGCCTCCAGGCCCTTGGGCAGCTGCAAACGACAATATCAAAGGCTCCCGATTATGGAGCACCTACTGTGTGCCAAGTCCTGGGCTATGCCTGTTACAGGGTGACAGCAGCCCTGTGAGGTGGGCATGATTATCTTATAGAGTAATTAAGGTGGCAGAAACAGTCCTGTGCCCAAGATCACAAAGCTGGGGGTGGGGGTGGAGACCCCGACCCAGGGCAGATGGCAGCCCAAGAGCAGGCTCCTCACCAGTGAAGCTGTTCCCTTCGGGGCACAGTCTGGGAGGGGCAGGGCAGGGGGAGGTCAGTGTGATGGTGCGGGGAGAGGCTCACGGGCCTGCTGAGATGGGACAGGGGGAGGGCGCAGGCCGTGGCGTGGGGCCCTGATGGTCAGCTCTCAGGCTGTGTGGTGCCTCAGGGTCTTTCCAGTGCCACATTCAGTGACCTTACACTGGTGACATGGGCCAGCGTGGGAGTGTTTACCCACAGAAACTGGCACACTTAACCCAGGGTTAAGGCAGAAATTTTGTTGCCCTGCAGCCATGCATAAAGTAGGTGCTTAATACATGTTCACTGCTTAGTTAGGAGGATGTGAATCCGGGACGCATCTGGTGCCCATGGAAGACACCGCTCTCTGGGGCCCTGAAGGCCCCGTCCCTGCCCATCCTCTCCCGCCATGGGTACCCCTCCTCCCTGGTGGCTCCGGGGAAGGGGCTTTACTCTGAACAGGCAGCCGCCTGGGCCCCTGACTCTGTCTCAGCTCTGCCCTTCAGGACCCCACAGGCACTGACTGCGCTCTCTTCCCCTCTCCCAACAGCTCTTCAGAGACGGGGGCGGGCAGGGCCCCCCAGTCTGCCCACCTTCAGCCTGACTGAGAATGTTTTCTCCGTGCCCTTCCCCCTCCAGCTCAGCCGCCTCTAACAGGCCTGTGGGTGTCCACCCAGAACGGGCACTTCACTGTGCCCAGGCCCTGGCCCCGCCCACCTGCAGGCCCTACCTGCTGTGTGCCAGGTGGTCCCAGAGGTCAGGCGCTCCCGCTCCAGCAGCACTGCCCCACTCACGCCAAGCTTGGCCAGGTGGTACAGGGTCTGGCAGCCCAAGCTGCCCCCACCAATGACCACCACGTTGGCTGTCCTGGGCAGGGGCCGGCTGGGGCCTTGGGCCACCACTGAGGAGCCCTGTGCCTCTCTCAGGGTCCGCTGGTATGGCACACTCTTCTCAGTGGTGGGGCCAGCCCTGCTGGTCAGGGAGCGAGGCCCCAGGCCCCAGGCAGGACTCCGGCGAGGGCATGTGGCAGCCACGTGCAGGGCTCGGCTCAGCCAGGCCATGAGGACTCCGGGCTTTGGCACCTCAGGGAGCTGGGGAGAGAGTCAGGGCTGGCTGAGGTGCAGAGGGGACCCAGTGAGGGCTGTGTCCCTGTGCTTTTTTTTTTTTTTAATTTTTTTTGAGAGGGCATCTCTCCTATTTATTGATCAAATGGTTGTTAACAACAATAAAATTCTGTATAGGGGAGTCAATGCTCAATCTCAAGCCTAATTCTCAACAGTCTCCAATCTTCTGAAGCATAACGAACAAGTTCTTACATGGTGAACGAATTCTTACATAGTGAATAAGTTCTTACATGGTGAACAGTACAAGGGCAGTCATCACAGAAACTTTCGGTTTTGATCACGCATCATGAACTATAAACAATCAGGTCAAATATGAATATTCGTTTGATTTTTATACTTGATTTATATGTGGATCCCACATTTCTCCCTTTATTATTATTATTATTATTATTTTTATTTTTAATAAAATGCTGAAGTGGTAGGTAGATGCAAGATAAAGGTAGAAAACATAGTTTAGTGCTGTAAGAGAGCAATTGTAGATGATCAGGTGTGTGCCTGTAGACTATGTGCTAATCCGAGCTAGACAAGGGCAATAAAACATCCACGGATGCAGAAGATTTCTCTCAAAGCAGGGGGGGTGAGGTTCTGAGCCTCACCTCTGTTGATCCCAATTTCTCACCTGATGGCCCCCCTGCGACTGTGCCTGTCTTAGGTTGTTCCTCCCTTGAGGAATCTTACCCGTCTCTGGCTAACCAGTCATCTTCCGGGGCCATACAGGGAGATGTAAAGTTGGTAAGTGAGAGAGAAGCCATATTGTTTGAAAAGGTTAGCTTTTTACTTCTTTGCAGATTTATGCCTGTGGCTTCTATGCCCAGCACTTGTCTTGAGGTATCTTTACCACTTGGAGGAATTATGATACTCGGTAAATTTGATATGAGGCATGGATTCTATTTAAGGGTTGTAATTAGGAAGGAAGAAGAAAAGCTATAGAGGTAGCAGACGGAAGAAAACATGGGAGGATTGATTATTTCTTTGTGTCCCTGTGCTTTTACCCACCAGGCCTCCTCCTGCGGCCTCCCCACAGCACATGTGCGCTCACACATCCATCCAGCGCATGCATCCTGAGGGCCTGGCGTACCATCACACTCTGGCTGGGCCCCGGTGAGACTGCGGTGGGGGGTGGGGGCAGAAGCTCCCGCACAGCCCAGGAGCAGGCTGTTGGGGGTGGCCATCAAGAGGACACGACTGCCAACTGACCCTCAAGCTGGACCTGGGCAATCAGAAGCTCCTCCCCACTGTCCTGCCCTTGGGACATTCACCCCACCCACCCCTCCTGCACCAGGACGCATTTAAAGGAAGCAGCCTTGAGAGAGCCATGTGGCTGACATGGACTGGACGGCATGGGACTGAGCCCTTTAGGGCCTCCATGAAGCGCTCAGATGCTGGCAGTGGTCAGACAGCTCTAGTCTTCATGCAGGGCCCAAGACAAGCCTCTTAGGTGTGGAGCGGCCCGCCTCTGTCTTCAGTCTCTCCCTGCCCTCTGCGACCCAACACAGATAGTGAATGGGGCTGGCGGAGCCCTCCGTGGGAATGCCCTCCCCACACCAGGTAGAAGTGTTTTCTGCCCGTTGAGACCCAAGGGTGGAGGTGAGGAAGGCAGTGGGGTCCAGGCCTCCCATTCCCTCAGGCCATCCTGGGAACCAGGGAGGGGCTCCGAGGCGGGGCCACCAATTTCCCCACTCAGAGTCCTCCCAGCAGCTGGCTGTCAGGGCCCACCTCAAATCCCTCCTCCTTCAGGAAGTCCTCCCAGACCTCCCCAGCCAGGAAAATCTCATAATTATAAGGATGTCACCAGGAAGCCCGGCGTCTAAGGAAAGAAGGTGCCAGAAAGGTGTCTCCCTGGGGACACCTGTCCGACACTGGGGGGAGAGATGCCTCAGAGGGGCTCCTGGGCCCACTTCTAGGATCAGCAGGAAGCGCAAGAGAATTTGCTGCGATCTCAGGCAAAGTGGGCCATGCCACCCGTGGTAAGTCATGATTGACATCAGTTTGCTAATTAAGAAAGTCGCCCTCCACTTCCGAGTGCATGCCACATGCCAAGCATGGAGGTCATTCAACAGTTGCAAACCGCTCCGAAGTCAGATGACTGCTGTCCCATTTTACAAGGGGGGACACTGAGGCACACAGTGGCTCACTAAGGTGACTGATCCCAGGGCCACTATGTGGCCGAGCTGGGGTGCAAGGCCAGGCCTCTGTGTGGCTGAAGACTGCGACTCTCCTGACCCCCACCAACCTCTGCAGTGGCCCAGACGTCTCAGGGCCTGGCCTGGGGGGGAGGGCAAGTGGGTGGGTGGAGACACCACACCCTGTCCCACCCTCACCCGTGCCCAGTGCAGGGGAATGGCCCAGCTCTCAGGCTGGTCAGGCTGCCCTGCCCCTCCCCGTGGCCCCTCCCAGGGGAGAGGGGACAGAGGAGGCATATGGCTGGGATTTGAGAGGTTCTGGGAGGTGGGGGGAGGTTGAGGCAGGGCACCTCTCCCCTCTGTCCCCCTTTGCCCCACAGGCTGACAGCCCACCTGCCTTCTGCCTGCAGAGGTGCACTGGGCACGTGGCTGCCCTTACCTTCAGTCCCTGGAGTTCCCTATCCTCCAGGATCCCCAAGAGTGGTGTCCTGCTGGTGGAAAGTCCATGTCACGTGGTTGCCTGCACGGTCAAGGCCGGCCATCTGTCCCCACCGCACGCTGTGCTGCCCAGCACACCTGCCGGGCCTCCCTCCTCCCTTCTACTGTGCCAACAGGATCGGGGCTGGCCTGTAGCTGCCAGTGCCTCCTCCGGCCCACGGCCAGTCCGGGCTGGCCACCTGGCGTGGGGGTGGGGATGGCCCAAGGCTCCGCCCACCAGAAGCAGCTGCTTCTCATTAACCTGCTCTGCTAAGCCTCCAGCTCCCTCCCACTCCGCAGTCAGCGCTGTGGCCCGTTCATTGCCAGGGGTGAGGGTACAGAACAGCCAGGGCCTGAGCACCCCGTGATGCTCTAAAGCGGGGGCCCAGAGGAGCCCTCCTGGCAGGCTGTAGGATGAAGGGGGGTTGACCTAGGTAAGCGTTTGGCACAGTCTTCCCCCAGCGGAGAAGGGCAGGGTAGGTGCCCAGGCCCCCTGCCACCCCTACGGTGACCCACGGTCGCGCCCACCCAGCCCAATGTTCGCTGCAGCCTGAGGCAGAGAAGTCCCTGCAGCTCCAGGCTGGTCCCAACCTCGCCCACCCAGGGGACTGCCTGGGCCCTGCCCCTTCGAGGGGTGTACCTCCGCCGGCTGCAGCGCCCCTTGACCCAGTGGGGCTGCGCTACCCACTGCCACCTCCTTCCTTTTCAAGCAGCGGCCCAGCAGGAACCGCGCGGCCCCTGACCCGCCTCGGCTGCATGGCCAACCCCGGTCACCGCCCCCAGCGGGCAGGAAGCACCGCCCACCACCCCCGCCCCGCGGCGGCGGGCGGAGCAGTGAATCCGGGGCCCCATTAACCCCGGGTGGCGGGGCAGGGGTCCTTGTTTTCTAACCTCCTGAACAGGGGTTACAGGGTTGCTGCTGGTAGACCCGTGCACCCCTGCCCGCCCCTGCGTGCCTGGCATCCCATGCCCGAAAGGAGCTTAACTTAGCACAGGCATGGTGGGCAGAAGCACAGGGCCAGTGCCAGGACCCAGGGTCTTCCGCAGGCTTCTTGGTGAGGTAGTCCGGAGCCTGAGCACATACCTGCCCATCCAGCCTCAGCTGCCCCCCTACCAGGGAGCGGGGTGCTCACTGCCTTCGGGGGGCAGGTCAGCAAGTCTGGGGAGGGCGCAGGGACAGGTTCCCGAGCTGTCTGCACCCTGCCTCCTGAGCCCCCATTCCTCTGTCGCTTGTGGAGACACCCCTGAGTGGCCGGCTGCCCCACTGCACGTCACCCAGCTCACCGTGGTCAGGGATGCCCACCTCCGATTGACTGCTGGGGGCACTAGAGCCAGAGAGGGGAGCCAGCCTGCTTCAGGCCCCATAACAAACTAGTGGAGAACCAAACAGGAAGCCTGTGGTCTGACTCTGGTGGAGGGCATTTTATCTCTGCCCAGGCAGACGATGCCCAGAGGAGACACCCAGGGGAGTGTGGGAGGATAAGCACACATGCCTCTGGATGGGTCACGATCAGAATAGGTGCTGATAGGACGGGGCCTCCCGCTCCTGCTGGATCAAAGCAGTGGTATTTTAATCCGCTTAGTCAGCCTTGTAGCAAGGCTGGCCGCTAACACCGGAAGTAGTAGTGGGAGCCGTACTGCTGTAATTCACACAACCCAACAAACAATTGTGTTCCTATGCGGTGGGGCTCTCTCTCTGTCTTGCTGCGCTGTCTGTCCTTTACATTCATTGAGCACCTACTGCATGCAAAGCACCGCTGGAAGACCCAGAGACAGTAACTAAGACCCGGATTCCATCCTGGAGGGGCTCAGACGTGGCCAGGAGCAAGGCAGCCCCGAAGTGGGCTGTGCTGGGGCCCCTGAGCAAGCGGCCCTTTGGTACAGCAGGAACCCGGGAGGGCATACCGGGGGAGGTGCTGACACCATTCTCAGTCCCCACCATGTGGACACACACCATCCCCTTGCAGCTCTGGTCCCTGGAGGAAGGCTGACCCCACCAGCACAAGGTTTCCCTGGGGTGGTGCAGGGGTCCAGGGCAGGGGACCAGCCTGGTCACTCAGCAGATGGTGGGCCTGGCCCTGCAGCCTGAGGCAGGGCTGCTCTGGCATGACAGGGTGAAGCATGGGCCAGAGAAGGTGAGGAAGGAGCATCCTCCTCAGAGCCCTGGACCTGGGGTGCATGGGCAGGGGACGCAGCAGTCATTGCAGCCCCAGGCTGGCAACAGGAACCACCCAGACCCCTCCCGGCCCTACACTCAAGGACTGGCAGCTGCTGCAAACCACCCCCAGTCAGCAGGCAGCACAGCCACCCTGGACTTTGGACAAGGGGTGGTGGTGGTTGGAGGGCCAGACGTGGCTGTAGGTCAGCGTTGTGAGATTTGTTATCAATCGGGGCCTGTGTAGGTCTGGGAGAGGCGGATGGATCCCCCTCTCCCCTTGATGCTGGAGGGCACAGCTTGGGAGGTGGCCAGGGGCCATCTAGCAACGCCCAGACAGGGTTCTGCTGCCCACCTGCTGTGCCCTTGTGGACTGGGTTCCTCTGGCCAAGTCTCAGTTTCCCCATCTGGGTGGTAGGAACAAACACCCCCACCATTTCAGTTTCAGGGGTTTGTGAATTTCCCTGTGCATTATTACCTTCTACTTTTGAAGAAAACCATGGTACAAATCGAAGCCACAGTCAACCCGAGGGTGAGGACTGCCTCCAGTCCTGCACACAGCCCCCACCCCTCTGCTGCGGTGGACTCACCCCCCTGCCCGCATAGCGCCCTGCCCACATGGCCTAAACACACCAGGGCCAGCTTCTTCTCGCCTGGGCTGGCCCTTTCTGCAGGCCCCGCCAGCCCTCCACCCCTGCAGGCTGGCCAGGCTTCCCGGGCAGCGGGAGGTGTCTGCAGGCCACCCTCTGACTGGGCAGACATCCAGGGTGGAGCAGGGAGTGGGAGGGGGCAGGAGGCTCCTGCACGGAGCTCTGTGCAGCCCTGGGAAAGAGGGCCACTGAACAACAACCAAACAGCATGGCTGACACCTGACCCTGAGGAGGGTGGTGCCCAGCCACACTCGGTACCTGGCCCAGTGGCCTCTGAGCAGTGCTAGCCTAGAGCACCTTCTGGGGGGCAGGCAGCTGCTGAGCGCTTTACATGTGTCTTCTCAGAGGAGAGAGAAATGACTGCTGCCCATTGCAGAGATGAGAAACCTGGGGCAGAACACAGCCATGGGATGCCAGCCCCTGGGAATTCATGGGCCGGGGAAGTTTCCAGAACTTGATGGCTGGAGTTACTCTGCCAAGATTTTTTTTATTCCAATAAGGGCCTTAAATAAAAATAACTAACAACTACCAGCATGCTTTCATGAGAACAGAATGTTTTATCACTGGGGGTAATGGTGGTCCTTCCTGAGGGCAGTGGGGAACAGCTGGGGGGCACAGATGTTCCCAAAAATGGGGGCCGAAGTGCCCCACAGCCGGGCACCCCGGTAGCAGGCGTGGGCAGCTTCATGCCAGGGCCCCACGGCTCCCAATTCACCCTGTGATTTGTTTCCAGTATCATTTGTGAGTGAAACAAACATGGCGGGCAGAGCTGGCAGCTCCCTGTGCTGAGCCCATGCAGGGCTGGCCGGTGCTCACTGCCTCCTGAGTCCTCCGGGCAGTGCCCACAGCTGTGGGCATCACCCTGTCCAGCAGGGGAGAGGACAGAGCTTGGGGGGATTGTCCTGCTCCTGTCCCCTCTCCTCCTCGAGGGCCTTGGGAGGGAAGAATGGAGAAGCAGCAGCTGAGGGGGCAAGACCCAGTGAACACCACTCAGACCCCCTGCCGGTCAGCCAAACTCTGCAGGCTCTCCTGCTGGCCCCCCGGGGGCAGGAGAGGACCCTGCAATCCAGGCTATGCTTATAATCGTTACTCTGGAGACTGTCTATAAAAATCCAGGTTTCCAAGCTTGTCTTGAAAAGCTGGGACACACAGGCCCCTCTGGATCTTTACCCTTTCACGGTCCCCACTGGCCTCTGGGAGCTTTGCTTTCTTGACCACTGACTGACTGGGACCCTAGGCACTGCCCAGGGTAAACACAGCTTCCCCTGTCTGGCTCCAGAGGCAGGCGTCCCCCTGCCCCCTCCGCAAGACCCCTGGTGATGACAGGGCACCCAGGGAAATGAGGGTCTTGCAGTGAACAGAGGTGGAGGGGGTGTGCAGAGATGTCTTTGGCCCCAGTCTGGTTGCTTAGGTGGGGGGAGTAGCCCACTGTGGGTGGGGGGCTTGGTCTTTCCCAGACGTTGCCTTGCCAGGAGTGTGAGCCTTTGTGGGAAACATGCGTGGAGAGCAGGACCCAGAGACAGGGAGGGTGGAGCCCCAGGCCAGGGACTGACCCGCAGACAGACAGGGAGGCCTGGGCCGTCAGGCCTTCTACACGGACACTCCCCTGGCAGGGCCTCCCTACTGACTGCCTTGGCCCAGTCTCAGCTGCTCTGAGCAGTGAGACGTGCAGCCTCTGCTAATGGGATGTGCCCATGTCTCCCCATAATTCTATTATTTTCTATATTTTAAAGCTATGCTGTGGTGTATTAAGCTCCCACAGTTAGAGCTTATCATGTAATTGTCTATTTCTATCATGAAATAATGAGCCTTTTTATCCAGTGGGGTGCTGGCTGTTGAGAGGGAGTGTTGGACTATTTCTGTGCTGTGACCCAGAGCCAGATTCAAGATGCCAGCGAGGACTCACGGAACATGGGCTGGGGGAGTGCCCACAAGCGGCGGCTGCGAGCGGGCACAATGCACCACTATGTTTGCACATAGGGATGTTTTCTGACTTGGAGCGCATGGTGTCTGATACTGGTCAGGTTATATTCGCTTTGACACTTGCCTGACGTATCTTTTCCTGTAGCTCTGCTTCTGTTATTTCTGTGACATGATGTCTCAGTTGTGTCCGGCACATTCCTACTCAAGAGTGTGACACAGAGCTGCAACCTTGCACAGTTGCTGAGGACAGCTTCTGACGAGCTGGCAAGCAGAGCATGGGGCCCAGCCAACAGGCTTTCACCTGGCCCGGCTGCCTGTCTCCACCTGGAGCACCTCAATTCATCTCTTTTCTGCTGAACACACTGAACTCACTAATGAGGGTGGGAAGATAAATGTACGCACACGAGTGTGCTGGTAAGAACCTAAGGTTTAGAAGTGGTGTCAGTGAGAGATTCTTTTCTCATAAGAAATAAAACGTTAGACAAAAAGTTATCGGGGCAGTTGAAGCAGAAACCTGTTCTCTCCCCAAATGTGCATGGTTTTAACGCCCCCATGTGACCTGAAATCTGACTAGACTAAGGTGTAGACAGCCAGCTTGTGTGAATGAATTGAGGAATATTCATACAGAGGGCTTCTTTAGGGGCTTGGACGAGGTCTTAGGAAGCTCAGTGTTCTAAGTGCATTCTTCGTGGGAATCAAGGTTATCCATCACCAAGACATACATACCTCGAGGGGACTGACTGCCTCCACGGGCCTGACAGGCCCTCAGGCCGTCCGGTCTTTGTGGCAGAGGTAGCCATTGGCCTCCCAGCCCTCCCTTCTGGCTTCTACGGTAATCCAACGCAGAGTAAAAACTACATTTCCTAGCCTCCTTTGCAGCTAGGTGTGTATGACCAATATATGACCAATGGAAGATGGGGAGTGAAATTTTCAGGTGTTATTAGAGAGGGCCACGCACCTGTCCTTCCTGCAGTGGCTGGAATGTGGGTTCAGGAGCTGCAGCTGGAATCCCATCTTGGACCATGAAGAGAACTTGGGAGGCCACACAGAGGGGCCCCCCAAACCAGAAAGACCTGGGTCCCTGACATGGAGCCCAACCCTAGCCCTGGGTCACTACTAGACTGTTAGGTAAGCAAGAAATGACTGGCCCCTGTCTTGTGGGCTGACGGCCCTCGTGGCCGGACTGTAACCCTGAGGCCGGCATCGTGCAGGGCTGCAGAGGGCTGCGGCTGGGGGTCCTGCCACACCCACTGGCACCATGGCCCCAACAGCACAGTGTCAGGTGTGCCATAATTACCCAGAGGAAATCCAGGTGAACAATATCCCCAGATAGGTCTATGTCACATGTGGGTTTCCTTTTTTTAGGGCCAGTAAAGGATCAACACCCATTCATAAAGGAAAATCGATACATCAACTTACAACGCAAGACCCGAGTCTGAGTTTAACCCAGAAATGCTGTGAAACCTTCTCACGCGAGCACCCGGCCTCCATCCCTCCTCCAGCGCCGGGGCCCAGCCACCCAGCCACGGCAGAGCCCACTGAATGAGGGCTGTGGTGAGAGAAGTCAGCCCATGTGATCTGCGATTCACTGAGGACTGCTTTGTGGCCCAGTATGAGCTGGGTTTCCACGGAGATGGTATGTATTCTGTAAGAGGCCACAGCGTTCTACATATACAATTGCTAATTATGTTATTCCCCTTTCTATCCATGTTTTAATTTTTTTTGGTCTGTTTGACCTTTCAATTGCAGAGATAGTGTGTGAAACCTCCTACCTATGATGGTGGGTCTGTCCGGTTCTCCTTACGCTTTTGCCAATTTTGCTTTATAGATTTTGTGGTATGTTATAAAGAGCATGTGAGTTTAAAACTGTAATGTGTTTTAATAAATGAAAACTTGATCATTCTGCAGTAAGCCTTTTTAGTTCTAGTGATGCTTTGATGTTTTGCTTTGTTTTGTTTTACTTTAAGATCTATTTGGCACAACACTAGTACAACTACATCAGTGTTTTTAGAATATCATTTTCTCTTCTTTTACTTTCAATCATTTTATATCTTAGAGCTTAGAGGTATCTTTTGTAAAATACATGCATATACATGTACACACACAGACGGGTTTTAAGAATCCAGTCTGACAACTTTCTAATTGCTGGATTCAGTCCATTTCCATTTATTGAAATTACTGCTTTATTTGGTTCGACCATATTATTTTGCGTTTTCCATCTGCCCTACCCTTTCTGTTTCTTTTTTCTTTCCTTCTTCCATATTAATTCTCATGCCACCTTTTCCCTCACTAGTTTATAGGCTGTATCTTCTTCTTAATCTTTTAGTGTCAGTCTATGAATTTTAGTAGGCACACTTGTTATTCTCATGGACACCCCCTAAGGTGACCCCAATGAGTGGCTGCCTTGCGTGCGGGCAGGACCTGTGACAGGTGGTGGAGGTCATTCCCTTGGTCATGTTTTCTTATATAAGACTTAATCCCAGCAGACTGCAGAAGGGGATTCTCTGCTGGCAGGGAGGTCGGGGGCTGCCATGCTGCAGGGGGAGGCTGGCAGCTGCCAGCAGCCCTTGGCTGGTGGCCAGCAGGACACTAGGGCCCTCAGTCACACACCTGCAAGGCAAGAATTTCTGCCAAGAGCCCAGATGAGTGTGGAAGTGGACCCTTCCCCAGTTAAGCCTCCAGATGAGAACATAGCTTGGCCCACACCTGGACAGCATCCTTGGGGAACCCTGAGCAGAGGGGCCAGCGAAGCTGTGCCCGGGCTTCCAACCTATAGGAACCATGAGATGATAAATGCATCTTGTTTTAATGTGTGCTTATTTGTTAACAGCAATAGAGGGGTAATACATTTATCGAAATCATTCTTTCCCTTCCTTCCAAACAACTAGGTATTCTATGGGCCTCTCCCAACCCTTAGGATATTGTTACCATTTATACGAATTCCATCCTGCTCTTAATCAGATAATATCCTATTATTACTTGTTACATCAGTGTTTGTTTCTATACATCCACATATTTGCTTTTCCTTCAGCCTGAAGTGCCTTTAGAATGCCCTATAGAGCACCCTTCAGTGAGGGTTTGTGGACTTAAAACGTTCCATTTTGTTTCGACTTTGCTTTTGTCTAAAAATACTTTGATATTGCCCTTGTTTTTGAAATATATTTTGAGGGGTTGTGGAATTCTAGACACTTAGACAACATCATTCCATCACCTTCTGGACCCCATTATTGCTGCTGCACAATCACTATGCTGCTTTTGTTTCATTAGAAGCGACCTTGCTGTTTTCTCTGGTCATCTTTGAGACCTGCTCTTTGGGTTCACGGTCTTGCAGTCACTGTGATGGCTCAAGAGTTGTGTTTCTTTTTAATTATCCTCCTTGGGATTCTTTGGGCTCTTGAGTCTCTGGGTCACTTACTAGTCTGGGGACCTGGCCAGCCAGTATTTCTTCAAATGTTCCCTCTCTTCCTTCCCCTATTTCCTCTCCCTCTGGGATCCGTACGGACCATGTGTGTTGGGACTTTCCATTCCACCTCCCTCTTCATGTGGTTGATTTCTGTACTGTCGTGACATCATCCACCTATTCTCCAGTTCAGTAATTCTTTCTCTCGCTGTGTCTAATGTGAGAGTAAATTCATTCACTGTGGTTAAAATTTCTGTGGTATAAGGACTGTTTAAAAGTGACCCTGAGAGTCCACTGTGGGTTGCTTGGACAACGAACCACTGGGGGGGCCTTTTCCCTTCTCTCAGAATTTGCACCAACATTCAGCTTTTCATGGGACCATTAACTCCCTTCTGTCAGCACAAGGGGCTACAATTTCCCCTGTACCCCAAGGTCCCAGGGCAGGGCAGTAGGCATTCCCAGAGAACTCCCATAAGCAGCTGGACCCAAGCTGTTTGCTTGTGTCCCCCTCCCCCAGGCCACTTTCCCGTGCTCACTCTAGAATGCCGGTGGAGGTGACAGTGCCACTTCAGATTGCCAACACACAGCACTGGCCTCCCTTGCATCCAGCCTGAGCCCAGCTGCCTGACCACTCACTCCATTCATATCTTGCAGTTCTAGAAGTTCTTTGATTGTCGAATTGGCTTGGTTATTTTTCATAGTTTCTTGTTCTTTATACATTCCCAACCGCTTTTAGTCTACCTTTAATTAAGCATAGCTACTTTGCACTGTTTTTGTGGATCTGATTCTGCAGCCCGTGGTTTCTCTTGTCTCTGTGCAGGGCATCTTATTTCCTGTGTGACCTGTGCTTTTGGACAGTGAGGGTGTATTTCTTGGAATTCTCCCACAGGGGATGGATTGAGGCTGAAATTGAAGGCAGATTCTTCCAACAGTGATTTGCATTTCCTTTTTCTGGGCAACTGGGAGTGTTAACCACCCGGGATCTTACTTTAAACCCTCGGGCTCCTGGCTTTTCAGACCCCCAGGCAGTGTGAATTCAGGTGCGACCTGCTCAAGTGCCAAACGAGTTGCATGTGGTTTGGGTTTCCTAAAGCTGCTGTAACAAAGTGCCACCCAAGAAAACTTTGTTCTTACAGTTCTGGAGGCCAGAAGGCCCAAATCAAGGGGTTAGCAGGGTTGGTACCTTCTGAGGGCTGTGAGGAACAATCCTGTCTCTCTGCCTTCTGCTGGTTTGCTGGCAATCCCGCACGCTTCTCAGCCTAGAGGTACACCATCCGGCTCCGCCCCGTCTTCACAGGTGCTTCTATGTGCCTGTGTCTCTGTGTCCAAATTCCCCCTTTTCAGAAGGATACCAGTCACACTGGATTGGGGCCCAGCCTGACGACTTCATCTTAATTTGATTTTATCTGCAAAGACCCTATTTCCCATAAGGTCACAGTCACAAATACAGAGGGTGAGGACTTCAACATATCTTTTTTGTACGGACACAATTCAATCCATGACACCTACTCTTAAGGAAGTTTTTGCTCTTTCCTCCCACCCTTTGTCAAGGTAGAAGAAAAAGAACTTCCCTTGCTGTCCCACAGTGGCTGTGGTGGCCGGGGGAAGGGGGTGTGTTTCTAATCATCCTGAATTTTAGGATCCCTGCTTTAAAGAGGGGCTCACCTGTTATCCTTAGCACTTTGGGGGTCCTGGGTTCCCCCCAGCCACCACCATGGCCAGACTACAAACTGGTGCTCAGGCCCACTCAGTTGGGCAATGCCCGTAAGGAGAAAGCCAGCTTACTTCTCTCGACACCTGCCTTCACTTAGCTTTGGGCATCTTTGTGTTTATTACCAGCTCATCAATGAAATTAGAAATATTTTCCCACCATTTTTGTGTTTTGTTTTAATCAGGAGGATTGGTCAGAGTATCTAACCCTGGACAGATGATGCCCCCCAACCAAAGACGTCAGCACCCTCCTCTCCAAACCCGTGAACGTGTCACCTTGCTCAGCAGAGGTTCTGCAAATGTGGTGAAGGGGAGATTTTCATGGATTATCTGGGCGAGACCAATGTAATCGCCCGAGTCCTTAAAGTGGAAAGCCTTCCCAGCTGCAATCAGAGGGAGACGGGGTAACAGCGGGAGGAGGGTCAGTGATGAAACCAGGCTGGCTCTGGGGATGGAGGACACGGACCATGATTCAAGGGATGTAAACAGCTTCTGGAGAAGTGTGGGTAGAATGAGAGGTGCTGTGGCCAGGATTCTCACCTGGCCCTGGGTGGCTGGCTCACTGCACACCTGTGGGCAATGCATGGCTGTTGACTCTCTGTAAAGAGCTCCACCCACTGCTCTGGGCATGACATGGTGGCAGGGCTGCAAGGCTGCAGGAGAGCAGAGCAGAGGCTGGAGTGGTGGCAGCACAGAGGACAGAGGCCCAGAGGAAGGCTGTGCAGACAGACGGGCCCAGAGGCAGAGACCAGCTTGCTGCATGCAGACTCGTTCTGAGTGAATGGGATTCTAGTGACTGACCTGCCACCTAGAAATAAAGTTGGGTATAACCCTTTCACCCCAAGAACGTTTTGCTGTCAATTTCTTTGCTCACATTGAATCCACAGCGAACTTGCCCAGGGCTGAAACCTATTGACAAGAGGAAAGGGATTCTCCCCCAGAAAGGAACATAGCTGAGCCAGCCCCTAGATTTCAGCCCAGGGAGACCTGTGTGGAGCCTTCTAACCTGCAGACCTTTAAGAAAACAGAAGGGCATTGTTCTAGGCCACTGCACTTGCGATTTGTTATGGCAGCAGAAAACCGGCCCCCGCTAGACACGGCCGGAAACAGAAATCAGCTCTTCCTTTTAGGCAGCACGAGCGTCTCCACCGTGAGCTGCGATGAAATCCCATCTTCTCTTCACCATACTTTTCACGTCTCCATCCAATGTCGGTTCCTCATATTGTCTTAGTGTTTGGTTCTGTGCTAGTAGGTATACTTTCACGTCTATTATCTACCAGGATTAAATGATGAACTTGCCTTTTCCCCAGAAATGATGAGAAAGCCAGCGTGCGCACACTGCCTCCCCCAGCGCCTCTTTCCTTTCCCAGCCGTCTGCCCTGAAGCAGTCTTTGCACTTGCTATTTCCCATTACGCCAAATCACCTTGTCTAAGACTCATCCCCACAGTGAGATAGGTCTGATGTCACCCAAATCCTGGGGTGCGGCTTGCCCATCACTGGGCTAGAGCCAGGCCCCTGGTCTTTTCTCTAAGTGCTCGCATGAGGTAATTACCAAGTTTTTGCATGTTGTAAACTATCGAGTTGCTGCCCTGCACCTGGATGACTATCTGAGCATAAATCCTTGGGTTCCTGCTTCCCAGAGGTCTCTGCGGGCCTCATCTCATCCCCTAGCAGAATGTGATCGGGGCGCTGTCTATGGCAAACCCGGGCTGTTCTCCTTAGAAAGCCGCAATCTCTTTGCTTGATGCCCAGTGAATTTTTTTCTTTGAAGTCCAGGTCTTAAACCATTCGGGTTAATTTTTCCTGGAATATAGTATCCCTTCTCATTCTTTTATTTCCATTAAGTTAAAAGAATACATTACAGTATTTGTCCTGTCTGTGATTTAGGAGTTATCCTTTCCGGGACAGGTGGCTCTCCGCAGATGCCAGCTGCATGCAGGGGCTCTGCTCCAGCTCCTGGCCTCTGGGGGCCACGGCCGATGCTGCAGTGTGAGAATCCCAGGCCTGGCATGAGGGTCTGCCCTGGGGCTGCCTCCCAAAATCCACTCTGCCTTTGTGTCTTTCCTTTCAGGGATGGGCCCCCTTCTTTCAAGCTCAAGTTCGCATTCTGTATGTTTTGCAAGGTGTCCACATGTTTGAAGGGGAGGAGAAGGGATGGAGAGGCCTGTCCACATCACCTCAGAAAATGGACTGTTTCCATCTTTCATCCAGGGAGCATTTCCAAAGCGCTGGACACAGCGGCCCAGCCCACGGGGAATCTGGTTGTTGGAACTCAGAGGCTGCTGTCCCGAGAGCCCTGCAGACAGCCGACCGCAGGGACGGGAGAGTGCAGCTCTGATCTGCTCCCCGGTGACCTTGGATGGGCAGGCCCCCTCCTAGCTGCTGGCCTCCATCCGTGTCACCCCTTTCAGGTCTGATCCCCACAGTAGATGCTATTGATGTCTCCCCAAAAGCCCAACCCAAGGTCACCCCCGGTGCCTGTGGACGCCACAGCTCTTTGCTGCTCGGTCTGGGAGTTTCTCAGGGCTGCGTAAGCTCGCCTGGCCCGAGGACTGCGGCCTGGGGACTTGTGTGCGGGCATCAGGGCCTCTCCATCCCCCACAGTGGACGGCAGAACTCAAACTGGAGCCTGGCTCTCTGGGAGGTGGTGCTGGAACAGTCAGGCCTCTGGGGGACTTGGGCCCAAGAAACTCTCAGAGAGGGGGTGGACCCAGAACAGGCAGGACTCCCATCCGGTCCTTGAGCACCAGTTTGGGCCAGGTCTGGGGCCTGGAGACCGGGGCTAGAGGCAGGCTCCGACTGCCCTCGAACACCGAACTCGCCTCCGTCCTCTGTAGGAAAATCTGGCGGTCGCTGAGCACCAACAGTCTGCCAGGCTCCGAGTCTCACTGGAACCTCACAACCCTGAGGTGGGCCCCATGGGTGGCCACCCAGTCCAATGGCTACATGCCTGTCTCCTCAGTAACAGGACTCCAATGTTCTCCAGGGTGGCTGTGCAACTCCCAGCCTCCCCCACGGCCAGGAGGGGCCCCATGCCCAAGCTCTGGGGAAGGAGGGTGAGGGGAGGTGCTGTGCTGACCTCTGCTTCCATCCATAGACTAAATGGCAGGAGCTCCAGCAGCCACCTTGAACCATGAGGAGGGAAGCACATGGCTGAGGACAAGAGAAGCCTGGATTTGGGGTCAGGGGGGCAAAGCACCCCTGGACCACCACCTCTGGATTGCTTCTCCATGAGGAAGAAATAAACCTCTGCCTTATTTTTCTGATTTTCTCCATCACAGCCACAGACCCAGCCTCTGGATAAAGTGCTACTGTCATCTTCAACATATATATATATGTGTATATGTACATACATAAAGAAATGGACCCAGAAAGTGAACGACATGCCTGGGACGGGGGTCTGAATCCCACCCAAACGGGAGGCAGTGGCAGCTGTCTGATGGCTGTGGGAAGGTTCTGCAGGACACTGTGTGGGAAGCCTGTGGTGTGGTGCCAGCCTAGAGGTTGTGCCCAGAGGGTGGCCCTGCATCACTGTCTCCTCCAGACCCACAGCCTATGAAGCTGAGCCCCCAAGGCCTGTGTCTGACCCAGGCCACTGTCTCCCGGGTCTGACAATGGTCCAGGTGGGGCACACCCTGCTGGACACAGGAACGTTACTACTCTTTCCTCCCTGGCATGAAAGGCCAGCCACTTTTGCAGAAAAGAACTTAGGTTTATTTGCAGTAAAAACCATGTTCTGAAAAAAACCTATTGGCAAATGTACAGTTTGTATTCCATTTGGGGTCACCATCAGCTGCAGGACCCCTAGATCCCTGGCCTGCATGCATCAGGCTCCTAAGTGCTCACAGCTCATCTCAGGCCCCAGGCCCCAAGCCCCCTGCAGAGGGCGCCCCATCTCCTGCAGAACCACCCGCAGCCCAGCTGCCCCCCCTGGCCCTCCACCCCTCCCGCTTCAGGCAGTACAAAAACAAACAAGACACATGTTTAGAAACAAACAAAAAGAAAACAAAACTTTCACAGAAACCAGGGTCCTAAATACGTTTCTCAGTGTCCTTTCTTGTCATGATGACCTCAAATATACATCTTTTTCTTGCTATTATAAAATCTCTTCCTTGTTATTCACAGACATATAATGGGAGCTTTGGATGAAATAATTACAACCTTTTTCCCCTTAAAAAACAAAATAGCCAAACCAGAAACAACAAAACAACAAAAACAAAACACAGAACCTTTGTGACAGCGAACACGGAAGGGGCTGGCTGCTTCTCCCCCCTCCCATCCTGGGCTCAGGGCTGGGCCTGCTGAGCCGAGGGTTGTGTGCAAAGTGCTGGGTGCACCCTGATGACGGATTCAGGTCTGCTCTCTCTGAGGCCAATTCTCCACTCGCTGTCCCTGGTGCCACCGCCCCCCAAACGTGGTTCTGTTCCCCCTCACTTCTCCAGCCTTTGCAGGCCACCTTTTCTCCCTGCTGTTTACCATCTCTGCCCCCACTCCCTACCTCCTCCCCATACCAGGATGATGGGTGTGTGAACCGGGCCTGGAGGCCACGAGACTGACTTCAGAGGAACCCCAGGGTGCCACATGGTGACCAGGACCCACCAGGGGCCAGCCTTCCCATGCTCATTGCTGGCCGGGTCCCCTCTCCCTCAGGACCGTGTAGCTGACCAAAGAGTATGGGTTTCCCCAGAGGCTTTGGCACAGAGCTTGGAGGCGGACAGTGTCACCAGATCTCATGCGACATCTGGCAGAGAAAGACAGGGTCTGGACAAGGCAGCCACAAGTCAAAGCCAAGAGTCAGTAGCAGGTGGTTAAGGGGGCAGAGCCACCCCCAAGAGCACTTACTTCCATCTGTTCACAGGCCCAGGTCATTGGCTGCGGGGACCCTTGGAACACTTGCCAAGGGAGAGAACCTACACCCTGTGTAAAGGCTGGCAAGGCCCTCAGGGGCCACCTTGCAGGACACAGGAAATCCAGAGGGGCCCCCTGCACGGGAGCCACGGGAGCTTCCTTCTGGAGAGGAATGTGAGCAGCAGGGACCGAGCGAGGGGAAAACTCTGTTTTCTTCCCACCCACAGCACGGTTTACAGAAGATGTATCCACCTGGCAGCAGGACAGGACACTCCTGGGATTCAGGGCAAAGAGCAGTACCATTGACTGGGGAGTAGGGTCAGCAACTTCACTGTTCCTCAGGCTCCCTCCTAAAAGAAGGAGGGGCCTCTGCACGCCCCTGGCAGAGAGGGACGTGAGGACGTCGAGGGCACTGTGCGGATCCCTTTGCAATGCTTCCTTCTCCTACACCCAAGCACAGCCAGGCTGAGCAGGGGCCACAGCAAGCAGCCTGGCCCCGGTCCCTTCTCCTCTAAAGGCCTGAAGCCTCCTCCTGGGGGCAGCAGGAAGTAGGTGGGCTGAGAGTCCAGGGGCTGAGCAGAAAGCGCGGGGGGAAGGACCCTCTGCTGTCCCCAGCCCTCCCCGGCACAGCATCTGCTATTCAAACCTAGGCTTCTGAATGCCATCTGAACAAGACAGGGGCAAGACGAGCTCTGGCCTCAGCCGTCACCCGGAGCCTGGCTTAGAACGCCAGTGCTGCGACCTCTTCTCTGAGCTCTGGTGGCAGCCCCACTGGGCCGGCCCAACTTCCCTCTATGTACAAGTAGCATCCCCAGGACAAGCCGCCAAGAGCAGGTTGATGGGGGCCAGTTTGCATTTAGGATCTTGAACCCCCTCCCCATCCGCACAGGCTGTTGAAGACTGGAAGGCTGGCGGGCATTTCCCCTCTGAGTGGCGGAGCTGGGGATCGATGTCAGAGCTGGACTCTTCCAGGGAAATCTGTGAGTCCTCTCCATGTTCCTGCCATCACTGGACACCCTCCTCTTCTACATACGTTGAAGGAAACCAGCCAATCTGCAAAAGACGGCAGGATCACCTAAGAGTGAGTGAGTGTGTGTGTGTGTGTCCACGTGTCAGGTACAGGGCGACTAGAGGCTCACAGAGATCGGGGGCCTTCAAAAGGCTGGCGTCCTAAGCCAGGCCTGCCCCACGAGAGGCCCTGAAGAGGCTGAGAGCCTGGTGGAGTTGTAGCCCAGGAGTCAGAGCGGCCCCAAAATACACCAGACCCGAGCAGTTTCAAATGATCTGCTCTTTCTACAGCTGCCAGCCAGGAAAATAATTACCTCTGCTCTGGAGGAAAGTAACACCCTCCAGGGCCTCTCCGGCGTTTTGCATCACGCGAGCGCAGCGTTCCACCAGGACCAAGGGACAGAGTCAAGAGAAAATGCAGACAACAGAAGCCAAAGGACAGGTCATCCAGGCATCGGAGTCACCGGGCAGGACATGTGAATAACTCTTACTTGTATGTTTCAGAACACTGATGAAAATGCAGAAAATTTTACCAGAGGACTGAAACCAGAAACCAAAGAGAAGTCCTGAAACTGAAAAAGGTGACTGAAATTATGAATCCAAATCCAATAAAAGGATTTACTAGCAGATTAGACAAACCCAAAGAGAAAACGAATAAGCTGGAAGGCGGGCCAGATGGAAAATCACCCAGAATGGACTTATAACACGTAAAACAATATAAATCATTTATGGGCCATGATAGAAAGACCTAATATCCACAGGAATAAAGCCCTAAAAGAAGACAAGAGAGAAAATAGAACAGATACACTATCTGAAGAAATTTCCAAAACTGATAAAGGATATCAAGCTACTGATGTCTGTAAAATCTCCACAAATCTCAAGCAAAAGAATGAATACAGAGAAAACCACATTACAGTAAAACTGATGAAAACCAAACATCTTTTTTTTACATATAGTCCACAAAGGAATAGTGGAGACATTTCCTGCAAAGAAGCTACATTAAGAGTGTTGACTGACTTTTCTAACAAAGTGATGCCAGGTAACAGCAGAATGATGTCGTAAAAGTGCTGAAATAAAATATCTGCCAGCCTAGAACTCCATACCCAGTAAAACTACTCTTCAAAAGTGAATTCAATACAATTCCTCCCAAAAAGGAAGCATGTCTCATTGGAGAGATGAGTGATTCCTTGAATGACCATGGCGAGAAGAGAAAGCTGCTTATAGTGGAATGCTCACTAATAAATGCACACGAAACGACAGTTAGAAAATCACTATTTTCCAACCATGATAGAAATAATTGACTAGGCAAAATTCATCAAGGAATGCTAAAACGAGTTAGTGAAAGTTTGATGTAGAACAGGATAGTTACCTGATTTCCAAGTATTACTCTGCAAGTTACCTATTAATTATAGTAACTTCACAGTTAAAGCTAACCTCACAATAATGGATCAAAGAAGTTAATGTCACAATAATGGCACAAACTGACAGCGTACAGCTACGGATAGGATAGGACACACATAACTGAGAAAGATACAATATCCCCACTGTGCTATTGCCACCAAAAAATGTATACCTTTAATATAATCATGAAGAGACAGCAAACAAACCTAAATTGAGGTAAAAAATAACTGACCCATTCTCTTCCAGAATGTCAAAAGTCATGTAAGACAGAGAAAGGCGGGGGAAGTGTCCCAAATGAAAGAGAGTTAAGGGTCATGGCAAGTAAATGCAAATCACGATCCTGGATTGGATCCAGGACCAGGGAAAACAGATAAAGAAGCCACTTTTGGGACAATTGGTGCAATTTGAATATGGACTATGGATCAGATCATATTAATCAAAAGGGAATGTCCATGATCTCAGGGAATACACCCTGTAGTATTTATAGGAAAGGGATGTGACCTCTGCAATTTACTGTCAAATGGTTTAGAGAAAAATGAGCACATACAGAGAGAGAAAAAGGGAGCAAATGATGAAGAACGTGGTTAAGTCATTCTTAAGGCACGACATCTGGGCATTTGCACTACTGGCGCTTTTCTTTATGTTTGAAATTCTATTAAAATAAATTATGAACATTTTACAGTGAGCAGATAAAGCAGTATAAAGATGTATTCAGATCTAACAGAAACTGAGAATTTACAGTAGCAGATTGGCACTAAAAGCCATACGAAGAAGAGGGAATGTCGGGCAACAGGAACTCGGTTGGGAGGGAAATACAACAATGCAGGAAGGAGCGAGGATCTCTGGGAAGGGAAATAGGTGGCAAATCAAAACGAACACTCCCTGCTCACAATATTATGGGGTTAAAAAATATGTAGAGTTAAGATACATAACACCTGCATGCAAGTTGGGAAGAAAATGAATATGATCAAGGTTTGTAAGATCCTTGTACTGTCTGGGGAGAAGTAAAATCACTGATTTAAGGTGGTCTCTCAGAAATCAAAGTGCATGTTGTAACCTCTAAGGTAACCACTTAAATAATAGTAAAATAACGTGTGACTAACAAACCAATCAGGGGGCAGGCGATGGAATAGGAAAAAGTATCTATTAATCCAAACGTAGGCAGGAAAGGAGAAAAAGGAAGGATAGATGTGACAAACAGAAAATAAACAAGAATATGATGGATTAAATCTAAGTATCTCAGTAGTAACACTAAATGTAAATGGACTTCACACACTTATTAAAAGTCAGATCAGACTGGCTTAAAAAAATCTGCTTATAGTAAGATTTTATTTTATTTCTATCTTAAATACAAGAATATAGAATAGTTGAAAATAATGCAAAAAGAAAAATACTCCATGCAAAACAGTAAGTCCCTCCAAAAAAAGCTGGTATTGCTCTAACAGCAGGTAAAGATGACTTCACAGCAAGAACTGCTGGAGATAAAAAGAGACATTTCATAGCAACAGGGTCAGAGCAACATGAATATCTAGTGATGCTCTAAAGCTATGATCCTGAAACTTAACTCTTCACTGAAATCACTGGGGAAAAGGGTGGGTTCATGATCTTCATCACCTGGGTGAGGGCCAAGGTATGTGCTTATTAAACCACAGCCCCAGAGGCACCCAGGGTTGGCACCTCAAGGGCCACTTCAAGAGCTAATGGTCCAGCCTTCTCGACTGGTTGCCTAGGCTCCACTGGTCTCCTATTTCCGAAGGGCTGTTGGGTGGAAAATGGGCCTTCACGGGGCAGACCTCAGGCTAGGTGCGGGCAGACCGTTGCCACCATCTGGCAGTGGACCTGTGTGCCATGAGAGCCAAGGTGGCCAGCACGCCACAGTCCAGTGAGCCAGCCTGCAGAGGGCTGCAGCCCGGAGGCCAGCTAGGTGCTTCGTGATCAGATGCACGTGCAGCTCGGGTGCTCTGCTGGGTGGGCGCTGGGAGAAGCAAGCTACAGCCAGGGGTCCAGATGGGGAACTGGGATAAGGGGCCGTGGGATGTCGTAGGATCATGGGGAGGGCAGGGAAGAGAGAGTTCTTAGGAAGAGCGTGAAGGGGTGGGCTGGGAGGGGACCTGGCATACCCTTCCGATCTCATCAGGGTACAGAAGGGGCCCTAGAAGATGGGGCAGGACGCCTGTGCCCCACTCCTGATTCTGCAGCCTCCCTGCCTGCAAAGAGCTTGAGGGCGTGCCAGTGAATGAAGCGTGTACCTGAAGCTTGTCCCCAGAGTGTCCACAAGGGACCACAGGGTGGGACAGAGCAGACAGAGTCAGATGGGCCCGGATCCAGAGCCAGCCTCGGAAGCTCGGGTCTGTGGCTCAGAGGAGCACGGCGCCGGGGCGGGGCGGGGTGGGGCTGTGGTACTCCCTGCCCGAACCCAGCCAGGCCTGAGCCAGAAGGCCCGCCTGCCCAAGTGCTGCAGCGAGGCTGGGCCTGGCTTCTGCTCAGGGGCCGCCGGCCACTCACCCGTCCATTGGTCTCTCCCTTCCACCAGCCCTGGTCCCCGCCGATGCGGCTGTAGATCTTCACCACGTCGCCTTCTCGCAGTGAGAGCTCCCGCATGTCCCGGGCGGCAAAATTGTACCTGGCCACAGCCGTGCCGATGACACGGGGTGTGAACACTGTTGGGGGACATGACAGTGTCACACAGCTGCCAAGTAGGGCCAGCCAGGGCTGGGGACCTCGGGCCGAGCTGGTCTCTCCCCCAGCACCTGGCCCTGCGCCCAGGGAGGAGGGCCATCAAGCAGAAAGGGGACAGACTGGGCTCCAGTGCTAGGGCCCCTCGCTTCTCTGTGGGGCCGACCTGCGGGCACATGGCCCCCCCAAGTTACCCCACTGCGGCTCCTGTGAAGGGGGCCAGAGCGGTCACCCCCCACACCAGGCGCTGTCGCCGGCAACAAGAGGAGGCAAGAACGGACGCCGGTGCTCCGACCCCAGCTCCTGCCAGGCCTTCCGTGTGCCCGGTGCACAGGGGTCACGTGACCAGGAGCTGAGCGGCCCCGCTCTGCCCCCAGGCTGCACTCTGACCAAGTGCCTGGAGCCGGACCCTAAAGCCCTGGCGCCCTACTTCCCTTGCGTCCCAATTGCAGATCCCCAAACCGAACACTCAGCCTGGGACCCAGAAGTGCTGGCAGGCAGGTGACATGGCTGTGATGGAGGGGAACACACACAGCTGCTGGGGAGGGGCTCTGACGCTGGCAGCAGATGGCCATCTGGGGCCAACAGAGGCCCGGCTCCCCTGCCCCCGAGCCCTGTAGCCCCACTATGGCTGCCAGCAGGGGCCCCCCGAGCTGCTCCCACCCCCACCCTCAGGGTGGCCGCCTGGCTGTATGCTGCTACCAGAGGCAAAGCGCTCACTGAGCAGTGAGGGCCAGTGGCTGACCAGCTGGGGAGTGGCCATCAGGATATGCGTGTCTAGAGGCAATGGCAGGGACGAGCCTGACTGGGCCCCCAGTCCCCTGCCTGCCCGCTGGGGGCCCCCTCCCTGCCCCGGCCCCCCGCCCACCCCACCCTGGCTGCAGGCACTTTCAGCGGGGGCTGTGGGCCAGTGGGCAGTGCGGTACCTGACCAGAAGGGAGCGGAGGGGCCCTGAGAAGCAAAGCTGAGGCCCTGAGGGCTGAGAAAAGAAAAGTTGTAGGAGGCACAGGAGGCTGCAAAGAGCGAGAGAGATGGTGAAAGGGGGCACAGGGGGGCCGCACGCACACGCGGACAGGCAGCGGGGTGTGGGCCCAGGCCCTGCCGAGGGGCCAGAGGGAGGGACGGGTGGGCCTTGAGGCCCACCTTTCCGGGCTGCCCCCACTCCGCCCCTGTGCCCTGTCTCCTGGACAGCAAATTGGGACCACCTTCTCCCAGCAGGCGGGCCTGCTCCAGGGCTGCTAAAGTCCGGCTGTTCCTCGCCTGTCCTGCTCTGATCCAGTAGGACCCAGGGTCCTACGGGCTGGAGGGCGTGGGTAGCCCAGCAGACAGATGGTCTTTGTGATCCTGACAAAGCACCCTGGGCCCACCTGCCCATGAGTGCAGGTGGCCTTAGAGGAGGTTGCTGCCCTGCCATCTGCACCTGGCAGAGGCACGGGCTCTGGCCCCTCACGGGGGCGGCCACAGGGAGGGCTGTAAACAGGCGGGACTGGCCCTGTTCTCTCCCCACGTACACCTTTGGGCAAGAGCACCGAGACCTGGAACAGCGGTCCAGAGCTGGGACTCCCCACCTGTCATGTGGGGCCCCCGGGGCGCCCTGGCCCAGGAGGGTGCTTGTGATGGGGTGGGGGACCAGGTCACCAGTCCCAGGGGTGGGAATCAGGGAGCGGCTCCTGGCCTGGGCCCCACAGAGAGCCCTCCTCAAGGGCAAGCAGGCAGGCAGCAGGGGCCCAGGCCACTGGGAGAGGGCTGGAGTGGGCACCTCCAGGTGGGTACAGGGGTGCTGGGCAGCACGGCATTACCTGGGGGCCGGCTGGGGGCCCTGGAGGCCACACGCTCCCTGGACTTGTAGGGGTGCTTGAGCGTGGTGTCCAGCTGCTTGAAGCTCTCCTTGAGCGAGTGGCATTGGTAATACTCCACCAACTCCTGCAGGGGGCACACACACCCGCTGACCACCGTCACTGCCTCCAGGCAGTCCTCCTGGGTGCCCTGGCCTCCCTCTCCCACCCCCATGGGTTCACTTGGGGAATCATCCCCTTGACTGCAGAGAACTCTCCCTTTTTCCTCTGCCCCTAGCACCCAGCCCAGTGTGGGTGGTCAGTATTGCAAAGACCTTCGATGCAGCAATTTCTCTCCCAACGTTTCTAAAGGAAGGAAGCCAAGACTGAGGGGCACAGATGCTCACTTCAACACTATGATGGAGAAAACTGGTAACCCCACGTGCCCACTGCCGGGGACGTGCTTCTAGAGATGACAGTGTATCCCAGTGAGAATGCCCCCCTGCCACCAGTGGGAGAAAGAGAGTTGTCCCAGGGGCAGGTTTTTGACCTGGAAAAGCAGGCTAACACAGCCAGTGGGTTTGTTTGAGAACTGAATTTATAAAGCACACCTAGCTATTCTCAGAGGTCGGAACTTGCCCCCAAATGTTAGCACTGGCTTTGGGGGGAGGACTGTGGCTACTTTGTGCTTTTCTGTGGCCGCAGTGAGACACGGGGGTGCAGATGCTCCAGTGAGGACATGAGACTGTGATCAAGAAGTCACAGGTCTCATTTTACATCTTATTAGGGACTCTGCCTTCAGCTGCATCCTGGCGGGGCTGGGACAGCGCCGGGTGGGAGGAGGGCCCGCTGGCAGCAGCGCCTGAGGGGCTGGCCACAGAGCCGGGCCCTGGACGGAGTCTCACTGGGCCGCAGGTTCTGGCCCTGGGCAGAGGCTCAGCACCAGCGGGCCGCTGCGGTGCCGGCGGTCAGGCCAGCTGGGCCCGCCCCTCACTGTCCACCACAGGGAACCCACCTGCCCTCTGGGGCTTGAAGTTCCCACTCAGGGGGATGTGACAAGGCCTTACCCGCCCCCAGCGCCCTACAAACCCATCTCCCTGGGTCTTCTCCATGCTGGGAAGCCACCGTCCTCGGGAAGGTGGGGCCCCGTGGCACCCAGCCCCGGGAGTGGGCGCAGGAGGCTGCTGCTCCTCAGCGTGGCTGCAGGGGGCGGGGCACTCCACCCCCCTCGGGGCCCAGGGCCGGGAGCAGCCGCGGAATCCGTACCAAAAGGCTCTCAAATTTCTTGGCCTCCGTGATGTGGATCCAGCTGTCCTTCTCTACCACCTTGATGTGCTTCACCTCGTCGTTGAACCTGGCCAGAGGGAAGGGCCGCAGCTGTCCCTCCGCAGGCCCGAGGGCCCCAAACTGTGGGGGGCCACTGCCTTCACCCGACGCCTTCTGCTCCTGGGGCTGCTTGCTCTGGCCCTCTTAGTCCCGGCCCCTCCAGCCCACCGCAGCCTGGGCCTGTCCTCGACTGCATGTCCACCCGTCTGTCTGGCCACCGTGCTTACCTGAAGCCCAGCCTCCTGGGTCAGCTGCAAGGCCTCAGGCCCGAGGCCCCACGCCTCTGCTCCCCCGGCCCCTCTCACACTCTCCGTTCTGCGTGCTGCCCATTCTCTTCTCTGCCCTGGCAACACCTTCCTCCCATCTCCCCCCTGGCTGCTGAGGCCTGCCCAGCTCAGTCTGTGCGTCAGAGGGCAGCCCCCTCCCAGCTTTGACCCAGTGGCCCAGCATGGCCCTCCTCGACCCCCTCCGCCCCAACCTTTCATCAGCACGGCGAACACGAGGCCTGGGCACCGGCTGCGCCCTCCGTCCAGAAGGCTGACCCTCCTGCCACCTGATGGTCCCTTTGTGTCCTTAGGTCTCAGCTCCCCCATACTGGGGAGCGTCCACACACCCCTCCTCCCCAGGTCCCGTGCTGCCCTTGCCAGCTAACACCACCACCAGCCAAAGACAGCACAAGAGGAACCCCACGGGATGCCCCGCGGCCGCAGGCACAAAATCCTCACAAATGAAGAGCAAACAAGCCTCGCCCCACGAGGACACCTGCGTGCACAGCACCTCAAGCCACGGCCAATGGGGCGGCCCAGCGATGTGCTGGTTCCACACTCAAGTCTGTTACTGCAGCAAAGAGTTGCTGAATAAGCGGGGGGCTGCCAGTCTCCAATCCACAGGCGTGGACCCGACCTCCACTGCTCCCCACCGGGCCTCCAGCAACTACTCTGTGCAGAGGGCCCCTGGCCCTGGACGACCCAGTGTCCACCTGCCATCCTCCCTGTACTTAGAACAGGGAGGGGGAGATTCACGCGCACACGCGGCAGGCGTGCGGACTGACTGCTGGAGCAGCCGAGCTCTGGCCCCCGCGGTGCCGATGCAGAGAAGCTGGCACACTGAGGAAGGGGCAAGCAAGAGCTGAGGGGGACAGACGGCAGCAGACTCTGTTCAGGCCTGGGGTGGGCCGGGTGCCAGGTGCCCCCACCCCACAGAAAGCCCCTCTGCTCTCTCTGGGGGCTTCTGTACTGGTGACCTGAAGCACCCGGGCTGACACGCCGCAGAGGCTGGTGGCCCTGGCGCAGGGCCTGCCTCGCCCAGCACCATGCAGCAGACAAGAGAGGGCCTTCCCTGGGCACGGGCCATGCTGCTCGGGGCTCAAGGGCAGACCAGAGCCGTCTGTCCCCCGGTCTATGGCCTGTCAATGGCCTAATCCAATACTCCTGCTCTGGTGGGCGTCCTACGCCGACGGTGATGAAGCACCAATCAGATTCCATCTCTTAAAAAGGTGACAGCAGACCCAGGGGCTGGGAGCTTCCGGACAGCAGACACCCAGACCGAAGGTGGCTCGGTGGCTGGGGCCATGAGGTGGAGAAGTGTGACCCCCCTGTGGAGCTGCCAGGAAGTCCCTGCCCTCCCACAGGGCTCCTGCCCCATCCTGCTACCTGGGCTCGTTCAATCCACACGACCTCAAGACCTAGTCCCGGGGCGGCTTTGCGCAGCGCGTTCACGTGTCCCAGGCCCGCTGCACTGTGGAACCGCTGGTGCCCCTTCATCTCCTGAGCGTCCTGCTTTGGGCGATTCATTCCACGGCTACCCCCAACCCAACAAGCCCCGAGCCTAGAGGGGACCCGGGTTCTGTTCAGAATGGCATCGGTGGGGGGGTTCTCCTTGGCCCCGGGCTGCCACGTACTTGATGCTGATGGCAAAGCGCTCCGCCTCGGCTGGCCGCTCCCTTATTAGATAGGTCCCGCTGGCATGGGACTTGAGCAGGTTGTCTGTCTGCTGCCTCTCCATGCAGCCCGCAAACCTAGAGGGCCAGAGGCAACAGGAACTCGGAGGGCACCACCCAAAAGGGCGTCCAGGCCGAATGAGGCCGAGCCCCTGCAGGATGGGCCCAGGTGGCTGGAGGAGACGTGGGGGGATCTGCAAGCGAGCTTGCAAGCACAGTGGGAGGGGGACCCCGGGCCTCAGCCAGCCCCCCGGAGGGGCGCTCTGCTCTCAGAAGCCTGGCCCTGCAAGGGGAGTTCGGCCCACACGAGCATCAGCTCACGTTTCTAAGTCTTCACTATTAAAAAAGCTGCCATGAATAGAATCTGCTCCTGTATGGGGTTTTTGGTGTTTGTTATAACACATGGGCGACCACCGACGTCTCCACTGAGGTTTAGGACAGATTTGGACAGAAAGCTCTTCCCGCTACATTTACTGATGTGAAGCCCCCCCGAGCCGCAAAGCAAGGTGCCACCCCACCGCTGAGAGAAAGCCTGCTGTGCCCTGTCAGGCCGACTGGGGGCTCTGGTTAACACTGTGCAGCCAGGAGAGTCAAAGGAGGACGGCTTGTTACCCTGACAAGTGAGACCCTCAGGCCAGACCTTTACCCTGTGCATCAGGTCAGGCGAACTCCACGTGGGAACAGACCCATGTGAGGAGCTGAGCCAAGGTGTGGGGCAGGCTGGGGCCACCGAGGGTGCAGGCATTGCTCCCTGGACACAGGGTGAACCCCAAACCTACAGTCGTGAGGGGGGGCACTCCAGAGTGGAGGTTCATCACGCCCAGGATGTGCGCTGCTCTGGCCCCTGAGAGGCTGTCACTTCCAGGCTACCGGGTGACCCCACAGGCAGGTGCTAAGAGCTGCACCCCTGCCCGACCTGTCTGCGACGTGCCCAGGAACGCCCACTGTCACGCCATATCAAATAGCCTCACATTCCCACGTAGCAATTTATAAGCAAATATGCCATTGTAAATTTGGTTTTAAAGACACAACTTTCATGTATTTTCTCTGATGAAGCTCAAATAAGATTGCATAAAAAAAGGGCTTCATTCTCTCAAATGTTCAAACCCGATGATCTGTTGTAGTAATGGGGAAATGGCTGCCTCGGGGTAGAGCAGACTCCCCCAGACTCCGGGAGAGGTGGGGGGCTGCCCTGGAGACAGGAGAGAGGCAGTCTGGGGCCCCAGACCCTGGCCTGCCTGTGGGCTTGTGGGGTGACAGCCGACCTACTCACCAAGGGTATGCGGTGTAGTCCATCTCCCGGGATGGCGGCCGGCTGATGGGTGGCTGGCAGGAGAGAACATTTGGGTTACTGTCCCCCCAGCACTGGCTCCCAGGACATCTGTGGACTTAGCCCTGGAGCCACTGGTCTAGGAGGGCAGCGGCCTGGACTCACCATCTGAGTAGATGCTCAGTGGGTTTTGTGAATGAACGAACAGCCACCCACCGATGGTGCATTGGGTGCCCAGGGGAGGGAGGCCTGAGGCTGCAGGAGCTTCTCAGCAGCGGACAGGCGACTACGACTGCAGTTCTCTTGGCTGCAGTCACCCCATGGCCCTGAGGGCAAGCTCTGGTCTGGCTGGCAGCAGCGTGGTCTCCAGGGGTGGGCGGTGTGCAGCCTGAGACCCCACACTGTGCCATTGCTGGCCAGAGCCCCCACCCCGGCCTCCCTTCACTGGGTACAGGCTGGGCAGTCTCACAGACAACCTATCCCCTCCCTGCCCCATCTACCATGTAGATGGGAAAACCAAGGCCCAGGGCAGGGCAGAACCTGCCCCAGGCCACCCAGTGAGTTGGTAATGCTTTTCCTGTCTGCTCTTTGGTCCCCTTGACCTGTCAGCACAGCCTTCCCAAAAGCCCAAAGGGTTTTAACTGCTGTAGAGATGCTTGTTTAAGTGTTTTTAAAACCACAACAAAATGTGACATCAACCAGCTGTGCCCTTCAAACAGGAGGGCACCCCTGTCCATTAGCCCCCCACCCATCTTCCCTCTGGCACAGCCTCAGCTCTGGGGCCAGCTCACAGTTAGCAAGGGCATCCTGAACAAGCCCAGGACGTCACAGGCAAGGAGACGCTGTGGCCTGTGGGAGCTTCTGCAGGAAGCACTCACCCGTCCATCCACGGGGAAGGGCTTCACCGACGAGCTGGGAAAGTAACCTGACTTCCTGGTTTGCACCAGCCGACCCTGGAAGAAGACAGGTGATCGGGGAGCCCAGGCTGGCCTGGGCGGGGGGAGGGAGGCAGGGGACCCTTCAGGAGCGCCCAGCTTATCCTGGGGATAAGCAGGAGGGGCTCCGGGAGAGTGTCCCCTCCCTACTGTAGCTTCAGCTGGACTCCTGACTCTTCGGGGCGGGAAGGAGGTGAGCGGGCCCACCCTTTACAGGTGGGAACACTGAGGCCTGGAGAAATTAAGGGACCGAAGCCCCACCTCCTGGCTGCTGTCCACCCGTCTCACGGATACAGCACCTCTCACCACACAAGTGGCAGGCGGACCTGGGGACCTGGGTAAAACGCAGACACTGTCCAGGAGGGTCTGGGGCTCGGCCTTCGCTCCCTGTTCCCTCTGCCTGGAAGAGCCTCCCGGTGTCCTCCAGGCAGCGGTGATGTGGGCATCCCCCTCACATCAGCAAAGCCCCTCCGCAAGGCCACCACCCGAGAACTGACGGCCCTGGTCACACGTGGCTGGGGAATCGCAGGCTGGGGTCAGGTGGGACAGACTGCACCGCAGACACGTTCTGCACCTGCGGGACCTCCAGGCGCGGGAAGGCACGGTCATGCACGGTAAGTTCATCAGTACATAGGTAACAACGGGCCACCACTGAACCACCACGATGGCAGTACAGGCATGCGGACATTAACCAACGCTGGGCTGAGCGCCCCGAGCTCCCATGGCACCATGCTGACCCCTGTGGCTTTCAGGGCTGTGGAGCACTGGGGCTTGGCAGAGGTGCCCAGCGGTCAGTGGGTGCTGAAGGGCCCACTCCTGCAGGTTTCTTAACTGGAGCAGTACATTACAGGGCTCAGAGCCGTGGACCATCAGGTCAGCTTTGTCTGCACCTCCCTCCCCCCCTATGGGGGCCTCCTGGGGAAGGTGAGGGGTGGATCTCAGTCATGGTGCCACCCCACACGTGCGGTGCCTGCTCACCCCACAACAGCACCAGCCTGAAGCGGGGTGGCCGAGGAGGGGGGAAGGCTCAGCTTGGCCAAGGCTGAGCCCGGGGAGCCTGCAGGACTGCCTGAGGCAGAAGGCGGATGGGCGGGGTCCTGGACACAGGGAGCAGGGTCTCCGCCATGAGGGGGTGCTGTACTTCCGAACACGTGACCGCAGACACCTGAGAGGACAGGCTGGGCCCCGGAGTTCCCGCCCTGGTGGGAACTGGCAGCCCACCCCTCGCCCCCAGAAGGACTCACCCCTAACCCTCCCCGCCTGGGGACACGGGACTTGGGGTCTCTGCCCCATGTAGCGGGAGGGGAAGGACTCGCCCTTCCAGGCCCCAGGCCCCACCTCCCACCACGGAGACTCGGGGTCGCCTCTCAGCAGCTCGATCACGTCGCCCGTCTGGAAGGTCAGCACTGGCTTCCCGGGGGGAGCAGGGTTACCATGGTAATTCTGCACGGCCACCATCCTGGGACCTGTGGAGGACAGGGCCAGAGGGGGCCGCTCACCCCATGGGGTCCTCCAGGCCACCTCCCAGCCTTCTCAGACCCCTTGGGGCTCCCGGGTGAGTGACGGCCCCACCCTACACTGTCCCTGTGCGACTCCCATGGCTCCTGCTTAAGTATCAGAAGTAAGCTACTTATGTGAGAAACAATTCAGGGAATCATCAGGGGACAGCAACTTATTTTAAAAGGCACTTGGCACTGTTTCTTCCAAACACCTTTGGTGCTTGCAGCCGAGTCGCCATGTGGCGCAGGAGGTGGGGTACCCCTCAAGCTAGAGATGGGTGACCAGGGGTTACTGAGGCCGAGCGACTTGCCAAGGCCACACAGCTGGTCGGGGGCAGCTCTGAGGCTGCGCTGGGGGTCCTGGCTGAGCCCCTCCAGGAAAGTACCGGCTGCTCCTGGACTGAGCCCTGCTCTGACCCGGCCTGGCGCATGTGGGCTCGAGGCTGCCGGGTACAGGAGATGCCCCAGAGCCACAGTGCAGTTTTTCATGGACTGCACTGTGTTGCTTTGGCTTCTCAGCACATAAGAGCCACGTTCCTATTATGAAATGTGAATCAAGGGGAAACAAAGAGAATGGTGACGTGACAGCAGCCTTTTCCTGTCTGCTCTGCTGGGTCCCTGGGCTGCAGTCAGTGCCTCTCCCTGGCTGAAAGGACCCTGACCCTCTGCAAGCTGGGCCTTGTCCCTCTAGCGCCTTGCTCCCAGGGGAGGTGGAGGCAGGAGGGAGGTGGGGTCAGCAGGCAGCATGTGTTCTGGGCGCCTGGAGCCGAGAATGTTGGGTGCTGCTGGGTGACACCGAGGCCAGGCCCAGGCCCGGCTTCCAGGGTGGCCACCGACCTGGATGATAGCTGAGATGCCCCAAGTCCCGCAGACTCACCGAGTGCCGCTCCAGAGGCATCCTGGGAGGGCAAGGACAGATGGCAGTGAGAAGGGAAGGCTTCCTGAGAGTCCAAACCACCCCACCCCAATAGAAGGGTCAGGGCAGGAAGCCAGGGGAGGAGAGGGCACGTGCCAGACTGGGGTTTGCGACACTATTTCTCTGTAGGACAGCCTCCCCCCACCATTGCTCTTACCTAATCCTCCACCCTTGTGCCCCTCTGCCGCCCTGGGACACCCATTCCTTTCCCTCACCATTAACCCCACCTCTTCCAGGAAGCCTGCTTTGGCCACCCCAGCCCCGGGCCTCTCTGCTCTGAGCCTGGGGCTTGTTTTTCTCTGTCTGGGACATGTCCTGTGCCACGTGACTAAATGCTGTACACCTTGTGTTCTATTTGAGGACATCCTTGACCCACACGGGGCCCAGTAAACACCCTTTAAGTATGGTTGATCTGACTGAACACAATGTCTACACCCCATAAGTGAATTGAGGAACGTCACCCCCCAAGTCAGCTAAACAGAGGGCTCTCGAGTAATCAGGGTGCATGTCACAGAAGTGGCACCACAGCTATCAGCAAGCCACTGAGCAAGCGGACTGGGTGGGCAGCCGGGACAGGACGATGGGAGGCTGCACACGGTGACGCCCACGGGGGGTGTGGGGGGGAAACAAAGGCCCCTCCCGACCAGTGGTGGCTTGTGGCGGCCAGCGTGGCCCTGGGAGTGCAAGAGCCGGACACAGGGCTGTGTGGAGAGCAGAGCAGCGTGAAGGCACAGTCGGCGGACTCACCAGGTCTGTAGGGGAACCTGAAAAGCAAGCACACAGGCATCAGAGGGCACGGGCCGCCCTCCGCAGGCGGGCGGGGCCGCCGGGCAGGCCGAGGTGTGTGAGTGAGGCGAGCTTCCAGGCTGTTCGCATCAGACACAGATCACAGACACACAGAGCCGGGCTACAGAAACCCCTCGGCTGCTGTTGACGGCGCCCCCTGGCCCCCCAGGAGAACACAGGCTGCGCAGCAGAGCAGGTGGCAGATAGGTTTTCCTGTGTGGGCCAGCCCTGCTCTGTTGGCATGGCTGCCCGAACCATGGGCAGACCTGCGCTCTAAGGGAGGATTTCCACAATTAGGGACGTGTGCTGTGGGCAAGGGACAGGCGGTGTCCACAGCACAAACCCACTTGCCAGCATGCTTGGGGCCCACAGGCACGGGGCCCCAACTGGTCAGATGGAAGGCAAATGCTCCCCAGATTCTTTCCGTCTGCCTGGCGCGACTAAAAGGGAGGATGCAGCACCAGATGGGGCGCCAGCCAGTTGACAAGCTGGGCTGTCACTCTCCCACTGACAAAGCAAGGGCCACACTGGCTAATGTGCGTGGCTGATGCGACCCTAACACCACCTGACATTCAACAGCTGCAGACTGCCTTGGGCAGACATCAGTATCCAACTAACCCTGAGGATCAGAGGTTCCAGGCTGAGCAACACGGGGTGGGGAGGGCAGGCAGTGGAGCTGAGCCCGCACAGGAGGCGGGAGCAAGGTCTTGCCCTGCCAAGGGCTTCCCATGCGAGAGGCTCTCTGTGAACAGCTGGCATCTCCCTGTGACATCCTGGCCCTGGAGGCAGCAGTTAAACCTGCCTTGGTGTGAACCACTGGGACAGCCCAGAGGTGGAGCTGACAGGGGCCAAGGGTGCTGCCTGCACCCAAACCATGAGAGGGCTCTGGTGAGAGCTCTGCTCAGGGGAAGGCAGCTTGGAGTGCCTCAGGGCTACGGCCAGAAGCGCCGGGCCAGGACCACATCCCCCTGCAGCCTATCTCATAGGATCTCAATTATATAAATTAAGAAAAACACAGAAACATAAAAAGAGCTTAGGTGGGGGTATGTTTGCAAAAAGCAAAGAAAGTCGTGTGTTGGCAAAGAGCGGTTAGTTTTGCCTAGTGGAATCCTGAGTTGTTTTCATTTCTCCTTCATGTTTCTCTACATTTTCCAAATTTTCTATGGGAAGTGGGTATATAACAATGGGGTGGAGGGACCAGAAAGATGATTTAATAAAAAAAAAAAAACTTTAAATATGCCTTTGGTTATTCCTTGACGAGTTCATGGGTGATACTTATTTTGTCCTCTATTTCACGTTTTCTGTCTTATCCCTCCAAATTTTTGGTAAGTATGTTACTTTCAGGATCAGGAAAAAAATAGCCAAAAGAAATGAACTGTCTAGTCTCCTCTTAGTGTTAGACCCACATGGCCACCAGGGGGCAGTATGGACAGGCAAACGGAAAAGCTGCTGTGGGACGAGGCCGGGGGAGGCTGCATCCCGCCCGCGGCGGGTACAAGGGGTCTGGTCCGACCTGGGACCCTCCGTCCAGATCAGGACACTGGGCGATCAGCCACCACAAGTGAGGAACTGACAAGATCTATCCTGGGCTGTGGTGCTGGGGTGACAATCAGGCCTGGCAGGTTTCTGTCTACCTGCGGGGAGCCAACCCCCAATCCAAGCAGAGCCCCGGGTGTGCGCCACGGAGCGTGCGCCCCGAGTCACGGGGTTGTGGAGACCTGGCTGGCCACGGGAAGCCAGGGGCACAGAGCCGACCCTCAGCAGCGTCCTCCCGGGCTTCAGGATGGAACGTCCGCTCTCCACCCAGCCCGGGGCTCAGCCGGCCCGTCTGCGGTGGCTCCAGGACCTTCCGGAACCGCCTCAGGCTTTGGGCTGCCCATCCAGCTGCTCCCAAACCCATCCCCAAGCCGGGGTGTCTCTGAGGAGCCCCGCCAGCCCTAGTCCCTCCAGGCAGGCCACGTGCCTTCCGCCTGAGCCCCATCTGGTAGGTGGGCACGAGGGGGAGGGGCTCACTGCAAGCACCATGTGCACATGTGCCCGTGCGCACACCATCTATCAACACGCCGTCGGTGAAGAGGGCCAGGCCTCTCCCTGTGCAGGAGCATCGGCGGGAGGCGCGATTATGAAAGCGACCGGAGGCCTCCATGTAACTGCTGAGAGCTCTGTGCCCACCTGGGGATGGAGTGTCAAGCAGTTTGCCACTGGAATGGGGCAGGGGGTGCAGAAGAGGCAGAGAAAGGGTGCTGATGGTGGCGGTGAGGTGGGAAGGGCTTTGGCATGGAATCCCCCACCGGCTGGGCCTCTTGATGCTGTGTGACATGGGGCAAGCTCCCTTCCCTCTCTGAGCCTCAGTTTTCTCATCTGGTCCTGGACCCACAGGGTCACCATGGTAGGAATGGCAAATGTGTAAAGTGGCCAGGGCCAGGAGGGTGGTAAAAGGCAGTGAGCGACAGGACCTTTGGCTTGGGGCGGGTCATGGTGGGAAGACCAGCCTGGAGGCCCGGGCCCTATGGGCAGGACGGGGGTTGTACTCACTGATCTTGCAGGGAGGTGTCACTTCCAGACACTCCTTGTGTGCCCCGACGCCACACTTGGTGCACAGGTAACCCTGATAGAAGGTGCCCCTGCACCATGGGAGGGCGGGAGGTGAAGAGGATGCCGGCCCCGCACACTCCACAGCCCCAGCCAGCGTCCGAGCCCGCCCTGCTGTCTGCCCTGGAGCACCGTCCCTCCAAGCCCCGGGTCCCCAGCCTCCCGCCCCACTGAGGTCCTGGCTCTCCCCGTGGGCTGCCCTGTCCCTGCTCTGCTGCCCCACACACGAGACCCGGGCCCCACACAGACAACAACCTCCCCTCCAGCTGAGCCACAGTACTTGAGGGCCTGTCTGGGCCTGGTGCTGATGGGCTACTGCCCACCCCTCGGGGCCTAGCGGTGGGGACACAGGGCACAGAGGCCCCTCACCTGAGGAACAGCCTGCAGGCTTTGCAGCTGGTGGTCTTGTCGAATGTGTACATCTGGAAGCTGTGGTGGTTGGCGTTGGCCTTATCAGGCCTGATGTTGGACCTGGTGGGAGGCAGGGAGGCACCACGTTCTCTCAGCTCCACTGAGACAGGCTCCGCCCAGGGACCTGCCAGGCTCAGGAGTGGGCCGGGAGGCGGGGCAGGAGGTCAGGACCTGCCCCAACACCCAGGCACACTGAGCGCCTGGCCCCCAGGCGGAGCGAGGGTCTCGGTGAGGGCTTTCACTGATTCTGCATCGGCTTGAGAGACCCCCCCGAGGGCGGCGGTCTCAGCTCCGTCCTGACGAGGGCTTGGGTGTGAGCAGGCGCAGGCATGGGCCAACACTCAGCCAGTGTCACAGATCTCACTGCGCAGAGCCTAACGGTGGGCACTAGCTCAGGACAAGCCCAATGGGGCACATGGGGGACACGCACTGATGTCTGCAATCCACTGAGGACCCCTCCACCCTCGGGTGGCATGAGGCAGGGGGCAGTGGTGCAGGACAAAGCGACAGGGTAACAGGGGACTCCTGGGGGTTCACTGTGATGGCCTTTCCTCTTTGATGAACACTTGAAAATTTTCGTAACAGAACGTTGGGAAGAAAATTATAGGCCCTGGAAGCTGAGTAGCAGGCATGGAGGGGCCCACAGTCCTCATGAAAAGCCTCGGTGCCCGCCGCCTGCCCATGCCCGGGCCTGACCTGTGCACTTCTTAAATGACCCCATAACCTGGGCCTCCTTCCTCTCAGTTCCCCAGGAGGAAAAGGCCAGGGAGGGGAGCGAACCTGCCCGGAACCCCCAACCCACCTGAGTCAGAGCCCAAGAGCGTTAGGACGGGGCCAGTCTGGCCTCGAGGCCTGCTGTGTGTGCGGACCCCGAGTGAGCACCTCCCTCTGTTGGATATATTGGGACCCCTCCTAGATTTCATGGAAAAACAGCACTGGGGCTTTCAGAAAGGGGGGCGATCCACCGGCCCATAAGGCCCAACGGTCCAGACCAGCAGGAGTCCAAGAGGCCACGGCCATTCCCGGCCACTCGCCGCTCTGCCAGGCACACGCGCGGGGCTAGGCCCCAGGGACAGGCTGGGCCGGAGGAGGGCCCTCTTGCCCTGGGTAGATCATCGAATAGCCAAGATGCCACCAAGCTGGGGCTGGAGGCCAGGGGGCGGAGCCTCTCACGCGTCCGGGCATCAGAGCTACTCCTGGTCGGAGGACATCCCGGACAGAGTCCCTCGGGCTCCCAAAGCCCGGCGCCGCTGCCCGCCCAGACTCACATGGCCATCTCGAACTGCTCCATCCACTTGCGCTTCATGTCCTCCGTCTTGCAGAAAAGCTGGAAGCCCTGCTTTCCTTGAAGGTGGATCAGGTAGAAGCCATAGGACCACTGCGGGAGGAGACAGGACCCACGCTGACGACGGGCACGCACACGTGGGCTGAGCGGTGTGTGTACACGCATGTGCATGTGCAGGGTACAGTGCACTCAGGTGCCTGTGTGGGCACATGTGTATGTGTCTGCACATGCATGTGTGTGCCCGTGTGTGCATGTGTACAGTGCACTGGTGCCTGCAGTGCACACAGATGCATGTGCGTATGTGCATGGGCACGGCCCTCTAACTGGCTGTCCTGGGACCCCCTCGCACCCCCTCCCAGCTGGGCCCTCAACCGCACGCAGCAGGCTCGGCAGGGCCGGCGTGGAGCCGCGTCCCCAGGGGAGCCCATGTTCGGAAGGCGCCCAGGGCGCTTGCCTGCCACCAGCCCACCCACTTCCACTTCCTAAATGTGACACTAAAGAAACTCACTGCTCCGAAGTAACACAACAGCCACTCGCCACCCCCCAGGCGTGGCCGGCCCTTGGGGCTCTCTGAGGGGCCCAGAGGAAAGTGTTGGGATAGTGTGAGCCCATTTGTGTTAGAACAGGTGCAGGGAAGGGGGAAGGGGAGAGGAGGGGAGAGAGGGAGGGGAGCGGAGGGAAAGGAGAAAGAACAAACAAAGGGTGACCCAGGGGGAGAGCAGACAGGAGCACGCATGTGCGGCCCTTCCCTCTGGGGAGCTGGGGGGCAGCAGGGAGGGGGCCGCTGCTCACACCCTCTGTAACGGGGAGACTCCTATCACGCCCACGTGTCCACCCTAAAGACACAGAGCCGAGGAGCCAGACGGCTGAGAGCCCGGCCCTGTTGGGCAGGCCAGCCGGCCCCACGCCCAGCTCAACAGGAGCGGGAGGCCCGAGCCAAGGGCCCCGCGTGCTTACCGTTTTCCCGTGAGACTAGGAAGCGTGAGGAGAGGAAGGGAAAGGGGAGACAGGGCATCAGGAGATGCAGCCTGGCCTGCAGCAGGCGCCACAGGCCCGGACACTGCCCACTGCCAGGGGCAGGGCCGTTCCCGGCAGGGGCGGGGCAGGGGCCTGGGGAGGCGGCCTCAGGTCACCACCCCTGGGGCCCGGCTGCTTGGTTCAGACATCGGCTGCTTGGTTCAGACATCGGGGTGAGGCCGGTCACCCCAGGAGCCCCTCCAGGCCGTGGCTGCCCCCTACACTATGAGTGCTCACCGGGGTCTGGGATGTTGGGCACTTCAGCTCCTGGCCCCACAACTAGCCCAGGAAGCAATTAAAACAGAACAGCACGGAGTGGGCAGGCAGCTCCTTCCACAGGAAAGTGCTGCACTGCAGGTGCCGAGGCACCAGGTGGAGAGACCTCTGCCGAGGGGTGTGGCCCCGCCCCAGCCCAGCCCCACCCCTGCAGGCCCCGTCCCCGGCACGTGGCCTCCTGGCTGGACATCAGGGTCCAACAAGCCAGGGGAGGCCGGTCCGGACCCCTCCAGAGGGGCAGGCCTGCTTGCTGGCGCGAAGAGTATGGGCAGAGCCCTCCCTCCAGCCTCCTCACTGGGAGCTGCCACCCTAAGCGTGCCCACTCCCAGGGAAGAGACAGACAAGACGGATGGCGCTGGGCCTGGCACAGAGTGGCATGTCCTCAGCAGAAGTGACGGTGACAAGAGCAGAACAGAGGGAAGCCCCGGCCCCACTGCAGACACCGGCTGGGGTCAACACTGGCTCCCACTGCCGGTCACCCTCTCAAGGCCACCCCACAACTCCTCCCGGTGTGGGGATGGCCGCCCGCCCCTCGCCCATCGCATCCCACCTTCTTGATGTCCTTGTTGTTCATGGGGTCGTCGGTCATCTTGTGGAAGAGCAGCTCGATGACCTCCTTCAGCTCGTAGCTGTAGCCCCTCCTTTTGCAGACGATGACCACCTTGTCAAACAGGAACAAGTACCTGGCCCAATGGCACAGCCAGGTAGCCCGTCAACAGGGCTGGCGCACAGGACAGACACTGTGCACCCGGGGACATCGCCGCTCCGAGCCCGAGTCCTGTCCCTCTGCCTGACTCCTCCAGCTGACCACTGCTCCGAACAACCGCCCCAGGAAGCCCTCCTCTGCACCCGGTGCTCGGTCCACTACCAGACTGGGAGCCCTGTGGGGGCAGGACACGTGTCTGCTGTGTCCCCAGCAGGGGCCTGGGCCTTGCACAGAACGTGCATGTGGTGGGCCCTGAGCAAGCGGGGGCTGTGCTAGCACAGCCAGAGCCTTCCTGGCCCCCTGCCCCAGGGCTCCCTGGCAGTCATCAGCAGAGAGCTCATGCAGCCGCTGTCCCAGCTCCTGGGAGCCTGCGAGCTCGCAGGCCAGGGACCCTGGCTGCCCTCCAGCCCAGCCTTGTGCCAGCCACGGGTAGGGCAGCCCCATGGGTGTGGCAGCTGCTGGCTGCCGAGAATTGCAGACGCATCACCAGAAAGGAAGCAATTAAAACAGAACAGCACAGAGTGGGCAGGCAGCTCCTTCCACAGGAAAGGCTGTTTCCACGCCCACTGGGAGCAGGGTGCCCAGCTACGGTGGGAAGCTGCCCACCCAGGCTGCCCACCTTGCTCACCTGTCCTGCTTGGTGTGGTTCACTATGGACCGGACCTTCAGTTCTCCATCAATCTTTGGCCTCCCAAACTCCTCCAGTTTCACTTGCTGGGAAAGGAAGGGAAGGCCGTGAACCACAGTGCCAGCGCCGCACACAGTATCAGCAGGAAGGGCAGGTGGGCATGTGCCCCTGGGGCACGGTTCACACAGAGACCAGAGGCGGGGAAGCCAGTGACCAGACCCAGTGGTTCCTGGCTGGTGCAGGACAAGGGGTAGGGGAGCAGCAGGCGGGGAGGGACAGGCCCTGCAGGCTCCTGCCCCCCACCCCCCGAGGACTCCCTTCAGCTCTGCGGGAACAAGGAGCGATTGATGGCCTGGGTCATGCTAACAGGCCGCTCTTGTGTGGAGCCCAGAGCAGGGTCCTGGAAGGAAAGGCCAAATGCCCAATTCTGAGAAACCAAATTACAGAGAACAAAAGGTGCTTATCAGATGGAGGGCAGGCAGGGCACAGGGTTCTGCCAACGGGCCATCTTCCACAGGAAGGGGCTTCCAGTCAAGCCTGCTCTCTGGTTTGCTAGGATTTCATTTCCGTTTTCCATTTGGTTTGTATCTCTGCTCCACCCTGATTCAGGGGCTCCCCTGATGCATCCTCCTTGTGGCTTTCAAACGGTCTCCGCAGACGGAAAAGGAAGGACGGAATGTCCAAAACGTTAGCGGAGCTGTGCCCACGAGGTCCTCAGCATCCTCTCTCAAGTTTTCTGCATTTTCCTGAAGCTGCCGGGCCAGGCCCAAGAGCATCGCTTTGGTGGCACGCAGGGTGGCACAAGGGCCCTGCTCAGCCGCCCACCTGAGACTCCACACCTCATCTCTAAAGCGCAAGAGCCTGCTGATGGTGGGCGCAGGAGAAGACAGGGCGCTGGGCACGGCACCTGGCCCAAGGCAACGTGCCACACCTGTTCTCTACCACAGGTTTGTTTTCGTTATTTAAGGCACGTGTGCTACTCATGCATAAAAAGTCAAGAAAATTCTCTTTCTTCCTTGTACCAAAGTGATGCTTGTCCATCACACAGCATTTGGGAAACACTGGCGATCAACAAGGGGAAAACCCGACCGCCCCCAGCCTGCCAAGCACTGAGGCAACCGCTGACAGTCTGGGCACATCCCTCCTCGACCTGCTCTGTCCTGGGTGTTTCTTTTCCTCTTGGAAAAGAAAGGAAAATGGGGTTGGTTCATGACGCTGCTCAGCAGCTTCTTTTTCATTTCCTTCACGACACTTCATAGCTCTCTCCACGCCGTGAGGCCACGTGCCTGGAGAGGAAGTCCTCTCTGTGCTCTTCTGACCCTGCTGGTTGAGGAACGGGCACACGGGCACCAGGTGTTACCTGGGCATCTGGGGGCTTCCTTTGCAAAAGCTTCTGTGTCGATTCTCCCTTGACAGAGACTCCCCCAGACGGTGCCAAGTTTAGGGACCAGAGTAAAGTGTTTATGGGTCTCACCCAGCCGTTCTCAACCACGGGTGACTCTGGACCCAGGGGACGTCTGCCAATCTCTGCAGATGCATTTGGTGGTCCTTGCTTGGGTCCCCAAGGGTGGGGGTGCTACTGGCATCTAGTGGGCTGAGACCAGGGGTGCTGCTCAATGTCTGACAATGCACAGGACAGACCCCACAGCAAAGAATGATCTGGCCCCAAGGTCCACAGTGCCGAGGTACAGAAACTGGCAAAACATTGGATAGAACTGCATGAAGTGTGACCGGCTGGCCACAGGCAAGAAGCGTCTCCTTCCTGGGATGGCCTGTCTCCTCTCCCCAGCAGGGCACAGTGGCTCACCCGACACCCCAAGGCTGGCCACTGACAGAGCAGCCTGGAGAGAGGGCCATGTGAGCTGTCCGCCTTGCCTGATGGAGGCCAAGGGGAGGGGAGAACCCGAGGGCAGCTTCTGGGCAGGGAGCTCAAACAACTTCATTGCCCCTCCTCGGGATAGCAGGAATTCAGGTGGCCTGGGGCCGTGGATCAGAGGAGCCTCCCGCCCCCCAGAAGCCAAGAGTCTGTTCAGGCGGGGGACAGAGGGTGGGGCAGTCAGCGCTGTTCCTCCCCGCAGGCCTGCCCCTTATAAGCGGCCCCTCTGTGCCCAGGGCTCCCGGGCCGGCTGACATGTGCAGAGTGCCATGGCTGCACCCACAAACAATAGGACAGGTGGGATGTGTGCTCACCTTGCTGCTTATTCAATATTGAGACTGTACAAGTAAATTTTAAAAATATCTACACATGGTCATAATTAATCTTTACTTTTTGGAGAGTCAGCCACACTTACCAAGTTTTCTATAGAACTCTGAAACTCGCTGATTTTCTTTAGGGTCTCCTTGTCCCGTTTGACTTCATTTATATACATTGCCAAGTCCTTGGAAACAATACAGGGAAGGGGTTGTCAGGCCTGGACCCATCCCATGGGTGGGCCACGAACTGCAAATTCCCATGCCCCAGAACAGCTTCTTTCCACCCTGTCACTCTATACGATTCTTGGTTAGACTAGAAGAAAACAGCCAACTAGACATGGGCCAGCTGGCTTCTTAGCCCTCTGGAAGCGGGCACCCCGCAGGCCACTGCCTACCATAGAGCCCCCCAGAACGTGGGCAACCCCCTGTGTCTAGCCCTGGTGTCCGTGCACTGCAGCCTCCTGCTGGCCACCAGGGGGCAGTGTCCACTGCAGCCCAGAGGGCAGAGTAGCTGGGTACTGACTGCCCAGCAGTGCAGCCTGCCTTGGGTGGTGCCCCTGAACCAGGCCACAGGAGGAAGGCGGACCCCCAGGGGCCCACTAGCAGGGCAGGATCTGAGACCCCCGTGTGTCAGGTGGGGTCTGGGATCTGGACACCGAGGCAGAATGTCACCGGGCAGACCTGGTGGGCCGCGCTGCCGCTCCAGCCTCGGTGCTACAGGCCACATGGCTCACACAAGGCTTAAAGTGAAGCTCTCCAGGATCACGAGGCTGCTCAGAGCCTAGCACAGACCACCGAGGGGCCCCCTGCCCGCTGGAGGGGGAGCTCTTTCAAGGGAGTGCTTCCCAAAGGCAGAAGGAAGCCTGAAGCCTCAGAGCAGCCCAGGGGCAGAGGCTGGGGCTGTGCCTGGGAGGAGGTGGTGGGGACACAGGTGATGAGGAGGGGTCCAGCCTGAGCCAACACTTGGGGCAGGAAAGGACAGAGCTTGCAGGGGCCTGGGAGCAGCTGTGCTCACCTGGAGTCTGAGCATTAGTGGCAGACACAGGTGCAAAGCCGGGCTCAGGCCCCCAGGGAAGCTGCACACCAGGGAAAGGAACCCACAGCTGACTGGGGCCAGGGCAGTGGGCAGCATGGGGCCGAATGGCCCGGAACCAAGTCCGGTGGCTGGGAATGGGGGGTTGCCTTGGGGATGGAAGGGGACACAGGAGGAAGGCCCAGAGAGTCACTGTGTGTCAGGTGGGGTCTGGGATCTGAACCCTTGGGGCCTGAAGCTCCCTCCACCTGCCCGTCTGTCCTTGGGTGGGGTCACACCCTCCACCCTGCCTCTGCTGCTTGCCTCCCAGTGAAAATCAACATCTACAGTCACAGATCAAGGCCCACTGGTGATCCCGATTTCAGTCAAAATGCAGACGTGGCATGTTAAACCCCAGGCTGGCCTGGCCTGTGCCCTGCCTCAGTTTACCCACCCACCTGCATGGCTTCCAGTGCCTCCTTGAGCTGCTGCCTCTCAGGCCGGTCAGTGGAGTGGCTCAGAAGTTCCTGGAGGAGTGGGAGGGGAGTCACAGGTCACTACTCGGGGGTCCTGGCCTCTGCCCTCACCCCCACCCAGAACGGGCTGTGCGCACAGAGCGAGGCCCTCTGCACAAAGCCCTGCCTGTGGCCGAGCTCCGGTCGGGCGGCCCAACTCCAGCAGACAGACGGCAAGGCCTCGCCCGGGCCACACTGCGTGGGGGTGAGGGGTTCTGAATCCTTCGGATACCAGGAGGGACCTTACGTCAGCACAAAGCAGGGTGCTGGGCTAAGAGGCGCCGAGAGCCCTCACAGGGCCGCACAGAAGCACCGTCCCTCCCCTCAGTCTGTGCGTCCAGGACTTCCTATTCCCACTTTCACCCTGGCTGCTGGGAAGCTCAGAGACTGGGCCACGCGATGGTCCACAGGATCTCTCTTACTCCTGGTCTGAGGATGCTTTTCTGTCTTCTTCAGTTTTTCTGCTCTTATTTGGTTTTAATTGCTTTTTCTTTTCCTGTGATAAACTTGCCTAAAATATACTGAGCAAGCTTTACTGCGTGGCCGTTACATCTATGCACAGACTGTGTGGATTTGTGGCTTGTGTGTATCTCAACCTGGCCCATCTGTGGGCTCCGGCTCCTGCCCCTGGAGACTGCCAGGCCTTAATCCAGCTCCCCAGCAGCGGCGTGGAGAGCCCTGGCCTCACCTTCAGGAGGAGGTGGTATTTTAGCACCCTCTGCATGGGGACCACCAGCAGGTCTTGCAGCTTAAACTTCCCATCCTGGACCTTCAGTGTGCACTCCTGGGCATCAGGGGAGCAGCAGGTGATGAAAGGGTCCAGCACCTCGCCTGGGGGTGCTGGACCCCAAAGCCCCACCCCAGCCTGGGGTGCAGACCCAAGCCCTGAGCTGGGGCTCAGATGTCCCATCCTCCTCGGGCCTGGCTCCTAGAACTGGGCAGCGTCTCCCAAGGACCCTTCCCAGACAGGTGTGTGCAGAGAGGAGTGGACTTCACAGCATGTGGGCAGGGGGTGACCAGCTCTCACAGACTTGAGTCTGCAGTGGCCGCTCAAGGTCTCTGAGCACCCCTGGCCTGGCACTTAGCAGGCCTGCTAGAGACCCTTGGGAAGCCGGCTCACAGTAAGGTGGGGCCACCCTCAGAAACCGGGGCCTCTCCGTCGATTGCCTGACCCATGTGAGCGTATCACCCAGGGGCACTACCCAGCATCACTGGAGCAATGGGGCCCTGCATCAGGATTCACCCTGTAAACAGGGCTTGACTGGTCAGAAGGGAACTACAGCCCCGGAGGGTAGCTGGGCTGCCCCCATGAGGCAGTCTTGGGGCGACCTGGACAGAGGCTCATGTGGGAAATTCAACTAGTGCCAGCGACTGGCCCTAAGCCTGGGGAAAGACAGAGGCCAGGGGATGAGGGGTTCCATGGCTCCCGGACACATCTGTCACCTGGGGCCTGTGCACAGTCTGCACAGGTCAGGGTCAGGGGTCAGTCTCCAGGGACCAGCCTCAGCAGTACCCAGGGAACCCAGGTGGTGTTCTGGCCTGGGATGGTGACCCCACCTGCACACTCCCCACCCCAAGAGAATGCAAAGGAAAAATCATCTGATAAAAACATCTACAAAAATGGTCCCTTCTCCACCCTCTGTCCACCTGTCCACAAAATGGGCAAGCAAGAGGCCAGCACGCGGCAACCTTGGAGATGGCTGCAGACGGGTTGGGGCCAGTCAGCAGCCCCCTTACCTCGACTTTCTGTCGGAAGTCCTCCCGGCTGGCGAGGAGCTGGTTCAGCGTGTCCTGGGCATGCTCCATGTGGCTGCAGTACTCCCCGTAGATCAAGAGCCTATGTGCGCGCATGCACACACACACACACACACACACACGCACATGCACACACAGGCAGGCTCCGTAAGACGTGGTACCGCGAGCCACGGGGCTGTCACAGTGAGCAGGTCTGTCCCCATGACAGCCCCTCACGCGTTAACACATTTAACAGCTTTGTTCTTTCCGAGTGGCTGATTTCTCCCCCTTCCTGAAGCACCGCCGGGCTGGGAGCAGGGCAGCTCTGTTCTCCCTGGACCCAAGGAGGTCCCCTTCTGTGGCTGTTTCAGGTCAGGGCCAGGTTGGAGGATGCAGCTCTCACAGCCGCAGCCCACCCCAGAAAAGGGCCAAAGCCAGGGAGGAGAGAGGCTGCCCGCCTCCCCGGGGCTGGGGGACCCCAAGAAGGCTCACACTCCTGCCAGCAGGCACCGTCCTGGCCCCGGGGTGGTGGCCTCCACACTGATGTTTCAGGTCTGGGAACCCTGTGTGCCAGCCTGACATCCCTATGGCACTGTGCCCTGGGCCTGGGCTCCAGGAACCCCGCTATCAAGGCAGGGTGGCATCGGCCCCCAGGGCCCTGCTCCTATGTGCCGGCGCACTCCCTAATCCAGCCCTGCCCCTCTGCCCCCACATGCTCATTCTCACCCCCCAGCCTGTGTGGCTCTCTGCTGCAGACACCCTCTGCTTTGTCCCCCACCTCTCCAGAAGGGGGTCCCCGGCCCTCCCAGGGCCTCGGGTTACTAGCCTCTGAAACCCTGGTCACCCCGCTACAGAGCAGGCCTCCAGAAGGACCATGCAGGGGACGACGCTGGCTGTGCCAACGAAGATGGTGAAGGAGCCCCTGCTGACAGGTGCTTTGCATGGTGTGAGAGCCTAGAGCCCACTTACAAAGACAGGCGTTATGAGCCCCATTCTCCAGTGGGGAAACTGAGGCCTCAATGAACTGGCTGAGTCCCCAGCTAGTAGGGGGTGATGCCTGGCCACTGATGCAGCTTTGCCGGGAGGCTATGCCCCGCCCACAGCATTCCGGGACACCGTCAGATGTCAGAGGGCACTGTAACTAGCAAACGACTGGAAGCCTCTCTCGGCCCGGCCACTGGTCTGTCCACTGAGGCCCTGCCCCACCCAGGGCACCAGGCACAGCGCTCAGGGCAGGCTGCTGGGCCTGCAGCTGGCTTGGCTTTCGCAGAGGTTGGCGTTCAGGAAGAAGCCTCCTGGTCTGGAGGACTCCTGAGCTCTCCCTGTAGGGCCCAGGGGCCTTCAGGGACCCCTGGCTCTGCCACAAGAGCCCCTTCCCCAGGCCTCAGGGGTTTGGAACATCAAACACCCACATTCTTCCCCCTGCAGTCCAAGAACCAAACAGCATGCTTAGCATGTATTTTCAACCCAGCGGACATGTAATTTCAGGGCAGCCCCAATGGGACAGATGACACTTCCTGAAGCACCTCCCAGCTCCCGACAAGTGGGCAGGACCTGCTGTTCTCGGGGAGGTGTGGGGGCCGGGGGCCTACACACTTAGCTGAGCTGCTAGCATGTCCTCAGGCCACCCTGAGGATTCTCCCTGGCACCAGCCTAGAGGGAAGCTGCTGTCATCAAGCGGCCGAGTGGCCCTGACCCTATGAAAGACGTTAGTCCAGGCCTAGAACTTGCCTGGAAGCTCACCTTCCCCCATGAAGCAAAATGCCCCACAGCTGGGCTCCGCATCCTTCTGGGCCTGGAGCCATGGGCCACTCTGACCAGGAACCGCTTCACGGGAGAACCGGAAGGGTGAGAACCCATCCCGTCCCCAGTCTCTGCAGGCTTTCTCCTGAGCCTGGGGACTCGCTGACCAGCCAGGGACCCCTGTCCTGAGCTGAACAGTGACCCCGATACATGTCCACCAGAACCTCAGAACGTGACCATATTTAAAAGTAAGGTCTTAGAAGATGTAATTACAGAAAGGATGGAGAGGAGATCACGCTGAACTGGGTGGGGGCCCTTAAACGCAACGAGACAGTCCTTACAAGAGAGGAAAGCTACAGGGGCAGGAGAGGAGGGGCCGAGGGAGGGCGGAGCCGAGGGACACCCCGCCCCCAGCAGGTGGGAGGGGCAGGGAGGAGCCCCATGGCCCCGCCCACACCGGCTTTGCTGAGCCGCACTCCATGTCTGGTACCATCATCCTCCCGGTTTCTGCACTCACGAGCTGGCAGGTATCTGACACAAGCTTGGTATGTATTCATGTGAGGGTCTCATGATTTTACCTCCTGAACACTCAGCTCTGACCTCCAAAAGGGAGTGTGAGCACATTTAACAGAAAGGCCTCTGGTCTGCCCATTTCCCCCACTCTGTCTCCAGTCCGCAGACCCCCAGTTATCACGGGCCCGGGGCAGGGCCAGAGCAGTGTGCCCAGGTATTCACCGAGGACGGAGGAAGCAGCTGAGGCCACCGCCAAGCCACCACCCTCTCCCGGCCTCAGCTGCCGCATCTGGGAAAGGAGGGTCAGAAGGGTGAGAGCTGAGGGCCTCTCCGCTCAGAGGGTCCAGGGCAGCGCTGACAGCCGAGGCAGCCGAGCAAAGTCCTGTGGGGGCTCAAGGAGCTTGAACAGGGGTGGGCTCCAATCCTGCGAGCTTTGACAGGGATCACCCAGCTGTGGGCTTGAAGACAGAAGGCCTCCCGGACACCCTGGTCCCGAGGGTGGAAGCCACAGGCGGGGCACAGCATCCCCCGAGCTACACTGAGCAGCCCGAGGTGCTCAAGTGCTTACCTGCCTCAGGACCTTCTCCCCACACTCATAGAGACCCCACGGGGTCTAGGGGGCCGGCAGCAACTTGCTTTTACTCTTACTCTGATCTGTGTTCCCCCTAAGCACTTGTGCCAAGCTCCAGCGTGCCTCCTAAACGCTAGCCCTCCTGCCATCCCAGTGGCCATCGCTGCCCCACAGCCGGTCCCTTTGTAGTCATCCTGCGAGCCTTTCCCAAGTCCCGGCTCCCTCTGTGTGGGAGACGGCCCCTTTAGGCCCCATGACAAGACTGAAAGGAGACTTATCTGAGGACCAAGGCTACATTAATGGAAGTATAACCTCTAAAGAGAAGGAGGTGATTGCCCTTTTGGCACTGGTCATACCACATCTGGATGCTACTCCACCCTTCACCTGGGATGAGCAGTCAGGATCTTGCCACTGGAATCCTCAGTGGTTTTCTTCTTCACAAACCACCCTGGCCTACCAGACTCCTGCAGGGCCTCCAACTGGCCCTGCCAGTGCCCCTAACAGGGTGTCTGCCGCCCGACTCACCCTACCTCTTCAGGGCTGATTCCTCACTGAGGTCCCAGGGGGCCCCATCCTGGCTACAAGACCCCCACGCCCATCTCCTCTGCTCTCAAGCACACTACAGCCTGTCACGATGGGTCCTGGCCTGTCTTGTTTCTCTCCCCACCCGGTGGCAGCAGAGCCTGCTCTATTCCACATGGTGAACAGCAGCTGGGCACAGCAGGCACCTAGAAATGCTTGCAGAATTGGGAAGCAAGTGAGCATTAGGACCTTAGGCTGACTCGGAAATACGGAAGGAAAGCAGCAGAAAAGGTGGACCCTGGGACAGAGCCACAGCCGTCTGGCAAGTAAACTCCAGCGCCTTCCCTGATGGACCCACCCAGAGGGCCTGGGCCCCATGACTTGCTGGGTGGGTGACAAGCAGCCTATCTGGAGGGTGCCTGGTGCCAAAATGCATTCCACTCACTGGAACAGTTCCCAGAGGTGGAAACAGGCCCGAGGGCCAGGGAAGGGCACAGGGGGCCACGGGGACAGGCAGGCAGCTGAGCTCTTGGCCAGGGGTTTAGAAGTCTCAGGGGAGGGAAGGTCACCCATCTGTGCCCAGCCCGGGCGCATCCCCGCCCTGGCCACCTGTGCACGGGGCCTGCTGTCTCATGTCCCCAGGAGTCCCCAACCCACAGCCTTGAGAGAGTGGGCTCGGGGCTCCTTGCCCGCTCAGGAGGGGAGCCAGCTCCCCACCTGGAGCCACAGAGCACGAGGCCTGGGGGCGCACCTTCAGGGGCTCCTAGGAGAAGGCAGCTGAGAACCCAGCCCTGGATGGGCTACCTGGCCAGGGAGGGGCGTGAGTTGAGCTCACAGTCGCCTGGTGGGTGATGCAGGGACCCTCATACAGATGAGGCAGTGGGTGTGGGATCCCTGCCAGCCGCTGTGGCACTTCTATAGCCCCTGGACCCCACTGGCCCTGCAGAGTGGCCCTAGGAATCGGTATTTTCAGCAAGCTCCCAGGTGGCTCTCATGAGCAGCCAGATGGAGGAACCACCAAGACAGAATCTTCAGGACACCCCCAAAGGGTCAGAGAGACAGAAAGCAAGGCACGGTGTCCAGCTGGGTCCCTTGAGACCCCAGCGGCTGCAGACACCCTCTCCCGGGCTCCCCGCAGCTCTGGGCATCGAGTCATCTCGCCCCATCCCCCGTTTAAAGGACAGCTGCCTGCGGAGACAGCAGAGCCGTCCTGACAACTGTCCCCTTGCACCTAGTTAGAAGCTCCCAGAATCCCAGTCCTCCCCTGCCGGGCTCCGGCAGGACATTCCGGAGAACAGAAGGCTGGCTCTCCACCTCCACCAGCTGGGGTCACAAACAGAGGCTTAGAGCAAAGAAGCAAACAGATTCATGGAGGCCTCCTAACAGCAACAATATATATATAGACACAAGTCCCCACACTGGTTCTTAAATGACTTGTTTCTCCTCCATCAACATTTTTTTCTGCTTGAGAGGCTGGGCAGTCGGAGGGGCCACACTGCTGGGACTTACTACGGGTGGATTTCTGCAGGACGGAGGCCGGCATTGGCTCTGTGTGTACACAGCCTGACTGCCCAGGCACCGGCTGGAGAGTGGCCGCCTCGGACCCCGACTGGGAGCATCTACACCCCCTCAGCCTCGCAGACATTTGCCCCCAAGCTGTGGAGCCTCAGATGAGACCAGGGCACAGACAGAGGGTCCAGACTCTGCACCTCTGGGCTCTGGAACCACTGTCTCCCCAGGGTAGGCCAAGCACGCACACCCAGGGCTGCGGCCGCACCCCCTGCACCCTCCCAAGTCCGGGCCCCTCCACCCACCTGGCCACTGCAACCCTTCCCTGGGCACGGACCAGCCACACTGGCAGCACAGGCCTGACCTGTTTACCTCCTTGGCACGAGCAAGCGGGCAGGGAAATGGCCTCCCCTGGGGAGCTGGGGCGGGGACTCTCCGCTGCATCTCCCCAGGCCCCGAGGCCTCTCACCCAGACCTGCGTGGTTGCCTTCCAGCAGCAGCTGCTTCGTGCCACCTCCCCACCCTGCACAGAGCCCGGGGCCGGCTCCCTGGGGCTTGACGCATAGCAGGTGCCCCATGACGGCATAAATGTCCTCCAGGGATAGACGCAGAGGGAGCTGCTGGAGGCCCCGTGAGGGCCCCTCCCACCCAGGCGCTGCTGGGGACACCCCTCCAGGCTGTGATGGTGGGGAGCACGGGCGGCTTCCTCAGTTCACAGGCAAGGACAGGGGCCCACAGGTGCCACACAGTGCGAGGCTCCCACCCAGGTACAGGCGGAGGCCCTGCGGACAGGGAGGGGCCGGCAGGGCGGCCTGCACACACCTTTCCTTGAAGTCGAGGAAGACCTTGGCCAGAGTGCCACCACCCAGCATTACAGACGCGCCGACGGCCCTCAGGAAGCCATGATGCACTTTTGTGAGGTCCTGGGGCAGAAACACAGCGGGCGGGCTCAGCAGACAGGAAGGGCGCGTGCTCTCGAATCCCACTCCTTGCAGCTTTTGATTAGGGATTTTTATGTGAAGCCTGGCGCTGGGTGAGCATCGCACATAAATGGCACGGGTAGTTCAGCCCGAAGTTACCCCCTGGTAGGCACGGGAGCTCTTGGAGGGTCCCTATGTGGAGCCATCCACAGCATGTCCAGATCTGTGGCACTGACCCAGGGCAGGCTCTGGTGCCAGAGCAGGACAGTGATGGCATCCCAGCAGCCCTCCCACTATGCCACTATGTTCAGAAGCAGGGTGGCTCTTGGTGGCAGTCCAGGCCACGGGATCTGAGGATACCGTCTCTCCACTGCGGAGCTGTGGGCTGGGCCCTGGGGAAGTGACCGGGGTGGCCCCCTTCCCCCATCTCATAAAACACCCTCTTGCCAGGACCAACCACGTGGCTGGCAGGGACGCAGATCTCCAGGACCTCGGGGGACAGTCCAGGAGACCAGGACCCTCACCTCCAGGTTAATGAAGATGGCTTCCATGTCCGCTGGGCTCAGCACCAGCCTCAGGGGGCCCATGTAGTTCTGCAAGAGAGAAGCCCATTGCTGCCATCTCACCTGGAGGGTGCCAGCTACCTTCAAGGCCACAGTGGCCAGTGGGAGGGGCTCCCTGTAGAGCGGCCATGCAGGTGTCTCTGTGACTCAGTTTCCCCCCTGTGACATGGAGACAGCAAGACCTACTGCAAATTGTCAGAGGAGGATTACAGACTCCATTATCCCCAAAATGCTCCACACACTGCATGCCCAGCTGAGCACCCTCCCTGCTTAGCCCCCAATGTGCACAGCACCCATGGATGGGCAGTGCCCGCTCTAGGCTGTATACCAGGGGTGGAGACAGTTCACAGAAGCCCACCAGTTTCTGCTACGGGACTTAGGCTGTGTGGGGGGAAATGAGGGGCCCTTCAGGGCCCTGGAAGGAACTGACCTGAGAGCCCCTGCTCACAAGGGTGAGACTGCCAGGGAAGGGGCAGGCGGGCACCTGGGACAGTAGCTGGTGTGTTTACACCAAGGCTGGGGACCAGGCGGGTCAAGGGAAGGCATACTGCGCTGGTGGGGGGCAGGAGAAGGGGAATCAGAGGCCTGGGGCTAAGGGGTATCACAGGGTGCCACTGGAGGCTCCACAGTGCCCAAAACAGTGAGACCCGCGTAGGTATCCCATCACGACCACACTTGGCCCTACACCTCAACCAAAGAACAGCCAGGAAAGTTCTGCCTGGAAAACAGTGCTGGTTTTCCACCCAGCCAGCTCTGCGGTTGGCAGTGAGGATGCCGGGTGGCGGCGAATGCCCTGAACCACTGCCCACGGGGGGCCAGCCAGTGGGCGGGCAGGAGAAGGTCCATCCTGGCTCTCTAGGTGTGTGGCAGGCCAGCAGGGAGGGGGCTGATGGGCCACCCAGGGGAGCGCAGGGTCTACATGGGGCTCAGAAAGCTCCTGTCCTTGTGCCCGTGTCCCAGGCAGGACACTCACAGCCACCAACAGGGCGGTACTGCTGTCACCCCAGTTTACAGAGGGGGAAGCCGAGCTCTAGATGAGGAGGTGTGCAGAGGAGCTCAGCCCCGTGTCTGGCCCGGAGGGGGAGAGAATGCACCGACGGAGTTTAGCCCAGCGCGTTCAGGAGCAGAAGCCACAGCAACACTGGTTTGGGCTGGAAGGGAACTCGGAGACGCACTCGGGACCACCCAGGGCCCGAGATGAGGGCCAAGAGGCGCGAGGCGGGGCAAGGGGCCAGAATGGCAGAGGATGTTGGCCTGGCCAAAGCCTCCTGCACCAGAGGGCAAGGGGGTTCCCGACGGCGAGGCTGGGAGGGTCACTGAGCCCACTGGCCCATCCCATCACCACTACCTTCGTCCCTGACTGGCAGCACCCCGGAGACACTGGGGCTGCCCTGCGGCGTGGGATGGAATGGGAGAGGGCGCACCTTCTCGATGTCCTCCAGCGTCCGGCAGTACTTGGCCTCCGTCTCCTGGATCTCCAGCAGGCAGCAGGTCCTCTTGTCATCCTCCGTCATGCCCATTTTCTATCAGACGGACACAGGCGTGGGCAGGAGCCCCCGGCCCACGCCCACTGACACCTGCTGGCTGCTCGGTGTGGCTGAGCAGGGCCTGATGGGAAACACAGGGGCGCCCGAGCCCTTCCCTCCCTTTTTCAGGTGAGGAAACTGAGGCATGAGAGGGTGTGTGGCCTGGACCTGAGAACTGGGGACAGTGTGGAGGAAGGCACAGAGGCTTCTAGAATCCAGGCTCCCACTGCCCTATGCTGAATCTCAGTCTTCACCAGACTGGAGCAAGGCCCTCAGAAGCCAGCACCTCCAACATATACAGCAGGTGTGACATGCTTAAAGTGCACACTGTGCGCCCAGGCAGAGGCTCTGACCAGCTCCCTGAGGACCCCTGTCTGCTGGCTGAGTGGCTGTCCCCACACTGGCCAGTCAGTGCCTCAGAACAGCACAAGGCTTGCCCTGTGTCCACTGGCCTCCAACCAGGGCCCACTGTCCAGGTCACTGGGGGACCTGCCCCCTACCTCCAGGGGACGTGGCCAGAGGCAGGACTGACCGGAAGACTGTGCGGCCACAGGGCCAGGGAAGAGGGTGCCATTCACAGGCTCCTGGGGATGTTCCAGACACAGTCCTAACGTCCCTTAGGCGGAGTGGGCCACATCTGCCTGTCAGTAAGGCTCTGGAAAGTGGTGCTGGGACACGGGACACGCCATCCTCCTCCTCCAAGAAATGCCCCAGGGCTCAGTGAGTTTGCCAGGGTTACAGCTCTCCAAGTATGCCAGATGGGGCACACCACCCGGGGGCTGAGGTGGACCAGAGGCCACTGTCAAGCAGGAGACCCCTTGCCAAGCCCCGAGCCCCACTCAGCCTGGGGGCTCCTTAATCGTGGGACCTCATGGGGATGGATGTTGAGGGTCCTTGGTCTTCCTAAAGCTATGTGTGTATGTGACAATGCTGTGGTGCCTGACAGCATCTCCCTGGGGATAGTCCTGGAGTTTTCTCAAAGAGGTTTGAAACCTCCCCAAAAGGTGGAGGAAGACAGTATGGGCGGGACTCACCAGGCGTCCCTCCGGCTGCCACTTACCTGCATGTATCTAATCTGAAAGCATGAAGAGTAAATGGTAGAAAGGACCAGTTAGCAGCGTCAGCTTGCTCTGCAAGCTGGGCCCGGGGAGTCACGGTGCTTGCCTGCATCTAGCCGACAGGCAGCCTGGCTGGGGGGTGGGACAGCCCTGGGACCAAGTATGTCACCTGTCTTCCCCAAGTCAGGGCTCTGAGAGTGGCACCTGCCATCCTCAGGCTCTGTCCTCCCTTGGAAAGTCACCACCCCTGTTACCTTCCACTTAAACTGCTCAGAGAGCTCCAGACATGGGAAGGCGAGGGAGGAAAACCAGCCGTTTCATCTCGGAGGACCTGGCAGGAGGCAGGAGGCCCACCCTGCCTGGATCACCAGGGAAGCTCATGAGTGCCGGGACACAGAGCGCAGGTGAGACATGGCTTGTCCTCGGGACACAGGCAGGAACCTCCCCACAGCCCCAGTTCTGCCACGTGCACTTCAGGACCAGGGACAGCAGCAAGCTCTGGGGAGAGCCCATTCCTGGGCCTCTGCAGGCCAGGCACAGATGGGGGTCTCTGGGGAGCCTGCACAGCCTCGGGGCCAGGGAGCCTCAGATAACCCCACGGGCCACTGCGCCCACATGCTCTCGCTTGCTGCCAGATCCAGAAGTCTAGCCAGGCTTTCCCAGCAGCCCTGAGAAGGCAAGCAGGAACCTCAGCAGTGGGGCAACAGACTGGCCTCGCAGCCCCCTAACAGACCTCCCTGGGAGGCTCTGACCAGAACTGGCCACCGCAGGGCTGCCGCAGAGAAGGGCAGAAGTTGCCCGCAGAGACCCATAGCTGAATCTCCAGAGTGAGACCCCTGGCAGGTGCAGTCAAGGAGACCCACCTTCAGACCCTTCGGGGGCAAAATTAGAAACCCAATCTTAAGAGCAGAGCTCCACTGCCCGGCACCTCCGTGTCTCCCTAGCGAGACGCTGGTGGAGGACAGGCGCCCCCAGTGTGGGAAAAGCCTCTCTGAAAGGCCTCATTGGGGAGGGGCTTCCCCACCACACCTGGTGACCCCCGTAATGAAGGAAAACACTAAAACTTGCTTTTTGAGAAATTCCCCCCTTTTCTTTGGTGAAAGCAAACGGCATCAAAAGTCTCCACAGCTGGCAAGTGGCCTCTTGACCACCCCTGGGAGTTTGGGGTGCAAGGGGGCTGTGGCCCGCCTCGTCAGGTCTCCACCTCCCCATCCCAGCCTGGCAGGACCCAAACCTTCCACACGGCAGCTGTTGGCAATAAACCCACGCTGCAGCAAACCGGCGTCCAAGAGCCTATTAGCCAACGCCTGCTTGGAAATAAATATCCCTGCCACACACAAGACTCACAGCTGGCTAATTGAGCCAACAGCGGTCTCCTCGCTCTCTGCACAAAGGGGTAAAATGGTGCCTGCTGTGTGAGACCGAGCACGACATCGCTATTTAAAGGTCCCTGGGCAGAAAGGACTTGGAGCGCTGCACATCCTTCAAAGGAGAAGTCCATGGCAACATGTCCTGGAAGGGCTCGGTTGAAGTGCTGTCACAGCCCCATCTCCTTAGGATGTTTCACAGAGAAAGACCTCCAGAGCTCCCTCTGCACTGGAGAAGCTGCCCCTTGGGGGTGCAGCCTTTTCAATGTGAGGGCCAGGGTGCCCTGCCGGGTCTGAGGCGCCGTGCGGGCCGGGCAGCGGCTTACCATGGGCTGCTGCACCTCCACCTTGATGATGTCCTCGTAGATGTCATCCCCTTCATCCTCGCACGGGACACAGTCATAGATGTCCTCCCCCAGGTCATGCTCGCTGCACGGGAGAGATGCAGGTGAGAGGGGTGGGAGGTTCCAGCCACGTCTAAGGGCACAGCTGGAGAGGGCCTCAACGGGAGAGGCGGTCTCTTGGACCACAGAATGGGCTGCACACCAGCCTCCCAGGGTCTGGTGGGGTGGAATCAGGCAGCGTAGAGAGCGTCGTCTTGCGTTTTGCCTGCCACACTTCCCGAACGACCTACGCTGACAAAGCCCCAACTCCCCACCCTGTCGTAAATGCTGGAGACACACCTGAGGGCCAGGGGCAAGATGCTACTTTAATCTTTGCAAGCTGGACAGTGGGAGTGCCCAGCTCAGGGCCCACGCTCCTGCCGCCAGACCAAGTGCCCTCTTGCTGGCCATGCCTGTGACCTGGAGCCCTGGGGGTCTCCGGGTGTTTGCAGCCTAGATGGGAAGCCAAGGCACAGGGCCCGAGCGTGGGCATCTTCCCCACCGGGCGGTGAGAAAGCAGAGCAGATGGACCGAGTCCAGTTACCACTGACTCAGGATTCAGTAAGCCCTTGTTCAGCTCAGGATCAGGCCTGGTTCTTCCCCAGCAAGCTATCCCCTCTGCCCTGCAAGACTAGGCGGTGGGACACCTTCTCCCAGAGGCCTCTGGGATCCCACGCCCAGTCTGTGCTCTGGAGCTCCCCTCACACCTCCCGTCATGTCACAGGTGCCTATGGATACGCCTGTCTCTTCTCTGCACAAAACTCAACCTCTTATTCCCTTTGGAGCACCACGCCCGACAGTAGATGCTCAGCAAATATCTGACCTTTGGCCTAGGGTGCACGGGCAGCAGCCCCTGGGCCCAGGCCAGCCGGCTCAGTCTGCTGCGGGGTCCATCCCCGGGGCGGGCCGTGCTCCGCAGCCACCTCAGCCCCATGCCAGCCCCGCTGGCCTCGGCTCTGCGCAAGGGTGCCTCCAATCGCCTGGGCTCGAGGAGGGGACCGGCAGTTTGCTTCCAGAAGACATAGAAATGCCAAGGATCACTTCCCCTCCCAGCAGGCAGGGCAGGCGGAGTTCAGGGCCCGGGGAGAGGAGGGCAGGGGAGCAAGAGCAGAAATGACACCCGGCAGCTCTTATGAATGGGTTTCCAGCTGGAGCCCAAACCCAGCTTTTGAATATTAGCTGTCATTTCATTGTCTCAGGAGGGCAGGGGCAGGGAGAGAGGTCATTCAAAATCTACTTGAGAGGGAGGCATATTGTATTCAAGTCTACTTGGGAGACTCCTGCAGCCAGAGGGGCCTCCCCAAAGTCCTGTGGGGCTGAGCTGCAATGTGACCTGGGGTGGGGTGCACCTGGCTTTCCCATGGGGGCCCCCAGGAGGTGGGGCAGAGCCAGCTCCTGGTGATGAGACCCTCCCATCGTCCAGGGCTGACAGCCTAGAGCAATGAGGGAGAGGAAACTTCTCCTCTGGGTACTTGGTTTTACATCATCCCAGGTATGAGGAAGCCAAAAGTCAGCCAGACAAGAGAGCTGCACAGGACAGGTCACCCCACGCCAGGCCCGCCGACGGATCCAGTAACAATGACATGAAAACAGCACCCATGCCCTGGCGGCCCCTTCTCTGCTCCAGCGCACATGTCAGGGGCTCGCAAAGCATTTCTGCTTTTCAGCCTCACAGACCCTTGGAGGTAGAGAGCCCCGTGGCCATTTCAGGGATGGGAGACATGCGCCACAGCTTCAGAGGGGACTGGGCGGGCAGAGATGGCCCAGGCCCTCCCCTTCCCCCTGCTCCTGCCGGCCCTCTGCTGGGGTCTGTCTGGCCGTCCGGACACTGAGTGACAGAGGCTCGGCTTGGAGCTGATGTGCAGGCAGGAAGGGCATTTGTGACTGTTTCGAGGTCCTGTCCCTTCGGGGAGCCTTGCGAACGGTCACTTGTGTTGGCACAAATCACCTCCCCTGCCTCTCCAAAATGCTGTCCCCGAAGGAAACAGCTCCTGCCATTACTGGGGTCCAGACAACTTCCTGCAGTTGTTTCCCGAAGTGCCAGCCCCCCACATTGTCTTGTCACACAGCAATGCAAGGCTGGTAACAAAGCCACTGCAGTGAATCCTGACAGTGCGGGACAGAGGGGACACAGGGAAGCAGGTGGGCTGCTAAGTCAGCTCAAAGGCAGCTGAGGCCACTCACAGTATCTGGGGACAGACATCGGCTTTGCTCTGACGGGCAGAAGGAAATGGGGGGGACGGTGACCGTGAGATGTTTTAAGAAATGATGAAATGAACGATGATGATAGTAAGCCTGCACGGGGGCCTCAAGGTCACCTAGTGCAGGAGCCCCCCTTTCTCATTCCGAGTTTGGGGGGACATCCTACCTGATTCCAGGACGGTCCCATCAACTCAGAATCCTTTCCACAAACACCCCTGTGCAGACCCCACAAGCCCTCAGGTGCAACTTCTTACTTTCCCTCACGAGCCCTGGGTCTCCGAGGCACAGGCAGAGAGCAGGTGCTCAACGCCGGGGAACTTGCCCCGGTCTGCTAGACCCTTGCAGACCATGTTCTGCTGCCCCTGGGCAGGTGAGCCAGTCACCGCACCATCGTTTGCAGAGTACTTGGTGCACAGAGCTCTGAAGCTGGCACGAGGGGTGTTCAGAGGCCATCTGTTCATCTTGAGGTGACCCTGGCACCAGCCCCATTATGGGCTCAAAGAAGAGCTGTGTTGTTCGGGAAGTCTGGTGGGGTCAAGAAGCTTCTGGACAGGTGGGAACTGAAGCTGCTTAGAGGCCCGAGTGGACCCCGAGTGGCAGGCCCCTCCCCCTGCCCCCGTTCCTGGCACATCTTCAAGCAGCACTCACCCACCTCCAGGCTCACACCTACCTCCGGAGCACCGACAAGCACAGGGCGGAATGCCTTCAGTGGGACTTGCACCTGGTCTTTGCTCAGATGCACTCTGATGTGTCCGCTGACAAACGGATGCCCATGTAACCTGCACCCCGTCACAGCACAGAACATTTTCATCACCCCTAACAGTTCCTCTCCTGCCCAATCGATCCCCTCTCCTTCCCCTGGTGACCTCCCTTCTCCTATTCCTCCCCATAGGGTAGTTCTGTCCATTCTGGAATGTCCTACCAATGGCATCCTGTGTTATGGTCAATTCTGTGTCTGGCTTCTCTCTGCAGCGTCCTGTCTTGAGGCCCATCCACGCTGTTGTCGGCCCAGAGGTTCATGCCTATTGACTGCGGAGCGCTCATCTACAGTAGGAACGTACCACGATTTGTCATCCGTTCTCCTTTTGATGGACACTTGGGGTGCTTCCAAGTTGTGGTTATTATAAATAAAAGCTGCTGTGAGCACTTGTCCTTTTTTTTTTTGTCGTCTGGTGGACATATACGCTCTTGTTTTCTTTGGAAATGCAATTTCACAAGGAGTGGAACTGCGGGGTCAAAAATCCAGAGCTTGTGCTTGGTTTCATTAGCAACTCCGAGCGTTTTGTCAAAGTGGCCGCGGTGTCTCCACCCCCGCCGGGAGCGTGCTCGAGCCCCCGCTGTCCTGGGTTCCCTTCGGCTCTGTTTACTGCTAGTCTTTTAAACTCTAGCCACTGGAGTGGGTGTGTAGTGAAATATCACTGCGGTTTTATTTTGCATTTTCCTGCTCACATAATGTACTTGGGGACATTCATTTATCTTCCCCTGTGAAAGGCTTGCTCAAAACTTTCGTCCATTTACAAAAATTAGTTGCTGTCTTTTCCTTACTGAATTCTAGGAGTTCTTTATGTATTCTGGATACCAGTCATTTGTCAGATAGGTCTTGTGAACTTTTCCCCAGTTTCTGGCTTTGGCTACTAATTTTCTGAATGCTGTCTTTTTGACAAGCATTCATTTTTCATTTCAATGAAGACTTACTTACAGAATTTTTCTGACTCTGTCCTTCATCCTACCTAAGAAATCCTTGTGTCTTGCATAAGAAATCTTTGCTTTCTTTCACACTGCAAAAGATTGTCTCCTGTATTTTCTTCTAAGAGCTGTGTGGCTTTAGTATTTATGTTTAGGCCTTTGATCCATCTCAAATTAACTTTTGGGTATGGTGTGAGTTAGAAAGTGAGGCTCATTTCTCCCATTGGGATAGCCAGGTGTTTCAGAACAGGTTTTGAAAACTTTCTTTTTCCCACTGGATCACTTAGACCCTTTTGACAAGAACCAACTAAACACGTAAATGTGAGTCTACTTTGGAATTCTCTGACCTATTCATTCCATCAACCTATTCCTCTAACCTCATTCCGAGTAAAGTCCTGATTAGTTTTCCAGAAAGTCTTGAAAACAGGTAGTTTAAATCCTCTAGCATTGTTCTTTTATAAGATTGTTTAGGCTATTCTAAGGTCCCTTATACTTCCACATAAACCTTACAATCATCTTGTCAATTTAAAACAAAGTCTGCTGGGAACATAATAGGAACTCTACTGAATCTATAGTCTAATGTGGGGGGAAGTCACGTCCTCACAGTAGCATCTTCCAATCCATGAACACAGTACATGCTTTCACTTAGGTAGGTCTCCTTTTACTTTCTCTCAGCAACATTTTGTAGTTTTATCATAGAGGTTTTCGAATTTAGGAAGTTTGGGGCCACTATATTTTCTGTGTTCTTTTTTCCCTGTGTTAGCCTCTTTTTTTCCTTCTGCAATTCCATTTATACCTGTATTTGGCCACTTGATATTGTCCCACATTCTGAGGCTCTGTTCATATTTTTCAATCTTCTTTTCTCTCTGCTATTTAGAGTATAAAATTCCATCAAACTGTTTTCGAGCTCTGTGACGCTTTCCTCTGCCATTTGCAATGTCCTACTAAGCTGATACAGTGACTGTTCATTTGTCATGCTTGTCAGTTTAGGATCTCCACTCGGTCCTCTCTTACAGTTCCCATTTCTCTGCTGAGGCTCCCCACCTATTCATTCATTGGACACATAGTTTCCTCAAAGTCTTTGACCATATTTATAACAGCTGCTACATGTAACAGCTGAGCCATCTCAAGGGTGGTTCTTAGTGACTTTGTTTTTGTCTGAACGTGACCCATATTTTTCTGTTCTTTTGCATGTGTGGTCATTTTTTATTGGACCCTGGACATTATGAATGACGTACAGAGACTCTAGGTCCTAATATTTCTTCTGACGAGTTGTATTTGTTCTAATAGTTAACTTGGCTGGACTCAAACTTCAAACTCCCGTCTTCCCTGCAGTGGGCAGCAGCTGCAATGGCTGCTGAATTCAGTTTCCGGTCGCTGACTTTCTTGAGGGAAACCTTAGGGTCTTTCCTGTTACCTGAGGCCAACCAAGGATTTAGGTGGATCGTTAGACTATTGGGACTCCCGCTCTCTGTGGGTCTCTCCCTTCCAACGTTTTCCTCCTAACTTTCTGGCTGTTCCACCACCTGAACTTTCTTTCTTCTGACACCTCAGCTCAGCTAGAGTGAAGCTTTCTGCACGGATGGGAGGCTGTCCTCAGGCTACAAACCCTCCGACCCCATCCACAGTGAGCACTTCTTGAAGAATCTGTGGGTTCTCCCGGTAACAGTGAGGTCACCCAGTCCCTTCTGCAACTCTGTATTCACAGAAGGGACAGGAGCACACAGGCTGGGACACTGGGAATGTCTACGCAGGGCGGCCACCTCAACACATGTCCTCTACCATGTTCTCAGCTTGCTTTTCTTTCTCAAAATCAATGAAGACAAAGAACATTCATTCATACGGAATCACTTTTCACGCACCACTTCCCGACCACCTCTCCCAGCTCACCCAGGGCACTGAGGTTAAAAATAGGCAGCCAGAGACACAGGAAGGAGAGCTGTGCTTTGGCATCTTAACTTGGGACAGAAAAATCTAAAAAATGCACACACCATGCCTTCTCATATCCTGCAAAATGTCTGTTATCCAAAGCCCACAGGAGGCTGGGGAAGCATGCAGCCTGTTTTCTGCCTATGAGGGTCTTGGTCTCTCCCCTAAGGGTCCCCACAACAGAGCCAAAGAGGACGCACAATCCGACACTCCCCACGTGCAGTGCTTTCCATTTGGGAACACACTCTTCTGAGCATTGCTTCATTCAGGTCCACGAGTGCTAAGAAATACAGGTTCACGCACATCATTTGAAATCACAAAACACTGACACTGAAATTTCACTTCGTGCACATTCCACATCATGGGAGAAGGGAAATAAAAGCAACAGCAAGGAAGCGGACTTTCTAAAAATTAAAACAAAACTACGATAGTAAAATCAAACATATTTGTTAAACTCAACAATGAAGATACAAAGCCTGTCAGATTTGATTAGTTAAATTGCTACTTAATCCTAAAACCAGTTTTGTGCTGGTAACTTACTGGGTCTGGGGACACAGAGATCACAAAAGCACCAACTCTAAGTCATGGGCCTCATAGCAGGTGGCAGGACTGACAGGGCAGCAGTTACGCCTGAGACGCGGAAGCTCCTGAAACGCAGCAGCGTCGTCGGGGACAGCTTGGGTCCCCAATAGCTCGGTTCCTCGGCCAGCATGGCGGGAACACGCCGCTGTTACCCTGCTTGTTAGCTAAGGGGATGGCTTACGCGTCTCAGGCATCTGTTAGAGCAGGTTAGTTTATGTCAGGACCGGCTGGGCCAGGGCACCCGGTGGCAGTGGCTGTTGGAAGGCAAGGGAAGGAAAGGGCAGGTGTGGGGCTGGGGGAGGAGAGCACAGGAGACGCCCCCCAGTCTGAAGTGACCCGGAGTGCAGCGCAGTGACCGGGAGGTGGCTCCGAGTGTGTGCGTCTGTCCTCTCCACAGCACGAGCTTGATGAGTGCCCAGCTATGATGGGCATCCAGAACTGGAGCCACCCCACCGCCCCGCGGTCCCTTATGGGAGAGGCTGCCATGGTTCCCATCCAAGGCACTTGACACAGGCCCCAGCCCAGCCTCCCGTCATCCTTGGAAACGACCCCAACCAAGGCCCTGCAAGATCTGAAAGTGCCTCTGAATCACCAGAGAGCAATCCCATCATGCTCTGCTTTGCTTTCGCACTAGTTACCCGGCTTTGCAAACCAGTCTCTTGGGCCACACTGGAGCTCTGCGCCCCACAGCACCCAGTCAACCTGGGACCAGAGGGGGCCGGCCCCCATCTCCTTGCAGAGCGGGCCGGGGCCCATGGGGTCTCTCATCAGTAGGAGCTCGACTCTTGCTAGTGACCCTCTAGGGGGTAGCAGTCAGGCTAGTCTGGCTCGGACCCTCAGCCCCACCCGTTCTTGACTCTGTAACTCTGGGCAGGATACCTAAGCCAGCCTAAGGAGCAGATGACCAGCCCCGTGTAGAGTCACTGGAAGGGCCAGCCGCCTTCAGACCTGCTGGTGTAAATGACCAGCAGATGTACCATAAGTGGCTACTGTGGCCCACGGGAGGGGAGGTTTGTGAGACACTGCTTACCCCAGGGCCTGTGCTAAACAAACAGACACGTCAGCACTGTACAGGCCGATGTCTAGAAACACAGAAGACTAGCATGTGAGAGCCTGGTGTCGGGCATGGATTTGGCCTTCCTAGTTTTGGGGCTGGGCCCCTGTCCAGCCGCCTGAGGACAGAGGTGAAGGGAAATAAGGTGAAGGGAGGGCACGTGGATGCCCAGACACAGGTACGCCCCTGGGCCAGGCCCACGCCAGGGCAGACCCGGGCCAATGTCCCTGGAGCAGGACATGATGGGCTCACCGTGGCCCCAAACCTGCCTGACAGCCGGGACAGAGGCCTCCCCCCTGCCCCTTGCTCGCCTCAGCCTCCAGCTCCTGCTGGTTTCCGGCAGGCAGCTGCACTGACAGATGCTAAGTCCCGACAATTATTTCAGTCCTCCCGACAGACTGAGATCCTGCAGGTGGCCGGTGGCCTGCTGCCCTCCCAGGAGGGCAGAAACCCACCAGAAATCCCTGCGCCACCAAGAGCCGCCATCCCCTGAGAAACCTTACCTGCGCCCTGACTTTGTTATAGGAAGTCAGGGGCTCAGAGAGGCGCCACTCCCCCAGCGCCTAAGGAAAATTAAAGGAAAGGACCAAACTCCCCACTTTCTGCCTCTGGCGAGTCTGTCTGTTTACGGTGGAAGGGAAGTATCGCTACTGGCCGTGTGACCTGGCCGTGTGATGTGCAGGTTCGGCTCCAGGCTGCCGGGTGCTGGGAAGCAGGTTACCAATCCACCATTAACTTGTCACTAGGAAACACTTCCTGACCTCGGTCCACACCATTCAGTGGGGGCAGTGGACAGGGTCTTCCAAGAGCCCACAGAGCTGGCTGTGGGCTGCAGGGTCTGCACGTGGAGGCAGACAGGCAGGCAGGCAGACAGACACCAGGCTGCCTACACATTAGGGTGGTCAGCCTCACGTGCCCTCAGCAGACCACAGCCCAACCTGTGAGAGAGGGGCTGCTCTCTCTACAGGTGGGGGGACGGGGCGCAGAGAGGGCAAGGTGGTCCACCAAGGTTGCAAAGCCGTTACGAGCATACCCACACACCACCGTAGCCACCGCACTCCCAGAGGGAGTTGGGTACACGGGGCTGTGTGCCCCCCTCTAGAGCTCCTTCTTTTCCAGGGAGTCTAAGTAGATGGGCTGCCCCAGCATCAGGGCTTGGTCATAAAGGCACAGCCCAGGGGAATGTCCTGGGCCACCACAGCAGGTGATTCAGACCTTAGTCCCTCCTTTATCATGTGAAGTGTGCAGTGTGACCTCAGGCAAGTCTCTCTCTCTGAGCCTTACTTTCTTCAACTGCAAAACAGAGGTGGGACCACTCACTTGGCAGTGTTGTGAAGGCTGAGGTGAGGGGCACTCAGGGGGACGGAACTGTGCCTGGGGCCACTGCTCAGGTGGGAAGAGCGAATGTTGGGACCGCAGCCCTGGGCACTTCCTCTGTGCCTTGGGGTGGAGCCAGGGCGAACCCCCTGCTCCTGTGCTCTGGTCCCTCAGGGATGGCCCCAAAGGGAAGCTCACCTTTGGAGGGTGTGGAAATGCATGAAAACAAGAACGCAAAGTCAAAGACAATCCTGGTGTACCTTTTACTCTTCTGGGGAAAGGGCACTTCACTCAGCCTGGTAGGGCTGCGGTTAGCTTCTTGGAGGAGGTGACCTCTGGGCTGGGTTTTGTGAGATGAACAGTTTGGTGATCACTACAGCAGATACTGTTACACAACAGGATTTTTTATAAAGACATGAAAAAACATTTTTTGTAGTATCATGCTTATAAGTGTCACTGTGTGTCAGGCTTATGTTGAACACAGGGAAATGTGAAAAAGGTCTCGCTTTTATCCTCATGGCATGTCAGAAGACTGTCAGGGGAGTGCCCTGGAGAGGCCCTCACGGAATGCAAACCTCTCCTGGTCACAGCCCAGCCGGTCCCTGCCCCCTTCTGGACAGCAGCAGGATGAATGTGCACACCTTGAAACCTCCCCTTCCACGACGGCCTCCCCACCCTGCAGAGACCACCCTCAATCAGACCACAGACTCCCTGGGACCACCACGGCCTCAGGGCTCAGGTGTAACCAGGTATTAAAAACAAAAATTCATATAAGGCCCTGCCATAGCTGCTGGCCTTGTGTACATTTGAATATTTAGCCAGAGCAGAGCGGCAGTGGGGAGTGGTCTGCTCTGCACTCACGTTGAAGGGGGCCTGGCACTCATTCTGGCACAGAGACGAACAAACTGCCTTCCACAGTGCTAGGGGCCAGGGAGCAGGGTTTCGAGGTCACCGAAGCCCCAGGGCAGCCAGGGCCTTTAGGGACAACCCAGGCCCATGAGCCAAGGGCCAAGATTATCTCAGGAGAGCAGGGCAGGGGGCCTGGGTGCTGCAGGGAGCAGAGTGCGTGGCAGTCAGTTCCGCCTGCCTGCATAACCAGGACAAGAGGGAGGCACCGTGAGCCTGTTTACCAGGCAGGGTGTGCATGGGCTGCCCCCTGCCCAGCCTGTCCCACAGCCAGCTCAGGCAGGGCAGGGGGCCCTGGGCAGCCTGTCTAAACCACATGGGCAGGAGAGAGAGACCAGAGGGTGCAGTGCTGCCTGCCCCACCCCTGGGATGCACATACAGGGTGACTCTGGAGCCAGGGCCACCAGCCCTCGGTTCCTGAGTAACAGACACAGCTGAGACAGACTCTCCCAGGACCCAAGCCACAAGCAGGCAGGAACTGACCTGGGAAGGGTGAGGGCCTGTTTCCTAAATCACATTCTGGCAAATCCTGTGCATCCTCAAAGTGCATGTTTGACAACACCACCTACAGGAAGCCCTCCCGGTCTCCTGGCAGCAAGGTCTGACCCCGTGGACACTGGCTGGATAGCTCCTGGGGTGTTACAGTAGCTGTAAGACAAGGACCTGCAGGGTCCCAGGTAGGCTCCATCAGATAGCCCCGGGACAGGGAGGGCTCATTAGGCAGATGCCCTCTGAGTCAGACAGACCTCAGTCGCGGCTCTGCCCCTTGGCTGCTCTGTGCCCTTGGCCAGGCGCCTTCCCCCTTCAGAGCCTGGCTCCTCTCTACCCAAAGAAAAGGCGCCAGGACCTGCTACAGGGCATGGGAACGGGCCCTCCCAGGCCTGCTCTGTGCAGACTGCTTCCTGCCTCCCATTCGGCCAGTCCCCAGTGGGCCTCACACAAGGAAGGAGAGACCCTGGCCAGGGTTTGAGGGACCACATGCTGCCAAGGAGACCCTGGGGCCGTGGCTGCATGGGCCTGGCACACGGTGAGTGCACCCTTAGTGTCTGTACAAATGAAGGCCTGAACAGCTGGAAGGGTGGTAGCCTGGCCAGCAGACAAGGTGGCCTTTTAGAGAAAGGGGCCTCTCTGTGCCAACTGTCTCTGCCTCTCCGCCTCAGGGCAGGGCCCCCTCGAGCAGGGAGCCCACAGAGCCAGACATCTTCACAGCACAGAGAGCTCCCCGGACCCACAGCCTCGTCCAGCCGCCTCATCACCACCCACCACATCCTCCCGCCGTTGGAAGGGCAGTCTGAGGAAGGCACCCGTCACCCACCACCCCCTGCCACCTCCACCCTGGGGGCCTTTATAATTGTTAAAAAGAAAGACACAGGCCCCCCATGGGGTCACTTCTGCTAGACCACATCACCAAACCAGGGCCTAATACTTCAACCCCATTACAGTTTCAACTGCCCCCAGAGACGTGGTCCGTCAGGAATTTCCTGGTCCGCATCACTGATGGGCTAAGCTGTCACGGGAGCCCTGCCCTGCGAGGAGATGGGGTCGTCTGCATGATCAGGCCCCCTGCTCTCACACTCCCTGCCTGAAAGAGTCTCTTCTTTGGTTAATAACTTGCCCCACCCACCTGTTTATAAAAACCTCCTGTTTTGTACGACTTCAGAGCACCTCTCTTGCCGAATCCATGAATCGCTTAATAGAGCCAATTAGCTCTTCAGATTTCCAGGGATGAACTTCAACGCTGTCAACCTCCTCCAGACTGTGGTGCATGTGCCCTCTGGGGTGCAGAGGGCGGGTGGTGGGAGGACGCCTAATGGGGCTGGGGCCTGTCATCTGCAACGGGGCTGTTTCTGTGCAGGCTGTTTCAAACTCATCCCTTTTGGAAAAGCAGCCTTTGGGGCAAACATGAGACGTCCCCAAGCCCGGCCCCCATCCAGAACTGGGCCTCAGACATGGGCACCCTGCATGTAAGCAGAGGCAGACCCTGAACTTTCACGCAAGGTGGCTTGCTGGACGTGAACTCAGGATAGAGCTCCCTTTGCACCTGGGAGGGGCAGGTGGGCGAGGACCGCACGGTGGGGACAGCTCTCTTAGAAAAGGGTCACAGGCAGAGCAACTGTGCCTAGTCCCCTCCAGTGAGGGATGCCACACAGAGCGGCTGCACCTCAGGACCAGGTGGGAGAAGCAGGACCCTTGCCCCCAGCAAGCAGCCCCCCACCCCACTCTCCAGGCACAACACTCCGCTCCATGAAGCCGCCAAAGCTCCTTGAAGGAGCACAGACTCAGGAAATTCCTACATTTTACGCACCTTAAAAAATTATCCCAACAACGCTAACATGACACATTTAAGGCTTCAGAGTCACTTGATGTTGCAGTGAAGCATGCAGCTCCACATTTACAGATAAATTATATCCCCTGCCGAGTCACAGTCATGTTTGTTTAAGCCTGAAAATCACTCCGTGGAAAGCGATGCGAGCACACGGCAGCAGGCTCCCTAATCATAAGACCGTGGACCCTCCCAGCTCAGAGGGCACCATGCACCGTCTGGGTGACATTTCCACGTCAAGGATGGGGAGAGTGAGCCCCTGAGCAGGATGTGACGTGCCCAGAGTGGACAGCACATCTCTGAGAGCCCCCGAGGCCAGCACGGGGAGGTGTGTCTTTGCTGGGTCTCGGGCTCTCGCCTGCACCAGGAGTGGCTGGGTCGTGTCACTCAGGCAACAGAGGCCCCTTGAAAGCAAAGAGGTGCTACGAGGCCAAGCCAGACCCTGGGCACAGCTGCCTGGCCTCCGGGCTCCAGCTCCCAAGGGCAGAGGAGCAGTCCTGGGGCCTCACACCCACGCAATCGCTCCAAGCTCTGGCCCAGGCACGTGTCTCCCACCCCGGGGCCCAGGCGGTGGCTGCCCTGGACGGATGCTGCTTGGTCCGAGGCTTGCTGGGGCCCGCCTGGCCAGGAGGGCAGCCCTCTGGGACAGAGCCTCCACGGGTCCGAGAACCGCTCCTTCCTCACGCAGCTGTGGGACGAGGCATCACTCCCACCCCACCGTGACTTGAATGCCCCGAGTCACTGGCCTGTCACCCCATATAGAGAGGAGAAAACCCTGGGATCCCCCATCCCTGCCTCCCACCCCCAGCACCCCCAGGCCGGGCTGTTGAGCAGATCTGGGACGTCCTGTTACAGGGCGGAGGCAAGAATCTATGACTCCTGCACAACCCTTAATTTGGCCTAATTTGGGGCAAGATACCTTTCCACGTGCTCCTAGTTCCAAGGCAGAGAAAACGTGTAGGTTCCAAACCCCAAAGCTGCCATCCCAATGCAGAAAAGACCCCGAGGGCCCAGCCCCCCGTTCCCGCTGTGGAGATGTGCAGGGAGGAGGGACCCGTGAGAGTCAGTGAGGGCCCCCAGGTAGCTTGACAGAGGTCGTGGCAGTAAGGTCCACACACGGGCATGGGCCGGGGAGCTGCCCGTGGACCTGCCCGGCGGGCATCATGCAGGGAGGCGGGCAGGTGCGGGAGGTGAGGCGCAGCGACTCAGGTGCCCGGGAGCCGCCAGAACCAGGCCGGAGAGCAGGGAGAGATGAGCCACCACGCCCAGCAAGGAGCAGATCACAACCAGGCCCCTCGTTTGGGGCGTAGTTTGCCTAACAAAGCATTTTTAAGTGGCAATATTTTGTGTTAATTTCTTCAACCAGCTGCTCTATTATTCAATGATACATTATTCAATGATCTCAGAAGTGGGCTTGGCGCACTTGAGAACGCGGTCTCATCCATAGTCATCCGTTCACACGCACCGGGGCCCTGTGCCAGCTCCTGGCATGGTGTTCTGGCTCCGAGATCTGTGCTGCCCATCCAGGGGCTGGAGCCACATGCGGCTGTGAGCTCACACCGTGGCCAGTCTGAGCTGTGCCAGCAGCAGAGGACACACAACCGGATCAGATTCCGTGCAACCAAAGAGGGTGTGAGCCACCTCATTATTGATCTGCCATGTCAATCACACGTTGAGCTATATCATAGTTTGGATATATCGTGTCACATAAAAACATTCTTGAAATTGATTTCACCTTTTTTTTTTTGATGTGGCTACTAGAAAATTTACCATCATACACGTGGCTCATGTTCTATTTCTTCTGGACAGTGCTTCCCACATCATTTGAAAACTGGAGAAAAAACCACGACCTTGGTAACATGGGTGGATGGGAACCACCACCCTGCCCGAGCCCTCAGGGTGCGCCCCCAGGCACTGTGCTGCCCACAGTGTTGCTGGAGATCTTCCCGGCAGGTCCCCAAAGCAGATACCAACACAGGTGTAACACACAGGGAAACTGAGGCATGGGGTAGGGGGTGACTTGCCCAAGACCACACAAGGGGGAATGAGCCTCGCCTGCTTTGGGCACAAGGAGGTGGGAGCAGGATGGACCGTCCTTCACGGCCGGCGCGCCTGCTCTGGGTGGGGAGGAAGGGGCTTCACTGCGGAGCAGGATCCCAGGGCTGAGGCTGCCAAGCCTTCGACGCTGCGCTCTGAAGGCTCTCCGCACCCTGGTAAGGTGGGCCTCTCTAAGGGAGGTCTGGGAGGGTCCCACGCTGGAGACCCACACCCGTCCTCCAACAGAGCGTGTGCTAGCCCCTCTTGCAACTCCCATCCACTGCCCCAGACGGCCCTTTATCTTCTACCCCTGCGCCTGCCCCACGACTGGACCCCGGGAGGCAGGGCTGCAGCTCGTTCCCCTTTGTATCTCCAGCTCCCGCCAGAGCTGCCAGCACATGCTCAGTGTTCACTTGGGACTGAACGAACACAGGAGTGAGTGAATGGATGAATGAATGAATGGGAGGGTTCAGTGGGCCGCTCACACGTGCTGGTCCCTCTCTGGTGCTCCCCGAACCACACCAGGTTCTCCGCACCGCCAGCCAGCCGTGTGGGAAGCCCAAGTCTGACTCTCCCCAGGGCCACAGAGCGGCTGGGGTCTGGCGCCTGGGAGGGGCCCTTGGAAACACACCTGGTCATCGCCCCTGACACCTGGCCAAGAGCCCAGAGGAAAGGATTAGCTGGTTCTGCTCCAAGTGTCACTGCTTGCTCCCCACTGCCGCCTGCATCAGATCTGGGCCGGTGCCCCAGTGCCAGCCCTGGACTCACAGCCACTACCGCTACCCCCAGCACTGGCCCAGTAAGAAACAGCATTTCTGTCTGTATTTTGTAAATTGCCATAATGGATAAATATCAGTTTGAAGCCCATGGAGACAGGATGCTAGGAAATCATGCTTTTCAGCTTAAGGAGGGGAAAAAAGCATGAAACATTTATTAAACTGGGAGCCCCTGGGACCAAACTGCAGGTTAAAGACTCAAATCCATTCCCCTTCCTTATAATTTATGATTTATGTCGGCAATACCTGCAGTCACAGGAACTCATTGGATTAAGGAAGCTCGCCCTTCATGACAGAATCAAGTCACCGAGCTGTGCAAAGCCGCATGCCCGGGACCATTTGTCCAAGCAAGAGCAATTACTTCTTTGTTTTGGATCTGGAGGTCAGTCACCGACTGGGATGGCAGAGTATGGGGGACGTGGGCACCCCGGGGTCACTGCCTGACTCACCTCGCAGGGGTCCACGAAACTGAACGTGCAGGAGCCAGTGGGAGTCGGGCGGGCAGCCAGGAGGGAACGGCCACCACAAGCCACCAGAGACAAGGAGGAGCCCAGGGTGGGGGGTGCAGCTACGGGGGCTGGCTGGGACAGGGGGGTGTTCATGCTGGGTCTGCTGCACGTGCTCAGTCTCACTGACCACTGAGGAATATTCCCGGGGGCGCAGATCCCCAACCTCAGGTTGGTGACTTGGCGGAGTTTAGGACCTTGCCCTTAGCACTGGACAGGGGGGCTCCCGGGCTCTGGGGGACACCGACTTTGTATGGTGGGGAGGTCAGGGCGAGTCACAGCCCTGCCACTTACTAGCCAAGTAACATGGGCCAGCAGCTTCCCCTCTCTAGGCCTCGGTTTCCTTATCTGTAAAATGGGGACACCACAGAACAGATCTCATAAAATGGGGGCTAGGGGCTTTAGGGAGATGAAGTCCCAGCCGTGCTGGCCTGCAAGGGCTGCATGCCCACTGTCGCTGTTGTTATCGAGGTTGGCGGCTATCCCCAGGGACGAGGTGGTGTTCCTGAGGGCGGGCAGGGGCATGCAGACAACGCAGGGTCTGACCTTGGGAACCCTCCAGTCTACGGACAGTGGATGGGCCCAGAGGCCAAACTGGGGTGGGAGCTCTGCAGGCTGGGAGGTGGCAAGGCTGGCTAGGTGGAGGGGGCGTGTGAGAGGCTTCCCAAAGAGGGGATGCGTAGGCTAGATTTGGCAGATGAGAAGGCCTCCGAGGGGGGCAAGGAGGGAAGGGAGGTGAGAGGCAGCTCCGACCCTGCGCAGCAAGTGAAGGGCTGCAGGCAGGCCTGAAGGCATGAGAGGGGGCAGGCTGGGTCCTCATCTCCGGGGGCACCTCCCTCCGGCTGTGCCAATCTGCACCTGGTGTGCTCGCCTCTTACAGGGGGGGCTACAGCCCCTCGTTTGGCCCCACGCCCCCACAGGCCCCCCCTTTCTCAAAATTTTCTAAGCCCGCCTGTGATTCCTGGGACCAGTCAGGATAGGCCCTGTCATGCAGTGGGGGGGGCTCCAGGCCCTGGACGTAGCACACATGGGCCCCATTTGCCCCCTTCAGGGCGTTTCCAACCCTCTCATCCTCATGGGGTGGGCCAGGGGCCCCAGGGTGCTCCCGATTCACAGTGGGACCAGCCCAGGCCTGGAGGACAGGCCGAGGAGAGCTGTTCCCGCTGGCTGCTGAGGTATTTACTCACAGAATCACGAGCCTGCGCTGCCAGCATTCTGCTGACGTGCTGATTTGGGGATTTAAACAGACAGGGGCCCCACAAAAACTATTTCCCCAGGCTCTGCACCCTGGAGGCAGCCCCGGCTGCAGTGGTGAGCAGGAAAGGGCTCCGATGCTGCAGGCACAAAAGGAGGGCTGACCAGCTCTGATTTTGACTCTTACACTCAGTCTGCATGATAAGAGGAAGGGGCAGAGAGGCGATAAGAGCCTTCCGGAAGAACAGCTGTTTATCCAGGAACAAAGAAGTGCCTACTGCCAAGCAGGAACAAGGCTCCCTTCAGCAGGAAGCAGAGAAGAGGGTTCTCCACTGGGCCTGAAGAAGGCAGCAGTCAGCCAGGTCAGGAGGCGCCGTGACCACCTAGGTGCCTGGCAGGCCGTTCCTTTCCTGGGCCTCTGTCCCCCTCCTGCAGGACGGGCGCCCCTGCTCCTCCAACCCATGTCTGACCCTACGGAAGAAGACCACCACTCCCGTGCCACCACCGGACATGCTGGGGGCCTTCCAGAACGCACAGGGAGGTGTCACGTGAAACAGCGCCCATCTGTTTGGGATCTGGCAGAAGCACACGCCCCACTCCAGCGTGGGAGTCACCTCATGCCCAGGGGTGTGGGGAGGCCTGGGCAGGACGGCCGGGCCGGCTGCACCCCGCCGGGGACCCCCCTCCCTCCCCGCCTTCCCCCCGCTCTCACTCAGCCAGCTCCTCCAGGCTGCGGTAGACGTCATCGTCATTTTCCGCTGTCTCCTCCGAGGGAAAAGGCCTGTGGAGGGAGACAAGAGTGAGATGAGCAGGTCTGTGGCACCATGGCCTAAGGGACCCCAGCCCGGAGCCCAGCCTGGGACCCCCGGAACGAGGGCCCTGCTCGGCTCTGCCAGGGGGAGCAAACAGCTGTCTGCTCTCATGGAGGCTATGGGCTGCGCCCCGCCGGGGTCACAGAGCCAGCCAGGCAGGGGGGCCACGCGCGAGTGGACCCCCGCCCTGCCCAGCCCGGGACACGGGATAGGAGGTTCCCAGTCTCGAGGCCCCTGAGCCCCTGTCGGCACGTGAGGGTCAGAGACAGCGGGAAGCCTTCTTCCCATGACAATCCAGCCTCCCCACTTCAGGGGAATCCAGGAGCAGGGATGTGGGGCTCCCTGGGCGCCCTCCAGGTGGGGCACATGGTGAGAGGGCTGCCAGCTCCAGCCGCCTGAGGAGCGGGCGCAGGAGGGAATCCTGGCAGGAAGGGCAGGGCTTCGGAGGCTCCCACCCTCCACCTCCAGGGTAGCGGCCTTCGGGGTCAGAGGACAGCGGCAGAGCTTGTTGAGTGGGGGCCTGCGCCACACTCCGGCACTGGTCTGTGAGAAGGCAAGCACTCACCCACCCCTCCTGCCCGGCAGGGCCTGGCGTACGGTCAGAGCACGTCCTGACCCGTCATGGGCTGCCTTTCCAAAAGGACTGACTACCCATCCTGAAAAGGGAGCCCCTGGGAGCGGGAGCCACGTGAGGATGAGCCCCAGAAGGAGCACAGAGGGTGTCCTGTACTCCTCCACGGGGACCTTCTCTGCCAGGTCCCCCGGCCTGTAAGCTGCCCCGCAACTCCAGCCGCTGCCCCAGCCACATGCCTACACTACACAAAATGAGACTGGGCCTGACTCCTGAGGAAGGGGCAGGCCACAGCCCTGCCAGGTGTTGGGGGCTGGCAGGTACAGGGAGGGGCAGTGGCTCCCCAGGCCCATAGACCAGGCTCAGTGCCCGGCCCTGCCTACCTCTGAGCCTGAGTTTGTACATCTGTGAGATGGAGGCGACACAGAGCCCTGGGCACGGTCAGGGTCAAGGCAGAGGACAGAGGTGCAGTACCAGCACACAGCCCACACACTGGAAGGTAGGTGAGCCCCACACTGTCACCCCTCACTGCCACTTGGGGGTTTCATAAGAAGACCCCAGTTCACATACTGGAGGAGGGCTGGTCTGCAGACAGGACAGCACACTCTGGTTGAAGGAGCAACTGGGGAGGGACATGGGCGGGCAAGCAGTCTACACATGCCACCACCAGCACTTGGGGCCCACGCAGCATCCCCTCAAGGAAGTCAGCTTCCCATGCCCTCTCCAGAGCTCTGCAGGAGTCTCTTGCGTGCCCGAGTGGGAGTGCCCATCCCTGCTTCCCCTGCAAGGACCTACAGACAAGTTGTATGTCCCCCCCATCAAGCTTCACCGGTCACACCAGGCACAGAGCCGGCTGCCAGGAGGGACAGCAGAGACCTGTTGCATGGAGGAATGGGCTGCCAGCTCATCCGAAAGCAGAAGGCAAATCAGCTCACCTCTGCAGGAGATGAAAATGCCCCATAATTAAACAAGCATCTCCCTGCAGCCCAGGGGTGCACGTTCTGGTAGGAAAAGTCACTAAAGATCTTGCAGACCTAGCCTGGGGGCTTCCTCACCTGGGGTCAGGCTGACATTTGCTCAGCAGGGCGATTCAGCAGGGTAGACACCTGCTCCCCTACAGCCTACGCTACCGCTACCGAGGCCCCAGATCTGTGCTCTGTGGGGAGGCCCACTGAGCCGGAGCTAGAGGCCTGGGTCCTGTCTGGCTCTTTCACAGACCTGCTGTGACCCCGGGTCTGAGGTCCCCAAGGCAGAACCCCCAGGCCAGTGGTGGCTTCACAGTAGGAGCATGCGGCTTGACCTCCCTGTGCATGGGCCCCCTCTCCCCCCTGCAGCTTCCCCCTCCATCCTCCCATCACCATGACAACGGCACCCCCCTGGGCATCATGTGACAAGAAGGGAGGAGCACAGCTGGGTATCTGGGGGTCACAGTGTGGGGGGAGTAGCGGCAATCGTGATGCTCTGGCGCCCAGCAGGGTGGGCCCCTGGCTGACCCAGCACTGCTTACAGCCAGGAAATCCCTCCGGCCGTACAACAGAGCTGGAGCTGCCCCAGATCCCGCATGGCTGTGGGGGCTGAGGACCTGAGCTCTGGTTTCTTAACTGACCCTGACTGCCAAAGGTCGCAGCCCACAGCAAGCGCTCATAGAAGTGCCAGGAAGGCTGGGGCCAGGCTGAGCTGCGGCTGCAGGACCCCGCAGAGTAGAGTATTTCCACCCTTTGGCCAGAGACCCCACGGCCAGGGCAGGCTTCCCACTGCCAAGCCCCACGCCCCCCACCCTCGCTCAGTCTGGCCATCTGCCTCTCCAACCTCATCGTCAGCCACTCCTGCCTTTTCCAAATTCCCAGTGATGAATGGTGTTCCTTCCATAATCAGGAAAAAATTCAATCAATATTCTTACTATAAAAATATTTCCTTGCCTCTCAACAAAAAATTAAAAAACCCACTCATAGCCGACAGAAGTACACTGTGTATAAAATCACACGGCGGCCAAGGATTGAAGTGCTTTCGGGAGAGAAGAGCGAACAGCAGGGAATTCGCTGAAGCGCTACAGAGGATGTGACCTTGTCAAACGCCAACACAGCACGGACACTGGCTGTCGTGACTGACCCTGGCAGGACGGGGGAGTACAGGGTGGCGGCGTGGGGCTCTACTTCTGGAAACCCACCCTGCGCCCACATCTGGTAGGGAAATCCCCGTAGCGTCTCACTGAGCTGCTGGGTGCTGTGCATTTCTGAACACGTGCTGGTGTGGGACGGGCTCCACGAACTCAGGTTTTAAGGCAAAACGTTCCAAGCTCTGATTAAAAACTTAAAAGCTTTAAGCCCTTACACACACACATGCACTCACGCCAAAAAGCTAACGGCGTGACTTCTGGTGGACTTGGGATAAATTATCTTCTTCTTTTGCCCAGCTTTCCTACAATGAACATCATGTGTGTGCATTTGAGCCGGAGTACAGACGACCATCACTACAGCGACAATACGGGGCCACGTGCACAGCCCCTGCTCAAGGGGCACCAGCTGTTTGCAGCCTGCTCTCTTTGATGGAAAGAGCGCCTCTGCTCACACGTGGGCCTAGCCCCAGCCTCACTACCACCGGCAGGGGGTCTGGAGGCCAGCCCGACCTCGCCCGCCAGCTCCACCGAGGTCCGCGGTCCTCCCTCCTCCACCCGTGTTCCCACTGACAGGAACATCAGGGGGCCGGTTCTCGGACCCCGCCCAGCCCCCGGGTCAGGACTGCTGAGGGGGGAGGCCAGAAACCTGCATTTGCACAAACTCACCGGGTGATGCCTTCCAGCCTTGGCACGTGCTCTGAAGTCCCTTGGGAGGGTTTATCTGGCCCACTCTCTGGGGACCCCCTGGGCCACCCGGGCGCTGATGCCCTTCCATGAAAGAGGTTGTCGATGGGAGGCGCTCCAGGCCCTTCCTGCCTCCAGGGCTGCAGGAGCCCACAGGGTCAGGGCATAGAGGGGCGTCAGGAAAGCAGGGCGCGCTGAGGAAAGCAGGGCGGCGCTGTGTCTTTTTGAATGTGTTGAAAGCAGGTCACCACACTGGGACTCTCAGCCAAACTAATTTTATTTCATAAGCTCCATTCAGATTTCCTAACAACACGGGGGAATCTGTGTTTGGCTTTATGAGCCGAGACCTTCCGTTTCCCGCACAGGGCCAGCGAATCCACGGCCCCTGGCACTCTTCATGCACACAGACAGACATCACTCACCAACCACAACACTCCTGTCCTTGAAGCCCGGTGGTTTTCCTAGCCCAGGGCTCTACCCCTCTAGCGGACGGGCACTCAGAACCCCCACTCAGCCGAGTGAGCCAAGGCAGAGGCAGGAAAGAGAAGAAAGGGGAGGCTCTGGAGAAAGGCACCCCCAGGTGTGAACCCCCCCATCCACCACCTGCTCTGTGGGGCCTTGGATGAGCTACTTAGCTTCTCTGAGCCTCAACTGCCTCCCCCTGGAAAACGGAGATAACTGTAGTGGCCGTTGCAAAGAGCAGCCATAGACAGGGAACTATTCCGCACATAGCAGCTCCCCAAATGGTGGTTAGTTGTTATTTCTGTGACCATCCTTTCCCTCACCCAAGGCATTTTCTACCACCCAAGAAAATTAACTTCTCAGGGCCTACAAGCTTCATTACCCAGAATATTTTGGAATCTTGTTTCCTTCCAGGCCACTGGAAAGTTGGTGCTCAGTGAAATACAATAGTCACAACTTCAAAACATTTGTCTCTTTAAGAAAAATAATCCTTCTTTCATTCTTGCGAGTGTGTGATTTTCTCACAATTTCCTTTTCTGTGTCTGTCAGTGTCTTGGTTGACCCCTGTCCGACTCACCGCAGGTAAAACGCGAATTGAGTCGGAAGGACTATGCCTGCTACCGAAACCCCTGTCGCGTTCACTGTAACATCCCACTCGGCCACAGACCCCGAGAACAGAGCCGCACATGGATCGATGACTGCCACAGCCAGCAGGGCAGTGGGACCTGGAGCCCTGTGGGGCCTCCATCTGGGTTGCTGGGGGCTCCCCTGAAACGGGACGGGTGCCCGGGGCGGGGGAGAACCTGCCAACATTTGACCTCTATCTGCTCTCCTCTCCCCACCTTCCCCCAAATCCACACTGCCTCCAGCCTTTGTGAGGGCCCCTCCCTCTGCCTGGCCCCATTCCCCCCAAGTCCTCATATTCTTCAAGATCCAATTCCAGCCCCACCTCTGGGGAGAAGACTTGACGTGTCTTCCCACTATCAGCCTGGGTCCACTTCCGTCTAGCACAACACCTGGACCTAGAAAGGCATGGATGGACAGATGGATAAATGGATGGATGGAAGGACAGATGGACAGACATATGAATGCACAGATGATGGATGGATGGACAGACAGATGGGTAGATGGACGGGTAGATAGGTGGATGGATTGATGGATGGACAGATGGATAGATGGATACCTGGGAGGGCAGGTGGGGGAAGGGTGGTTGGGTTTGTGAGTTGACAGACAGATGACTGTGAGAGGGTTGGGGGAGGATGGATGGATAGATGGCCAGAAGGACCGGCGGGTGGGTGGGTGGATTAGCCGGGGGATGGATGGATGTCAGATATTCTCAAGCTGTTCTTTCCCTCCGAAACAACAAACGGCAGCCCTGAATTAGGTACACGGAAGCACCTCTGAGAAGAGCTCCTGAGAAATCACACCGAGGTATTTAAGTCACCTCTGAGTTACGACTTTACAACACTGACCCTATTTAACACTGGGGAGGCATGTGCACACAGAGGGGGTTTGAGCAGTTTCTGGGGCCACATTCCAGCTGTACTGTGAAGCCCAGGAAGGGCCAGAGCAGGTGACTCCGCGGTCACTCTGCAACAAGATCTGGCTCCATGCCTTCTGTCTCAGGCACCAGCTGACCGTGCAGACCCCACTGTGCCATACCTACCCTGCAACTGCCCCTCCCTGGCTTGCCAGTGCCCAGATGTTACTGTGGGAGTTAATCTGCCTGTTAGGAGGAGGGGATGAGAAGCAAGCCCTGCAGATCTATCTGCACAGAAACGATCGGGTTAAGCGCCGGAGCGCGGCCATCCAGGTGCCCCGGGGCGGCCTGGGTTCCTCTTGTCCCATCAGACTTTCCCAAGGGTAAATTTCCCTGTGCCTGGCTTCTAGGAAGCCAAGCTTCCCACCTGCGCCAACGAGGGGATTGAGCGGATGCTGGTGCAGGAAGCAGGAAAGCTGTTCGTGCAGAGGAATCCCCAGCGGAGCCCATGGGTCAGACAGTATCTAACACGCTGTGGCCAGCTCCCCCAGCAGGAGGAGCCACTGCTTACCAAGAGGCCCCCCAAATCATGACTTCCCCCATGAGGATCAACTTCAGCGTGGCACGGCTGCGGCTGGCATGGCTGTTTGTAGGCAGGACTATCACAGCCCAGCGCCAGGCCCCAGATGGTTCACCAGCCAGAGAAGAGCTGGAAACAGGATTCCTAGGAGCACCTGAACTCCAGCGCTGGAACAAAGAACGGAGGAGGGCACAGTTCCTACCTCCAGATCACTTTCACTCATCCATCAGGTATTTCCTGGGCACCCGCTCTGAGCTGGACACTCGGGCTGCCATTTGTCACTGCTCCAGGGAGAAGGTGCTGCTTGAACGTAGCTCTGTGATCAACAAACCCGCCTGTGGTCCTTGCCTGGGGGACTTCTTGGAGAATCTGCTAAAAACTACCGCCTCTGAAAAGTGCCCGCATGTGCAATTGCGCCTGCAGCTTTGCAGGCCAAGGACACACGGTCTGGAAGGGGGCAGGCCAGAAGCTCTGGGGCCCTGGGCCTGAAGGTGGTAAACACAGGTCTGTGCCGCTGGGTCCCCAGGAGCTCGGCTGGGGGTCGGGGGGCAATGGTTAGGGCTTCCTTTCTTGGAAGGCCCCAAGCAGTGGGCAGCCAGACTTGGTTTACAAAGACTAAAGTAGCCAAGAGAGGACCTCCAGACACACATTCCCGCCTGGAGGCGGGTTCCGGGCCTCGGAGCTCTAGCAGCGAGGACCCGGTGAGGGCTGTGGGACCTGGAGTGTGGGGTTCCACAGGGAACACGGCCCGCCTGTCAGCGCTGACCAAATGTTCCGCTGGGCAGCAGCTGATGGAAGAATGCAAGGCTGCGGTGTCGATGACCCCCCCCGACTGACTTCTCATCCTTCGGACCCAGCTCGGGGCTGACCCGGCTGCTGACCCGTCCGGCTTGTGTAGGGCAGCGGCCTCCTCCACTCTGCGAAATCTAATCCAGCCCTCCACTGTGCAGGGCTATGGGTGGCCCCTGGGCCCGCCTTCCCTGGGGGCTCCTCCACCCCAGACCCGGGAGCCCCCTGCACCTGGCAGGTGGGCATCTCATCACCGAGCTAAGTGCCTGTGGATGGCCCTGCTCAGGACCCGGTCTGCTGCCTCCACACCCTGGAAATCAAGCACTGACCAGAAGCCAAAACAGAAACCCCACCACCTCCACTGCCTTCATTTTAGGGGAGGCCCCCTGGGGAGGGCAAAGAGCAAGGCCTCTTGGGGTGATAGATTAACAGATCTGGGTTCAAATCCCTACAGCAGGCTCACTACGGGACCCTGAGCCGGGTTCTCTTCCTCTCTAAACCTGTTTCTGCAAATGTCGAATGTGGGTATTAGTCGTTGTTAAGATAGATGAGACGACCATGCAGCCTCTAGCCCAGCCCTTTCCCCAGTGAGCACCCCGTACAGGACAGTGCAGGTCACTGCCCCTACCCCTCAGCAGCTCGCCCAGGAGCCCACCTGCCCAGCCCAGATGCTGAGGCCTGAGCCAGCCTCAGGAACCCCTCTGGGTCCCGGCACTCCTGGAGAGTTCCCCTCTCGGGGTGCTCCCAACCCAGCCCCGGGGCACTCAGGCCTCCAACCCACCCAAAGGAGACCTTCTGCCCCTGTGCCTTGGAAGAAGAAAGTCACCCAGAAACACAAGTTCATATTCTGGAAGATAAGGGAGCTCCAGGTCAGTGCTCAGCCCCACGCGGTCACTCGGTCGGCCCGTGGAGCGCCGCAGAGTCAAGGACATGGGTCATATTCCACGTCCTTCTGGTGTTTCAGATGGCAGTGATTCAGGGCTGAGGTGCCTCGTAACTGCTCCAAACTCTCCTTGACTCACGGACAAGCACTCCCTACAAAGGGACTCCAAGGTCTGCATAACTGGCAGCACCAGACGCCTCCGGTCCTCCTTGGCCAGCCTGGTGCACCCAAGAGAAGGGGCAGGGTCCTGGGGTCACAGCTCACAGCCCCAGGAGCAGACCTGGGGGTGCCCAGCACCCTGCCTGTAGTGGTGGCCACCCGGCTCGTTTGCCCAGGAGTGGGGTTTCCTGGGCCTCAGGAATTAGGTGTCGTGGGGCTGTGGTGGGGTTCCTGGCACTGCCATGTTCTGCCTCATTTCCCCCGGTGCAATGAGGGGTCAACGGGCAGGTGCCAGGGAGAAGCAGATGGTCAGCCTGGGTGGGAGGCGATGTTGGGCAGCACCCGCCTTTGGCACCAGTTGGCCAGGGAAACGCAGCCAGACAACTTTACAGGCACATCGAGAAAGCAGCGTGGAGGACCCAGCGGGCCAGCCCCACCCTGGTGCGCCCTGCTAGTTGGCTGGGAGGCCCAAGCACCGGGGTTTCCCTTATTAAACACTGCGCTCCTGCCAAGCAGCCCCACCTGTCAGAACAAGCCAGTCGATCTTCCTTCCTCAGCCAGCTACCCACCCAGTGCAGACAGGCCATCCCATTAGGGGACAGCGCCTCTCCAACCGGCAGTGGTGCCCTCCCAGAGCCGCCCGCGAGAGGCCCAGGCCTGCCACTGCACTCTCTGCAGGGCTCAGTCAGATAAAAGGGTGCCTCCTCTGTGGGGAGCATGATGATCGAGTCTGAATCCCTCCCACACTGCCACCCTCAGACCTGTCCCGCTTGGACCCCAGGGCAGGGAAGAGGGCAGCCCACAGTTGGTGCTCATGACTGGTGACAGGCCAAGATGAGAGGGAAATGCATGCAGTTTCCCAGCCCCCGTCGCCCTGGGTCCATGTGAGGACAAGGACAGGACTGAAGCCCTGCCACTGTGCGACAGGGGGTCCAGTTTGGCCACTTCAGATCGGGACTGGGACTCGGCCCTTCTGGAAGCACCAGCCTGGGCGGGGTGGCTGGGAGCAGGCTGGCACTCCAGGCCTGCAATTGCTCACCTTGAGTCTGCATGGCCGAGGGCCTGGCTCCAGGCTGCTGTTTTCATCAGACCCCCTGGTGTTGCACTGCTGCCCTCCTGGGGGGAGCTGTGGCTGGCTGGCCTCCCAGGCTAGAGAGATGTGCAGGGCCCTGAGGGCCCAATGAAGGGGGCTCCAAGAATGTAATTCACCCAAAGGCAGAAAAGCCAGCTTTCTGTAGCCGCCAGCCCCAGTGGGCAAAGGGCCAAAGCCAGCAGGGCCCTCTGCTGTGATGGGAGGGCCAGGACCTCCAGGGTGGGTCCCAAAAGGGAAATGGAGTCTCAGTGCCCCCAGGGGCAGCACCAAGACCTGAGGCTATCTTCCCAGCCCCAAGAGACCAGCGCTTCCAGGTGCTGAGCAGACGGCTCAGAGACGCTCTGGACAGGAGATCTGTCCTGGGTCAAGGCTGGGCTGGCCCCCAACTCCCAGCTGACTGACAGCTGACTCCTACCAGAAGACCAGGGGATGAGGCTCCACCACCAGCCAGCTGGGCGACCCTGGGCCAGAGGCGTCCCCCTAGGGCCTCGGCTTCCTCTGCCAAGTGGGGAAGAAAGCCCTGCTGCCAGGGTCCAGGTGGGCAGCCAGGGAGCTGCCCCACAGAAGGCGTCAGCCCCAGGCGTGGTCGCTGCTCCTACTGTGTGGGGGGGTAGAGCTGGGGGCGAGGTGGGGAGCAGCTCCACAGGGCCGGCCACGTGGCACAGGCCACAGAAGGACACACAGCCTGGCTCATCACAACATGACGAAAGAGTGCTCCCGGGAGTCAACCCACACCTGACTCTCAAACATGGAGCAGAACACAGCCGGCCCCTGACTCACCAAGGGTGCGGGCCAGACACACACGTTCGATGCTGTTAAATCATCGAGACTCGGCGGGGGCTATTTGTTGTCTCTGCAGAACCTGGTCCATCCTAAGAGAAGCAGCTGGCACAGGGGAGGTACTGACGGGGAAGAACCAGTGATGAGGACACCCAGGTGGCATCTGGGGGGCTGTCCCTTTATTACTAAAGACCCCCCAGCGGTGAGACGGGTGGGCCTCGGGCTTGCTCGAGTGCCACGGTTGCCCGTGACTGGGTGCACACACGCCTGAAACCCTTCTGCAGATGCTGAATCTCGCAATGTTTCTGATTCACTTCCTTGGCCAGCCTCTTGCCACGGCTAAGACTTGGGCAGGCTCCTCCCCACCAGCCACAGCAGAGCAGAGCTCAGGGCTGTGGAAAGTGTGGCAGAGTCACCCCAGAGCTATGGCCCCCCAACATCGCTGGCCATGCCAGGACATCATATTCTGTTCTGTGGGCATTGTTAATGACCTCACATCCCCTCTGCATATGTTAAACGCCACCGAAAACACTTCTTCCCAGTCTCTGAAAATGAGCCAGTATTGTTACACAGCTGCCCTGATAAATGTTCAATGGTTGTACTTGCTGAAGAGAGCAGCCGTCACGGTTCTGCATGGTACAGAGTGAAGCCATGTTCACTCCCCAGAGGGCAGGAAAGCAGTTGAGGGGGGCATGGTTCCCTTGGGCATGGTCCCTAACATCTCTGTCCCCAGTGCCCCCTGTCCTCGCCATGAACCAGGGAAGGGCTCGTGGGGGCGCTGATGGGCTCTGAGGAAGCACATTTGCACCTCCACACACCAGGCATGCTAGAGGCTGAGGGACCCCCACCTGCCCCGCCCCAGAGCAAACTCACGTCCCCACCGATAAGTGTCCTGGGCTGCCAATTAGCCAAGTACCACAAACTGGGTGGTTTACAACAACTACACTCCATTCTCTCGGTGCTGGAGGCCAGAAATCCTAAACCAGTGTCACAGGGCCGCACTGCTGTGGGGTCAGCAGGAGCCCTCCTGCCTCTCCCAGCTCCTGTGGCCCCAGGCACTCCCTGGCTGGACCAAAGGACCATCCGGACATACCACAGGGCCGCCAGTCCCCCAGGCCCAATCCCCGCCTGCTGGGGACCTCAGGAGAGTCATGCCCCTGGGTCTCTGTGTCCCCACCTGTAAAAGGGGATCAAGGGTCCTTCTAGTGTGATTGCTGGGCTCAGGGAGCCAGGCCAAGGGCCTGAAATCCCACCCCGGGCACCCTGGGAGTCTCAAGGGTCATGGTGACATGTGCCACCTCAATACCCCCTGACTTTCCGTCTCACTGGCTGGTGCAGACCAGTTCTTGGCCCAGGAGGCAGTTCCCACTCCTGGAGTTTTCATCAAGCCATGACCTTTGTCCCGGCACAGGGCACATCTGTCAGCAAGGACAGGCCAATGTGGCACCAGAGACATCTCCCCCACCGTGATTCTGAATCTGGGCACCCAAGCTGCCCTGGGAAGGCCAGGGTCGGGGGCTGGTGTGACACGTGTGAGCCACGGATTGGAGCAGACATACACCCTCGGAGGCACGCGATCCCCCAACACCCTCTATGATCCCCTGGCACCTCGTATGGAGTGGTGACCCAGAGCCCCTGCGCCCCTGAGGCTGGGCACGGCCATGCTCTCCACAGATGGGGCCCCACACCCACTCGGCCAGGGAGTCAGGAACCAGGCTGCTTTAACCCTCTGCTTTAACTCTGCTTTAACCCTCGCAGCCTTCCAGGTGGCTGCTGTAGACCCCCATTTGCAGCTGGGGAAACTGAGGCAGAGAGAGCGGCCCCTCTCCCTCCTGTCCCCAGCCTTGGACCTGCCAGCTGCCGTCCTGCTTCTCCTGCTGCCCCAGCAGGAAACAGCCAGCTGATATTGTTGAACAAGTGTGTCTTCCCAGCTTTTTCGTGGTAGCAGCAGAGAGGCGCACACCAGGAGGACCAGGGGAGGACACAGGCCCCTCCCTGTGTCTGCGACGGACACAGGCCCCGGAAGGTCACCCGGCCACAACCTGTCCAACACATCCCCGTGACAGGCCACAGGCTGAGCTGACACCCACTCTTTCCCTCGGTCCTAAGGACAACTGAGCTCACAGACTGTGGCCATGCATCAGCTGCAGATGGTGACCACTCAGGTGTCCAGGGAAGAATGCTGTAGCCTTGGACGGTGAGAAAGGTTTGAAGCCCCCACAGTATCAGCCAGGAGCTCCTACCCAGTGGCCGGTGTGGACGGGACACCTTAGTGCCACCAAGATCAGTGTCTGGTTCTCTCCTCTGCCCTGAGGATGTCCCGTCACCAAGTGGGGGGAGAGGGTTCTCAGCCAAGTTTGGAGGGGGCGCTTGATGCAACATAGCAGGCCAGGCTGGTGTCACCTTCTTAGATGAAAGGGGAAGATACCCAATGAGCCTTTGTTCTCCCACCTGCAAGGCCGGAGTGGGGAGGGGGCAGGGGAAGGGCCAGCAGAGCCACAGCCAAGGCTGCTCGCTTACCTGAGGGCACCGCCCACACACATGCCCCCAACTCCCACCCAGGAATGGCCCTGTCACCAACTGTGGCTGCGACATCAGCTCGGATCCTTCAACCAAAGGGAACAAAGAGGACCAGGCCTGCACCCCGCCGCACTCCCTTCTCTAACACTTCCAAGACAGGACGGCCCAGCACCTTCCCTCCTGCCCAGCTTCCCCGCAGGAGCACCATCCCTTCTAGAACCTTCCATGGAGCCTCAGGAAGGCTCTGGAATGCTCTAGGCAGCACGTGCTGTCCCCACTGCTGCAATCCCCGCACTCAAAACTCAGCTGCCGTATGCCAATGTACAAGTTACCAGGATGCAGAATGTGCAAGACCCAGGCCCGCACTCCAGCTCATGGAGCAGGGCACACGCACAAGCATGGCAGCCCGCACCGGCGCGTGCACACTCGCATCTGGCTCGGCTCATTCCGCTAAGCAGGGAGGCTGGGCAGTGACCTGGGCACACGTGGCGGGGTCTGAACAGCAGCAGCTGAGGGAATGAGGGCACTGAGCCAGGCTGGAGGGCTGTGCTCTGAACCGACGCCATTGTCACTGAGCTGCCAACTGGCTTCTGTTTGTGACCAGGGTGAGTGGGGCACGGGGCGGGGGCTGGCACCAGCCAGGGAGAGTGGGCACCCACGCCCAGGAGCAGACTGGAGGGAGCTGGATGCACGGGGGACACCCAGCCATTCCCAGGTGGCCGGGGCTGGGCCCCTTCCGGGAAGGAATCTAACACCTTCCAATGGCATCATCACAACAAAAGGGGAGAATACAGCTCTCCAGTCAGGCTGGCCTAGGGGCTCACATGGCCCAGCCTGTCCCCCGCCAGCAGACCCACTGAGGACAGGTGGCCAGAACACTTGAGGTCACCAGATGGGATGGTTAAGGCATCGCGCTGGCAGCACGAGCTGCTAAGCACATGAAAATGCCACTTTTGGCCTAAACCTCTCCTGCACAGTCCAGTCACCTGGAGTGACCCAGGTGGCACCAGATGGGAAAAGGCTGTTGGCCAGGATGAGGAACAATGGAGAGACTCAGCTGCCAGACCGATGGACAAGGTACCAGACCGGTGCCAGAGAAAGGCCTCCAGAAGCCAGGGTCCTCCAGTAGACATGCTTGAGGAGAGGCCAGGGCTTCCTGGAAGGACGAGAGACCCCCCTCGGCAGGGGCCCCCGAGAATGGATGGGGGTCGCGGCTCCCCTCCCCAGGAACGCTGTGCACCAGTCCCCCTGCCCACCACATGCCCTCCCACCGAGGTTCCCTTCAGAGGCTTTCAGCACCTCCGGGTGATTCGGGAGGGCCAGACAGGGCCTGGTGGAAGCCAAGGACACCCGTCAACCATGTGCGCACCCTTTCCTGTCCCAGGGGGTAAGCAGAGTCCCGTCTGGGGCTGAAGCGGGAGACCCCGCCAGGCCACATGGCTGACTCACTGCGGAAGCTGCTTCACTTTCTGGGCCGAACCCAGAAGAGCATCTGGGTGACAGCCCCCGACTGGCTCTCCCGATGCACGGAAAGACCAGAGGACGGGTTCTCTCCGGCCAGCCTGAGATGAGAGGTTGTTTTGGTTCCAGCATGTTTTGTTGGGCTTAGATTTGGATATGGGTGCGTTTGACATTCACAGTTCACTTCCGATGGAAACTTGGGAGCCTGGGGACAGCCAGGCGTCTCTCCCAGCTCTCCCGGGAGACATGTCAGCCAAGGCCAGCCCCTCTCAAGTGTCTGCTTCCAGAGGGCTCTTACATTTATGTTATGTGAATTTTACTTCAACTTAATGAAAAGTCAGAGAGCAGGAGAGGGGATGGTGCGGATGGGCTAGGACTGGGGAATCGAGGACCAGGCTGGTCCCTGCCCCTGGGAGCCCTCAGGGCTGACAACCTCCCCTGGGGCCCGGTGTGGTGTGTGCTGAGACATGCGGTGCCTGGCCCTCCGGGACAGCCTCCCGTCCAATCCCCAGGACCCTGAGTGGACACCACCTGCATTTACTCCTCCTGGGCTGTCAGACTGTCCCAAGTACCACGGACTGATCGCCCTGAGGTTCTGGAGGCCAGAAGGCTGAAATGGGTCTTCCCGGCTCAAATAAAGGCATCAGCAGGGCTGGGTCCCCGTAGAGCTGTGGGAGGATCTCCTGGCCTTGCCCAGCATTGCGGACTCCCTGCATCCCCTGCCTCGCAGCCCCCACACCAACCTTTGCCCTGTCAGCACCACCACCCCCCGCCCCGTCTCCCTCTTACAATTACAAATGTAATTTCATCTGCAAAATGACATCTATAAAAGCTTAATTATATCTGCAGGGAACCTTTTCCTGGTCACACAGGGTCCAGAAGTTAGGGATGAATGTGTCTTTTGGGGACACACCCTTCAGCCACCACCCTGGTCAGCAACTGTGGGCGTTTGCTGAGCATCAGGCGCTGCACGGTGGGCGGCCCTGCACAGCAGGGGCAACTTCCCCAGCCTACAGAAGAGACAGAAGAAGCGCATCCCTGCCTGAGACCACTTGGCAAGCAGGTGGCTAACAAAGGAGACCTTGGTGGGCTGAGGGCTCCTTGGCTTCACCTTTCAGCTTCAGACACAGAGAAAGCCTCACCCTCTGCCATCTCCCTCCCGGCCATTCAGGGCTGTGATGATCCCCAGCCAGGACCTCCTCAATCTGGAGAGCCAGCTCTGCCAGGACAAGGACCCACACCCGAAGTGCGGAGCTGAATGACTTGACTGGTCCCCCCCACCTCACTTCTGATCCTGGAGCCGGCACCAGCGTGGGACTCCTAGATTAAGTCTCCTATTCATCAACATCTGGAAGTATAATTGGGGCTTTTATGGAAAAGTAGCTCATTACGCAAAGTGCAGGGTTGTGAAAATTATCATTTTTTAAAAGAGCATGGGGCTCCCATCCAGCCATGAAAGAAATGGGAAGAGATGCTCTGAGGCTGTGTGCTTGGTTTGTGGGTTTTCAAAGAAGGAAAGGGTTTGGTAAAACTGAAACCTTTGCTAATTAATAGCTGTGAAACTCTCTTAAATGGACAGCATTGTTCGTGTTTTGTCAAGAACTGGTGGCTCCCACAATGTTAAATGACCTGTGACAGTCTCTCCACCGTGCGGTGGACGAGGGAAAGATCATTCAAACTCCTGGTGCCACCGGGAGTGGCTCCCCTGAGCTCACAGGATGCGAGCTGTGCAAAGTGACGGAGGGTCTGTGCCCAGGGGCTATGGATAGAAAGGACTCCTGGAAGGTTCTGGATTGGGGACCAGGCAAGGAGGGGAAGCATGGGTGGAGGGGGGCACAGAGGCGGTCCAGCAAGGAGGAGGCACACAGGGCGGGAGTTCCCTCTGCAGAGGGGCTGCTCCACGCAAGGGGCCCCGGCCCTTCTGTCCGCAAACACCCCTCCTTTCCCTCATGTCCTCCCCCTCCTGTGTGCAGGAAATGGTTAAGTTAGCAAACCTGAGGTGCCCACTCCCTGCACACTGAAGGTCTGGCCTTGGCCCAGCTCCTGGGAGGGCACCTCTGAGCCCTTGGGGCACCCTGCTTCATCAGAGTATCTTTGTTTATTTTTGGCCTGGGGCCCCTGCTCATGGTGGGATTTATGGGGGACCCTGGGCCACATGGTGTCAGCTCGACCTCTGGGAGGATAAGACTAAGGGCGGCATGTGGTGGGGGGGGTGTCAGCCATGTCCATGTGACCAATGCCCAGGGACCTGGACACCAAAGTGCAGGTGGGCTCCCTGGTGGACAACACCCCATGGATGTTGTCACACATGGAGGGCTCTGAACCGCTTCTGGGGAGTGAAGTGCTGCCCCCACACCTCCACGGGGTGTGGGGGACCCCAAGGCCCCAGCCTGCTCCCCTGGGACCCCGCCCCCCATGCCTCTTCCATTTGCTGATCTGAATCTGTATCCTTTCATTGCAATAAATCATAACATGAATATTCCTGCTATGCTGAGTTCTGGGGGTACTTCTATTGAATCACAGGCCCAGGGGGTCTTGAGGAGCCTCAACACACCCTGCTATGTTATTAAGACAAACTGGAATATTTATTGAGCCCTTTCCTGGGCCAACCCTGAGCTAATGGACTTCCAGGCCTCAGCTTGGTGAATCCTGATGAGCCTCAGTTATACCCACCTCACCAACTCTGAAAGGAGGCTCAGAGAGAAAGCCCCTGACAAGGCCTGCAGCCAGCCAGGTCCGGGGGGTCTCGGGGTCTTCACCAACCCTCCAAGCCACCAGTGGGGGCTTATCACCAGCTGTAAAACCCAGGGGAAAAGAGGCACTCAGATCCTGCAAGTGGGTGGGACCCTGTGATGGAACGGGCTCCCCGGCAACAGGCCCTGGCTTGGGGAGAATGTTTAATGGATTTAGAGGGATCACACTCTAGTATGAAAGAGCATATAAAGGGACTTGCTGCTGTTGCATAAGCTTCACTCCTGCCTGCGTGCATGTAAGGTGGGGAAATGTAGAAACAGGCTGGGAGGGACAGCCACAGCCCAGCAGCCAATGTGGCCAGCGGGAAGACAGACAGATGACCGTTTCTGGGAAAAACAAAAACCAGAACCATGCGCTGTCTTCATACCTGGTAAAGGTTCACTTTTTTTTCAGTTGACATTCTTTAACTGTTCGTATTACATCATAAAGCTACACTGGAAAACAGCCCATGCAAGCGGGGCCTCAAGGTACTAGGGATGTTCTGGAATGTAAGCTGGGCGGTGGCACAGCACTTCTGTCCTACTGTTGTTCTTTATACCCTGAACTTATAAATAAATATGCCATAAATATTGCTTTGGACTTAATGATATATTGTCTAAAAGCATTTTTAAACATCCTATCCTACACCTGACATTTAAAGCGACAACAAAAAAATCCTCAATTCAAAGGAATTTCTAGGTCCTCTGAGAACCCCACAGCAAGACAAGCCCTTGTGGATTCCCTAACGTTTGCATGTGTCCTGTGAGCCTCTGAAACTGGGCCAAGAACCCACCAAGGATGCACTGGCATCACGTCCAGGGATGCCCAGCCTCAGGGCATGCAGCTATCCCAAGGACAAAACCAGGGTGAAGCCCTGTGCGCAGTTCGGCCACCTGCACCTTGCTGCTTGCATCCACTCCGCTGTCAGGAGAGGCTATTCTGCCCTCCCCCCTGCTGGCCCAAGCCCTCCCCGGACATCCAGGAAGGGCAGGTCCTCTGCTTCTCCCCACCTGACCTGGAACCTGGTCCCCATCTAGACATTTCCCTGACCCCTGACCTGTGGGTCAGAATTTGCAGCCACCATTTCTCACTGGGCCTGCTTCCCCTCTGCCCCGCTGCCTGCAAGCCCCTCCCATGTATCAGCAACACAAGGCCCGGCTATGGGGTCCTGGGATTCTCTAGGGCTGAACTTTGCAATCCAAGCAGAGTGGAGACCCAGTAGATACCTTCCTGCTGAGAGACCCTCCGCCCCTAAGTGGGCCAGGTCCGCGTGCTCAGGCTTGTCATTACAGACAAATGCCAGCCACTTCATTGGCAGCAACGCCTTCCTGGGTGTGATGTGTGGAGAGAGCATTAGGTAGGCAATGGTCTGTGACAGGGTTAATTTGCTGAGCTTATTACCTAAATCAAAAGAGATTTCGCAGCCGTCAGTAACATGCCTGCGAGATGTTCCTGGTGTGAACTGAAGGCTTCCCCTCTCCCCCTCCCCTCACAGCCGTGGCCAACAGGCAACTCAGCAACACATGGAAAATGCACGGTAAAGACACAGGCAGGGGATTCTGCTCAAAACTCCAGCATCTGTGACAAGGCGCGCGGGGGGCGGGTGGGGATGTGAGCGCCCACACTCGGCTGCGGGCGGCTCCTGAGAGCTCACCTGATCCCTTTGTTCTGGGCCACGTGGTGCAGCGAGAGTCTCGACACTGCGGAGATGACCTGGGGAGACAGAAAGACGCTTCCGTGAGTTCAAAGAAACCAGAATGTCATCATAAAACTGTATTCAAGTGTTTTGTAGATGTAGAAAACTGTTCACTAAGCACATTTCATCTTGGCTGAAAAAAGAAAAAAAGCACAGCGTAACATTTTTAGGCTAGATCCCTATTTTGTTTTTATTGTGCAAAATTTGTCCTTTTGGTGTACAAATGTTTGCTGAGGGCTGTGTACCCCTGCAGCAATGCCTTAGTGGGCAGCGGGCGGGCTCCCACTCCTGCAGCCCTCTCCTGGCCCCAGCTAACCACTCGCTGAACCCCATTCCCACCCGAGGGGTCTGCCTGTTGGGGCTGCAGAATTGTCACGCTCATTAAGCGCTCATCCCATGCTGCCGTTCCGGAAGTCACCATACGGCTAGTTAACAGCTCGTGTTTGCAGTGGGGAACTCACATGCCCTGTTTTGGAGATGATGAAATGCAGGCCCAGAGAGGTCAAGTGACTTGTGCAGAGTGACACAGCAGCCCGGGGCACAGAGTGAATGCAAACATCTGAGGGCAGATGGGCCGCGCTGCCTTCCATCAAGCACTCCCTGCTCACCCTGTGACCATGTCAACAGATGCGTGGCTCCCTGATTGATCACAACAAGGAGCTCCAGGTTCAGGTCACATGGGGGGATCCCAGCAGTGTCTCCCTCAGACCCGCACACTTGTCAAAATAAAGGCTCTGGACCCGCAGTGGTCGCTGCTTGCACCCAGCCGAGCCCTGCTGTGTTCCAGCCAGCCACCTCCTCCAGCCACGCAGGACCCACTAGTCTCCCAACCTCAGAAACCCCAGACCTCCAAAGTGACAGGCAGAGAGCAGGGGGGTGGTCCAGAGGTGATTATGAGGAAACAGACAGGAGAGGGGGCACCTGGAGCCTGGAACTTAACACACGAACATGACCAGAGGCTGCTCACAACGCATTCCAGGATTTATGGGCACCTACGGTGCCAGACAGCATGCACAGGGGAGGCAGAGGCCTGCCTCAACCTTTGGGACCTCACTGCATGCGCGTGCTTATGCATGAGCGTGCATGCGAGATGAAGTGTATACATTGTGTCTATGCAGTCCATGTGGACGTGTGCTTGGTGTGTGTGTGTCTGGGGGCAGGGAACATGAACGTGGCCCATGGACACCCTCTGCTGAGACCCACTGTCCCAGGAACCGAGCCTGGGGTGCCTATTATGGGCATCGTCCCAGTGAACCCTCACCACCCCCACAAGGCCAGGCCTGCCCCGCCTGACTGGGAGACTGGAAAGCTGAGGCTGGCTCACCTGCCCAAAGGCCCTGGCTGGGACACATTCCTCAGGCTTCCTTTTTGCCTTCTAGCAGTAATTTTCAAAAAGGGGAGGGGGACAAAGCCCCCAACTGCACAGAAGGACCCTTTCTCAGCTGGCGAGGTGGCAGATTTAGCCAACAAGCTGAGGGCTGTGCGCTGTCTTCCGGTAGGTGGTTAAATTTCAGGGGCTGGGACTTGCGGAAGTTATGAATCCCGGGACGACAGGGTTCTTCTGTGTTTCATCAGACAAGACTCAATGGGCTCGTTATGCAGCCGGCCAGGCCGAGGCGCCCGTGCTTGCACGCTACAAGGCGCCTTTCACGAGTAATGAGCAACTTGGCCTCGGCTGTTACTCTTGGCTTTTAAGAGCTCTAAATATTTAGGGAGAGCGGAAATGAAGGCAATATTGCTGTGCATCCCCACAGTGACTTGCCAGCGGCTAGAACTGTTAGGGTTTGCAGGGCTGCGCAGTGATGGGGCACACGAGCCATCCCTCTCCTCTGCACCCCGAGGCAGACCCTGTCCGTCAACTGCCATACTCCAGCCCAACATGACGCAGGCTCGGGATCCTGCCCGTGAGGTCCACGTGAGGCACCCAGGACAGAAGCCTTGTTCTTGGCCTGGACTGGGCGCAAAAGCTGCACTTGCTACAGGTGGAGTGCAAGGAGGAGAGGAACAGCTGCGGGTGAGCGAGCCACGGCCAGGAGAGGGTTCTCTGACGTGTCCACGTTCCGTGGTCCCAGCTGACGGAAGAGTTTCTCCAGCTGCTGTGACCACCATAGCCTCAGCTCTGGGCGCAGCCGCTGTGCTCCCAGGCTGGACTCTGCCACTAGCCGTTTGGGAAGGGCTCAGCTCTGGGTCCCCGTCACCAGAGAGGGGCAGCTCCTAAACTGGGGTTAAACTTGCCCAGCTCGGCCAGAGGTGTCCTGTCCCTCGGTCCACCTGGGCCGGAGCTTCCTGGCTGGTGAAGAAGGGGAGCACTTGGACAGGGGCCACCATGGGGAAACCCTGCTCTGATGACCCAGGGCAGGGCAGGGGCTGCTGGGAGCAGGCGTGGTACTTGTGAGATAGCTGTGGGGTGAGAAAGGGGACGGGGAGCAGGCTGTATCTCCTGCAGGGCGCGTCTCTACAGCGCCTCTGGCCAGGGCCCCCTTCCCAGGACAGAGGAGCTGGGTTTTCCCCTCAGGTATTGATCAAAAACCTCCTGGCCTATGGCCTCTGCCAACTCTTCTGAAAACGTAAATGCCAGAGCACGACATTTTCCCAACTCTTATCTCCACTGCTCAGTGGTGCCCAGTTAAAGAATTAAATGAGCATGCGCACACCTGCTCCACTTCTAGACCCCAGCTTGGGCCTCTGGGCCCAGCAACGCCCCAAACCTCCCGGCCGGGCCCAGGGGCATCAGCCCAGAGCCAGCAAAGGCATGTGTGCATGGGGGGCAGGGCAGAGGAGGGACCCTGGAGAAAGGCCTTTCCCCAACAGGGACAGCAGTGCTGAGGTGCGACCTGTACCATGGCTCCCCAAAGCCATGGTCACAGATGCCCACCCTGCCTGGGCATGCCCTGTAACACTCCGGGCTCCCTGACACTCTGTCAGAGAAGAGTGGGCATGACAGCCCAGGGGACAGGAGGTGGGGGCTTGGGGTCTGGACTGGACGGCAGTCTTAGCTGCGCCCCCGCCCAGCTGTGGCCTGTGCTGACCCACAGCTCTCCACCAGCTCCACGTTCAGGCGGGAGGCATCCTTCTGCTCCCTCATGCTCACTAGAGGAGCTGCAGAGTGCAGACCCCCAGGCCCACCCCTACAGGCTCTGGAGTAGAGCAGGGGGCACCCAGAAATCTGCATTTAAGACCCCAGTTCCAGGTTGGCACCCCAGCCCTGGGGTTGGGTCAGACAGGTGATACCCCAGACGCACTCAAGGCCTGCTGGAGGGCTAGGGGCATGTTCTGACTGTCCATGTCCCTGCAAAGGCAGGTGGGATCGGGGGTCAGGCAGCCTGGGCAGGAAGGGCTTCCGGAGAAAGGACGTATGGGCTGGGCCCCAGAAGCTAGAAGGTCCAGGGCCCAGCAGAATCCAGAGCAAACCTCACCAAGCCGAGAGCTCTGGAGGGGAGCTCCCAGGACCTCTGCCATCGGGGGTCTGCTGCCTCCCCAGACAGGTCACAGGCTGACGAAGTCTATGCTGCCAGCCCCCGAGTGTCCCTGAGCCAGGGCAGCATCCCTGTGCGGGGCCCTTCACTTTAGCTCACCAGCCTGCCCAGGTGACCTGAGGGGGCCAGAATGACCTGATGGGACACCAGCAAATCATTCCGAGCAGGGCGACAGGGACCATCCCATTCTCACGCCTCACAGGCTCAGCCGGTGTGACAGCAAGGAGCGGGGACAACGGGGGGACGTCCCCACAGCTGCACCAAACCTGCCATGACAAGAGCAGCAGGGCTCCTGAGCCCGGGTCCAGCCCTGAAGGCACAGCCTTGTGCCCCCAGCTCGTCTGCTGTGCCATGGCTCAGGGGCAGGCCCCAGGGAGATCCAGGGGCCCCAGGGGCTCTCCGAGCCTGGTCACTAGCTGCAACTCTGTGGGGAGGTGCCCATGAGAATATTCTGGAGAGGGGCCTCACCTCTTGGCATACTGTGGAAGGGCCTGGCTCACCCGAGGAGCGGGGAGAAGGCAGCCCACTGGCTGGCACATGCATGGGCAGGAGCTCCAGGCAAGGTGCACACCCTGTGGGGGGACCAGGACAGGGGTCCGGGTCCCAGGAGGCACTTGGGCAGGATGTACCCTTAGTTAAGTGTCATTCCAACAACTGAGTTTCCCCTCTGGGACGTGTGGAACAATTTAGTTCCAAAAGTGTTCACTGCAGCAATTTACAAATGCTCAAAAATTTGGCAGCAGCCCAAATGCCCAACACCAGGATCCAAGAGAAATGCAGTGGGGCGTGCCTGCACGATGGGGTTCCGAGCCGTCTGCAAACCGGTGCTGTGAAAGGGGGTTCATTGCTACAAAGCATATTCATAAATACCTGAAGTGAAAGAAACACGCTGTACGTGGGAACAGAGAGGGTCTCATCTTTTCAACTATACGCTCTTTGAAGGACTGGCAGAGGGCGGTGCTGACCCTGGGCATTTGGCCCCCTTTCCCTTGGCTATATTTCCACATGTCTCTACAGTGACATGGTCACAGAGTAGAGGAAATGCTACATAGAAGGAAATAAGTCTGCTGGTGTCCACCTGTGCTCTCCCCGCGCCCCCCGCACCCCCCAAATTCTCCTGTCAATAAACATGTTACTCAAGCCAGAGAGACCTAACTCTGGGCCCTGAGGCAGGAACACGGCATCGGTCACACCCGACGTGCCACAGCCAGCAGGGACTGGTCATAAGGTACCACTCTCTGCCCCCCACCAGACAGCATACTGGAGGGACCCCTGTTCAAGCTGCAGCCACCAGGAGACCAAAGGGGACCTTCACTCTCAGGAAATCGGGGAGGACTCCATGCAGGGGCCTGGACCTCCTTGAAATATACCAGTTTATGCTGCTGTGCCTTTCGACTTGATACTCCATGTGTCTGGCATGTAGATGTCACCTGGCAAAAGTGGAGCGGGTGGATGGGTGGGTGGATGACGGATGCAGGGGAGGGAGGATGGGTGGAAGGAAGGAGGGGCAGGCAGATGGAAAACACGAATGAGTGGCTAAGTGACAGAGCGAGGCTCACAAGATCCCGGGCTCTCCTGGTGGCCGCCGAGGGCGATTTTGGCACCACAGGGCTCTTGAGCTCCTTGAGGGGCAGAGCCAACTTGGGTCTGCTAAATGATGTCTCCCCAGTGTCTCCACAGATTAGGTCCATCGGCTGTAACTCCTGAGAAATCACCTGCCTCCAATCCCTACCTCTGAATTATCAGAACGTGAGCTGCCATTTATTGAGCAGTTACTATGTACTGTGCATACGATGCGCATGAAACAAACATTACTCCTGCACATGCTATTGTCTCCCCGACCTCCCCATTTATTAGATGTGGACACTGGGGACCAAGGAGGAAAGGGACCTTGCCATAGAGCGTCACTCAGCAATAAGCAGCTGACTTAGGAACTGAACCCAGACCTCTGCGACTCAAGCCAGCGGTTCTACGTGCTGCGCCCCCTGACACACAGAAGCTGCAGCTTGCAACGAGCCTCATACTTCTCCTTGGGACCCAGACAAACCGTGTTTTCCATTCTCTTGCAGTGCCTGAGGACTACCCAGTGGATGGGAGCAGGCGTCAAGTGGGCCAGTTGTAGGCCTGGCTCATGAAACCTCCCTGCCTGTGGGGTGACCTCAAAAGCCTCCTGTTAAATATAACAAGGCAGCCAGCCTGGGTCCCTGAGAGTCTGCATGGAGCACAGTCCCCCGGCCTCCACCCCGCCGCACGCATGCACGTACACACTCACACTTGCCCACCTAGAACCTCCCTGAGGCCCACTGTCCCCCAGCAAAGCCATCAGCACCTCATTCTCCCACTGGGACTTGTTGTTTGTTTGCTTTGAAGTCTTTATTATTCTGAATATAAAAGACAGAGTCCTTTAGGATATAAGAGTTCTTTATGTGAAAACATTGTATTTTTACAAGTGGAAAAATAAATAAATACCTCTTGGAACAAAAGCTTGTATGCTAATATGTGTCATAAGTAGAGCGTTTGATGAAATGTCTACAAAGGAACACCAAGTGAACACGTGACTGCGGCATCAAGGCAATCTGCAAAGTATGAGATCTCAGTAAAGTCACAGGGTAAGTTTCTGGCTTTAATTTAGTCGGTTTTGCACCAAGATCATCCAGGCTTCCTGATGAGCAAGCACAGGCAGAAATGGCCCAGAACCACAAAGACGGACACAGGCTGGCCTTTAAAAGGGACCCAGTGCCTCTGCACGCTGGCAATGAGGTGCGCAACAGTGGGTAGATGTCTGGCCCCATCTTCTCTCCTTGCTAGCAAAGCCTGAACTTATCAGGAGGGCTTCCTGGCCCCAGATCTCCCGAAGTCATTAGGAATCAGTAAGTAGGAACCGCACAGACCAGGACATGCAGGCCTTTCTTATCAGCCCTCACCGCGTATCTGGAAACACAGGCAGGAGCCAAATGGCAAAATTATCACCCTTATTTAAATACGTTGCCCCGGAAACTCCCCTATCTGCCTGGGAATCTACAGCTAATACAGCTGCATATTCAGAAGCAAATCATTATAAATTGCGTTCTGCAGCTCTGCCTGCGTGGCCATTCTGTTTTTTTTCTCCTCAGGTCAGGAACAAGGTCAGAAAAAACTTGGGGCTGTTGCCTTCAGAATGACAAGTGGCCGGCGAGGAGTGATTAATTATGAACCACGTGCAATCACAGCTTCATATTTAAGCTTTGCCACCGGAGGAGGCTGGAAAAACAAAAGCAAGTGGGTAAACACAGCCACTTCTTGGCCACTGGCAGTGCTGGGGTGCCTGACACATGGCACTTGTCTTCAAGGGAGGTGACAGGATGCAGCAAGATGGGTGTGAGCCAGAAGCCAGGCCCCGAGGCGGCTAGGCTGCACAATGCACCACGCGGCTGGCTGGAGCCAGGTGCTGGCAGCAGCTCTGGACGATGCATGGAAGAGGGTCTGGTCGCCTTTAGAGAGAGGGTCGGAGTTCAAACATGGTTTAGGAGGAAAGAAAAAGACTGGACAAAAAGGAAAAGTCTGGATATCTCCATGTCGGCCCCCTTTCCTGCACTTGTGCTGAGCTTCTAGCAAGATTTGAAATAAAAGTCCCCAAATCTAGCTGTGCATCTTTAGTCTCAGTGGGTCTGGACCAAGACCCTCAAATGCAAGAGGGAGAAACCAGCCTGAGCCGCCTTGCCCTGCATTCTGTGGGTGCGGATGACCACCACGTGGATGGATGGGCGGATAGGCAGACAAGCAGAGAGGTGGACAGGTGGATGGGCAGATGGGTGCTGAGCACAAGGGGATCCCTGGGCCCGGGGACCTCCTGATAGAGACAGGAGGGAAGGTGGGCCCTGACAACAGCCTCACACCCCTACCGCCCGAAGTGCCCCTCCTGGAGGGGACCCCACACACCTACTGCGCCCTGGACACCCTGTGGGTGGGGCCTCCCACCTTCATGCCACCTGTCAGGGAGCAGAGCTGCCCTGTTCGCAACTAAGAAAACTGAAGCTTAGAGAGGTGGTGTGACACGACCCAGTTCTCCCAGCTGTGGGAGGGGTCCTGCTCCAGCCCAGCTCCCAACCATGTCAGAGGCCACACGAAAGCAAGGACTCTGAGCATCTGTCCCAGCCACCTCCCTACAGCCGGGACAGCCTTTGCTCTCACCTTCCCCACGGTCGGGGGGCCCAGGGACACGTGTGCTGAGCCCTGGCTCTGCTTCCTGCCCACGCTTCCTCTGAGCGGCCACTCCACCCCTTGGGCCTCACTTTCCCGCCAGCATGAAAAGCCAAGACCCTGGTCTGGGGTTCGCCGGCTCCCTATGCATCCAGGTGTCCCAGGCTCAGGGCTGATCTGAAGGCCTGGTGAGCCCCTCTTAGAGGGGGATGAGCAGAAGCCCCCATGGATGTCCCAGCTGTGAACCAGACAGTGCCCAGGGCCAGGGGAAGGTGGACAGCATATGGCGCAGGGCCTCTACAGCCCAGCTGACCCCTGCACCAAGCCCAAAACTGGAGACAGGAAGGGGGCCAGGTTCGGCTCCATTCCTCCCCAAGTTCTCCGTGTCTCCCAGGCTGCACTGCGTGGGGAGTTGAGACTTAAGTTCCCCTCCTCCCTGACACAGCATGGTCAGGCTGGAAGAGGCGCGCTGGGCGGGGGCGCTGGCCCCCAGCACCATCTGTCCTCTCCCCACTGCAGCCAGCTACAGTGGCCTGCTGCCCCAGTCAGGGAAGACGCTGGAAGGGGGAAGGGGGACCCAAGTGTCCTTGCGGAAACCAGTGGAGTTGGGAGCCGATGCAGGGTCAAGGCAGCTCACCCCTCGCTGGGGAGCCACCCCTACACCATGGGGTTCTGGAGGCCACTTCAGTGAGCAGAATCTGTGGCTCCCGGAGGGAGGCAGAAGGGGGTGGGGATGGGTCGGAGGAGGCATGACCCTAACTGGACTTGTTCATTAAGAGCCACTTGAGCCGGGAATGTTACAGAACTTACATGCCCCAAGTTATTTTAATCAAATTGCAATTTTGAGTAAAACAGCAGAGAGGCACCAACCAGGACAAAATGCCAGAGACCTGGGTTCAACTCCTAAACCTGCCACCATCTGAGCCACTTTTCTCCAGGCCCGTTTCCCTCTCTGGGACGAATGGGATCACAGTACATCAGAGACGGCAAATGCATGGCCCAGGGGGACCGACACTTCCGGGCTGTGCTCCAGGCTCGCGTCACTAAGCGATCACAGCGCTCCTTCCTGCGAAAGCCGGAGGCGGCCTCGGAGGTCTTCCTCCCATGCTGCTCCGCCTGTCCCTCTGCCTACGACACAGACCTGCATGCGAGAAGAGACCTGTGTCCGCCCTGAGAAACCCCTGGACTGGGCGGTCTCAAGAGACCCTCTGGGCACCGACCGGCTACTGTCTGTGATCTGTAACAACGAGACAAATGGTCCATGGCCGCAGGGCTGGGAGAGGACCGGACGAGAACCTGAACTTCAGCTGTTTCCAGCCAGGAAGGTTTGCAGGAGTGAGTCAGGGAAACTTAAAATCCTTAAGTGGCAGGAGCTTAGAATCTGGTCCAAATTCTTCCATTTACAGATGGGAAACCTAAAACCCAGCTCGGAAGATGTGATTTGCAAAGGCCACCCAGTAACTTCGAGGCAGAACCCGGTCCAGAGTGGGGGACGCCGTCTGGAGCTCACACCGTTGCTCTGACACAGCTTCTTGAACAAGTACAGCTGTGTGTCTGGGCCTCCTGCCACTAAAGCTTCACCAGGTGTATTTCCGTGTATTGCCTCAAAACTCCCACGAGAAACTTTTGCTGTTCTTCCCATTTTATGGAGGAGAAACTGAGTCTCAGGGGTTCATGACCGACAAGTGGGGAGCCGAGGTGGACCGAGCCCTTCACCCCAGCCCTGCCCCAGAAAGGCCAGCTCTGGATCTGCGGCCAGCAGCAGCCAGGCAGGTCGCAGACCTCATCTGCGGGCATCAGGAGCAGGGTCACTAGGTGCGGCTGGTGGGTGGGCCGGCCCTGGGCCACTCACCCTCTGAACGTGCTCACTCAGCCCCTGACAATCCCTCAGCCCTCTCAGAGGCTGCAGGACAGGAGCACAGACCGGGCCTCCCTCCCCTGGGGGCAGGTAAGAGGTGGATACAGGGGTCAGAACCTAGAGGGCCTCTGAACCCCAGGCTCAGAAGACAAGAAGCAACAGGTCGGAGGAAGGCCAGGAACCAAGATACCCAAGTCCGCAGCCTGGCGGCCTGAGTCACCGCCCTGAAGGTTCGAGAATCCCAGAGGCAGCACGGGGCCCGCCCAGGCCTTGGTGCCGGCCTGGCCTTGCAGAGCAGCACGGTGGGGCCGCGGGGGGGCCAGTCCCACGTGGAAACCGCGCTTCCCTCCTCAGTACGGTGGCCACGATGAGCCAGGGGCCAGAAAGCAGGCGTCTGCACGGCCTCTCCCCGAGTGGGTCCTCATGCCCCAGCACCCCCGACCCACCACCTGCCCCTGCCCGTTACAGCGGTCGGTCACCTCCCAGACGAGGAAACTGAGGCCCCAAAAGACGACCTCACTTGCCGGGGACGCACTGCAGAGGCAGCCCCAGGACGGAACACGGCCGTCTGACCAAAGCTCTCCCTTCAGTGTCTTCTGCATCGTCACTGAGTGAAATGCCTCCCACCTTAGACTGTAGACTTTACAATGTTTCCATGAACAGGGAATGGATTCTGCTTCTCCCCTCACTGTCCTCAGGGTGCCTAGAACCAGTGCCGGGGACATCTGGTGCTGGGATGGCACAAACCTCTGGTGCACAGTCCCGAGGGATGCAGAGCCACGGCCCCAGAGGCTGGCCCACACCCCCCAGGCAATCACACCATCGCCAGGCAAGCTGGCAGTCCCACTCGGTCACAGCCCATGAGCAGTGCCCAGAGCATGATGCCCAGCAGGAACCTCCTTGAATGAACGGATGCAACAGTGAGCCTGGGCCCCCACCTGCAGCCCTGGCCCCGACCCCCAGCTTGGGCCCTGACCACCAGTCTGGGCCCCCACCTGCAGCCCGGGCCCCAACCCCCAGCCTGGGCCCTGACCACCAGCCTGGGCCCCCACCTGCAGCCCGGGCCCCGACCCCCAGCCTGGGCCCTGACCACCAGCCTGGGCCCCCACCTGCAGCCCGGGCCCCGACCCCCAGCCTGGGCCCTGACCACCAGCCTGGGCCCCCACCTGCAGCCCGGGCCCCGACCCCCAGCTTGGGCCCTGACCACCAGCCTGGGCCCCCACCTGCAGCCCGGGCCCCAACCCCCAGCTTGGGCCCTGACCACCAGCCTGGGCCCTGACCACCAGCCTGGGCCCCAACCTACAGCCCATGCCCCGACCCCCAGCCCGGGCCCTGACCCCCAGCCTGGGCCCTGACCACCAGCCTGGGCCCCCACCTGCAGCCCGGGCCCCGACCCCCAGCCTGGGCCCTGACCACCAGCCTGGGCCCCAACCTGCAGCCCACGCCCCGACCCCCAGCCTGGCACTGGGTTCAGAAGTTACCCTGCTGCCTCACTGGATCCTCAACCACCTGAGGAAGTTGGCGTTACTGTGCCCCTTGTCAAATGAGGAAACTGAGGGTCAGAGTGGTCACCTGCACACCGTGGCAGAGAGGGCTGAGAGCCTGGAGGGTCTGGTGTGCGCCTAGCGCCGTTCAAGGCGACACTCCCGGGAGGACCAACTCTGCCTCCTGGCTGGGCCTGTCCCTGGAATCCCTCTCCCGGTGTCTCCGGCTCCTCCGCTCCAGGTGCTGGGCCTCACCATCTGTCAAACCGCCAGCTTTCTAACGGGGAAGAGGTACCAGCAGCCGTTACCTGGAGAGGGCCGACGGGTTTCAGAGCTGCTTCATTGCCCTGCCTGATTAATGGCCATTTTAACAGGAAGGGGAACAAAAACTGTGTCTCTTACACCATGGCAATAATTTATCAATACACACACTCATCTCTGAAGCGATGACTTGGCGACTCGGTTATTGAGCACAGCCGCAGCCCCAGCGCACTGAGGAACGGGGATCTCTCCCGCCGCATCAGCTGCCACCCGCCCCTTGCTCCCGGCCGGCAAAGACAGCCTTTGAAGCACTTGGCATCCTGTGCCCTCACCCCGAGGGCACCTTCTCCGGGCTGCCTGGTGGCCAGGGGCTGCGGCCCTGCTCCCAGCAGGTCCAGCCGCGGAGGGGCTCCCCGACCCGTGACCTTGGCACAGGGCTAGGCTCAGTGCCACCGCTGTTGTCTGTCTGGTCGCTCCCAGCAGTGCCTAGGGTGGCCACCTCCACGGACACCCCACAGGACAGCAAGCAGGCTCAGGCCTGATCGGGGCGCCGTCAGCACTGCAGGGGCTGCCGGCCGGTGGGAGGACAGCCTCCAGCAACCACACGAATTACGGGACAGCTGCAAATCCAAGCACTTCCATGGTTAGATGGGTGTTTCTGGGAAGACCTGACAAGCTGAGCATCAGGAAAGGCTGTGCTGAGCCTGAGGGGGTCCCCATTCACCCCCAGGCACACCCACACGGCTAAAGGGGGCATCCTAGTCATGATCACCACTCTGCCCCCACTTCTCTCACCACCAAGTCCTCTGTGGCTCCCCGTCAGGGCCAGAGGGTAACCTTTGCTGTGGGCTGAATATCTGTGTTCCCCTGAATTCCTATGTTGAAGCCTTAACCCCAATGGGATGGTGTTAGGAGGTGGGGCCCTCGGGGTGATCAGGTCACGGGGGCAGAGCCAGTGCCTTGTGAGGAGAGACACAGAGAGACGATCTGCCCCTGCCCCCCGAGGACACAGCAAGGGCACAGCCGGGCTGCAAACCCCGCGGAGAGCCCTCAGCAGGGCCCGGCCATCCCGGCCCCGACTCCAGGCCGCCGGCCTCCACAGGTGTGAGCAATGAATGCTCACGGTTGAGGCCGCCCAGTCTGCAGTGTTCTGTCTGAGCAACTGGAGCTGCCTTACACGCACCACGGAGAGATGACCTCTGCCGACCCTGCCCACCACCAGCCTCCGTAAAACCCCGGGGAATCCACACCTCAGGAGGCCCCCAGGGCAGCAACCAGGCCCCCAGCCCACACCAGGAGGCCCCAGCTGGGCCAGCAGCCTTGGCTCAATGGTGCCACAGTGGGTGGGGAGCCTGGGGGAGAGGCTCACAAGGGAATCCAGTCTTTAACCCCTGCAGGAGGAAGCAGGGCTGGGCACTCTAAGGCCACCCTGCTGCCCTGGCTGGAGCTGGGCCCCTGCCGCCACCACCTGGGGTGCCCCATGGCACAGCCTTCTGGAAGGTCCAGAGGGCCAGAAGTGGTGTCACAAAACCTTGCTTTGCATCAGGCTATAGTCTGTCCCCAAAATCTCGACAGCCCTAAACTCTGGGGCGCAGCCCCTCATCTGTGATGTGGGATGACGACACCACAGTGAGGGTTCTCATTTCCTCACCCATGTGTGCAACAGCATTCAGAGAACAGCTACCAAGTGCCCAGCACTGCAAGGGACAAGGGGCCAGAGGTGGCTTCTGGAACTCACAGGACCCATCAGGTGCTCAATGTTACAGGGCAAAGGATGGACTGGCTAGCAGGATAAGAGCACCCGCATAGGGCCACTTGAAGCACAGTGTGGGGGGAATCAAGGAAGGCCTCCTGGAGGAGGTGCCACCCAACCTGAGACCTGAGGATGAACAGAAATTAGCTGGGTGGCAGGTGAGCATGCATCAGACATGGGCACATACAGAGAGGCCACATTCCCACAGGACGACCGTGGGGGGCAGCCCCTGAGCAATGCTTCGGCTGTGACACTGCAGAACCCACTCGCCTTTCTGAAGCCATATGGGCCCTGTGCCCCAGAAAAGTCTCAGGTGATATTTCCTTCCCTTGTGCGAAGCTCCAGGCTGCTTCTGGGAAAACAGCTCCATCTTAATTCCTGCTTAATCCTGGCCCATCAGGGGACCTCCTGCACCAGCCGCTTTGTGGATTTTCTCCTACCTAAGGGGAGGACTGAGAAATGCTTGCTGTCCAGGTTAGATCCTCTATGACCACGGGGAGAGAAAACGCACAGGCCGGCCTGAGATGGAGGAGAGAGCTGAGCGGCTGCCTGGGGCAGCCAAGGAAGGACCCTCCTGCTGCCCCAGTGCCAGGGTCCCGGCATTTGCCCCGCCTGGCTGGGCACCAGAGCCGGCAGGACACAGAACACAAGGATGCTGCTCCAAACAGGAACCTTGTCCTTAAGACAGTAAAACGGGGGCTGCCAACTGTCAAGAGCCCTGAGGGGCCCTGGGGACGTGATGTCAGGTGGGGTCCTGGTCAGAGGAGGGCATCAGGGAGAACGAAGGGGATCCGAGCACAGCGGGGACTCAGTCGGTAAGCCCGTACCCACCCAGGCTGATTGGCTGTGACCCACGTCCCAGGCAAATGTGAGATGCTAATAACGGGAAGTGGGGGGGCGGGCTCCCCACTACCTTCTCCACTTGCCTATAAATCTTAAACTGCTCTAAAAAATAAAGTCCCTTTAAAAGGGAGGCTGTCCTTGGGGATGGAAGGGCAGGCCACTCAGGGCCCCAGCCTGTCCTCTCTCTAGGCTGCCGGCTGAGGAGGTACAGAGGCAGACGAGAACAGGGACTGGACCCTCGAAGGCCTCTCCATGCAGGCGGCGGCGGCAGCTGCACTCACAGACGTGGGCATGGCAGGTGCTGAGGGGCCATGGCCCAGCCTGCCCCCAAGAGGTCCAGGGGGCCCGCAGCCTGTCCCAGCCCACAGCCCGATTGGCCGAGTCAGGCTCTGAACCCAAGCCTCGGACTCTTCCTGCAGCGGCGGGGCTGCAAGAATTATGTTCCCATCCAACCACCTCTGAGACATGGGCTCAGAACGCAGCGGGATGAAGCCTTGTGCAGGCTGGGCAGGTGTGCGGGATGACCTGAGGCCAGGCCCCTCCCAGCGTGTTCTGGGTTATCCGGTATCCATGAGGTCCCCCGGGGAAAGGAGCTGGTCTGGCTCAGTAACCCCGGGGCCACAGCCCCCCCACCCCCCGTCAGGGCACGGCCGACAGCCAGAGGAGGGGCGCTGCTCTCTGCACTGGCCCTATGGATCCCCGTCATGTCTCCAGCCTCCTAAGACTCAACAAAGGCTCCTTAAACAGTTTTCCCGGAGGCATGAGCAGAGGAAGTGGGTGGAGAGGAGAGAGTACAGGGCCTCGGCCCTTGAATAGCACCTTCCCTGCCTCCTCAGGGCAGCCGGGAGCACTGGGAAGGGAGCAGGTGCAGAGCCACACCACAACGGGGTCAGCGGGTCAGCGGCCCAGCGGGACCCCCAGGGCCCCAGCAGCCACAGGACCACACGTAAGCTGCCAGGGGTTTCAAGGGGCATTCTAGTGCATCTAAAGCCAAACGTGTAATTCAATATTCTGTAGTTTCATCCCAGACAGGAATTAATTATTTAACGTCCCATCAAAAACAACTCCATCCTGTGCACTGATTCTGATGAGACACTTCCTTCCCCACCCAGGCTGACGTCACAGCACACCGGGGAGAAGGCCGTTTGGGCCAGAAGCCAGCAGCACGTGCTGAACACCTATGATGTGTCACACAGGCCCTGCACCTTGGCACGGCCCTGGGTCCAGAGTCACCGCATCTCACCTGGTGCCTGGCAGGTACCCATAGAGGATCTGGGGTTACAAGGGAGGGCATTAAGATTTCAACTGCCTATTTGAGGGATGCACCATGATATACACAGTGCATGAAGCAAGGGCAGGGAGAGGCAGTCACCCCCACACCTACGCGGCAGGTCCCCGGTGAGGTGTGGAGGTCCCCAGTGGACAGACAGGCCAAGCCCTTGCTCCCTGGAGCTCTCAGAGATTCCAACCTGTCCCCTCTCTGTCAATAAATGGAGAGCAAGGAATGAACATGTGAGTTGCAGACTGAACCCAGCAGCCAAGGATGTGGAAGAGGGGAGGGAGTTGGAAGCGGAGGCGGTAGAGGCTCTTGTGGGTAAGACGGAGGGGAAGGCCTCTCTGAGGACATGAGGCATACCTAAAATGCCACCGACAAACATCTCAGACGCCACTGCAGCTCCCCTGCCCATGTTTCTTCTTCTCTGGCCCAGCTGGGCCACCCCTTCCTCTAGGCACAAACCAGCCCGAGCTACTCTCCTCTCCTTTGCCACAGTCCCCACCATTCCCTGCTGTCTGCACCTCCCATACCATCACTCTCCTCCTCAGATGGCCCCTCTGGGGACAAGGGGCTGGGGTAGATGTGGCTGGGCTTGGATCACAGGGACAGGACCAACTAAGGGGCTTGGACGTCACCTTGGAGGTCACACAAAGGCAAGAAAGGTCACGAGGGAGGCAGGATACAGAGCCTAAGAGGGATGCCAGGCAAGGCCAGCCTGGGGCACCCCACCACGCGGACAGCCCGTCTGCCCTGCACCCCTCACTAAGCCCCAAAGTGTGGGCTTCTCAAAGGCAAAAGTCTTCACAGCACCCAGGGGCCAGTACTGCCAGGGCCCAGCACAAAGGACAGGCCACCTGGATGTGCTAACAGCCAACTAAGGCCTGTCCTGGGTTTTAGGGGTTCCCCAAATTCATATATTCTCAAACCTCAAAATATGACTTTATTTGGAAAAAGGACCACTGTGGATGCCATGAGTTAAGCTGAGGTCCTTCTGGAGCAAGGTGGCCCTTCATCCGAGGACTGGCGTCCTTACAAGAGACTCAGAGACATGGGGGTGTGGGTGACAAGCTTTGTGAGGACGGAAGAGGGGGGGCGATGCAGCCACATGCCCAGGGCTGCCAGGAGATGGGAGGCACAGGAAGGACTCCCCCAGAGCTGATGGGGGGAATGTGGTCCTTTGACACCTGGATTTCAGGCTTTGGCCTCCTGAACTGGGAAAGAATGAACTTCAGTCGTAGACCTCCTATGTATGGTGCTCAGTAGGGCAGCCCCAGGACCCTGATACAAGGCCGAGGGTCACAAACACTGGCGCCAAGGTTGCGTGCACCTTCAAGCAGATGGACACCTAAATGTTCGGGATCAGAGTGCCACAGGGTGACACTCGGGGGCCATGGGAGCCCCCTGCAGCAGAGGAGAGGACAGCCAGCCACCAAGGCAGGGCTCCCCGAGGAGGCGACAGCCAAGAGGCCCAGAGGACGTCGCCCAGGCAGGAGAGCGGTCCAAGCAGGAATCAGACTTCTGGAGGCCCCTGACCCCCTGGGGTCAAGAAGGGGCCCCACGTCCAGCCTGTGCTGGGCCTGGCCCCCAGCGACCCTCCTTCCCCGGACACAATCTCCCTCGGCTCCAGCCCTGGGCCCCTGCCTCTCCGCGCTCTGCATCCTCTCCTAAGTCACAGGGAGCAATGTTCCCAGAGCCCGAGAAAGGCTCCATGTCCCCCCACACCACTCCTCAAGCAGATGGACCATCATTCGCTCATTTTATGCTCCCCTGATGAATAGTCCTAGTAATAGGCGGTGACACTCCGCACAAAGCTGATGTCTGGCACCACTCAGGAACATTGCCCAGGGAGACAGCATGCCCATGCCTAGTGGGGCAGGAAAGGGGCAGAGCTCATGGGATGGGGGGCAGGACCAACTGGACGGGGCCCAGAGCCGGCAGGCGACCCCCCGCAGAAGCTCAGGCACTTAGCGTCAAGAGGAACACACGGACCAACGCGGAGCTGAGGACGGTCCCCACTGCCGGCTGGCATGCCCCCCCAGCCCATGCAGGGGTGCTGTGCAGGAGGCAGGGGTGGGCCACCACCTGGGGAAGTGAGCGCCCCACCACGGGCAGGCGCTGCGCTGGTGCTGGCATTGCATGGGCAATCAGACCAGAACACCTCCCACGCCCAAAGCCACTAGGAAGGCCAGGTACACCCAAAAAGCCTCATCCAACACCCAGGGACGACTGACAACTTTGCTTAAATTGGTTCTAGGAGCTCTCGTGGCCAGGGAAAGAGAATTCAGAATGAATGGTAAGCTTCTGGGACACTAGCAACCAAAACCAACCTAAACTCCCCCCCACACGCTCACACTCACACACACTCAGACACACAGTCATACACTACTCACTCTCTCACACACACACACACACACACACACATGACAGAGCCACCAGTGTACTCATAGAAGCACCCACATGAGCATCAGCACATTCCATGCCACCCTGTGCCCTCTGCCTTTCCCGGGGCCCTCATCTGCCCCCTGGCCTGACCTTAGCCCCTGCAAAGCGCCCCTCCAAGGGCGCACACCCACATGTCCCCTAGGCGTCTACAGGGTCATGGACGGCCCACCTTTCTCTGTTGATTGATTAGGGCAGCAACGAGCACCCTGTGGGGTGTGGAGAAGATCCCCAGGTGCTCAAAAGATGCTACCCACGTCCGTCTGTCTCTTGACCCGGGAGCCAAAAATTCACCAGCTAGCCACGTACATCAGATGCCTTTTTACATGTACAGATACTTCTGTAAGAAGTTTATGTAAACACACACACACATACACACAAAACAAAACAAACACAAAAGCCTCTAGCTTTAAATCTAAAAATTCCAGAAATATTTACTCATTCAAAAACATACAGCTCTGGGCCCTCATGAACTCAATGCGCATGAGGACACGGAACGCCGCAGAAAGAAGTGTCCAGGCTGGGCAGCACGCCGGGCCCCGAGCCCTGGCTTCAGGCCTGCACCGGCCGCCCGGCCCCAGTCCAGCAGGAAGAGCACAAGAGGGCCCCCACGGAAGGGTTGGGCTGCCCACGACTTGCACCCTCATCCCCACAGGCATAGGGCCTCCAATTCCTCCAGGAGGGCCTCTTCCACTTCAGGTCCGTGACCCTGCGTTGACAGGCAGTCAGGATAGTCCTGCTTCTTCTGGAGCCTTCTCTCCAGAGGCTTGGGAGACACAATCCATATTCACCAAAATGTGTGTCTTTTCTGCAGCAGCAGCTTCACTGGCTCAAAGTGCCCTGCAATTCTTCCAAACCCATGAGCCGCTTGGCCCAGGACAGCCCAGCCATGCGGAAGGCGCGGCCCCAGCGGCCACCTGCTTGGCCCACATCCAGCGCAGCGGGAGTGCCCGCACCACCGGCCTTGCTTCTCTCTCCTGGTCAAGGCCTGTGCGTTCAGGCGTTCTGTCACGCGATGAGCAGCTGAAGCCCAGCAACCTGCATCTCTCAGAGCTCTTTAATTCCCAAACAGGTTTTGATCCGAGGTAGCAATGCCAGTCCAGAGCCGCTGATGCCCCCATCTCACACCGCAGGAGCGTTTGATTTCCGATCACGTGGCAGGCAGGCACCCTGCCCTGGCTGGTCCCACGTCCTCAGGGTGGCAGGTGAGACGTGACCCCTGAGTGACATGTGACAGGGACCAGTGTCTGCTCTGCACAGAGCCGGCCAACCACTGCCCACACTGGGCACTGACAGCACAGAGCCGGCCAACCACTGCCCACACTGGGCACTGACAGGCTACAGCCACAAGCAGCCATCGGCTCAGCGCTGGTGACGACGAGGATGGCTCCTGCCTGACACACAGAGGCCTCACATCCATGTCCGAATCCTGCGTAGGATCCAAACAATCCATCACCAGCTCTTCAAAACTATAGTCATGTGGCAGCGGCAGCAGGAAGGAGCTCAGCAGACAACATTTACTCCACACCCCAGGCTCAGGCCTGTCACCCACGCCCAGGACACAAGGGGCAGCCATTCTAAGGCTCCCGCAGTGGGTAGGCTGTGCAGGCGCAGCTCCTTAGGACCTTCTGCTCCCTAACCCTGGGGCAAAGGCCCAAGTGCCCCCAAGGCTCTGTGGGGGTGGGCCTGGTGCCAGGTCAGGGTTTTAATCTGTGGCCTGCCCCAGAATGGGTGCAGCTGGTACCCCAACAGTAGGTGGAGTACGTCACGGGCCATCCCTGCCCAGGGGCCGTCCACACCCAGGTGGGTACCTGAGCGCAGGTGAGGCACCTTCAGAGGCGTGTCCCTGTCTCCGATGGTCCAATCAAAGGGTCCCAGGCCCTCGCACCTCATGAAACAGGAGCTTAATGCTACTTGATGGGCCTTGGAGAGCCATGAAATGGGCACCCTCAAGAGGAACCGACCCTCCCAATGACAGATGGGGTCCACCCAAGATGTCCTCTTGCCCCAGGAGCCCCCATCAGGGCCTGCCTGCCCATGCCCTTCAGTGCGACAGTGCGTCCCTGGGGTTCCCACAGGCTCATTCAGCACTGGATCCCCAGGGGCTGGAGTCAGGTGTGGAGCTAGAGCAGTTCTGGGGGCCCAACCTGTGACCCACAGGCCAGCACTCCCCAGGGATGAGGGATCTGCATGGTGGTGGGCACCCGGCAAGCCCCCCGAGGCTCAAACCTACAGCAGCAGCCTGGTACCTGGCATGGGCTGGAGAAACGCTCAGGAGCAGCCTGGCCCAGCGGAGAGCCACGTTCCAGAGGCAGCCTGCCTGGATTCCGTCGGCCCTGCCACCTCCTGGCCATGGCACCCTGCCTCAGTTTCCCTCCTAAAAGAAGGCTTAGGGCACAATTAGTGCCTGTCTCAGGGTCACTGTGGAAACTGGACACACGAAGGGCCACTGCTTGCACGAGGAAAGTGCCATTAGGTACAAGGAAGTCCACCATTGTGAGTAATTACTTGTCCTGAACTTCAGGTAAAGCTAAAGATGCTCTTGGGAATGGACAGAAAGAAAGCCTTTAAGGAAGGAAGGAATCTGTGAGCCCACAGCTGCTCAGGGGCAGCTCTCAGGGCACATGCGGGTGAGCCGTCCCCACAGGCTACCCTGGCATTGCTGAGCTGACCCCACACGCTGCAGCATTCAGTCCCTTGCCGCCCACCTCAGTGCCTCCACGTACGGAGCTGGGCCTCTCAGAAGGCCAAGTGGGCGTGAACCTGGCCTGCACAGGCCTAACATGTGATCTGCACCCTGGTTTCCCGTGCCTCAAGCAGAGGGCTCCCCTCCCCAGGCCTGGCCCTCGCACCCCAGGAGAGGCACAGCTACCCGTGGCCCATGCCTGCCCAATGCCAGGAAATGCCAGGTCAACTGGGCGGACATTCAGGCGAGCAGGCACTGTGAGTCCTAACAGGCCTGGAACTACCTGCAGACGCTCCTGGTTGATGGCTGCAGCCAGTCAGGGCACTGCACCTCAGCCAGCAGCCACCCATCTGGGGCCGGGATCCGCAGGGGCCCTGCCCACAGCCTGTGCCAGGTTGGCGGGAAGCAGGAATGTCGAGGGGAACACGTGTGCCGGGCGCTTGGTTCTCGCCGAGCCTCCCTCACCCACGGCCCGGCCCGATCCAGCGAGCCTGGGGAGCAGCGGGTCGGGGGCTCAAGGCCCTGTCTGCCGGAGCTCTGGCCGGGGAACAGCAGGGGCCTCACCCCAGATGGGAAGGGACCAGGCTGCATCTCCTCTCCCCCCTGTGCCCGGGGCCCTGGGTCGGGGTCTGGGAGGCCCGCGTGTCCAGTGGGTGCAGGCAGGCCCCCAGGGTGCGGGAGCAGCCCGTTCTCCCCTGGGCACTCCTGACAGTGTCGGACTGAGGAAAGGTTCATCCTGCTGGCCGCGCACATCACAACGGCCTGGGGGGCCGCCAGCCGCCTGCAGCCACCCTGAGAGACGACCTCTCCAAGCACAAAAGCCTGTGTCCACGCCAGTGCTCCCCACAAGTCCACTGGGATCACAGAGGCAACGCGGGGGTGTGGCCCAGGTTCCCAAAAGGCAGAGGCATGTGGGGTGACACTGCCCGCCAGGCCCCTTTTCATCTGTCCAGGCCCCGTGAGGACAGGACTTTCTTTCCCAGGTCACCCAGATGGGCAGCTGGGGACTCAACCCGAGAGGGTCCCTGGACTCAGGCCGACTCAGAGGGGAGCCACCGGGCAGTGGCCCGGCAGAGGTGAAGGAGAGCAGGGCCCCTGCCCTCCTGGGGGTGGGGGTGGGATGGGGCAGGGGCCATCTGCCAGGCCCGTTCTTTGGGAAGTGACCTCCGCACCCACACAGATCCCTCAGGGACCCCGTGCAGAAACTAGCTGCCTGGAAGCATAAATAACACACCCCAGGGATGGAGACAGTGAGGCCCCCATAGCCACCCCCCCGTGGGGGGAACAAAGCAGGTCCCAGCTGCTCTGAGCCCACCCACCATTCCCAGGGAAGGGGCGCCCAGGAAGAAGCCAGGATTTCAGAGGTAAGGACGTCCGGGCCCTGAGAACTCTCTGGGTGCTATGAACTCACCTCTGGAAGAACAGTGATTACCAGCCAGCAGCCAGACCCCTGTCCCCGGGGGCCCCACTGCCAGAGCCGAAACGCCCCCAGAGCCCCAGGAGGTGCTGGGAGAGCCACTCTCCCTTTGTGAAGACACCAGTAGAGACCCCCAGACCCTATAAGCGCACGGACAGCAGGGGTGGAGCAAAGGGACCTGTGCCAGCCAGGGACCAGCCCGTCCCCCTCCCTCATCATGTCCCCATGTGCCCCTAGGAAGGATGGCGAGGCCTGCTGAGAGAGGAGGTGACTACCCACGGTCACCTGGGTGTGACGGCACTGGGGCCACCCCGGGAACCCCAGCCTCCTACCCAGGACAGGCTGGAAGGGGAGGCGAGGTGCGTACCAGCCTCCTGCCTGGAGGAAGAGGAGGAGGGAGGCCCCGGGAGGCGGAGCAGAGACCCCACGGGCAGGGGGCAGGCGGGCAGGCAGCGCAGAGGCCGGGGGAAGGGGCTCGGGGCGACCTGGGGATGAAAGCCCTCCTGGGGCCTGGAGAGACAGCAAGGTACCCGGAAGTCAGCATCCAGACCTACCTCTGCCCTTCAGAACACTGACCGCACACCTGCCGCCCTGGATTCAGATGAGGAAGGTGCTGGAAGTTCAGCCCCGGAGCGGGCGCGGTCAGACCTGGACTCCGGCCCCAGCGGCGTAAGGTCCCTGTCGTGGGGTCCTGAGGATGTCTGATCAGGCTCCTCATCCCCCACCTGCCCCAGGTGAGGTCTGGGCCTGGCCTGCCTTCTGCAAGAACCCTGCTAAGTTATTGAGCTGGGGTCCCCTACCCCTGCGTCTCCTCTAAATGATTTTCTATCTGCTTTGGGGCTCTAAGTCCCCAAGTACCCACGCGGCACTCGGACCTGAGCCGGTTCTACACTGAAATCTCTTTTCCACTCTTTCAACAGTCCTGAGAAAATCTGTTTTTACCCCTGTAACCACCGTCCAGGTCTTTGACAGACGGTGGTGACGGCTGCTCAACTAAGTGAGTGCCACAGGCCCGTACACTTCAAGACGGTGAGCAGGTGCATCTGTGTTATGTATATTTGGCTGCAGTAAAAATAAAAGCCGCTGTGGGTGAGCACACGGGGCAGCACCTCGCAGCCCACCGGCCCTTTTGAACAAAGGCCAGGGACATGCTCCCCCTCTTCCTAACAGGCTGGGGGAGGGGGGGCATGGACCCCACATGCATCCATCTGGGTCACCCACAGCGGTTTCCACAGAAACCACTACATCCGTCCGGGGACACAGGCAGGCTTCTCGAGCCTTCATGCGCATCTCAAGTCCCAGCCCTACTGCAGCGAGAAGAGACGACATCCTCCCAAGTGTCAAAGCTACACAGACCCAGATTGTACCCCAAAGCTACACAGACCCAGATTGTACCCCAAAGCTACACAGGCCCGGACTGTACCCCAAAGCTACATAGACCCAGACTGTACCCCAAAGCTACACAGGCCCGGACTGTACCCCAAAGCTACATAGACCCAGACTGTACCCCAAAGCCACACAGACCCAGATTGTACCCCACTTGGCATCATGGGCCTCAGCTATTCAATTCGTTTCAGAAAGTGCCATCCCGTCAGCTGGCTTCAAGACACTTAACATCTAACTTTCAGATCTAGAGAGGCCGCCATTAGCAAGATTAGCCGTACGCACACACAATTTAATTTTCCTCCTCTGCAAAACAGAAGTGACTCTTCCCCCAGTAAAAGGATGCTGCCCCAGGCGAGCTGGTTAACTCACCCAGGAAGGAGACACATCACCAGCATTTAAATGAAGTGCCATCTGAGCAGGACCCCGTACCCACGGGAGAAATGCTCTTGGCCCTGGCCTTCCCTGAGGTGAGGGGGCAGGGGCATCCTGGGACAGGCCAAGGGGAGAGAAGGGCCTAGACTCCGAGTGGGGAAGGGCCTCAGACACCCTCCTCTCTTCTGCCCCCCGTTTGGGCAGTGAAGGCCTGTACAGAGGGGAAAGACCACAGACCAGGGGCCAGAAAAGCCTGGAACAGATGCCCTGTATCCAGGACGATTTACCTGCCATCTCTTGGCCTAGGTTCCTTATCCAGGGAATGAAATAATCAGGCCCCCCACCATAGTGGGTGTGCTGAGGACAGATGGGGGTGTGATGTCCTGGACAGACCCCAAGGCATTAGAGCGCAGACATTTGTGTATAAGACATTTCATTTAGAAAAATGTAATTTCTGCTTTCTCCGTCCCCCTGTTGAGCCTAATCAGGCTTTTCAAATGTGACAGTGCTTTATTAATGCTTCTGGTGTTAATACTGATACAGGGGTGGGGACCCTGCAGCTTCCCCCAAGAACTTGGGCTGGAATATTAGTGTTCCCTATAAATAATACATGACCTGAAGGGGCCACTCCAGGGAGGACCCCACGAATCGTCTAGGCAGTGAGAAGAGCTGCCGACCCAGCATGGGGAGCGAGGTGCGGCCCGTGAACGGCATCTGGACACACGCATGCACAGAGGGCGACGCCCCTGGGCTGCAGCACATGCAGACACGCACAAGGCGACATCCTGGCGTGTCTGCAAAGTGTAGAACCTTGCAGGTGGGCCAAGGTTTTAGGGGTGGAAACAAGGATGTGAGCCAAAGCCAGGAGCCCAGAAGACGGTTCCTTCTGTGGGGTCAGGCAGGCCTGGCCTTGAACCCAGCCTGTGTAACCACACACAGCAGTCTCTGCCTTGGTCTCCCTGCTGGTAATAAAGGGGCTGATGGAGTCCACCTCATACCGGCCTTTGGACTCAAGCAGTAATATTTGTGACAAGCCCCACAGTGAACACACTGCCGTTTTCAACTCCTGATCAGAATTCCTCCCTTCAAGAAAAGCAGAGGAGAAACCCCCGAGGGAGGGAGGGAATGGGAGCTTAACCATCCCACCACTACATCCCTTCTCCACCGTCCAGGGAGCATGGCTGCAGATGGGTACAGGCTGCCCGGGAAAAGACCTCACTTCCCATCCTGCCCACAAGATGTGGCCTCACAGCCAAGTTCTGGAAATCAGGTAGGAAGCAAGGGCTGTGAGGAGGGCCCCTGCTCCCCTTTCCTTTTTCTTGCACAAGGAATGGAATGTGGATGCTAGGGCTGAAGCCGAGCAGCCATTCTGCACCAGGAGGTGGAGCCACACACCGGGAACCGGAACGGGGACAGCGGAGCAGGGGGACCTTCAGAGCCTGAGGCACCGAACACCGTGGGCTGCCTGGACGTGCCGATCCAGTTCTACAGAGCCTCCTGTTGCAGCAGCTGCACCCACTTCACCACCAGCCACTCTGTCTCCCCCAGCCAGCAAAGATGGGCTGTCTTTCATACCCAATGTGCAGCACCATTCAGATCGCCTCATCTGCCCTTGGGCACTTTCTGGTCTGACAGGGGGGCATTGGTGGCACAGAGACCCTAGCTGGCCAGGAGGAGATTCTTCCAAGCTGCCAGCCACCCTCTGGGGGTCCAGGCAGAGACATACCCAACCCGCCCCCTGAGGCTTCCCCAGGGGTCAGTGTGCCCAGGAGCTTGGCACAGAGGGCCACACAAGGGCTGCTTGTCCTCCCTCTAGTGAGAACACTTCAGACACAGTGCCCACACCTCACAGGAGCTGCCGCAGAAATGAAACAGGAGGCATGAGTGGCCTTATCGGGGGCTGAGGCGTGAGCCTGACCCACCCCTCGCCCTGTGCCCCGGACATACGACTCAGCTCCCCAAACCTCCATGTCCTCACCCAAGACAGGGGTCAGTGATGGAGGAACAAAGGGGGTCCAGGGCAGAGGCTTTCAGGGGAGCAAGGGGCTGTGGAGGTGCTGGGGGGGGGGGACGGAGAGGGGTGCAGGGAAGGATGCAAGGAGGAGAGGAGGCAGGGGTTCAGGGGACAGGGAGCAGGGCGGGAGGCAGACAGTCCTGTGGGAGGGCTGGCAGGTAGCAATGGGGAGAGGCTGCAACTCCGGTGGGTCTACGGGGCCATACCGTTTGGACTCAAGGGCCATCCTGGTTCGGGAGCAGAGGTGAGCAGCTGGTGAGCTGGGGACTGTCCTCTGAACACAGGCGTGTTTATTCTGGAAACGCGGAGCAGGAGGCGGGGGCAGGACGGGAGTATGGACATCTTTCAGAGAAGGTTCACACCAGTCTATAAACACACACTGGGGATTGACTTACGTCACTTGCCCAAAGCCACTCAGCCCTGGAGGCCCAACAGTCAGCCTGCAAGGATTCCCGACAATTCCCCAAGCGCAAGGCAGGGCCTGGCCAAAAGGCAGCCAGGCGGTCATCCAGTGTGGACGTCTGTCCGGGGTCTCGTGCTGGAATTAGACGTCAGCACGGGGTGGAGCCGCCCATGAGGCTGTCTGAGGGACGCTGGCAGGAGCCCAGGACCAGCACAGGGTGGCCTGAGGAGGGGACGCAGACAGTGGGGTCACAGAGTGGGCGTGAGTCTGGGCTGGGGCTCAGAGGCTGCCCAGCTGCAAACACAGGGCTGGGCTCAGCCCTCCCACCAAAAGAACACTTCTAAACCCTTTTAAGGAGGAAGAGTGAGAAACAAGCCATTTGTACCCACGTAGAACGTGCCCAGCCAGCTGGCCTCACGTCGGCATGGCTGTGCAACCTGCCCCAGAACTGGGGTCTGTGTGACAGGGGACAGAGCCGTCAAAGCAACAGCAGACACCCCTCCCTCATTGCAGCCTGTGCACTGCACCCGCCCATCCTGGCTGCAGCTGAGCAGCCTCAGGGCACTGGAAGGGAGGCAACGGCTGTGCTGTCCCACGCCCTGTCTACCCAGGCCAGGTCACCAGGCGGGGGCTTGGGGTCTGATGCACAGGCCACCCAGGGCCCTCCGCTGTCCAGGCCGCTCCTCGCTCAGCTCACCTGGAGCCCACTGCTCTGGGACCAGACTAGCAAGGGCTCTGGGAGGGAGGCGGGGGGTGTTCTGACTCCCATCCCAGACCCCTGGACCTCCACTGCCCGTCAGAATTCTGGAATACTGGAGGGGTGGATGCCCTAGAGGTGCTCTCACCCATTCCCCCGGCTTTACTCCCGCCCCACCACGTTCAGAGTTTAAAGTGCACCCGGAGGACACGAGTCACCGCAGAGGCAAAGGTCAGAGGGCTGCTGACACCGGGCCTGGGGTGACTCATGCAGGACACCGGAGCTCTGCCAACCCAGGCTGAGGGCACTGTGGCCAGCGGGAAACCATGGGATCAAAGCACCCTGCCAAGGAGAACCATTTTACACATCCTCTGGGCCCCAAGGAGGGCCCCCACACCACTGCTGGGACATCCCAGGCAGCTCTCTACAAAGCGGCCATTGGAGAAATCTGTCCCTCGGATCCCAGGACGGCACAGCCTACCGAGGTCTCCCTGTACCTGGGGAGGTAAGGAGCGGAGGCGAGGAGGGGAGGCCAGGAGGGAGGCAGGGGCGCAGAGCCCCAAACCAGGGGAGGGCAGGCCGTGTGGGCCGGGAGGACGGAGGGCAAGCCCTTCCGCCACCTACTCCAGGGTCACGAAACCCTCCGATACCCCGGGGAGGGCTGTGGGCCTCCCCGCAAGACAGTGTACCCAGGAGGCCCAGGAACCCAGGTCCCCTCTCCCCCAAGAGGAGAGTCGCCTCTGACACCTGCCTGGGTCTGCAGCGATGGCAGGTACAGTGCTGCCCCGAGCAAGCCCTGCACCCTGAGTGGTGGCCCCGGCCCCCAAGGCAAAGGACAGAAGACACCAAGGTGAGAACAGAAGCAGCACCGTTGGTCTTACAGCGGCCAGATGGAGGTGGTGGGAGGAGGGGCCATGGGAAGCAGAGGCCAATGTTCTGGGGATGGCGGTCGGGGGCCCCATGGGGGAGGACAGGAGCTCGAAAGGGAAGTGGTGGACAGAATGGAAAAGTCTAGAATGGCCATCGGCAGGGAGAGGAAGGCAGGTGCCGGAGCTCTGGAGAAGGAATAAGCAGTTTACCGCCCATGAATCAAGAGCCAGGGCTGCACACGCATCCCTGAGAGCCGCCGTGGGGACCAAGGAGACGGAGCTTCTAAAGGCACAGTTCCTGGGGGGCGGCCGGGGGTGGGGGCTGCAACTTCTCATTTCATTCCCATCTGCACAGCTTGATCATTTTTGGTCATGTGCATACGCACCTACTGTGACAAAAACACAACAATAAATGAACATTAAAACGATCTACCCAAACGTCCGTCAGCGGGCGAGAGGCCACGAGTGGCCCATCCACAGGGAAAGGGAGCGAAGCCCCGACCTGCCGTTCACAACGGACACACCTCGACGACATCGCAAGTGGAAAGCCAGACACGAAAGGCCACGCGTAGGACTCCGCTTCCGCGAAATGTCCAGAACAGGCACGTGCGCAGGCAGAATGCAGCCCCGGAACGGGGTGGGGGTGGGTGGGGAGCGGGCATGGCTGCCAACAGGTGGGGTGCCTTTTTGGGGTGAGGAGGGTTCTGGAATTAGATGGTTGGTGGTGGCTGCACAGCTGTGCGCATGTAGGTGGGTTTGGAAAGATGAACTCCTCGGTTTGTGAATCGCCTCCATAAAGCTGCTCTCTCAGAAAGAGTGAGAACATGTCCATGTCCGCCCTGGCAGAGGGACCAGCCTTGAAAGGCCAGAGCTGTCGGACTGAGTTGATGCTCCTTCATCAGCAGCCACACTAAAACCCTCATGGAAGCAGCACAAAACCGTCGGCGTGGGCATGGGGTCGTGACCGCTCGGCAATGCTGGTCACAGCCTGGGCGCTGTCCCTCGCCGGTGTGCCCAGCATCACCAGAGAGCTGGCAGAGTGGCCGCATGGGGCTCCCAAGGCAGCGCCCAGGGCTCTTTCTTCAAAGGAAAGACCTTTTTTATTCCATTTTCTCAACCTGTATTTAAAATTGTGCCCAGTTTTAGGAACATTCTTTTGGAAAAGAGCCTGGGCCCAGTGGTCATGACAATGACAGTGGGGGCACTTGCTCCACATGGGCCCGGCCTCGCACCTCCTGCCCCGGGAACCTTCCCACAGCAGAAAGCTGCACGGCTACCCGCCCATTTCACAGCCAGGACACTGAGGCAGACCTCAGAGGGCTGCCGACTACTGAGACCCCTCCTGTGGAGAGGCGGCAGCTGCGGCACCCCCTCCTCGCATCTGGGCTGGCCTGTGACTGCTCTGGCTTGTGGCCAGGACCTGATACGGCACCTGCCCTGGGTCTGGCCTTGCAGAGGCCTAGAAGCTTCTGCCGTGGTCTCCTGGGGCCCTGAGCGCCTTATAAAAAGTCCAGCTACTCCAACAGAGAGACCACGTGAGCCCCGAGCCACACACAGCAGGACGGGGTCCAGCAGAGGCCAGACACCCAGCTGTGCTCGCCACGCCATCATAGACCCTCTAGCCTTGGCCAGCCACTCCCAAGCGTTGGGCCACCACCCTTCGCCTCTGGGGGCTACCTTGTTCCCATGACACTGTCACAGGTGGGGACTGGCACCTGGTGACGCTGCCATCTGATGGAGATTGGGGTGGGGGGCAGCCCTGCCCCAGAGGCCCAAGGAGTTGGGTCTGAGTGCCGCCTCACCACTGGGAAGCTCTGTGATCTCAGAGCCTCAGTTGCCTGCAAGTCAACAGAACGCCCTCGTCCTCACCCCTCAGGGCCCAAAGGGCACAGAGCTGGGAGGATGGTGGCGGCCACAGCCGTGAACCCAGGGAGGCGGCTTCAGGCCTGGGGCGCCACCTCCCGCCTAGTGTGCAGCTGGCTGCCCTGAGCCTCAACTTCCCCATCTGTAAAACAGGACAGACACGGGCTCCTGCCAGGGCTGTGGGAGGATCGGTAAGGTGACACACAGAGCGCACGGTGCTGAGGACATGCTGAAAGCTCTGCCCGAACCAGACTGAACTTCTCACACATGGACACAACTGAGCCGGATGGGGGGGCCACACCCTGAGATCTGAGGAGCATGAACTGTGACCAGCATCTACTTGGGACAAGACTTCCCTCACTGAGACACTCCTGTGGCCCCGGAGCTCAAGCAGAGAAGCCATTGCACTGAGCCCGGGTGCCCTGCCCCTCTGTGCCCTTTACAAGAACCACCTTTATGTGCATTAAGGTTGCAGATTGCAAGCACAGATTCTCAAGACGGAAGACACGCATCCTTTTGGACAAAAACGGGGAGTTATGTGAGTTGAACTGTGTCCCACCCAAAAAAAGCATATTGGGATCCTACCTCAGCACCTCAGAACATGGCCTAATTTGGAGACAGGGTCTTTACAGAGGTGACCAAAGTGAGTCCTTAGGGGGCCCTAATCCACCACTGGGAAATGACCCAGAGACAGGCACGCACAAGGGAAAATGCAAGGGCACAGGGAGAACCGCTGTGCACGCACCCTGGGGACACCTCAAAGGAGCCCAAGCGCCAGCACCCTGGCCTGACATCTGGCCTCCAGAACTGGGAGAGAATTAGCTCTGTTGTTTAGGCTGCCCGGTCTGTGGCTTTGTTAAAGGGGCCCCAGGAAAACATAGGAAGAGCCTGTGCCCAGCTGGGGAGCCTGGAAGGACAGGTTCAGCAGGAGGGCAGCCAGAATCTCCACCCGCAGGCCCCACCCACTGTGTGCCGGGGGCCACTGGGAGGGCACAGACCCTGCCAGTGTTACACAGAGCACCGCTCAGTGTCCCGCCCCAGAGTCCACGCCACACAGCAGGCTCTCCCTGCCCCTCTGTGCCCGTCAGGCCCCGCCAGCTCCAAGGCCCGCTGAGGACTCCACCCTGGGGCCTCCTCGCAGTCCAGCACCAAGGCTCGCCCTGCTCCACAACATCTCTGCACAGGCGTGGCCAAGGTGGCCAGGTCCCCCAGAACCCTGCCTCACACCCAGAGCAGGGCACCCAGCCAGCCCTCTGAGAACAGATGCTGAATGGATGATTCCATGAGATACAACTGCCGCCCACACCTGCGAGTTCAGAGAGGTTCATTCCCCGCTCAGAAAACATGAGGGCCTCATGCACCAGGCCTGTCCCATGTGCTCGGTCACCAAGTCCTCACATGCACTCTGCTTCCAACAGCCAGGCACTGCTGGTCTGACCCAGCCTCAGCCTGTGCGGGCCTGGTGGTTCATGCAGGTCCACAACGGATTTGGTTTTGAAAAATAAGGCTTCCACACTTGGAAGTCACTGGAAGCCAGCCTTTGAAAGGGCTCTCGGGGGAGGGTCCTGGTGAGGGCAGGGACCTGGCTTGGCAGAGCGGTCCCAGTGCACGGTGCAAACCCATACACCCACCGTGCAGGTCACCATGCCCAGGGGGGCACAGGGGCACAAGGAATCCGGAGCTTAAAGACCACACGTGCATCACATGAACTGTGGGCATTGAAGGGCAGAGTCATTGTAAGATGAGATTTTATAATGGGTTTCTAAAGATATAAATAAATAAACAAATTAAATATTTACATCAATGTTGGACTGTTTCATCTGTCACTGAAAGCTTATAAAACCATGTTGACCCAGAAATGTAGAATCTCTTGCTGGGAAATGGCCAGAATTTGTTTGTATTTGGCGTTTCTTCCCATCCAGCCATATTCTGTACCCCAAATCACAAGGAGTCTCCAGGGATCTCAGCATTCTAGTGGGGTGGGTGGGCTCTCTGCCACACACAGCTTTGTTCTTCTGGGGTGACCCCACTAGAGACCTGAACCCTGGTACTCCAGACACTGCAGAAGATTGACAAAGCAGAGAATAACCCCAAAGCTCCCCTTCAAAGCCTCAATCCAGCTGATAAACCAATAAAACCGGAGATCCATGCCTTGTTGCTGAGTCCCTGTCCTTGGGGTCCTATGAAATGCAAACAGGAGGTACCACCAGTCACTCGCAAAAACAGACCCCAGGGAGCTGGACTGGTGTCCCCACTGAGGGCAGCAGACGCACTTGCAGGGCAGACCAGCCCTTGGGATGCCAGGACAGCTCCAGCCTCACGGGGACATGCACTTCCAGGCCCTGGTGCCTAGGAGAGGCCCGCTCATCTCTGCAGCCATCATGTAACCTGGAGCTGACAGCGGCTGTGGCACCAGTGAGCACAGGCATCAGCTCAGATCAGCCCCACTCCTGTCTCTCCCATGCCACATGGAGGAGGGCACAGCTGTCACCACTCCAGGTGGGAACACAGAGGAGGTCCCCTCAGCTGCACTGTAAGGCCAGGTGGGCCGTGCTCCTCCCCATCCCCCAAGGGGCCACTGGGTACCAAGTCTGCAGCCAGGGCCCTTGGCCCTTGCCCCACAACCCCCTCAGTGTGTCCCTAACTGGCCCTGAGCCTCAGGGCCTCAGGTTTCATCCCAGCCACCGAGTCAGCCATTTGGAAGGACCCACAAAGCCCACCTCCCCAAGAAGCCCCCCCAAACAGAGAGGTACAGACAGGCACTCTCTGGGCCTTAGGTTTTTTAAAATGTATACATTTTCTTAAGAGCCTAAAACACTTCTGTGCTAAGAATGGCATTGCCAGCTGGTAAATGGGGGCTCTGTCCCACCTGCCAGGCTGCACCTCAGGGCAGCTGGTGGTGAGCGACAGAGGGGGCCTGGCCTGGCTCCTGAGGCATCTACACACCCACCTGTCCTCCGACCGAGGAACAAACTGCTTCCAAGAAAGCTGGGGAGAGAGACACCCACCCAGGCCCCAACCCCGGCCGGAGCGCTGCATGGGAGTCTCCAGAGGAGAACCAAGCACCAGAGCCGTCCCACCACCAGCCAGGGAACCCAGCAGAGCGGATTTACAGGGCGGGAGGAAGCCTCACAGGAACCCAAACCGATTTATAGACTCTGGAGTGGGATGCGGACGTTTCTTAGACTCCCGTCCCGGAAAGACAACGCCCGCTCTCTGCTCGCTCGGGCACCCGGGTCTAATGAGTTACCAAGCAGGCTGGAAGTAACAGAGAGAAGGGCAGCTCTGGCCACTTGGACGACGGCGGGGGCAAAGGGGGCACAGAGCGCCGTCCGGGACACGCCTCCTGTCAGCCCTCTCGGCCGCCCACCCCACACAGCAGAGGCCAGCAGCCGGTGGGACGGCCCACGGGCCCCTGGCCACTGGGCGTGTGACCCTCCCAGTCCTGCCGGCGCCTCTGTCCCGATGGTCTCGGGGTGAGAGCCCCAGGGCCCAGGAGGCGGGCAGGGAGGTGGGGAACCCGGCCTAAAGGAGCGAAAAGGCAGATGGAGAGGCCCCTAAAACGGAGAGTCGGGGTTGAGCCTTCGGCATCGCCCACCACCAGCTCCCAGGGCAAGCCTGTGGGCACTGCATCCTCCCCAAGAGGCTCTGGGGGCTTGTGCGCTGACCCTCCCACCTTCCCCCTCTGCGCCCCCAGCCCTGCCGGGGGCCCTCCTAAGGCCCATTCCCAGGCCCCCGAGGCACAGTACTGCCGTGTGCTCGCCGGACCACGGGCACCACCTCCTACTCTGGACTCCCGAGGGCACAGGCGGGATGCAGGAGACTAGTGTGTGGGATCAGCACACCAAATCGAGGCCCGGAGAGGGGAAGCTCCCTCCCCCCTCCCCCCTTCCCGTGCCCTGTGGCGCCTGTGGCACCTGCTGTCAGGGAGGGTAACGACACACCTTAAAGAGGGGACAGCAGGAAATGCAGAAGGCAGCGGGCACCGCTGGGCACTCTCTCTGCCCTCAGGGAACACCAACAGACCTGCAGGGGTCGGCGCCACCAGGTTGTACGGCAAGGAGCCCTGCGAGAAAGGGGCCTGGGGGCCCTGGACAGAGCCCCAGGGGGGAAGCTCTGCACTCAGGCCGTGGGGCTGGGACCCCTCGGAAGGAATGAGGACCAGGAGTGCCGCCCTGCTCTGTACATCAGCCGCTGGGAAGCACAAAACCCAGGCGTGGGCAACCTGCGTACCAGGAAGGGCCTGGGGCCACGCTTGTGTGCCTTCACCATCCCCCCTGGTCTGTCACTTCCCGAGCCACAGTTGCTTTCATTCTTACCATACAGTGAGGGGGCTAGTTAGTGAGTGACTGAGTGCCGCCTTCTTGCGGGAGTCCTGCTGATCTGGGCTGGGCACTGTCCTTGCAGGACAAAGAACCAGCTGCGGGCACTTCCCCAAAGACGAACTCGTGGTGGGTGGTGGTGGGGACCCATCTGGGCACCAAGCTCCCGCCCACTAAGCACAGTGCCAAAGACTGAGGGAAAGCCAGGCTCTCGGCTCCGTGCACCCCCGGAAAGCCGCAGCAGAAGTGGCATGTCCCTCAGATGGGAGAGCTCCACCCCAGAGCCAAAACCTCCCAAAAGCTCTGGCACCTCTGAGCCGAGTGGCCCAGCAAGACTCGGGGAGGGGCAGCGGCGCCAAGCGGGCCCCTCGGGGAGGGCCACTCTCCCCTCCGAGGCAGACACACACGCGGGCTGGGTGGCAGGAGCATCTCCACTCACCTGGGTGGCTTCTGCAGCCTCTGCTGCTCTGAGGAGACAGTGCAGGACCCGGTCAGCAGCAGTGCGATGAAGCAAGGGCATGGTGGCCCCGCAGAGCCCGCCAAGGGACCTGAGACAAACACTTCCGCCTCCCTCTCTGGGGTAGGGGAGCACTAGGCCTGAAGGACCACGACGTGACCTGGTATGAATGTTGGACTCAAAGCAACTTTGAGTCACAAAACCACAGGGAATGGTCCAAATCCAGGCACCTACTGCCATCGTTGGTGAACAACCTACTCCAGCCCCGTCCTGGTGGAGAAAGCAGGTTATCAAAATAGCTATTGATTCGTTCCAACACACGGTCTCCCAGTGGAGACGAGTGGGACGGACACTCGGAAGCAGGTAGGGCTTTCTCGTCTCATTCACCTTCCTCAGGATGGGGTGGAGTCATGGCTGCCTCTTCCAAGTTCCCAGCGTGAAATCACTCAGGGGCCTGAGTTTCACCCTTAGAGCCCGCCAGCGGGTTCAAACCCAGTTCCCCCACTGCTGGGCTGCATGATAGTGGGCAGCCAACAACCCCTCTGGGCCTTGGTTTCTTCTCCTGCAAAATGGGTCAGAGTAGACCAAGACATTGGCGCCTACACACAATCCAGTTATTTCTCATGTCTGACACAGTTGAGAGCAGGGACACTGCCAGAAGCCTGCACGGTAAGCTTGGAGGGGGCAGCTGGGAAGTGGCTCACATCACCCCCATTCAGTTCCACCAGCCAGTCCATGGCCATCGTGTTCGCAAAAAGCCTGGAAACACTGCCTACTCTGGGGCCCACCCCAACGAGCTACACAGAGCAGGTGCTTAGAATACTGCCCAGCACAGGTCGGCACCGACGAAATATCAGCAAGGCTGGAGGGGTGTCCACAAACCCAGCCAGTGGCTTTGCCCATGTCCCTTAGGGTGTCTGGCCAGGGCTGTGCAGAGCAGATGCTCCCTTTCCTTGGAGAAAGTACAGGGGGTCAGAAGAAACACTCAACCTGACCTTCCTCCCCTCGATTCTGAAACCGCACCAAAAGATTGTATTTCTATTTACTAATATGTCCTTTTAAGTCCCAAAACATGCATTAACTTCAAGTGCTTTGTGTACACCAACAGCGATGAGCGTACAAACTCGCTCTCTCTCCTAAACTCAGCTGCCTGCAGGGCAGGGACAGCTGGTGGCCTCCCATCCTCCATCCTCACCTTCAGCCTCACCAGGTGGGCTCCCATATTATCAGGGACAGCCCAATAAGACAGACCACATTTCCTGGGCCTCCCTGGAAATATGTAAAGGCCATATGACTATCATCTGGTCAATAAGGAGAACCAGTGTGGTGAGTGAGGCTTCTGCAAAGTCTGCTTAAATGGGTCTGCTTTCCCCGCACCAACCTCCCCACTGCCTGGAATAGAGAAGTGATGGCTGGAGATCTTGCAGCCATTTTGGGCCATGACCTTGAAGCTAAAAGTAAGTGATGAAGAAGCAGACAAGAGGGACAGAAGGGGATCCTTGATGATTCTGCAGCACCATGATATCTGCCCTGCACAGCCGACCTCCAGACTTCCTTTATTAGAAAGAATAAATCCTTGTGAGTTTAGGCTACTGAAGTGTTGGGCTCTTTGTTATAAGCAGCCAAGTCTTTTCTAACCGATGCAGCCTACGAGTTCAGGTCTTCCATGTGAAGATACAGGACTAAAGGAGCATCATGCTGTGACTCCCTAATCTAACCCAAACCGACCCTACTTTACAGATGAGGGAGTGAGGTCCAGTGAGTCACCTGCCCAAAGTCACAAGAATATGGGGGAGGGGAGCAGAACCCATAGTTGTCTGACAAAGGCATCCAGGAGTATAAAAGAGGACGTGAGGAAGTTTAACAAACCCCTGTAAAGAACAAGGCTGCCCTGACACATCTGGGTGTTTCTTGACGGACTGCTGCAACAGTGGGACTGAGCCAGGACCGAAGTGACAGCTGGGGGAAGCCGGGCTGGCCACGGCCACGTCTCAGGAGCATGGGTCTGATCTTTACTGTGTCCATGGTTAAAAGGAATATATTCATGCATTCATAGGGGAATCGGAAATACATTTTGAATAAAGAAAAAACCAAAAAGAGCACAGCTTGCTCACAAAGCGGGTCCTGCCTAGGAACACCTGTTCCCCAGAGCAGCGCTGTCCCCTAGGGCTTTCTGCAGTGGGGGAAATGCTCTGTGTCCGCACTGCCAACATGTGAGTCCTGAGACACATGTGGCCACGGAGCACTTGAAATGTGGCTGGTGTGCCTTCAGAGCTCAATGCTTAGTTGTAGTTAATTTTTAACAGCTTTATGGAGGTACCAACATATCATAAATTGCACATAAAGTGTGTGATTTGGTTGGTTTTGAAATACGTATACACCCATGAAACCATCAACACAGCCAAGATAGCAAATGCATCCATCACCCGAGATGTCCTTCCTGCCCCTCTACAAAATGTGTCTCCCAAGGGTCCTGAGGCCCAGCAGGCACTTAAGCTGACTGTGCCCCCAGCCAACCTCCTGGTGGAGATGAACAGCCCCTCGTCTTCTTCTGATGATCACTAAAGCCTGGAAATCATGGCTTGTATTGCTGTGCAGAGGAAAACGCACTCAGGCAGCCCAGACGTGTTTGCAGGGACCTATCTTCTCCCAAAAGATAACTGATAGATCTTCTTATGAAAGCCAGGTAACAATGAGTACACCTGTGGGAACAACTGTGTACAGGGGAGGGTGGCCCATCTCTCCCCCTGCCCCACCTTCCATGGCCATCATCTCTGTGCCATCAGAAGAAATACATACTTGGACTTTGCCCCAGTTCCTGACACAGACCTCCTAAATCCCTTGGAATATCCTGGGCAGTCGGAGCATCTTTTGCTCTCATGAGGTGACTCTAGGGGGGGTCCTGCAGGGATCAGAATGGGGGCTGATCACCGGAAAGACCGTGCCGTGGTTAGAAACCTGCACCTATCAGCCCCAGCCCCATTCTTCCAGGAGGGCTGGGGATTGAGTTACTAAACAGATGGCTCCAACATGAAGAAGCCCTAAAAGAATCCTTAAACTCTGGGGTTTTCAGGGCCTCTGGTTGGTTGGCACGTGGAGGTGCTGGGAAGGTGGCCCACCTGGGGGTGGGGCACAGAAGCTCCCGCCCTTCCCCATAATCTTGCCTTACAAACCTCTCCCATCTGGTAACAGGAGGCAACATGCTTCTCTGTGAGCTGTTCTAGCAAATTATCGGACCTGAGGAGAGGATCATGGCATCAGCCCATTTCCAGTGGTTGGTCCGAGGCCCCAGTGACCACCTGGACTTGAGACTTCCATTCAGAACTGAGGTCAGTCGGTAGGCCCGTGGGGTCTGCATCAGCTGCGGATAGTGTTGGGGTCACTTGGCGTGGAAGCCCCACTCATTTGGTGTCAGTGCTGTGAGGGAAACTGTGTGGGAGGAAAGTCTTCTCTCTGAGTAGCCACGGCACACCTTTCTGCTGATAAATATACACACCTTGTGGGAACGATTATGTACACTGAAGGGTGTGCTGTGACACTGTCCTTATCACACTTTCTGTCAAAATACCACCTCGATTCCAAGGCTGACCCAGGAAGAAACAGAAAACCTGAATAGACAAGTTACCAGCAAAGAAATTGAATTGGTAATCAAAAAACTACCTTAGAACAGTGACTGTAATGGGGTTTGTGGGGGGGACTTGGTGAAGGGGGGGGAGCCTAATAAACATAATGTTCTTCATGTAATTGTAGATTAATGATACCAAAAAAAAAAAAACTACCTAAGAACAAAATCTCTGGACCAGATGGTTTCACTGCTGAATTTTATCAAACACTCAGTAATGACCTAATACCCATCCTCCTTAAAGTTTTCCAAAAAGTAGAAGAGGAGGAAATACTCCCAAACTCATTCTACAAGGCCAACATCACTCTAATACCAAAACCAGGCAAAGATACCACAAAAAAAGAAAATTACAGACCAATATCCCTGATGAACATAGATGCAAAAATCCTCAACAAAATATTAGCAAACTGAATTCAAAAATACATCAAAAAGATCATCCATCATGATCAAGCGGGATTCATCCCAGGGATGCAAGGATGGTACAACATTCAAAAATGCATCAACATCATCCATCACATCAACAAAAAGGACAAAAACCACATGATCATCTCCATAGATGCTGAAAAAGCACTCGACAAAATTCAACATCCATTCATGATAAAAACTCTCAACAAAATGGGCATAGAGGGCAAGTACCTCAACATAATAAAGGCCATATATGATAAACCCACAGCCAACATCATACTGAACAGTGAGAGGCTGAAAGCTTTTCCTCTAAGAGGGGGAACAAGACAAGGATGCCCACTCTCCCCACTTCTATTCAACATAGTACTGGAGGTCCTAACCATGGCAATCAGACAACACAAAGAAATAAAAGGCATCCAGATTGGCAAGGAAGAAGTGAAACTGTCCCTATTTGTAGATGACATGAAATTGTATATTAAAAACCCTAAAGACTCCACTCCAAAACTACTAGATCTGATATCTGAATTCAGCAAAGTTGCAGGATACAAAATTAATACACAGAAATATGTTGCATTCCTATACACTAACAATGAAATAGCAGAAAGAGAAATCAGGAAAACAATTCCATTCACAATTGCATCAAAAAGAATAAAATACCTAGGAATAAACCTAAGCAAGGAAGTGAAAGACCTATACCCTGAAAACTACAAAACACTCTTAAGAGAAATTAAAGAGGACACTAATAAAAGGAAATTCATCCCATGCTCCTGGTTAGGAAGAATTAATATTGTCAAAATGGCCATCTTACCTAAAGCAATCTACAGATTCAATGCAATCCCTATCAAAATACCTACAGCATTCTTCAATGAACTAGAGCAAATAGTTCTAAAATTCATATGGAACCACAAATGACCCCAAATAGCCAAAGCAATCCTGAGAAGGAAGAATAAAGCAGGGGGAATTATGCTCCCTGACTTAAAGCTCTACTACAAAGCCACAGTAATCAAGACAAGTTGGTACTGGCACAAAAACAGACCCATAGACAAGTGGAACAGACTAGAGAGCCCAGATATAAACCCAAGCATATATGGTCAATTAATATATAATAAAGGAGCCATGGACATACAATGGGGAAATGACAGCCTCTTCAACAGCTGGTGCTGGCAAAACTGGACAGCTACATGTAAGAGAATGAAACTGGATCATTGTCTAAACCCACACACAAAAGTAAACTCAAAATGGATCAAAGACCTGAATGTAAGTCATGAAACCATAAAACTCTTGGAAAAAAATATAGGCAAAAATCTCTTGGACATAAACATGAGCAACTTCTTCATGAACATATCTCCCCGGGCAAGGGAAACAAAAGCAAAAATGAACAAGTGAGACTATATCAAGCTGAAAAGCTTCTGTACAGCAAAGGACACCATCAGTAGAACAAAAAGGCATCCTACAGTGTGGGAGAATATATTCATAAATGACATATCTGATAAGGGGTTGACATCCAAAATATATAAAGAGCTCACGCACCTCAACAAACAAAAAGCAAATAAGCCAATTAAAAAATGGGCAGAAGAGCTGAACACACAGTTCTCCAAAGAAGAAATTCAGATGGCCAACAGACACATGAAAAGATGCTCCATATCACTAATCATCAGAGAAATGCAAATTAAAACCACAATGAGATATCACCTCACACCAGTAGGGATGGCCACCATCCAAAAGACAAACAACAACAAATGTGGAGAAAGGGGAACCCTCCTACACTGCTGGTGGGAACATAAATTAGTTCAACCATTGTGGAAAGCAGTATGGAGGTTCCTCAAAAATCTCAAAATAGAAATACCATTTGACCCAGGAATTCTACTAATAGGAATTTACCCTAAGAATGCAGGAGCCCAGTTGGAAAAAGACAGATGCACCCCTATGTTTATCGCAGCACTATGTACAATAGCCAAGAAATGGAAGCAACCTAAATGTCCATCAGTAGATGAATGGATAAAGAAGATGTGGTACTATGCACAATGGAATATTATTCAGCCATAAGAAGAAAACAGATCCTACCATTTGCAACAACATGGATGGAGCCAGAGGGTATTATGCTCAGTGAAATAAGCCAGGCGGAGAAAGACAAGTATCAGATGATTTCACTCCTCTGTGGAACATAAGAACAAAGGAAAACTGAAGGAACAAAACAGCAGCAGAATCACAGAACTCAAGAATGGACTAACAGTTACCAAAGGGAAAGGGACTGGGGAGGGTGGGTAGTAAGGGAGGGAGAAGGGGAAAAAAGGGGCATTACAATTAGCATGCATAACGTAGTCAGTGGGGGGACATGGGGATCGCAGTATAACACAGAGAAGACAAGTAATGACTCTACAGCATCTTACTACGCTGATGGACAGTGACTGTAATGGGGTATGTTAGGGGGAATTGATAATAGGGGGAGTCTAATAATCATAATGTTGTTCAAGTAATTGTACATTAATGATATCAAAATTAAAAAAGAATTAGAAAAAAATATATCACCTCGAAAAAATGCTTCAAAGTGCTATCACATCCCCGATGTGCTACAACTTTTGTATAACAAAAGCCAGAAGCTGGGTTGGGTCAGTGTTCTGGGCCCTGTGCCAAGAGCCGTGTCACGGGGAAGGCGGGCTCAGAGGTGTGGCCTCCACGACGCTGGAGAGCCCCCACCAATGCATGGAGACGCCGTGCCGGGACCCGGTCCTGGCAGGGGTCTTCTGAGAACCACAGGCCCTGGACAGTCTGGTCCAAGGACGCCTTGAACAGGTCCTGCCCCTGCTGAGCTGCTCTGCGGCAAGTGGACAGCGAGATGCAGGTGATCCTGGGAGGTCCCGGTTCGCTCCCGAATGAGGCATCCACGCACTTCCTGCTCCCAGAGAGCGTGCGAGCCCCCAGGGTCCAGCCTGGGAGCTGTGGGTCTGTTCAATGAGCCCAGAGAAAGAACCATAAAAACCAGCTATGATCCGGAAAGAACCAGGCCCCGGAAGGACGCCTACATGGATTTGGGGAGGAAAGAAAGGAGGCTGAGGCAATCTCCAGAAGCTACTCCTGTCAGGCCCGATTCGTGCATCATTCTATGACTGTTTATGGGGCCGGAACCAGGCCGGGCACTGTTCTGGGTCCTGAGCTCCATAGGTGAGCAGATCCCTGCTCCAATGGGACCAGCTCTCTGGGGAGAGAGGAGTAGCACGTCAGTAAGAGAGCCCCAGCATTCTTCAGCAAACAGCAGGGGCGGCGAGGCGGTAGAAGATGGGGTGGGCAGGGCAGCGGACAGAGGAGGCGACGCAGAGCCCAGCAGCCCTCTGGGCCATGTGTGGCTGAGGCAGCGGGCAGGTCCTGAGCAGAGAGCAGCCTGGCCTGGTGGAGGAGCTTCGGAGAGGCACTCAGAGCTGGGCACGGTGAACGACAGGACGGGCCGTGAGGCTGGGGGCCAGCAGGGACCACGGGGCCCCACAGCACACAGTGCACCCCAGCCTGCTTGGTGGCTCCCCGCCGGCACCCCTCCCGCCTCATTAACAGAGCCCGGCCTCTGTCAGCCTCTTTGCCTGCACCATGGGTACCTCCCCTCCCCACCCCAGCTCTTGCAGGAGGTCCAGGAAACCCCACCAACTCCCCATCCCCACCCTGCTCACTGGCCACAAACAAGGACGCACACACCCAAAGGTCTCACTGAGATGCTGAGATTCTAGACCTGGGACACAGACTGCATAGGTAAGCCACAGAGAGGCCAGCTGGGTGGTCCCAGAGATGTGGCGGCTGAGACCATCATTTAGGGATGGCCATGGCAAGATTATGGGGGGGAAAGGGGTGAGGAGGAGCAGGAGATGGTTCCCAGCAGAGAGGAGCAGAGAGAATGTGGCGTCACTGGCAGACATTCTCCAGGTGGGTTCAGGGAGGGTGTCACCTCCCTCAAGAAGCCCTCCTTCTGGAGCCCCCACCATGTCACAAACATCCCTGCTCAAGTGGCAAGCAGGCTCGAATAAGCTACAATGTTACAGCTTAACAGTAATCCACCACAACTCAGCTTAAATACCCGGGACCCTAAACCCCAGGAGGTGACCTGGGCTGTCATCTGAAGGCAGAAAGGACGGTCCCGGTTGTAAGACACAGAATTACCATGTAATGCAGCAATTCCACCCCCAGGTATGTACCCCAAAGACTCAGACACAGGTCTTCAAACAGGTCCTTGCTCACAAATGTTCGCACAACCAAACAACCCCCACATCCGTCAACACACAAATGGGGAAACAAGTAGTGGTGACTCGGGCAGTGGAACGCATGGGGCCAACTGAGGGGGTTAAAGCGCTGGGGCCGCTACAGCGCAGGTGGACCTTGGAAGCATCGTGCAAGGGAGGGAGGCCAGACGCAAACACCACGCGCTGCAGGATCGTTTATATGAAATGACCAGGAGACACAAATCCACAGAGACCGGCGGGCTGGTGGGTGCCGGGGGCTGGGGCGTGGCCGCCACTGGGCTCCCTTGCGGGTGATGGGAACCTTCTGGAACAGATGGTGGTGATGGCTGTGCAATACTGCTACTTGGATGCCACGGAATTGCACACTGCTAAGTGATAAGAATGGTAAACTGTTTGCTTTGTGTTTTCCACCCCTGAACAAAGGAGAGGCCAGCACTCCTTTCTGATTTCGGTCACGGGGGCCTGTTCCTGACTCAACAAAGCAGGGAAAGGGGTCTGGGGCTTTGGAAGAGAGGACATGCTGGCGATCACGGGGGCACCGCCATCCCGTCACCAGTGGGAAGAGCCGAGAGAAGCACACGTGACACCCGAGGGTTTGGGGAAGGGCAGCACACAGGGGAGCCGGACTTGGACTCGCCCCTCGGTCTCCTCCCTCCGACTCAGGGGCCCCCACACATTGAAGATGCCCAGCTCTAGTCTGCCAGGCGCCGGGGATGGGGGAGATGCTCCCCGGAGGGCGCCGGGGGCTCCACGGCTGAAGCTAGGCTGCTGCACCTCGGCCTCCGCTCCCAGGGAGGGGCTCCTCTCTGCTCTTGCTTCCTTCCCTGCAGCCACCACACCCCAACCTGGTGTGTCCAAGGGGATTCGACGCATTCCCACGTTTCATGGGCTCCTGCTGCAGACACACCTGAACTCCCCAGGAGCAGTGCCACTATAAGGAGGACCTTTCCTTTGAAGAAAATGCCAGATGGGGGGGAGCAGAACTGGGGTTGGGTCACACCTGCTCTGCAAGGCGTCTGAGAACGTGAGCCTTCAGGGAGCCCCAGCGCCAGGGAGAGACCCACCGAAAACGGTGGAACACTCATGCACACACACCCTGCATGCAAACACACACACATCTATGTGCCAAACAGTCATCACACTCACCACACACACACACACACACACACACACACCATCCCTTCCAGAAGCTGGCGGGGGGATGGGGAGGAGAGGAGGGGTCTTTCCCCAGGCCCCCCTCATCCAGGTTACCCACTGCCCCTCGGAGTGGCTGAGGCCATGCGCTCACACAGGCAGAATAAAGGAAGGAGATGGGCCGGGGGCAGAGCTGCACCAGAGCTGAATGCTCAGACAGTGGTGCATGTGGAAAGTCTCACTCCTTGGGGATAAAGCCCTCCTCGTTAAAAAAGGAGGTGGTGGGCACTGCCAAGGGCCAAGTGGGGCAGCTGGGCGAGCCCAGGACCAACACACTGTCTGCCCGCAACTCCAGAGCTAGTGTCTGAGCCCGACCAGGACCAGCGTGACTTTTTAAGGGAAGCTTGCCCTTTGGGAATGTGGCTGGGTGAGTGGGAGTCCCAGTGGCCAGTGAGGAAGGAGAAAGGAGGGGTAGGGAGAGCCAGACACTGGGTCCCCGAATCCGAGCTGGAGTAAAGCACCCCCACTGCAGGGACGCACCTCCCTGGCAGACGGAGCAAGCCCAGCACTCCACAGAAGCACGCCTTGGCTGGTCCAGTCATGCTAAGAGCATTTATTAAGTGCCTTTTGTGTGAAGACTGGGCAGGTCAGGTAGAGGGTGAAAAAGAATAGGCCCAGGTGCCAATGGGCTGGTCCCCCAACAGCCAGTCACTCCACCTCTCTGAGCCCCATCATCAAATGTGAGGATTAGATGAGGCCCCCATTCACAGGCCTGCATTTGGGGGGCAGGTGCACAGTAAATGCTCAGTAGTTACATGGACAAGGTCACTGCTCTCACGGACCCTGTGCCCTGCAGGCCCCACCTGGCTTCCCTCCCTGCCTGTGAGAAAGTCCCTATTCCCCAAAGCCCACCCGGCCCCGGGCCATCCCTCCCTAACTCGTTAGCCATCTGCCCTCTGCGTCATCCGCTTTGAGGGGCCCAAGTTCTCTCTCTTTCCAAACCAGCATCCACTCTCCAGAGGACCTGACAAACCCCTGGGGGTAGGCCTTCCTGCATCAACAGGGGCTTCAGTCAAAGGTCTGATTCTCTAAGTGTGGAACATCAAGTTGGATATTTGTTACAGCGCTACCAGAGAACGGGGAATGTACCATAAGAGAAAAAGGACACTCATCTTTTTACCAGAAGGGCTTTCTTATGTCCACAGGAGGTAGAGCTTTCATTTCCAGTGAGTCGCAAAGACATACTCTCTATAAGCAACTCAAAAACAGAATTCCAGTCCCACTGACAATGTGAGCAGTGCAGAGGGGCCGCAGCTATTCCAGCCGGGTCAGCCCAGACCAGAGCTACTCGCTTAACCCACTGCACCAAGTGCCACCCTCCCCTCTACAGGTGAGGAAACCGAGGCTTGGGGAGTGGAGCAATCTGCCCTGGTCAGGCATCCGACAGAGGGCTCAGTTGATTCTGCCCCCACAGGCAGAACCCAAAAGACCCCAGAGAGAGAGCCCTGGAGGCAGGAGAGGCTGGCTGGAGCTCTTTTAGCGCGTTCGGGCTCCGGTAACACATCAAGGCCTGGACGATTCAGCAACATCCACTCGCAGCTCTGGAGGCTGGAGGTGCGATCCAGGCACCGGCAGGTTTGGGGTCCTGGCAGGGCTGCTCCCAGGTTCACAGACCGCCATCCCCACATGGCAGAGGGGGCGAGAGAGCTCTCTGGGGTCTCTTTATAAGGGCACAGACTCCAGTCCTGGGGCCCCACCCTCACAAACCAAGCTCCTCCCAGAGGCCCCACCGCCTAACATATGCTCTGGAGATTTGGCTCCAATATGAGTTGGGGGGGTGCACAGTCAGCCTACAGCAGCCCCACACCATGCTGGCAGAGACTGGGATGGGTGAGAGCGTTTACACAACACTGCGGAAAGGCTGGACCCCACCCGGCCCCCCACACATCCACAAGTGCTCCGGACCCTCCTTCCCATGACCTCCTTCTGAAGGGCGTCAGCAATTTCTCATTTCCCTGCTTCACCAACTCCATCTTCCAAAGTGATTGAGGTTCTAACACCATTAAACATGATTTAATTTGCTTTTCCTAATGATATGCCCACAGTATTAGGACAACTCTCCTTTTCCACTTGAAAGACATTTCAGGGTGATTTTCTCCAGTTAAATTAATAGGGAACCATTAGAAACATTAAGGAAGAATTGGCGCCTCCAGCCCAGCTACAAACTATTCTTTAACAGGAGGAGGAGCCGCGGCAGGAAGACAAGCCTGAGTTCTCTGTTTTCCAGCCTCTGTCCATGCGGCCCGTGCCCGGCTGCTACCCCGCTACCACCATTACGAGGGAACAGCTAGGAATCCAGGCCAGAGGCGAGAGCACCATGGCGGGAGTCAGTGGGGTGGGAGGCAGGGGGGTGGGGGCGGTTTCCAAGCCCTCACCGGCTGGCACAACCCAGGTCCCTCTCGCAGCTCCAAGAGGCTGGTATCATTTGCACTTCCGTTCTGTAAATAAGGCAGTCGAGGCCAGCAAGGTCCCGCAGCACGAAGGTCCCGCATTTGGTAAACACAGACCAGGGCCTGACTCCATCCCGCTCTCAGCCTCTGGGGCCCACAGCCTCCCGAAGCCCAGCACTCCTATTTCAGGTCATCGCCACGACTTCCATTCTCTTCCCCGTCGTCCCCGACCAGCTGCGGCCTGCAAGGTTTACGCCCTGACCTCCGTAGCCTCCTCCTCTCGGGACTCCCTTGCTGCCCCGTCTCTGCATTTCTGACACTCCCCACTGCCCACTGAAGGGAAAACCAGCACTGTGCGCCGCTCCAGAACCTTCTATGGCTGGAGCACGGGGGTCCTATGTCCCCACTCTCGCAGCCAACCTGCGAAGCTGGTAGCAACAGGAGTGGAGACTCCCGGAAGCGAGGCTGCCCAGGCCCCGGTGGGGCTTGGGAATCAGACCCTACGGCTCCAGCGGAGCCCAGTGGCCACGAGAACCAACGGCTTCCCTGCCTTTCTAATCCACAGGTCAAAGGCTGCCTGCTCAGTAAGGGAACGTGCCAGGATGCTGGAGTTTTCTGGAACAGTCCACCCATCTTGGGAGGGAGAAAGGGCACTTTGCCATTTTTGCCACCAGCTAAAACATTTCAGTCTCAGATCAGGAAGGAACGCAAGCCGGAAACGACCCAAGAGTGGGAGCCAGATGGATGTGGTCTGTCTCGGAAGCAAAACAGACTGAGGGCTTTGCATCCCTGGGCGGGGAGGTGAGAGGCCCTGCCTTCGGCCCCACCCTCCTGTCCTTCAGGGGAGCCCAAGCCGGCCTGTGCTGGCCCCGGCCCTCGGACTGCTTCCAGCTAAGCTCCACCCTGCCTGGCCCAGACCCTGCATGAGCCACCTTCCTCCGTCTCTGGGCCAGATCGCTGTGGGAGGCCAGAGGCCCTGGTGGGACCTGCCCTTGGGCCAGGCAAAGCCAGCAATATGGATGGCCCCTAGTACCTGCCAGGAGCCAGGAGTCAGGCCCCCGCTACCCCACCCAATCGCCCCCCAACCCACCCCCCCAAAGTGATACGAGTGCAGTTGCCCAAACAGGCACAGGGGCCAGGCCGAAGGCCCCGCCTGGTCACTCTGAGAGGCTGCCCTCGGCCCCTCATAGCCTGGCATGTGGGCTCCAGGGGCTGGGTCCCTACCAGGCTTCAGGCCCTGTTGGCACATAAGGGTTTGGGCTGGAAGACCGCTGAGGCCCGGCTGTTCCAGGCACAAGCCAGCTGTGGGACTCAACCCTCCCCAGGCGCCCTGGCTGACCCTCCCAGGCCCCGGACACAGAGGAGCCTCAGGCCGGCTGGGGGCTGGGGGTGCCGTTCCCCCCCGCTCAAGCTCCCTCTGCTGCCTCCCCACAGCACACAGACACCACACTGCCTACTGATGACCTGCGGTGCCCTCAGTGATGGGCCCAAACTGAGGTCCCCGGAGGTCACGGTCCCACTGGTCTCCAAGTACCCTGAACACACCGAACAGACCCAACGCCCAGCTCCCTGCCCCCTTCCTGCCAGCGCACCGTCCACGCGGGGTGCCGGGCTCTCAGGTGCAGATAGGAAACTCTAACTGAGAAGTAGCTTATAATTAGTCTTTGATTAATTAAAAAAGGGAAAACGAATTACTTAATAAATGCCGTTGGTTTCAAGTGGGTAATCTTTGAAAATGCACAACCTTAAGAGAAGACGGTATTCCAAACATCCTTGGAGACCAAAGCTGGGGACGCCGCTTGGGCGGGGTTCCCCAAAACCCTCAGCCTCCGGGCTCAGGCCCGTGGGAGTGTGCCCACCTCACCAGACAGGGGGCCCCACGGGAGCAGGGCGGGCCCATTCCGCTCAGCACGCTGCCCCGGCCTTGCCAGCACTCCGTGCGTGTCTCGGAGGAGGGAGGGGGAGCAGGCAGCCTTCCTCTTGAGGCCACCACCTGTCCAGGGGAAAGCTGTCTCTGGTCTCAAGCCCAGGTGCAGTGGGACCCATGCCCCTGACCGCTGCCCTCCACAGCCTCACCGAGCGACTAAGGGCTGCAGCTGGGGACTCTGCGCTCACCTCTGCCTGCCATGTGACACTCCCAGAGTCCCTGTTCCTCCTGGCTAAAAGGGACCCCGGAGGGCTAACCTCCCCTGACCCACCACACTGCAGAGAGGACACCTGGGCCAGCAGCGTCAACACCCTCCCTGCAAAGGCCAGCAGTGGGGCCCTGGGCGGGGCGGTCATCAGGGCTGTGGTCACAGCTGCGTCATTCCCAGGAAGGCCCCAAGCCAGCCAGAATGGTTATAAGGCCATGCCAAGCCCAGTATGGCCACAGCCCAGGCCAGGGGCCCAGCCCTCCCAGAAAGGCTAGGACGGGTCCCAGGCCCGACTGACCTGGCCCCCCACACAAGGTTTCCTCCCCTGCAGACCCGCCCGGTCAGCCCACGCTCACGCTCTCAACGCACACGTCATGCTGATCCTTCCCCTGCCCTGACCGGTGCTCCTTTACTTTCAGCTTTACTTTCAGACACCTTGCGACACACCCTTCATCCGGGAGCAGCCCCTGGGCAATCCCCCTGGGCAATCCCACGGGCCACACCGGGGACAGGCTCTGACTTCAAAGGTGGCCCCTCTGTGTCCCCACGGGCTCCCCTCGGCTCCACGACAAAGCCTCGAGGAAGCCCCAAGCCTGAGCAAGTATGAGGAATCAACCCCTGATCAGCACCACTCTCCGCAGAGCCCTGCCGAGAGGCTCCTTCTTCGTGGAAATTAAGCCATGAGGAGCGTAAGGGTGCGGGTGGGTCGAGCGGCGTTCGCAGGTGGTTGTTAACCTGAAGCTCCCGCGCAGGTGGTTTGGATGGGCCGGGTAACGGCGTGCAGGGGTGCCTCACTGGTGCCAAAGGCAGGCTCCGTGGCTGCCGAGGGCCCCACGGCCCTGTGCTCCTGGCCCAGCCAGAGCTGCTGAGGGCCCAGGCACCCCCTGCTTTCAGACTGCTTGCTCTGCAGCCACCGGGAGCTTCTCCACCCCATTCCTGGGAGTAGTGGGGCAGCCCCAACCTGCTCTACCTGGATGAGCTCGGGGGAGAGAGCACCTGCCCCACATTCCTCTCCCCCTAGCTCTGTCCAGGCTGTGACCCGAGTGTCTACCTGCCTGGCCTCACACACCAAGGAAGGCACCTGGCACCCCATGGGGACTAAGAGGCCTAGCAGGGACAGCACTGGGGGTGGGGAGCTTTTAAAGGTGGGGGTCTCAGGGCAGGTGAGAGCTGGGCTTGTTCTTGGGGTGAACATTCCTCTTATAGCCCTTCAGCAGGTGGCTGCTGGCTGCCCTGGCCTAAAACCCAGACACCTGGCCCCCCTTCAGCTATATGGGCAAATGATTATCTGCAAGGGTGCCAAGACAATTCAATGGGACAAGGACAGTCTATTAAACAAACAGCACTGGGAAAATTAAACATCCACCTGTAAAAGAGGACAGTTGGACCCTTACCTTTACCGTATACAAAAATTAAGGGGGATCAAAGATGTAAGTGTAAGACCTGAAGTTATAAGACCTTTAGAAGGAAACAGAGGGGAAAAGCTTCATGACATCGGACTTAGAAATGATTTGTTGGACATGACAGCAAACGCATGGGAAAACAGATGAATTTGATTTCATCAAAATTAAAAACTTATGTGCATCAAAGGACACTATCAACAGAGTGAAAAGGCAGCCCACAGAATAGGAGAGAATACTTGTTATCATGTATCTCATAAGGGGTTAATATCCAGAATACATAAAGAGCATCTATGAGTCAACAATAAAAATCCACTGAGACATGGACAAAGAACTTGAATAGACATTTCTCCAAAGATACACAAATGGCCAATAAGCACATGACAAGAGGCTCACTCAACATCCTTAATCTTTAAGGAGATGGAAATCAAAACCACGAGATTCCATTTCACACCCTCTGGAGGGCCGTTCAAACACACACAGAAAATGATAAGTATTGGTTAAGATGTGGAGAAACTGGAAGACTTGTGCACTGTTGATGGGAATGCAAATGGTGTGGCCACTGTGGGGAACATTAGAGCATGTTGTCCTCAAGAAATAAAAACACAGAACTACCATATGACCCAGCAATTCCACCTCCGGGTGTATATCCAAAAAAAAGGAATGCAGGGACTCAAACAGATATCTGCACACCTGTGTCTGTAACAGCATCATCCACAACAGTTAAAAACTTAGAAACTGACCAAACGTCCATCAGCGGATGATGGACGAACAACGTGCAGCGTATCCCTAATGTGGACTACTACTTGGGCTCAAAAAGGAAGGGAATTCTGACACCTGCCACAATGCGGATGAACCCTGAACAGTGAGTGCTGAGTGAGAGACTCCAGACATAAAAGGCCACATGTTCCACGATTCTGGTTACATGAAATGTGCAGAACTTCAAGGCAAATGCATAGAGACAGAAAATAGATTAGAGGTTGCCAGGCCTGGGGAGAGGAGAGGAGGAAGGAGGGCTTCCTTTCAGGGAATGAAGCAGCTCTGGAGCAGGACAGTGGTACACAACACGGTGAGGTGGTGCGTGACACGGAAGGCCACCAAACTGTGCACTTTAAAGTGGTCACGATGGTAAAGTGCATGCTATGTCCGTTTTATCACAACGTGTTTTTTTTCAAAGAATGAAAGTCGAAAAACATCACGCAGGATAATTATTCCAGGACTCCAGCAAAAACTCTTTAACCTGCGTTTCAGGTGGAAAGCCAGGGCACCTGTGTGCCTCACCAACACGCTTGCTGCTGCAGCTGTGGGAAAACGCTTTCCGGACCACCGCGGGGACCGCCCCCAGCGGGCACACAGCCACACGCCGGGCGAGGCAGAAGGGCTGCCCCCCGAGGACCCGACCCCGCTGCGGACGCCCGGCCACCAGTGGGTCGCCGACCCCTACCTGCCCTTGGGAGAGGGAGTACTCCTCCAGAAGGGCCTCCGGGGTGCCGAGAAGGGAAACTGTTACAATTGATTATTTACAATTTGATACTTTTTTCTTCTTTCCTCAGTCCATTCAGGTTTTTCGCTGGAAACATCAAGTTGTCTGATTTCAGTGGAAACAATTAATGTCTTGGGGAACTGGGGAGAAACAATTAGCCAATTAAAATTTAATTAACTGTAGATGCAGACAGAAACAAAGCAGGCACAAGTGGAGCAGGACTGGGTGAGAAAATTCAAGCTCTCGGCCACTTGAGTGGCGCCCACCTGGTGACAGAGATGTGCCCAGCTTAGACAGCATGGGGACAAGAGAGGTACCCCAAGGACTGCCACCAAGCAGTCATCCAGGCAGCCCAACCCTCTGGTCACAGATGGAGACGCTAAGGCCCACGGAGGCAAGCGGTGAGCTGCCCACAGACAGTGAGGCTCAGGGGCCAAAGCAGGGTCTGGAGGCACCACTCCTGGCCCCAACCCCATCTCCTCCATTCCTGGCTTCTCCATCAGATGTGACTCCTACCCCACCAGCACCCAAAGGCCCTGAAATGAATCCTAAGCAGGAAAGGCATCACTGGGTACAGGTCACCCACCAGAGATCAAGCATCCCACTCACAGATCTGACTCCATTCTGGGCATCACAGCCCCCTGGGACCTGGTCCAAAACAACGACCCTGAGTCTCCCTGGCCTCACACACCAGAACCAACCATCTCACCGAAGGGGGTAGGCCCAGCTCTCCCGGCATCCCACTTGTCAGACCTGCAGGGACTCGGCTACCAAACCGAAATGCCCTCCACCCCGCCCACTATAAAGGGGATGATGGCCAATCCCTGGAAGGGGAGCAAAGAGAAAACCACTCCCACCACCAGTTACAAAATAGCGGTCAGCACCCAGTGGGCTGATCCGATTGCGTGTGCAGACGCATGTGGTGTGTGCCTGGCTGTCAAGTTCTTCTGAAAGTGGGGGGCTAATAACACCCTAAAATGACAACTAACAGACAAAAGGAGGAAATGATTTCAAGCAAAACCTCAGAAAGCCTTAGCCTACGTGGTCTGGAGGCTGCTGCTCCGCAGTGACCACATTTGAATAAGCAATTAGTGCAGAGTGGATGCCACAGCTCTCGGGCAGCATTAAGGCCCGAGTGCAAATGGACTCGCCACAGCAGGGACAACTGCGTCACCAGGCTGGGCGCTGGGCAGCCTTGGGTGAGCACAAAGCATTGTGCACTCAGCAAATCAGCAGACAGACGTAAGGGGGATGAGCAAACACTGGGTGGCGCAGGGGCTGGGTACAGAGGTGAGGGGTGTCTGGTGGATACCCCAAGGCCTCTGACAGCTCCGTACCCTCACCAGTCCGACAGCACAGGCCAGGTGTGCCCTGCCCTTTGCAGGGGCCACCACCCACTGGTCCAGGGTGGGATGGTGTAAGGAGGGCACCGTGCCAGGCACCATGTCAAGGACTCACACATGCAGCCATGCAGCTGTGCCCCGGGTCCTCCTCCAGCAGTTCTCAGTGGAGGGGCCCATGTGCAAACCCGCTTTACAGAAGGGAAAAACACAACCCTGAGGTGAGGCCTGTGGGTCAAGCCGGGTGCCAGCTGGTCCCGATTTCAGCCTGCTCCTCAGCACCACACTCTGTCCCAGGCCTCCAAAGGTGCCTCAACTGCTCCACTTTTACCTGGCTTCCAGGAACATCAGCTCTCTTAAGGCCAGAGGACAGTGGTGGGTGGCTATCTGGGGGAGAGGCAGGGACAGCGGAGGAGGTCACAGTAATAACAGGAACGGGGAGGTCTGGCAAAGAAAACTGGCCTCCTCCAGGGAGACTGTCAGGGTGCCAGGTTGCTGCACTCATGGGCTCAGCGGGAAGGTGCTGGACAGATGAGTGATACCCGCCCACACACCGGAGGGTGGCAGCACGCACCAGGCGCTGCCAGGACTGGGGGATGGCATCAGGGAAGGACGGCCTGATGGAAGGGGGTCCAGGCAGAGGAGGAGTGGGACAGGCTGGGAGAGGCGTCCGACTCCAGCAAGAACGAAAGGCACCTCAGCCACAGACGACGGGGTCTGGGCTGCACAGCAGATCCAGGCTCTGCGCCCAGCCGGGCAGGCAGGTGCTAATGGGTGGGCGGTCCTCCCCCGCCCCACTGATGCTGGGAGACCTCCCACCTTCAGGACATCACCCTACCATCATCCCGGGTGGGGTGACTGGGCCTGCCCTACTGCCAGCGCCCCCCAGGCTGGCCTGGGGATAACAGTCCCAAAGCCCCAGTCCCAGGGAGGGGGTCCTCGATGTTATGGGCCTCTGGTTTCAAACTATGTTTTTAAAAACCCTCTTCAAAACTCCTTCTTTAAACAAAATGTCAGGCAAACACCAAAAAGAAAGCAAATGAGAGTGGACTCACCCTGATTCAGAGGCCCTGCCCTCCCCGTGTCCTCCCACCCTCCTGAGAAGGCCCAGAGTAGCCTGAACTCCACTGCAGGAAGGAATGGTCTGCAGCTGTTTAGATCTCAGTCAGGACAGACATCCTTTCCCTGCCCTGTGTCCTTTAAAAAGCTAATGGTCGGCCCTTTCCTCCTGCTTTGGGCCTTCCGTGGCCTCTCCTCAGACAGCCTTGCCTGCCTCCATGCTGCCTCCTGGCCTCCACACTGCCCTCCTGGCCTCCACACTTCTCTCCCAGCCTCTAATCTGTCCTCCTGGAGTCCACACTGTCTTCCTGGCCTCCAATCTGCTCCTGGGCCTCCTCACTGCCTCCTCGCCTCTCCACTGCCCTCTTGGTCTCCAATTTGTCCTTCTGGCCTCCACACTGCTCTTCAAGCCTCCAATCTATCCTCCTGGAGTCTACACTGTCCTCCTGGCCTCCAATCTGCCCTCCCGGCCTCCACATGGCTCTAGCTTGCCTTCCCAAACTCCTGCACAGTGCCACCCACTCTCCAAGCAATTTCCCTGCTTCTTGGGTTTGCCGGTCTCAGTTGGCCTCCCCATTTTAAAACTATGTTTTAAAAACACAGTTTGAAACCAGAGGCCCATGACATCAACCACAACAGGCCGACCATGCCCTGTCCTCTGCCATGAGCTGCCTCACCTGGCAGAGAGGAGGGGGCAGAACAGAGCATGCAGGACCTCTACCTCTGCCACCAGCTGGGCCGGAACAGCCCAGGGCCTGTGGAGCACAAGCAAGATGTGTGCTCTGAGCCTCAATTCCCTTCCTTACTTCGGGAGGTCCCCGAGGGGCAGAACTTGGGAACGCACAGCGCACTGGGCTCCACCCACTGAGTGACTGCCGCTGTGGGAGAAGGGAGGCCAGGGTGGATGGAGTGCCCGGCAGGCCCACACTTGGGGAGCCGGCCCCACTCCACACACCAAATTAATACGTGGTCTGCCAGTCAGCCCCCCGCCTTGCTGAAGGCCAGGGCGAACTGCCCGGGAAGTGTCCGGGCCTAGCAAAATGTTCTGATGAATAGTAAATGGCGGGGTCAACCCATCTCGTAAAGCGTGTGCTCTTCTCTTTAATCCAGACGAGAGACACAGCCTCGCAGGGCCTCCTCTAGGGCGTGATTCCACCGCGACGGAGAGTGAGCCGCGCCGGGCAGGGGCAGCTGCAGGTCCAAGGTGGGCAGGAAGGCCTAGCTGGGGGCATGCAGGGACTGGAAACGGTCCCTGACATGGCCATGGGTGTCCCCAGGGACGATGCGGAGAGCACCGGAATGTCCAGTCTTCCCAGGCCCTGGCGAGGCAGCTGGGCCTCCTGACCCCACCGAGGGCAGGGGGGGCCTCTTGCAAGGTGCCCCCCACCAACCCCACCCGGGCTCCTCTTGTGAGAGTCACGTGTCCACACAAACACAGAGCAGAGCCCAGCGGGTCAGGTGTGATCCGAGGGGCCTGGAGGACATCAGGGAGAAGCTGGGAAGTCCCTCTGACCAGGAAGCTCCCGGTCCAGTCAGGGGGGGCCAACTGTGCCTGGCAAAGCCAGGAAGCAGGGAAATTTCTTGGAGTGTGGGCAGCGCTGTGCAGAAAGGAGACAGCAGGGAAGGGGGAGCCGCCGTTTTAAATAGCAAGACTGGAGCAAAGGCCCCAAGTCGGTGAGGAGAGCAGCCCTGCAGCTTTGGGGAAAACCCTTAGGAAGAGGGCCACCTGCAGGAAAGCCCAAGAACGGGAGTGTGGAAGGCTGTCCAGCCGCTGGGGGTGAGGCCGGCAGGAAGTGGGCAGGTCCCAAGCCAGACACCCTCTGCAGCCCCACAGGCTGGGGTTCCACCCCTCTGGGGCTCCCAAGCCACTTAGGAGAAGCTCCCTCTGCCCTGCTCCTCCCTGCTGCCTGCCTTCCCTGCATCCTTTGCACAGAAGGACAGACTCACCTCCTGGAAGGCATGCCCACTTCCACGCCTGGCTTAATGGTGCGAGTACACACGCTGGAGGGTGGCTGCTACCACAAAGGAATGTGATGCTGCTGCTGATGGTGAAGATGGTAAAAACGCCTACTCCCCACCTGCTCACGGCCCCCAGCGCCCCAGCCCGCAGCACAGCCGGGAGAGCTGGTATAACTGTTCCCATTTTCCAGGTGAGGACATTAAGGCACAGCCAGCGTCACCTGCCCAGGGCCACTGGATGGACCCCAGTGGCGATGCCAGGCCCAGACACTGGGCCATTCCACCTTGAGCAAGTTGCTTTACCCCCTGAGGTGCCCCCTCCTGTCCTGCAAGATGGGTTAATGAGAACCTCCGCATTGGCACACGCAGGGCAGATGAGGCAGCTGACAGAAAGGGCCAGTCACAGTACGGAGGTGGGGCTGCCACTTCCTAACAATTATTATCTGGAATCTCCAGGGACCAAAACACCAGAAGCGAGCCAGAGAAACCCTGCACTCTCACCAGGATCTTTCCTCTAAGATTCCCAACCGGATTCCAAGCGAGGGCAACGGTGGCCCAGGAGGACCCGGCTGATGCTGGCCACCCGCCCAGCCTTCCCGCACACCTTCGCCTCCTGGTCCCTACCAGGCAGGTGCCCACACCTGGGAGCAAAGGAGAACGCGGAAGGGCTCCCCTGCCGCCGGGGAGGGAGCAGGATCTCATCAGCAGGCAGGCTCCAGCTCCCCGCACTGGCTCAGCTCCGCCCTGGGCCGCGCAGGGAGCCTTCCCCTGCTGGTTCCAGCTGAAACCTAACACCGCGAATGTGATCTTCTGGGAAAATCCGAGGGAAGGCAGCCAGGAGAAGACTTCCGGGACCAACTTTCTGGATCCCTCGCCCTCCCCACCGCCCCCCCACCCCCGAGCTGGCTGGGCGGAACCAATTTCTAACAGAAGTGACCCGGACCTGGGTGCTCACTTCCTCTCTGAGGCCTGACAACGGGCCACACGCTGGATGGCTACGGCCTTCACTGCGGCCTGAACGGAAGCTCAAAGGGCCCAGGTACCAGCGGGGGCCAGAAAGCACCAGGTCTGGCTGACAGGAGGCGCCTGTCACCGGCTCCAGCAGAACCCAGATGAGAGAAGGCAGAGGAAGAAGCCCCATGAGGGGCCTGGCTGGTGCCCCGGAGAGCGGGGCCTGCTCCCGTGATGGCTGGGCCGAGGGTGTCTGGGGGTCCACCTGCCGGCTGCCCTGCGGAGGCCTCTGCCAAGGGTCTCCCCAGGTGCCTGGGCCACAGGCAGAGAGAACCCAGACCATATGGGGCTGCCCCTCCTAGGATAAGGAAACACTTTTCAGAGCTTCCTGTACCCCAAAACATCGGCTCCCCTCCACAAACACCCAGCTTGGTTTACTCTGCTCTATGGAAGGGTTTAAATAGCACAGGGCAGACAGTTCTGTGAACAGGAAGGGCTCTGGGGAATCGGCCCCAGCCTCCAGGCCCCGGCAGGAGTCATCCCCGGGGAGGGCTCGGCACTTCCCGTAAGGGGGGGAGCTGCACCTTCACGATGTGCGGGGTCTCCACAGCAGAATCACAGAGAGCTCCAGGGCCACAGCTGAGGGGGCCCAAGCTGCCGGCTCCCAGGGGAAGGTTCTGGAGTTTTCACTTTCTCACACCTTTGTCTACCCTCAACTCACAACAGCTACCATGGCTGCCCCCCTGGAGGGCAAAGGTCATTCGAGGCTTTCTCTTTGCTCTATTCCAGCATAGTAAGTGCTCAACAAATACTTGGTGGGTGGAATGCTGGATGGATGGGTGGGTGGATGGACGGATGGAAGGATGGATGGATGGATGGATGGATGGATGGATGGATGGATGGATGGACAGACGGACGGAAAGACGGGTGGGTGGAGGGGTAATGGATGGATGGGTGGGTGTGCGGATAGGTAGACAGATGGGTGGGTGGATAAGTGGATGGGTAGGTGGGTGCGGGTGGGGTGGATGGATGGATGGGTGGGTGGATGGATGAATGGACAGGTGAATTGATGGATAGATGATGGGTGGATGGGTGGGTGGATGGATGAGGAAATGAATGAATGAATGCCTTTGTTCTTCCCAAGGAATGACTTCAACTACATGAGAGGCTTGAGAAGGTGAGAGGCAGCTCTTTCGAAAAAGACTCCATGTGCCTGTGTTCTCAGGGTCCTTCTCCAGAGCCATGGGCTTTTCCCGACCCACAGCACAGCTATTCACAAGGAGAAAGAACAGCAGAGAGTTTCCAATCCATTTGAAAGCAAATCCCACTCATGGGAAAGGAAACCAGCACGGCACCATTCAAGCTTTGGGGGCTCCCACCCTGGCAGACGTGCCTCTAGGTAGAGGGCAGCATAGCGGCCTCAGAGGCCCAGGCAGGCACTGCATCAGGAGGGACCTGAGTGAGTCATTCTGAGGGGAACAGAAACCTGTAAGAACTGGTGATTGACTACACGCAGAGATGGAATGGGTCCCTCAAGACCCCTGCTAGAGAATTTCCGAACTAGGAAACAGTCGCATCAGGCCCAGGTGGCTTATGGGAAAGTCCTAGTTACTGATGCTAATTTGACACTTTACGGTGCTTCAAGTAAGGGCCCTTCTTGGAACTGACCTCTCAGCATTTGCAGCTGCATATACAAAATTCCCTTTGCATTTCATAAATCATGCATTCATAGAACATGTCCTCAAACACCAAGTCCCTGGTAATGGCCCTCAGACAAATTAGGCAATAAATATCTTCTGATACTTCCCATCGGCAGGTGGAAACCCACTCCTCAGGTCGTTTGGGAAGTGGCCAATCTGCGGAGCCCGTGCCAGAAGCAAAGGGAAGGGCCTAGCAGCCCAGCCCCCAAGGGCACGCAGGGACTTGGGGATACCTGGCTACCGACAGCATAGACCGAGGCCTACACTCAATCCCTAGGCCCCTGCCCATCCAGAACATTTCACGACCCTGACCCCAGCGATTCAGAAGAAGTGACTGTGGACCCGCTATGCTTTTGGACAGCCTGTGACACCCTGTGTCACTCTAGACCTAGGGTCACCAACAATGAGCTGCAGCCCCTGCCACCCACCTCGGCTTTTGTACCTGCCCAGCCTCAGGTATCCCTCAACTGTGGCAGCAGGGCTTCTGCATGACAGCTGCCAGGTGACACTTCCGGAGAACACAGGGAGGCTTCCTAGGGTGTCTGCCATGGACCTAGGGGATCACCTCCAAGGAACTTGGGGGTTCAGGTAACCATCCCTTCCTTGCTCAACACCTGCTCAGAGCCAGAGATAGAAGCCTGATTATTTCAGGTCTGACTACGATGGCTTCCTTTCACGGCAGGTCACGATAAACGATTTTGCACAGTAAATGCATCTCCGTCGACTCCTCAGGAGCTGGTGACCTTGGCCTAGTCTCTCACGAAGAATCAGAGACCCAGGTGGTAGAGGCTCAGGGTCCCCCAGCTGGGAAGGCAGGGCCTGGGCTCCAGCCCCAGTCCTGCCCTCCTCCAGGCCCGCCTTCCCTCCACCCTCCTGGGCTCATGAGCCAGACGTCAGCACCGTGGCAGGAGAGGAGGGGCCATCTCACTGATCCCAGCCCGAAGCGTCCCCTCCTGTTTGTATCACCACCCAGCCTGCCCCTGGGGCCATGGGGACAGAAAATCCCACTCCACTCTTGTGTCTGACAGGCACAGCCCCGTTCCATTTGGTCCACCCGCTGCAGAGCCAGCACTTGGCCCCGATGCCTGGAGAACAGCAAAAAAGGCCACTCACCTTCCCGAAGTCTCGAACATCAAAGAGGTCAAAGGGGTCAAACAGCTCACTGTTTCTTAATCCAAATTTCTCATGGCAGACTTTAAGGAAGGTGCGTATGTTCTTCAGGCACAGGAACTAGAGGAGAGAAGGGAACACCATCAGCGCTGCAGAGCCTGTGAGCACGCTGGCGACAAGCGCAGTAAGCTCTGCTTCCAGGTGCCGCCATGGACGAGCACGCTGCCGCCCGGGAGCCTCGCCACCTCTGGCCCTTGGCTCACCCCGGCATTCATGACCACCTGCCCACAGGGATCCAGCACCTTTCCACTCCAGAGATCAGGGCTAGGACCAAATATGCTGGCCTTGAGTCACAGGGACAGAGCACAGATGCGCCTGTGGGCACACATACACCACCTTCCCCAGCACAGACCCACCCGGTGACTGTACATGGGACAAAGCTGACAGCCAGGAACTGCACCCGGGAAGCCGGGGTGGACTTCCACTACGGAAGGGGCGCACCCTAGCCACAGCACGGAGAGGGCTGGTGGGAGCACAAAGCCAGAATTCCCAGATCAACATCTGGGGCATCCCCTCCACCTGGTGACCCAACATCTGAGCTCCCAGCCTGCACTGGGCCCAGCTGGCAATGCAACCGGGCAGGAGGCATGGGCTGGGGTAGGCAGGATGGCCATCCTCCAGTCCTCATGGAGGGGCTGAAGAAGGACTCCCGGGGACAGCAGGCAAGGTGGCCCAGAGAGCAGGATCTGGAGCCACCCTGGCCCCTGGTTTAAATCCTGTCCACTGTTCTAACTTTGGGACCAGGGGAGAGTGGCTGTGGCCCAGTCCCCTCACCCGACGTGCCCCACTGGGCTGACTACTACCTTCATGGCACAGGTGGGCATGTGTGGGAGTCATCAGCCCACCCAGTGCAGCTGAAGCACCCGGGCTCTCAGACCCGCCGTTCTCGTCAGTGACCATTCGCTAAAGGCCCTAAAGCTCGATTTCAAGCGAACCGCAGGGAGCTTGTACCTGCCCCCCGGAAGTTTCAAAGAATGGACAGACCCAGAGGAAGGACAGGCCAGAATCAGAAGCTGCAGCAGGCCCAGCGTAAACCCAGCTGTGTGTATTTCCATGGAGGCACGTGCTACCCCAGCCGATACACACGTGTGCCCACCAGCCCACCCGCTCGGGGCAAGGCCCCTGTCCTGGAGCACCCCTGCTGGGTTCTCCTGTCCTGGCGGGGCTGGTCACCGGTCACAGAAGACACAGACTCATTTGCTTTGTTCTGTGTGTGTGTGTGTGTGTGTGTGTGTGTGTGTGTGTGTGTGTACATGCTTCCGTGTGTGGGGCTGTGTGCACGTCTGTGTGTGTGCATGTCTGTGTGTGTTTTTTTTCTGACTAACTTTTTTCTGAGATGTGAAAATACACTGCAGACATGACCCCCCACTTCCCCGAACACATGAGTGTGTATTTCCTAACAGGACCCCCCACCCACAGTCACGGCACGTGCCCAACATCGGGACAGGAACACGGGTCCCTACAGACGGTGCCCACTTACATTTCCTCAGTATATAAAGACAAAATGACAACCAAATGTCCTGAGCAGAAACAAATTATGGCCCAGGGTCAGATTCCACTTCACACCGGATTTTTCTGGTGTGTCTTTCGTCTCCAAAAACTATAGAGCAGTATTCTGTCACAGAACTTTCTGGAAGGATGGAGGTGTTCAGTGCATGCACTATTCGAGTAGCAGAGCCACTAGCCACGTGCCCATTATGTACTTGAACCAAGGCTAGTCCAACTGAAAAGCTGCATTTGTAATTTAACTTCATTCTAATTAATTTAAATGTAACAGCCACATGTGGCTACACCTCCTCGCGTGGACAGTGTGGATCGAAAACCTTCCTGTGTCCTCCACGACCCAGCATTTTTGAAGACCACAGACACGAAAGGACCGGGACTGTAGGGTTCCACTTCTGGGAGGCGCCTGGGACAGGTGCGTCTGTAGACGGATCGGCAGGGCCGGGGGCTGCGGAGGGGGTGAGTGCTCAGGGGGACGGGGTTTCAGTTGGGGAAGATGGACAAGCTCTGGGAATAACTGTGGTGCCTGTTCCATAACACTGTGCATGCCTTCAACCCACTGAGCGGGACGTTCAAAAATGGTTAAAACAGTAGATGTTACATTTTATATGTTCTACCACAATAAAACAAATTAACCAAGAGAGAGACACACACACAGAGAAACAGACCCGCAGGGAGCCCATGGGAGAGACGGTGGAGACCGGGTGAAGCTCCCCAGCAGGGAAGGCCAAGCGGGCCAGCAAACCGCCAGGAGCCGGCAAGGCCGGGGCAGATCCGAGCCCGCAAGGAAGAGCCAGGCCTGCTGACCTCAAACGTCCGGCCTCCGCATCCATGAGAGGTGGTGTTTCTGTTGCTCTAAGCCCCCCATGTGTGGGCCCTGGGCCCAGCCCGCGCAGTCACACCATGGAGGCAGGGAGGAGGTTCTGCCCCAGCCTCCCAGGCAGCTGTGCAGTTGAGCGCCCCCTCCCGCCTGCCCACAGGATGCCTACAGCCTCCAGCCCCACACTATTTTTTGCACATCACTCGTCTCTAATTTCCACTAAGCATGTATTTTAATTCCTCCTCAGCCTCCCATTTTTAGAGTTAATTGCATGGCTCCTAACCCATAATTGCAGCCAGCAAGGCCAGGCTTCCTTTGGGGCTCAGAATGGGCAGGCACCCCTTGCCCAGTGGGCACAGCATCTACCCGCTCAGTCCCACGCCCACTGTAGCCACTCAGGCCCCTGACTTGCAGGACCACAACCTACAGCTGTGGGCCCTCCCCAGGCACCCTGGGATGGCCCCTGGCCAACTGAGCAGCCTGCACAGATCTGGACTTCAGGGAAAGGGACCCGGCGGGTCTCAGAGCAGGAATCCGGACACTGGCGTTGGGCTCCGCAGCGAGAGGAGGCATCGCGGGAGCCTGCATCTTCTCACAGAGCTTCGTCTGCTCCTGGCACTGAGCTGTGGGCTTTGCCCACCTGAGATTTTTATTCCCCAACCTCCAACAAGTCACCCCATTTTGCAGGTAAGGAAACCGAGGCACAGTGGGTTAAGAACTGCCGCTCCCAATGGGAAGGCAGGAGGGCCAATATTTGGACCCACATCTGCTCCAGAGTAGTGAAGGCCTTTAAGAGGCTGGGGTCTCTCTCCAGGGTGTCCCCGAGTCTCAGGTCCCTCCAGTTACCCTGGGTGCTTATCACCAGTGCCTGTTTCCCTCACAGGTGGCCTGGTTCCAAAGGCAAGCTCTATGGTCACTACTTGTCTCCCTCGCCAGTTAGGGCAACGGCCCAGAGACGGGGAGGGAGCAGAGCTGGGCCGGGACCCCCAGCAGGTCCTGACGCCCTGAGCCCAGGGTCCGGTGGCATCATGCCCTGGAGGAACGGAGACAGGGGTCTGGCCCCCACGGCCCCTCCAGGCTCCTGTGGCTGGCACTCGGGGCCAACATTGCTCCTGGTCGCCGTCAGCTGGAGCTGAGGAGTGGCTGCAGCCCACACCCTGCATCCGCACCTCCAGCCTCCAGCTCCCCGTGGTTGCGGCCTCCCGTCTGGGGAGGAGAGACCACAGGCCGACCAAGGGCCTCCAGAAGACGGCTTGTCTGAGGCTCTCTGCTCAAGGCCACAGCTGCAGGAGAATGGGCCGGCGCACCGCATCCTCCCTGCAAGCCCTGCTGCAGGGGAGCCACGGGCATGTCCACTCCCCGGCCGTGGGGAGAACAGGAATTTCTTTTAAAACCCGTGTATCTTTCTGAAAGAGGCACAGGTCTCTATATTCAAATTTTCATGGACACAACTGAGTTTTCTTGAATAATTTCAACAAGTGGCACTAAAACTGCGCTTCACGGTGACAAACGGCGAGCTGCGGCTCCCTCCAGTGGGACAGGTACTGGCCGCTGAGGCCTCACTGCTGAGGCCCGCCCATCAGACGCTCTGACTGGCAGCCAACCGTGTCTTTGATCAATAAAAATTGGGACAGTGAATTAACTTCTTCCTTCATTTATGCTGTGCTCACACCAGAAGCCTTTTGGAAAGGCCTCATCACTACTTAATCGATGAAGCTTGCTGGCAGGGTGCTTTCAATCTCAGGGCCCTTGGGGTCAACAGCTGGCCTGGAGGTGACAAGCTGACCAGATGCCCCATGGGGACAGAAGCGGAGACCATCTCCCCCTCCGGGTCCCAAATACCCTGGACAGCAACCCACAGCAGGGGCGCATGTCTAAGGAAGGAAGGAAGGTCTGCCTACGGAGCGCTCCCGGGTGCCCGTGTGTCAACATCTCCACAGAGGCCGTACTTCTCCACCAGGGAGCGGGGACCCATGACAGAAGCACCCAAGGCCCCCATCCCCACCCACAGCCACCGCTCCACATGACAGCTCGTTCCCGCACATGTCCCCACTATCCATGCCGACGCACCAACTGACAGGCCCAGCCACAGCTCCGGGACGTGGGCACCCTTTACCGGCCATCCCACAGATGAGGAAAGCAAGGCTCGGGAGACCAAACAGGGGCTGGCACTCCACAGCCAGGGCCCAGCACCAGGGCCAAAGCCACTGTGACTGCCACCAGCACCCGGTGCTGCGGGCCCCCGGCTCCTCAGCAGCTCCAGGCTGAAAAAGCGCCAGCCCAGGTGGAGTGCGTCTGAGGGGTGCTGGGGGCTCGATTATGCCTGGATAATCTAACATGAACACTTCCTCCGCTCCGGGCCATCTCCCAGCCGTCTCCCAGCCATGCATGGTGGGAGGTGAGGTGCAGGAGGCGCCGGCAGGCTGATGGATGAACTTGAGCTGCCTTTGCGCAGAGCCTGCACCAGCTGTGCCGGGAGGGAGAGGCGCTGGCAGAGGGGCAGCAGCTTCCCAAGGCAGGAGGTCTTCCAGGGGCCAACCTCGCCCAGACCCACTGGCCTGTTGTTGGGCAGCTTAACCGACGGCTGTTAGGTTTTGTCCCAAAAGAGACAGAAAGGACCGAGTTTCGTTTAACTGTTTGGTGAAGGTTTTGGTGTTTTATGTCTCACTTACTTGGACTGAACCAGGGCAGGCTCTCTGATAACAGCCCTGGGACCACCCAGGCGCTGCGCTAAGCCCTTTATGCTCATTGTGGGGTTCACTCCCCAACATGATTCACAGCTCTCACGTATCCATGGTCATGGGTGGGGAACGGCTTGTGGACGGACGACTCCAACAGGTGGCGAGGGGAGGCCTAGGTCCCGCCCAGGTGGTCTTGTCCACCCTACGTCTTCACTTTGTTTTTCTCAGGGGGCCTGGCTGCGTGGGCCAGGCTTGGGGACGAGGTCTGCTGGGACCAGCTCCCGGCAAGTACCAGCGAGAGCCAGGACCTAGACACCAGGCCCTGGGGGCCCACCAACTGCCAGGCCAGCCTGCCGGTGTGCAGCCCTGCACCATGGGAAGTGGGTTCTGAAAGGTTAGGAAGTTGAGCTTTCCAGCAGAAGTGGGGGCGTGCTGGCAGCAAGCAATGCCTGGCCGTGCCAAGCTGGTGATGGCTGAAAATGATTACGCTGCACTGACCTTAAAGTACTTCCTCATCAACACTTGCAGGGAAACTCACCAAGAAAAACAATCCTGGAAAAGTACTAGCTTGGAAGTCTCAGCAGAGAGGGTGGGCAGCTGCGTCCCCATTCAGTCCACAGTCAGCAAACGCTTAATAGGCGCCTGCTGCATGCCAGGCCCTACCGGGGTCCCAGGCTCACAGAACAGGCCAGGTGCAGCAGGGACTCCTCTGAGCCCACAGCCATCTGAGAGAAAATCTGATTTCCTCCCTACACCTGGGTGGACATTGTTCCCAGCAGTCCTCAAAAGATCCACCGCTCCAGCTAATGGCCTATTTGATCCGGGGGGGATAAAGAGTCACCCACTTCATCAAGACTTCAAGGTCAGGGTCAAACCAAAGGTTTTCTACAAAGCCAGCAGGAAATTGCTTTTCTCATATTTCTCTGTGCAGCCAACCATCATCTCTGAGCCGGCTTTTCCCACCCGAGGGTTCAAATCCCACTCTCCCACTGCCTGACTCCTCCAAGCAGGCACGGCTCAGAGAGATTAGCTCAGGCACTGCCTGGTGTGCTGCCCATCCCCCACCACCACCACCCCAACACCCTGGAATCCAAGGTCCCACCTCTCCTCTGCTTCCAGATGCACCCCCTGGAGACCCAGCCTCCCCTCCCGGGGATGCTCACAGAGCCCAGTCATGGGGAAGCAGCAGTCACCCACTGAGGCAGGGCCCAGACCTGACTGGGGAACCTCACCTCCTCCCCAGCAGTCAATGTGCTCTGGGAGGCCCACTGCCAGGAGCTCGGCCTGGGCACCCAGGAGCCAGCACTCCACCTCTCCAAGCCTCATCTGTCAAAGAGGGTTAGGGGGGTCACACCCACAGCAGCCACCACCATGGCTGGGCCACGTTCCCAGTGCCAGGGAGCATGCTCAGGCCTGCGGGCAGGTCAGCTCTTCTGATGTCAACATGATCCTTGAAGTAGAGGCTTTATCCCCATTTTACAGGTAAGGACACTTAGGCTAGAAGGAGCTGTTGGCCAAGTGTCGAATGATGGCCCCCCAAGCCATGTCCACGTCCTGACCCCCAGAACCTGTAGGTATGAATTCATATAGAAAAAGGGGTTAAAGAGATGTAATTAAGGATCGAGATGAGATCATTTTGGATTAGGATGGGCTACATCCAGTGTCATCATAAGAGACACACAGAGCAGGACAAGAGGAGAGGCTGTGTGAGGATACAGCAGAGACTGGGGATACAGCCAGGAGCTGGGAAGGCAGAAGGGACCCCCCCAGGGCCTCCTCTGAGGTGCAGCCCAGCCAACACCTAGATTTCAGGCTTCTGGCCTCAGCACTGGGAGAGACCGAACTTCTCTTGGGAGCCCCCAGTCTACGGTCCCCTTACAGCAGCCTGCGGCCACCAGCTGTTGAGATGCAGCCCTTCCACCCTGAGCCACATGCCCACGACCTCAAGTTAATGGGTAACACGATGCCGGCACCACAGGCAAAGGCTTGTGGGACAGACAGAAACTGAGGCGAGAGTCCCAGCTTTTCCACCAGGCACCCCAGCTTGCCACACACACACTGCCCCCTCAGCTGGGAGCCCCTGGGCTACGGACTGGCCACACTAGGGCCTTCAGCATAGGTGGTTTGATCCCCCAGGTTCAACCCAAAGACCTTGGAGGGCCCAAAGAGACTCCCAGCCAGGTGGGGAAGCCAGAAAGCGGCTGTGCGGGGCCGCAGACCCACCTCCTTGCCACCTCCTCTGAATAGCACTGTATCAGGGTGGGGGCTCAGGCAGAGATAGGGGTTCAAATCCTGCACTCTCCCCTGCCCCACTCTCTCTGGGAACTCCATCCCCCTGACCGCCACTCCAGGCCCCAGACCTGCCCAGCAGCCTCCTCCGTGTCCCTGTTAGAAGGTGCCGGCTCAAGTACCCCAAAATCAGGAGACCCAAACAGGCCTGTGGTTCTCCATCCTCGGGTGTCCCCACTCCGTGAAAGCCACCCCCACTCACCCAGGGGCTGGGCCAGCACCTGGAGGCTGCTGAAACCCCCTCCCACTCACCCTTACTCCCGGATCACGATGGCACCTCCCACCCACTGCATCCCATGTCTCATTTTGATGGTCCCAGCACCACGAACACCAAGGAAATGAGGCAGCAAATGCCACTCAAGCAGCATGCTAGACACTTGGGGGCCCCTCAGCGGGCCGGCACCCCATCGGCAGGAGAAAGAGCAGAATAACAAGGTCAGCTATCACCCCCACGGCTCCAGGGGTTCCTGAGAAGAGGCATGGGCCCACCACAGCTAAAGTCTGCCTGACCGTCCGAAGGCCGCCTGCAGAGGCCTGCTGCCCCACAGGCATGGCCGAGGCTGCTGAATCAACACTGTCACCATGCGTGGGGGGATGTGGGGGGTCAGCAGAGTCAGCCGGCAAGGCCCAACAAGGAGCGGTGTCCACGCAGCACCCAAGCCGGGGAGGCCCTTTCAGACTGACTCGCTCTCTGCAGGTGCCACGAGGAGCTTCAGAGAGCATGTCTCCCAGACAAAGGGAAGGAGCCAGGGGCCCAGGGCAGAGCAGCGCCTGACGGGCACTCAGTGAAACGTAAGCGCATAAACAGGAGCTTCCCTGACCAGGGACAGAAGGCCAGGTGCTTACAGCGCCCCTGCACTCCCGTTCACCCCACGGCTTGCTGGCGGGGCTCACCTCGGTGTGGGTGTGCATGGGGGTGGTGGCCGTGTCAGTGTGACGATCAGCAAAGCTTGGTGCCTGTGGGTGGACAAGGACTGAGAGAGGCCAGGCACCACGCAGGTGGGAGGTAAGGCGCAAACACACTTTGCCCATTGGTGAACGTGCTCCCTCTTCATTCCACTGCCCTGTGTGTGACAGAGTGCACGTCTTACCAGGGGAGGGAGGAGAAGGCACTCCCTCGGGCTGCTGCCGCCCCTACAGACCCCACTCGACGCGAAACCAAATGCTCTGCAGACGCCGCTGGCTTGGGCTGCTGGGAGATGCAGGCCTCCAAGACCGCCGAGGTCCTGCACCTGTGCACACCTGCCCGTGGGGCAGAAGCCCCTTCAACGTCACAATCCCTCATTCAAACACTCAGGTCACTGGTGCCCCAAAGGGCGACGTAGCACAGAGGCTGTAGGGACCCCACAGGGAGCCACACCCTCCACAAGGAAGCCAAAGAGAGGGTCCAGGTCCCATACCAGTGCCCCCACCCTTCTCGCCACTCCGCAGGCCTCCCCTGCCCAGGGAACGTCCTCAGTATTAAGTCTCAGGCTTGGCTTCTGAAGTCACTTCTCTCCCCACTCACATGGGGAAGAAACTGTTGCTCCCAAGCCAATCCAACAACCGCTCAGCCATGGGCTCCGGGTGCCCAGCTGTGGCTTCCAGCTGCGGCAGCAGCCTCTGCTCTGTATCCGGAGAGGATGCACCAGGCAAAACCCCGGACCCAGGGTCCTGGCTCTCCTGCCCGTGTGAGTCACCTGTCAGCAGTGGGAGCAGGAGAGCAGAGATGCACCTGCTGGCAGGCAGCTTGCTGGGGGACCCAACCAGCCTCTGCCCCTCTGAGCCTCAGTGTCCCCAGCTGAGTGAAGCTGCATGGGGTCCCTGGAGTCCCAAGGAGGCAGACGTCCTCCCAGGTTCGCAGCAGGGTGTGTGGCTCTGCAGCAGCTTCAGCACCAGTTGGCGTGAGATGCCGCCTGGCCCATTATGTCGGCTACTTCCAGCACAACGGGAAACAAGCACTGGCGAGGATGTGGAGAAACGGGACCCTGAGCCCTGCTGGTGAGAATGTAAAACGGGACGGTGGTTCCTCGAAAAATCAAAACCAGAATTACCACGTGACCCAGCAATCCCACTTCTGGGATGCACCCGGAGAGTCGAAGGCAGGGTCTCAAGGAGCTATGTCCATATCCACGTTCACAGCAGCCACAGCACAGAAGCAAGAGCTACCAACAGACGCATGTCCATCTGCGCAGAGGAGTATTATTCAGCCTTAAAAAGGAAGGGAATTAAGACACCGGCTACAAAACGGATGAACCTTGAGGACACTGAACGCAGTAGGGTCCTCGCACAAGGTTCCCAGCGTGGCCAAGGTCACAGAGACGGAAACCACACTGGTGGGGGCCGTGGCCGCGGGAGGGGGACAGGAGGGAGCGGCTACCCGGGGGAGAGTTTCAGTCTCACACGATGCAAAGAGTAATGGGGCGGATGATGGATTCGGCCGCCCAACCCCGTCAATGTACTCAGTGACCTCCGCACTGCACACTTACAAATGGCTGACATGGTAAACTTCAAGCATTTTACCACAATGAAGCTGGTGTGAAAGCCTTGGAAACTAGACGGCGTCCCGGGTGCCCCCAGTATGGCCCCCATGTGATTCACCCTGGGCTTCCCCTGTGCCCCCCCCACAGCCCCTTCCTGCCGCGAGGCCCAAAGCCGCCTACCCTGCAGCAGTACGTCTGGCTCTCTCAAACGGAAAAGGCTCACAGAGCCCCAGTGGTGGACGCTGTGGGTCCCGGGCCCGAAAGCAGGAGCCGAGTGAATGACACTGCGCCCAGGGAGCTGCCTCTCTGAGTTGATTCTATTTTCCCACTAAGTGGGCATCACCCTGAGGACTCCTAGAAAGACCGCTCCACGGTGGGCTGGATTTGGGAGGAGTGGGGCCAGCAGAGCAAGGATCCGAGGACGTCACTGTCCCCAACAGCCAGAAGACGCGATCAGCTGGAGAGAGCACGCTGTGGAAATTCCAGCCCCACCAGCGCCGGATCCTGGGGCCGAGCACGAGGGGGCCACGGGGTGGGCATGGGCTGCCTGCCTGCCAGGCGAGCAGCTGGGCCCTCTCCCCTGAACTGTAAGTCAGAAATGCTCACAGCTGCACACTCGCCCTCTGCCCACCGTCGGGTGGGAGCCAAGGCCAGGCAGGGAGGCTGTGCTGGGCCTGGGACGGCCCGTCCCAGGGGAGGGCCGGGCAGGAAAGGGCCCCAGCTGTCCTTGCCGGGAAAGCCAAGCCAGAGCTGTTATTTCGGCGGCCAGAAGCCAAGCCCCAGTCCCGGCCCACCTCCTGCAGGTGCACAGGGAGGGCCGTCCGCGTGGGGGATGCGGTGGCACACCTGCCCGCCCACCCGCCCACAGGCCCCGGGGCAGGAGTCGGCCAGGGCTCGCACCACTGCAGCCTCTCAGGGCTGGAATAACCATTGCCACTTCACCAGGTAGGGAAACTGAGGCCTGGGCCAGTCCCGTGAAAGCCGCCAGCGGGTCTTGTCCAGTTTGGACATGGCACCATGGGACAAAACTTACCTTTCCTCCAGATGTAGAAACAACTTGTCCCAGGTGAGGGGGAGGTGGAATAAAATAAAACCCTGCATGATCCCCAAGGGCGCCCCTTGCCAGCTGGGGGTTTCTCTATTCAGCCTCTTGACTCTGTTTTTCTTTTTACAAATTTAACTGCTGGGCATACGTGCATTTTGAGTCCCCACCTTTCCTCACAGGCAGCACAAAGGCCCCACTCACACCTGCCCTGCACCCAGGGCCATGCTCCTCAGGTGACCCCCTCCTGTCGGCCTTCTGCTGTTGAGGGTGCATCTGCGTGGGCCACTCTCATGCCTGAGGTCACAGCCCTGCAGCCCTCAGGGAGACGTGCTCCCCAGGTGAGATGGCTGACCACCAACCGGGACCTCAGGAAGCCCTGAGCCCCCCACTGCCCACCTTCCTTCACCTACTCAGCCCTCAGCCCAACAGCTGTCAGGCCCTACTCTGTGCCAGGTGCAAGGGTGCCGAGGTCAGCGCATCCTTGCCCATCCCGCCACGGGAAGAGACAGCCAACGGAGGATCCCGGGCTGCGCCTGCAAGGTGCCCACCCACCCATGTTATTTCCAGAAGGAAGAGGGAGCGGAGCCGGCCGAGGCAGCAAGGACCGAGCCCAGCCCGGCAGCGCAGACCGTGGGGCCAGCGGGCGGGGGCAGAAAGGTGAGACCCACAGACCGGAACTTTGGGGGAGCCTCCTGTGTGCACACAGAAGACAAAATGGCAAACCCAAAGGCACCAAGGGGACCTTGCTGTCCCCCCACCAGCCAGCCAGACGAGGGACACTCAAAAGTCTCCCTCAACGACAGTCCAGGGCTGGGCTGCATCCTCAGGCAGCTGCACTGTGGCGAGCCCTGGCCACAGGGCCCAGAGCCCCAGCCCCCACCTGCCACTGCAGGCTTCTCTCCGCACTTCTCCACGGCAGCCTCCCCCTCCTGCCTACCTCCTTGGCCCAGCTGAAGTGCCACCTACCTCTGGAGGCCTGCTGGCCCTCTCGTTCCTGGGGGCAGCCGCCCCTCAATCCCGCCATCTCCCACACGCCCTCCAGCTAAGCTGCTCAGCAAGGCCTGACCCTGCCCTCTCCCTACCCAAGGGCTCCTGGGCACCAGGGACTCAGTGAATGTCTGCACAGAAGAACGAGGAAACATGGTGCAGTGGTCACATTGTGACCCCCAAAAATCACAAAGATGTGTCTGTGTCCTTACCCCAGAACTTCAGGATCGGACCTTCTCAGGGATAAGGGTCTTTATGGATCTCTGCAGAGATCATGCCTCACATGCAATAAAAAGTGTCTGTGTAAGAGACCACCCAGAGGGAGAGAGGCTGGAGGGACGTGGCCACAAGCCCGGGACACCCAGGGCCACCAGGGGCAGGAGGGCCAGGAGGAGCCCTGCCCTGGAGCCTCCTGAGGCAGTGCCCCGCTGCAACACCTTGGTTTCAAACCTCTGCCCTCCAGAACCAGGAGAGAACACATTTCTGTGGTTGTAAGCCGTGCCCCACCATGCCCCTCCCCACCGGTGGCACCCCAGGACACGAGTGCACAGGACAGCCTGGGAAATGTGCATGCCCCAGCCTCTGGGCCCTCACCTGGTGCCAGGTCCTTTCCGGGGTGGACGCCATGACAAGGAGGAGTCCATCTGCTCTTGGAGGCCTGACGTTCCAGCACTGTGACACCAAGCCCCCCCCACCCCCCACACACAGATGCTGCCTGCTCACAGCATCCACGCTGCTGGAGCACCGGGAGGCCTGGGCTGTCTCCCGGGCCCAGCTGAGCCGAGGAAGTTCTCATCTGCGGGGAATTTCATCATCTTGCTGTTTAAATTCTGAATCATGAGAGACTGAGGACTTACTTCCCTGCCTCCGCCTGTCCCTGGAGGTGCCTCCACCACCAGACCGAGGCCAAGCGGCCAGGGCCACTCGGGGACGCACAGGACGCCACCGGAGCCACTCACCCGGGGGGCTCACCCAGAGCACTGGCAAAGGCAGCTTCCAGCTGGGAGGATCGCTCCCCAGGGTTGAGGGCCAGGTCCTGCCTCCACTGGGCAGCACCACCAATGGTTTCCTCGAGCCAGGAAATGAAGCCGATCAGAGACAGGAAAGGGGAAGCTCGGTGTGTTACTTTTCCTCTTTGCTGGGAGTCGGCTGATGCCAACAGTCACAGCAGAGGGAGGTGCCCCTACACTTGGGTGAGGCTGAAAGCCCTCCCAGACAGCTTCCATGGGATGATCTGCCAGCCCAGGTACGCGGCGCCCTGACACCCTGGCCCTACAACACCCCTGCTCAGGAGAGGGCTCTCGGACTTAAGGACAAGGGGTCTGGATCCAGAGAGAAGGGTGGGGGGGACAGGCTCTTCATGGGGCAGAGCTGGAAGACAAGAGCCGGGGAGGGGATGCTTCAGCAGGCTGGAGGGACCCTGAGGAGGGGAGCAGGAGGCTGGGGCCCAGGGGGACAGTAACACGGTGGTTCCGAGGCTGAATACAGATGCTGGCACCGAGCAGGACAGGTGAGCAGGGTGTGCCCTCCGTCACCCACGCCCAGGCAGCCCGGCCCACCTGCCTCTCCCCATCGTCTCAGCACAGCTCCCAAGCAGGCTGGGCCCAGAGCGGGGGTCTGGAGCCCGCCACGGAGGGCTGAGGGCCGGCCCAGGGACACAGGGCAGCAGACGGGACTGTGGGGCCTGCGTGGCTACGGATGCATCAGAAGCGGTCTGGGCTCCTCTGATGAGGACCAGAGTTGGGGGGCACTGCAGTCTGGGGCTACAATCCCCTCTCCACTCCGGCCAGGCCTCGGGAGACCCAGGACGGGTCCCCAAGGGAGTGTGCACCTGGCCCCATCCCCCAGCACCACTTGTACCTCTGGAGGGTCTACAGCAGCCGGCCTCACCCGCCAGACACAGGGCCTTGGGGCCAGCTTGGGAGAAAACTGCCAGGGGCTGCGGCGAGCCCCGGATGGCTGGCTTCTGGTTCCCACAGCACACGAGGCCCACACCTGCCTCACTTCCCACTCCCGACCCCACGCTGGCAGGCGTGGAGAGCCTCGCAGCCGGCAGCATCATGCCCTTGAGGAAGCAAGACTTCTGGGGAACTGAATCCATCTGGGAACCGACACGCCTGGATCAATGAGTCTGAAGGGCACAGAAGGGTGGCCTCAGGCCCTCAGAAGTGCTGCCCCCCCGCGCTCTGCACCCACCCCTAGGCCCACAGTGAGAAAGGGGTGGCCCCCAAAGCCCCCCACCCTGACCCGCATCCTCATCCCACCGTGACCCCCAGCCTCCTGATGGCTCGCTCCTGGGACGCCTCCCCATCATCCCCACGGACACAGGGAAGCCAGAATCTGGGCAATAACACAGCCACACACGCCGGCCCGGGGCCAGCGAGCCAGGGAGACACAAGGCGGCCCCCACCCCAACTCTGCCCCTCCCTGACACACACGGGCACCCGGGGCAGAGGCTCGGGAACACTCAGCTGGGTGGAGGGAGGGGAGAAGGAAAGAGGCCATCCCCCCAGGTTCCTGTGACTCCTCCGGTCCCCAGCACCCCTCCCAGTTCCACCTCCCAGCACAGTGGAGAGGCCCCCACCCCCGCCCCATGGGGTCCCAGCCCTGGACCCTGCACTGTGCCCAAAAGCGTTTCAGGGGTTTTATCAACAAGGAGGGAATTGCAAACACCACTGGGGGGGCTCTGCTGGGCCAGTTCGCCCCTTGCACGGTTGTCTAGAAACAGTAGTTTGATTCGGATTGTTGTGTTTGCCTCACCTTTCAGTTTTCTTTCCTGAAAGTTACCCAGGAGTTTCCACCCCGCGGGTTAGGCCTGCCCTGCCCTCTGGGGCCTCCGGTCACCCCCGGGCTCTCCCTCGAGCGTCACCCCATCAGCTCCCACTCCTCCAGTGCAGAGCGCGGACCTCGGCTTCGTCAAGAGGTCTGAGTTCCACCCAGTCCAGTCGGTACTCGTTACTTCGTGCAGCTTTACCAAGGTCACCTTTTCATGAGTCATCCCCACCCATACAGATCCCGCAAATTATTTACAGGTGATGGCCTTTATTTCCTACAGCAAAGGCACCTTCAAGCAGCACAAATGAGGCAGTGGGTACAGCTGTCTGCACTGTGCCCAGCAGACCTGCTGTCTTGTCAATGGGTTTCAGCGTGACCAAAGAAATGACAGTAGAACGTTCTTGGGGTGAAAGGGTTATGCCCAACTTTATTTCCACGGTGGCAGGTCAATCCCTACAATCCCATTCATTCAGAGCAAGTCTGCACGCAGCAAGCCGGTCTCTGCCTCCAGGCCTCTCTGCCAGCATGGCCGTCCTCTGGGCCTCTGTCGTCGGCGCTGCCACCACTCCAGCCTCTGCTCTGCTCTCCTGCAGCCTTGCAGCCCTGCCACCATGTCGCCCAGGGCACTGGGTGGAGCTCTTTATATAGAGTCACTAATGATGCATTGCCCACACGTGTGTAGTGCTAGTCAACCAAGGCCAGGTGAGAGTTCTAGCCACAGGAACTTGGGTGGGTGGGTAGTGGGTGGGGACCGGTGGGGGGGGGGCCTTCCCTTGAGACAAGCCTCATGAGGACTGGCTCCAGGAGGTGCCGAGTATTGGTTAGTAATCAGTCAGTCAGAGATCTGAGGCCTCCAAAGAGTCAGCAGCCGGCATTCACTGGAATGGTCAGGACACCCCAGGAGAACGCCCCTGGCAGGAGCCGGGGGGTGGAGGGAGCGTACTGACCAGAGTGCCAGGAAGGAAGACTGAGTGAGTGGTGGACCAGGACAGCCCAGGTTCACTAAGGGAGGCGCCCCTGTCTCAGACATGTCTCAGTGCACACCCCCGACGCAAAGCGAGCCAGCTGGCTGCACCCTTCCGCAGGCTGTCCCACCCTACAGAGGGCAGCGGGGAGCAAGGCAAGCTCTGTAGAAAGGAGTGCTGGGAGCATCCAGTCTCTGGAGGCTGGGGGCTTCTGGAACTTTCTGACACCAGGCAGCCATTAAAAACAAGGGTGTCAAATGCCACACTTCACCGCACGGAAGGGAAGGCATGATTTGTGTGTGGCCAGGGAAAAAAGGGAAACTGACACACTCTAAGACCCAGGCCATTCTCAGAGATGTTAGAACATGAAAAGCACTTGTCTGGGAATGATGAGATATGGTGCATGGAAAGCCATGGGGGATAGGCGTGGAAATGAGAAAAGCAGGCTCCAGAATGGTAAGAAAGGCACAGCCCCAGAGCTGTAACCAAAGCGGGGTGCACAGTTACCCAGGCATGGTTTTCCTCCAGGTGGGAAGCCTCACACACGCGTGTGTGGACCTGGTACGCTCACATCAGGGCCCTCAGAAGATGGGGGATGTGCTGACTGGGGACAGGCCTGAGACCCTCAGCCGTCCACTTCCTCCTCGGGGGCCTGGGTGAAGCTGTGTCTGTCCTGGAGAGGGCAGAGCCCAGATAACTCCCGACGGAGTCAGCATCACAGCAACGCCGACCTCTTTCCTCTCACAGCTGCACCAACCTCCTGCTACCCAGCACCTCCTGTCTCAGAACCTGGTGCCCCTCAGAGAGGGAGGAAGGGGTGGCGGGCAAAGGAGACTTATCCTGGATGGCTGCCTCCACAGTGTCGGACAGCAGCACTCCATCCTCTGACAGCCCTGGGCTCCCCCCTGGGGCCTGCTCCTGTCCAGGCTAGGCTTTGGGGATGCACCCCCACACAGCCGCCTCACGGGGGCTGCCCAGAGTTGTGGCAAATGCTCCCCACACGTTACCCGCCACGGAGCCAGCACGTGGTTGTTTCCTGATTAAAGCTTTACTGGATCAATAGCAGTAAAGCAGTCCCAAAGAAACTGATCTAAGGCAGTGCCCTTTTTAAGAAAAACCACTCTTACCACAGGCAAAAACCACTTAAAAACAACACAACTATTTGGTGTTTGGAGCCAGTTCCACTGGGTCCCTGCAAAGGCTGTCGTGCTACCTGGAGATGAATCACACATGAATCCGGGATCTATGCCTCCCCTGGGAGCTGGATTCCAACACCCCCACCCCCTCCGAGTAACACACGTCAGCACCTGTTTACAACCTCTGGAATAAGCTGTGCGCTTTGGAAGGCAAAGCTGTTAGCACGGTGCAGAACATAATTACCAAGGAGAAGTGGAATTAGGGCCCGTGCTCAAAGGTGTTTTTCTCTCTGTGGACCCGGCTCGGCAGAGGCTGCAGTTGGTACACGAGGCCGGGCCAGCATGATGACTGCCCCACTGTCAAGTCCTGCCTGGACACTGCTGTGGTCAGACACACAGAGACCGGAAAGGAGGCAGGAAGCTCAAAGCCAGACAGAGAACACAACAGGGTGGGGCTGAAACGCCCCCAGCCCTGGTCAGGGCAGATTCCAGACAGACCACTGGAAGAGCCAGGCCTTCCCTGGGCCCTGGGCCAATGGCAGACCTTGAACCCCAGGGAATTAATCTGGTGGGCCCCACCATGCACCCCACTGCCAAGCCCAACATCAGGGCACCTCTTCACCCCACATGTGATCGGTGGCCAGCCCTGTCCCTCCCCCACACCCCTGGAGCCTGGCGTCTCTCTCCCACCCCCACACCCCCCGCCACTGCAGGCCTGATCAGCTTTCCTGCCGGGGAAGCGTATCCGCCTTCTCCCAGCTCCCCGCCCGCCCGCCCGCCTCGAAGCCACTCAGCCCAGCAGCCCCAGGGGCTTCTAAAGCCCCGTTGGCGCACACCACCTCCTCTCCAGGCCCAGCCGGGACCCCTGGCACACCAGGACGAAGCCACCCGCCCACCACCCTGCCTCCCTGAAGCCTGAAGGCAGTGGCCTTGAGTCCCTGTCACCTCCCCTGAATGTGACCACTGTGTGTGCTGTCCCCCTAGACCCTGGACCCCTGGAAGCAGTTGCCAGCCCTCACCCATCTTTCCATCGACCCAAAGGCCAACCGAGTAAAGGCAACAGGAGCTCAGTAAAGGTGCCCTGAGTGCTAGGAGGTCCAGATGACCTGCGGGAGTTGCAGGAAGAGCTGGTGAAACCTGGGAAGACTGCCTGGGGGAGGTGAGAAGCCTGGCACTCCTTAAAGGAAGGGGGAGCTCAGACAGGCAGCGGGGAAGGAGGGCCCTTGAGAAAACGCCCACACCCACCTGGCACGGAATCTGACTACAAGGGAAGAGACCGACCACCATCTCTTTCACAGGCACAGAAAGGCCTGGGACCAGGTGCCCCCCACAGGAGCCCACCTGTGCCCCCGCACGGTCCCACTACACCACACAACTCAGACAGGAACTAGTGCCTGGGGTCCCAAAAGTGCATTTCACATGGAGTATGGGTTCCAAAGCGAAGGACAGGGAACCAGCTGTACCAGCGCCTGCTGGGACCCATTTCACAGAGGCGCCTCTGAGACCTGGGTGGTCAAGGGCTTCCTGGGGCTGCACACTGCCTCATCAGCAGTGGGGCAGGTCCCAGTTCAGGCCCAGCCTCACCACCACCACAGGGTGCCGGCCCTTCCTCCCCTGAAGGAGGCCACACGGCCAGGGCTGTGTGGGTTCCCAGGTCCCTTAGGGGGCGTGTGCAGCTGCAGGGACAGGGCAGCTTCTCCCCTGAGTGCTGGCCAGGACCGAGCCCCCGCCCCCACCCTGGGCAGCTGTCCTCAGGGACCCCAGGGGGCCGGGTACTGGCTCTCAGGCCCACCCCCACGCTCCCCACATCAGGGGCTCCTCCTGGCCGGCAGGGCTCACGTGATCTACAGCTCTGCTCCCCCTGAGTCCTGCTGGCTAACAGATGTTTCGTTTAAGCAGCTAAATTATCACAAAATACACCCAAAGAGATGACAGGCCAATTTCTCCCAAGGCTTATTTGCATGAGAAGGGAGTGGTGTGTGAAAATTCTATCTTCCCTTTTCTGGGAAAAAAAAATATATTACACACAAGTTGAGAAAAAAAAAAGAGAGTGGATGCCAGCACACGAATCACCACTGGGAATGTTCAGATGGATACGAATCCCTCTCTCAGAAGCCCCCCAGCTCCGCACAAGAGAGGATGCTGAGGCCACAGTGGGCAGGCCACCATCTGAGCCCCGCCTCTGTCGGGCGAGCCCTTGCCCTCTCTGCTCTGTGCCTCGGTTTCCAAGGCTGTCGTGTGGGTGGTGATGACCTCTGCACAGGGTTGCATGGGGCTGCCGTCTGCCAGGCCCAGGCCCACGCTGAGTGCCTCCGGGGTGTGCCTAGCTATGACCATCTCGGCATGGCCAGGCAGGCCCAGCATGGCAGCTGATTGCACTGTGCCCAGGGAAAGTCGGGGTGGGCTGACCAGTCCCACACGCGAGAGAAACTTTCCGGGCTGGGTCCACTGTCCACCACCGAGGAGCAACCCGGGCACTGGCCACACTTCTGGGGCCACAGATGGCAAAGCAGAGGAAAGACTGAGGGCTGCAGCTGCTTGGCTGGGCAGGGGGGACGGGGTGATGACACTGCCCAGCTGCTGATTTCCCACCCTACATGAGGCAACCACCAGCAACCAGAGGCCCAGGCTGTGGTGGAGAGAGCAGGACAGGGGCCCCAGAGCTAGTCCAGAGTGTGGCCAAGCCATGGTCACGCGTCCCCGGCATCAACAGAACCAGCTGTTCAGTGGTCACCTACTTGTGGGCCCTGACTTAAGGCCAGGAGACAGCCAGGGCTCCCACAAGCAGAGAGGGTGGACACAAGCCCCAAACAGCCCAGAGGTGGACAACGTCACTGAGGCTTATCAGGGATGCCAACAAATGCACAGAATGGAGCCTCTGGCTGGAGGGCACAGGAGACCCAGCCTGGCCTCCTGACCCAAAGTCCGCTTGATTCGTTCACACACGCACCTAGTCCCAGAAACAAGAGGGCATCACGCTGCCAAGAGGCTCAGCGGCACGTCCCCAGCAGAGACAAGCCAGACCAGGCAGGCCCATGGTCACTGCGGACGGTGAGCTTACAGCCTGGATTTACTGACAGTCACTCACTCCAGACAAGGCGCAGGTCCTCCGCAGCCCAGCCCTCGGCTCCCGCCCACAAGACCATCGGGAAGCGCCTGACCCCACATGCAGGCTTCCGCCAAGCATCGGGGGAGCAGCAGGCAGGGGGTGCAGGAGCACCACCTCGTTAGCTCACCCGGGGAAACCAAGACCCCCAAAGATGCGGCAGAAAGCCCATGTCACTGCTGAGAGCAGGCGCTGCCTCCGTGCCGGCTCCCGGGGGGATGGCCTACCGCAAGGCACCTGGGAAAACACCCTTCTTCCAAAGCAGCAGGAGAACACCCAGGGCCTCGCCAGAGGCAGGGTGGCTTCCCACAGAGCAATGACACACACCGATGGTGGGGCTGCGGCTCTGTGTTCCTGGGAGGAGGCTACGGCTTCCTCCCAGCCATCTCTGGAGGCACCAGGGGCAGAAATCAGGGCCCCATTTTACAGATGGGGCAGCTGACAGCCAGGCGTGAAGCATGGGGCCTGAGAGCTTCCCACTGAACCATCTTCCTTCATCAGCTGCCCTGAATCAGGCACTGGCCACGCACAGGAGGTGGGGAGGAGAGGGGGCTTTTCTCCTTACAGTTCAGCCAAGGAGCTCTCCTGGGCACCCTGTGAGGCACAGAGTCACGAGCCCGGAGCAGAGGAGGCCGTTTCCTGGCCCAGCACCACGTGAGCCTCTCTCTCCACAGAAAGCAAGTCTTGGAGAATCCCCGGTGGCCCTGCCTGGGGCACCCAATCCTGCCTCAGTATCCCAGTTAGGAGGCAGTGCCAACCTAGGGCAACAAAGGGGCCGAGAAACATGCCACAAGGGAAGCCACAGGAAGCCACGTGGGACACAGGGGACTTGGACAAGGGCCTTCCGCATACATATGTATGGCAGGCAGCAGCCACCGTCTGTCAGGCTTGGGGTCCTGCTGGCCGGTGCCAACCCTGAGCACGATCTCCAGGGGGCCAGCGAAGACCCTTGCACAGGACTTGGAATGTGCGGGACACTGGACAGACCGTACCTCTCACACAAGCTCACTCGACTTTCCAAACAGTGGGCTGCAGGTAATGATCCACATTTACAGAGACGGAACCAGGGTCAGAGACATGACGCGATCTGCCCGGCATCACAGCACGGAAACTCACAGGTCGGGACACAGGTCGGGAGAGCTTCCTGAAGCCCATCCACCGCCGTCCTGCCCGGAGGCCCCACCCACCCGGCCGGCGCGGTGGGCCGGCACTTTCAGCGACATGCGGGCAACACGAGTTTGAGCTGCGCAGGTCCACCCACGCATGAATTTTTTTTTCAGTAAATCCATTGGAAAAGTTTTTAGCAATTTGTGATAATATGAAAAAACTCCCCAACTCTGTAGCCTAGAAATACAGACATTTTTTAAAAAGGTATGTCATGAATGCATAAATTATATGTAGATACTAGTTTATGTTATCATTTACTACCATAAATTCAATGGTAGGCCATTTTCACCTGTGTGGGGGGCAGGAGATGGTGCCCTGCCAACCCCACACTACTCAAGGCCCAACTGTGTTAATGTATACAATTAGTGTATTTGCCTTTATTAGCACAATGGCAAAACATAACTTTTTTTAACATCTCTTCCGGAGGATGGAGGCCACACAGGCAGAGGTGTCCAGACCCACGGAAGTCACGCTGTGGCCCCGAGGCTCAATCGCCACCACCTGCTCAAATTCCTCTTGCAATTCTCCAGCCCACAAGGGAAATACTACTTTGTTACTGTGGTGAAACACGCATAATGTAACATTCAGTTACTGGCACCACCACCACCATCTAGTTCCAGAACTTCACCACCCGAACAGAAACCGGTACCCGCTGGCCGTCACTCCCCATTTCCCACCCCACCCCTGACAACCACTGATGTGCCTTCTGTCTAGATTTGCCTGTTCTGGACACTTCCTGTAAGAGAATCACGCACTAGGTGGCCTCTTGCACCTGGCTTCCTTCCCTCGGCACGTCTGTGTTGTGGTGTGTCAGTACTTCACCCCTGTCATGGCTGAGTAACATTCCCTTGTCCGGACGGACCACACACTGTCTCTCCATCATCTGCTGAGAAGACGCTGTTTTCATCCCCATCCTACAGGGGAGGAAGCTGAGCCTCCTTGATGGTCGAGCCCAAGGGCCCGCAGTGGTCAGCGGCAAAGCCAGGACACCAGCCTTGAGCCCTAACCACAACGACTGTGCCTGGACAGCACAGGAAATGGGGAGTCTGGGCCCTTCCACAGCGAGACACAAGGGCCCGGGGGCAGCAGTGATGCGGAAGCCCAGGGGGGCCCGCACAGCCTGTCTCTGGCCTGGTCACAGCCCACTGCCCTGCCTCACGCCTGCTTCCTTTAGGCCCTGGGGTGAAAACAAAACCGAGAGGCACTCAGATGGGTGCTTAGTATCAGTGCTTGTGAGCAACCCTCCCTCCGTCAATAGGGGAACAGCTCCGACCTGAAAGGTGCCTTGTCTCTCACCAAAATGACTGTCAGATTTTTGTCCCTCTTGTCCAAGCAGCAGAGAATCTGGGGGCTGGGGGAGGCAGCACAGACACTGGGATGTAGGTGAATTAAGAGGGAGAGGAGTTTAGAAGCAAGGGAGAGAGGGGCCTCAGGAGGTGGCTGGCCAGAGCATGAGGGGCCACAGCCTTCCACCCCTGCCGGAGGTGGGCTGTGAGCCGCAGGGAGTGTCCCAGGCCCTGGGACATGCTCTACAGCCCTGGGAGGTGGAACCCCTCATGCACGTAAAAGACAGGATGGTCCACGCTCCACCTACAAGCTGTCATGTGGCGCACCTGCAGTCCTGGCAGCACACAGCCAGCCTCCCCCCTTCCCCGGGCCTGCCCCAGACCACAGCCAAGCCCCCATGGGAGGACAAGGCCAAAGAGCCACCACATGAGCCTTGGAGAGTGGGCGTGGGAGGCCCAGGGCAAGCTGTGCGGCCCTAGCAGGTGGCCTGGCTCTTGGCACCTCAGCCTTCAATGCGGCCACGGCATCCCCCTCAGCCCAGAGCTCCAGTGGCTTTCTATGTCTAAGAGACAGAATAATGATCATCAAGTGAATATTGATAAAAACTGGAAACGTGCATGACCAGGGAAATCCAGGGGCTTTCAGGAGGGAGGCCGGCCAAGGCAGGACTGGCGTGGACAGAGGAGGGCACGGAGCGGAGAACATCTGGAATGCAAACCTGCCTCCCTGCAAAATGACCCGGTCCTGGTGACATTCTCTTGGCACCCCAACCCCCGCCCCCACACTCCCGTCTCAGACATCCACCTCTGGCTGACCTGCTGCAGCCACGGAGGCCGAGCAGAGCGGCTGCACCTGTCAGAGGCGAGCCCAGAGGCAGCGCGGCAGTGTCTTAGAAGTCCTCGGACAGCATAAGCAGGAGCCCCCCATACAGGAGACAACACGGGCCTGGGGGCCTCGCGGTAGGCCCCCCACTCCTGGAAAGGCCTGTGAGCTCACAAGCCCTGGCTCGGAGCTGGCCGGCTCTCACCCGGGACCACATGTGTGCACGCTGCCTCAGCAAAGGCACAAAACCGAACCAAGAGGGGCATTTACGGCCTCACGTGTAGGCTGGCTTAGGCGGTGAGAATGGTGTGTTACAAATGCTTATTTTAATCCTTGTACAGACTCTACAAAGGCTGACAAATAAACCCCACAAAACAGAAACATCACGTTTCCAGCATTGCTCAGACTCCCAGAACCTGTGGCCACCAGACGGGGAGCCCCACATGGGTGCCAGCACCCTGGGTCCCAGCAGGCAGTTCAAGCACACAGTGCACACCCCTGCTTCCCTCTGCGGCCGCATGTTTGTTATTCTAGTTTATCTTTTGGATTCAGAAACCAAACAGGCGCAGCAGCTACAGGATGGGGGCCGGGAGCCCCCCCACCCCACCCGGCCCCGGAGTAGAGCTTCCAGGGACGAAGGACGCAGCATCCAAGCGGGGGCTCGTCCAGGCTGGGGAGGGGACTCAACCCTCCCGAGGGCAGGGTGCCTCTCCTGAACCCCATACACCGGACTTGCCTCCCAGTCATGTTCAAGGACATGTCTCAGGGGGACCCTTACGAGGAAAAGCTTATGCCCCAGATTCAGAGGCCCCGGAGGGCCCAGAGTGGGGATGCCCAGGGAGAGGACTCCCACCGTGGGGCAGGGAGCACTGCTCCCTGAGCACACATCACACCCAGGCGCTGGGCTGGGAGCTCTGGGTCCCCTCAGCGCCTGCCGGCCTCGGCCAAACCACAGGAGTGACTGTCAGAAGCCCCCTTTCACGAACAAGGAAACGGAGGCCCTGAAGGACAGTCGCACAGCCAAGAAGCAGAGAGGCAGGATTTGAACCCACATCTGAGAGGGTCTGGTGCTGCACCCATCTCCAAACCAGGGACGAGCTGCCGGCCACCCTACCACCTGACAGCACACAGGGCTACATAGGGTGAGAAATTGGGGTGCCCAGGCTGCGGGGCACCAAGACGCCCACGGGGGGGGCCATGGTCCCAGGGGGCTTGAAGGAACAGGTGCCCTGCAATCATCAGACTTGGCACGAGACCTCCTGTGTGGCACAGACAGGAGTCCAGGAGCCACAGCCGCTCTGTGGGGACAGTGAAGAGCTGCCCCGAGCCCACGCCCAGACAGGCTATAACTGGCGGGCTCGTCCCCAACAGGCCCCAAGGGCACCTCTGCAGCCCCTCTGCCCAGTTCCAGCGTGGAGCTGACACAGATTTGAGGACAGCAGGTGCAGAAGGGGGAAACAAGACTACACAAGTCTCACAGCCAAGCACGACTGTCAGGGAGCCACCGCCACGTCCTGGACGCTGCCTGGGCTCCGAGTGGCCACCCCAGCTCTGCCCGCTATCCTCCTGCATCTCAAAGTGCCAGCTCTGCTTCTCCATGAGCTCTTTCTCCATGTCCCCTCCAGAAGGTCAGTGACCCAAGGACAAGGGCCTTGACTCTTTTACCCAATGCCCACAAGCGTTTGGCGGCGAACGGGAGCTGAGTCGATGGCGGAGAGAGTCAGTCTCTGAAGGGGCGGAGGGGACAGGCTCTGAAGCCGTGCAGACAGAGGGCACCGGCCAGCCCTGGGCCGCCTCTGGATTCAGGCACCGCAGTCACCCAACATCCTCACCAACGGCGGACCCTGCTGAGGGCAGCTCTGATGGTGGACAGAGGAGCAAAGTGGCCAGCGCTCCAGAAGCTGCACGACCCCAGGCTGGCCGGTCTCCCCAGTAAGCAGGGCACAGCCATCTAACCCAGTGCCTCACACAGTCTCCTGAGGCCCATCCCTGAAGCAAACACCCATCTCCAACCTGCATTACCTCAAGGCATCTGGTTTTCAAGGCCAGCTCAAGCGCCACCTCCACTGTGAAGCCCTCTGCAGTCATCTGCCCCCAGCACCCAATCACCCTGCCCACTACAGACTAGCACGGCCCCAGATGACCTGACAGCAAATCCTGGGTCTGACCCCATCTCCTGCCCTGTCCAAGCCAGGAACTCCCTGGGAGGAGGCGGGGCTACCATCCACCAGCTGAGAATCTTCCACCCTTGTTGGGCCACTGAGTGAGGGCCAGTGCCCAGCCAGCGGGAGAAGCCAGCCACCCGGGCTCGGCTGGGGCACAGTGCTCTGAGGCTTACAAGGCCAGGTGCAACGCAGGGACGGTGCCAGGCCCATGTTCTTCCACCGGATCCTCCCGGCAGCCTGCAAGGTGACCACCATCATCCCCATTTCAGATGAGGAGACCGAGGTTCGGCCAGGCCACTGACACCGTCACCACCAAGATTCTCACGGCAGATGGATGAATGGTGCAGCAGGGGCCCCTCCATGGCCATTTCATTCAGTGTTCCAGGACCTATTCATGGCCCGCACGACTGCAAGCACGAGGGGTCAGCCTCTGGAAGCCTCAGCTTCCTCATCTAAAAAGTGCAGCTGAGAGCAGAACCCCGGCCACAGATGCTCCAAACGATGAGGTGCATTCACACAGTCCCGAGGCACTTAGCACGGGTTTTGGCGCGAGGTAAGCATGGAGAAAGCTTGTCCTTGTTGAACACTTCCTGTTTGAGGAGCCCATGCCAGGGGCGCTGGATGCAAACGGAGACATGACTGCAAACCATGATGGGACAGGCGAGGGGGCCCGGGGCACCAGGACACATTCAAAGGCCCTGCACATATGGTGGCGGCAGGCCGGCCCGCTGCCTGGCTTTGTACGACCGATGAGCTAAGAAAGGTTTTCACAGTTTTAAACAGTCGGGAAAAAAATCATCAAGAGAACAGTATTTTGTGACACATGAAATTCAAATTTCATTCTCCATAAATAGTTTATCGGTGCACGGCCACACTCTCTCGTTACAGATCGTCGACGGCTGCTTTCCCGCCAGGAGGGCCGAGTTGAGTGGCTGCAACAGAGAACGGCCCACAAGGCCCAAGACATTTAATGTCTCGCCCTCCATGGAAAACCCCCTGCTCGGGGGCATGAGGGGAGGAGCTGGACTAAGGGGCAGTCAGGAGGGGAGCCCACCCGGCAGGGCCTCAGCTGTGGGGCCGCAGGGTTCGAGTCTAGGCATCTGCTAACCCAGGACCATGTGCGCCAGCCCCACCACCACTGCATCCCCCTCCCACACTCGGAAGGCTCTGAAATCAGCCGCAGCCACAGGCACGGCCCGTACAGGGACAGGAGAAGGGCTGGAGGGCATCACACTGCCGAGTGCCCAGCACAGGACCCAGTGCACCTCTGGAAGGACGAGGGGGAGTCCCTCCAGGGAGGGACATCGTTAGTCACCCAAGCCTCAGGGCAAGAAACGGTTCAAATGAGTGGGGGTCACACTGTGGCTATTCACCCTTGTCAGGCTCCCAACAAGGTTGCTGCCCCACCCCTGAGCCCACGCACAGCTGTGTCCCCCATTCCCGGCACTGAGATGCCCCATTTCCAGGGCCCAGACCACAGAGACAAGTTCTCCCTCATGATGGTGCCACAAACCTGGCCACATGGACCTGCTAGTGTTCTGGAAACCAGCGCTGCCAAACTTTCTTTCCACTACCACCCCACCCAAGGAGGCTTTTCAGGGATTCTTCCTAATTGCCCTCCCTACTTGAAGCTTTCATACCACAGATATGTTTGTTTGGTCTCTATACACATCTGTGCTTTACGTATAAAAAGAATATGATTTCTTCCTATCCAAAGATCTGACTTCTGCCCCTTTGGGGGAAATATACCCCCTACTGGGAATGCCTGGGTTAAGTAAGTTATTAAAATTAATGTTGCACATTTCTTATTACTTTTATAGCACAACCACCAGAAATTTTAAAATACAAATGTGGCTCACATATTTCTATTTGGCAGTACTGATGTAGATAGAAAATAAAGACAAGTGTAAATGTGTGCAGGTATGTATATGTACATAGACACATACACCCACACCTGGGTGTACTCACCGACACACGCACACACACCCCCAGGTCTGACCTGAGCGCCTGCAAGCGTGCACACCCCAGCAGCAGTGCGCACACATGCACCCAGATCCTGGCTTCTAAATACCCCATTCCACAATGAACCAGAGCTCTTCAAAGAAAGGGCTGATTCCTGAACTGGGACAAAGAAAAACACAAGATGAGCCCAGACATCTTGTGCCAGAAAGGGTTGCAGTGCTTTCAAAAAAGGGTGGGAACCTGTCAGTAAGCTAACAGAGGACAGCCAGAAGCAGTTCCCACTGGTCAAACATGAGCATCCGAATAATAGCTGCTACAGATTCTAACCCATGAAATAAAATAGGAAACCATACTCCAGGCTGGCAGAAAGGAAGGAAGAGAGGGAGGGAGGGAGAGGAGGAGAAAGGAAAGAGGTGGGCAGAGAGGATGAGGCATCTGTATTGCCTCCAAGGGCCCTCGTGGGAATATCTGTGAACCCCAAGGGGGACAAAGTGACTTCACAGTGGAGCGGCCTGCAAATACCACCTTAGCCAAGAGATTCAAGTCAACATCCCAGCAACGGGGCAAATCTAAAGCATGTGCTGCCTGCAAGACAGGAAGCAAGGAGGATACGGCAGTGTGGCTGCTCTCTGTCCCACAGGTGGGCGACCTGACTCTAATCCTGAGAAGCTGCCAGACGGCCCCCAATGGAGGGAATGTTCTGCAAAGGCACCCATAACCTTCAACAGTGCCAAGGTTATGAAAATCCAGGGAAGGCTGAGGCGCCATCCCAGACTAAAAAGCAGCAGCTGCTGGCAGCACTCAGGTGGATCCTCTGCTGAAAAAGGGCACTTACTGAGACACCTGTTAAGGCCTGAGTGGACTATGTGGTGGGGCTGCCGCGCTGTACTCAGGGTCAGATGACTGCCCTGTGGTTATGGAGGGAATGCCCCAGGGTGTGGGAGACACACTAAAACACCCAAGGCTTGGGGCATCAAGTCACCAACTTACTCTCAAAGAAGTCAAGAGAAAGTTAGGTATTCTGCACTTACAGCTTTTCTGTGACCTGAGATATTTTCCCCCACAAAAAAGAGAAAATGAGAAAAAGAAATCTACCTGAAAGAGAACAGGAAAGCGTTCCTTGTCCCACTGGAATCTGCGTTCCGCCTCTGCTCTCTGGAAGCCCTGGCGTGGCACACCTGAGCCAAGCACCCTCCAGCTGCCCTCGGGGACCCGCACGCACCGGGAGGCTGCTCTGCAGTCATCTCACCCACATCTGCTGTGCTGCGCTGCGCATCCCACTCACCTGGAAGCGAGGAGCGCAGGGACCCAGCTGCCCCCAGCGACCCTCACCAAGCCCATAGCCTGCCTGCCAGTGCAGGGGCTCTCGGTTGTTCCCCCAATGAAGGGACACAGTGCCAGAGGCGTAAAGGAACCAAGGGCTGCCAGGCTCTGCGTGATCCAGAAATGAAGACTTGGCAGGACTCAGACCAGTCAAGAGAGGGGCAGACAACCGCACAGGGATGCCGGCGTTCCTCACTCAAAATCCATCCAGCACCTGGGCTGGAGCGTCAGCAGCAAGAGTGTGTGGCTCCCAAGTGACGCGTGCATTAAAATAAAGTGCAAAAGTGTGGGGTTAGGAACACACACGGGATATACAGGGGGCCAAGGCCAGGCTCACCAGGAGGCAGAACAAAAGGAAGTGAAATCAAAGGAGACTTCCTAGAGGAGAGGGCCTCCAGCCTAGCTCTTGCAGGAAGAGCCAGGCTAAGAGGGGAGGTTTTCCCACACCTGCACAGCACATGAAGGACTCAAGGGAAAAGGCATGGGGGCAGGGCCGACAGGCTGGAATGTCAGGTATGATGCAGGGATGGGTAGGAAGGAGTGTTGGTGCCGGAAGAGCAGACAGAGAAAAGCTGTGGCAGCCAGGGGCCTGGGGCCCCTCTATGCCAGATCCTGCAGACAGGCTTCCCAACCTGTCCTATGGGGAGAAGGCCTGCCAGGGCGGTGTGGGCAAGAGCCTGGTGGGTGGCGCCCTAAACGTTCCAACTGCACACCAAATGCAAGGCTGCCTGCTGGCCTCAGCAACCTCACACCCAAAGCTCCTTCCAGACGCCTGCAATCTCTTATCAGAATCAGCAGATTGTGGCCAGACTTAATTAGTTTAATTAAACCCAAGGTGGCTTCCAGGCATTTTGGATAAAAGAATAAAGCATACCCTGCCAGCTCCAGGGGGCACAACAAAGGGGCAACCTGCATCTCTATGCAAACACCTCCTGGTAGCCGGCTCTGCACACAGCAGATACTCAATAAGTGCGCACTGCTCCTGTGCGCCTCAGGGCCAATCATTGGGATCGGCTCAGAGAGGAGGGGCACTCCAAATGCTATCCTCTGAACACAGGATGTCACCATGACAAGCCAGCATGGCATTCTGAAACATGGGGACACCATGAAGCCTCTGCACTAGACAGGTCCCGGGCATGCCCTGGCAGCAGGGAGACAAAGACCCTGCCGACTGATTTGCCAGCCAGGCATCTAGATCCCCAGGGAGGGCGGGCACACACTCCCCATGCTACCCGTCCCGTGGAAACAGACACACACCACCAAGGAACCGAGAAGCAGGCAAGGAACACCCCCGAAAGTCAGCGAGGCGGCTTAGCAAAGTCTTCTGAGATCATAGTTGGTTCACAATCCTAGCCGACCTAAGGTCATGGTTTTTGTTTTGCCATTTACTAGCTGTGTGACCTGGGGCATATCCCTCTACCTCTCTGGGCTTCAGCTGCCATACCCATGAGACAGGGATAGCGTACCCCTCCCAGGATCGTGCAAGGGCAGCTGTGATCTTTCTTGCACGCTAACCACCACGGACTGAGAGTACACCTCCCATCCCTTCTCCAGGACTGTAAGTTTCCCAGATAACAAAGAGCAGCCGTGCAGAGAGGCCACCCAGGTCCTTTCCCAAACCCCGCATGGCCACACACAGTAAGAGAACGGTTTCTTTCATTGCAATGCACAGTTGGAGCCACCAGCTAGCCCCCGGGCCCAGTGCATGTGGGTTCCCAGCACACGTGCAGGCCTGGGTGACAGCAAAAGACACGCAGAGCTCAGGGTAACCAGCCCCACACTCCACGCGACCACAGGCCAGCAGCAGTCAGCCACGGGGCGACACCACCGGTGTCCAGATGACCACCTGAAAATCATGAGCGGTAATTCAGCACCGCACTAAGGGCATTCTCTGCCTTGCCTCACCAAATCCTCCCAGCACGGCTGTGAGGTTACTGTCACTCTCCTTCAGCAGACGAAGAAACCGAGGCTCCAAAGGTGGTCGCCTACCTGGGAGGGGACAGTGCCAGGTTTCAATCAGAGCCTGTGGCCATGACGACACACAGATACTCGCCCATCAGGTTCTCCCTGCCCCACCCCCAAGCTGGGGCGGGGGGCTCAAAGGGGCTGTCGGGGGTATCAGTGCTGCTCCCCACCTCTCCGTGGCTCCAGGAACCCAGCACCCCGGCGGGGCCAAGCCACCTGCCACAGCCAGAGCCCCCTCCCCCGGCCGGCCCAACCACAGACGGGGCGGGGCCTCTGCTGAGCGGACCCACCCACACAGGCTCAGCGGGAGCCGGGGGCCGTCCCCCTGCTAATCAGCCGGGAACCGAGCAGCAGCCAGCAAGCCCGGGCAGCCCCTGCCGCTCACAGCAAAGGCAGACACTCCAGCGGGCCCAGCTCTGCCCTCCACAGCCCTTCTTCCCCTGTTTCCCTAGCCCAGCCCCGGGGGTGGCGGGGGCTGGATCTGCGCTGGCCCCGGGCGACAGGGCACCTGCCTGGGACCCGGGCAGTCAGTACTGGGAGTGCCTCAGGACGGCTCTGGCTTCGGGGAGCGCGGAGCACCAGAGCGCCGGAGGCTCGCCGGGGCTGCCTCCCTGGGCCGCCTAACGGAGTGGGAAGGCGGCCCCCGTCCCTTAGGGCTCTTTGTCAGCGGCCACCCCCCATCCTCCCCGGAAGGGGGGCCCCATCTCCTCGGAAACACCATGCCGGCCAAGGGGCAGAGGTCGCGCAGCCCAGCCTGGAAAGGCAGTGACTCACTCCATCCCTCCTTCCCCCGGCCCGTTTTCCGATGCCACATTTGTGAATAGCCGTTGTCCACGCGGACTTGTAGAGGGACCGATTGAAAGAGGCTACAGAGCCAACAGGAAAGTGCCCCCGGCCCCTTGGGCACCCAGCGCCCCTTCCACGCTTGCTGGGGTGCGGGTTGTGTGACCCGGCAGGACAGGACGGGAGCTTCCAGTCCGCTTAAGTCTCAGCTAAGTTCCCTTTAAAGGGCCAAGAAAAGCAGCTCCTGCCCACTGAGCAGACATTTTCCTGCCGGCCGCGGGCCACACGCGCCTTGGCCACGACAAAGGCCACACTTAAGGGTGCCGGGGAAGCAGAGAGGGGCTCCCGCTCGCACCAAGTTGGGCAGCCCCCCCCCCCGCCCCAGGGCCGGATGCCGCTGGCGTCCAACCCGGTCCAGGAGGAGGTGGAGGCTGGAGGGCGGCGCGGGGGCAGCGCCCCCCGCCCACCCGCTCCCTGCGGCCTGGGCGCTCCTGCTCCGCGCCCCGCCCGGCCGGGCCCCTCGGGCCGCGCCCCGAGCACCGCCGCGCCTGCCCGTCCTCCTTGGAGTCCAGCCCCCAGAAGCTAAGCTAGAGGACCCGAAGCCCAACGAGGCCACCCGGAGAGGCGGGCCCCAGGGGTCGGAGACGACACAGAGAGGGGACCACGGAGGCGGGGAACCACGGAGGAGGGCGCCCCGCCCGGGTTCGAGACTCCTCTAGCCCCAGGAGGCGCAGACCTGGGCAACGGGCGCTCCCAGGCAGTGCCAGCGGGCGGCGGGGACGCGCCCCAGGCTTGGGGGACTTTGGTCAACTTCGCGCCTCCGGGTGGCCGCGCGGAGCCGGCTCTGGGCCCGGAGCGCGTCCTTCTCTCGGCTCCCCGTCCCGCCGCCTGCAGCCGTCCCCGAGCCCCACCGCTGCGGTCAGGGTCCCGGGACCCCCCGCGCGCGCGGACCCTCACCTGGGACATCTGCGGCCGGAAGTTGATGTCCTTGAGGTCGACGGAGCCGGGGGAGAGGTTGTGCAGCAGCTGGCACAGGAGCACGCCGTCGCGCAGCGCCTGCGCCAGGTCGAAGACCACGGCCGAGGGCCACACGACCCGGTGGTTGGGCGGCAGGACCTTGCAGTCAATAAGCCAGCGGCCGCACTGCCGCCACTGCTCCATGGCGCCCGCGGTGGCCGCAGGGCCGCCCGCTCAGGGCAGCGCTCGGGCCAAAGTGCGGCGGCCGCGGGGCATCCCGCCCGCCCGCGCGGGGCTCAGCGGTCGGGGCGGGGCTTCGCGCGGGCAGCCCCGGGTCCCCGCTGCGCCACCGAGCGCCCCCTCCTCTTCCTCCTCCTCCTCCTCCGGCTTTCCTCCGGGGCGCCGCTCCCGCCCACGTGCGGCCGCGGGGTGGGCGCTGGGGAGCGCGCGGGTCCCCCTTTCACACACACAAGTCCCCGCGGGTCCCGGGCCGGGCTCCACGCAGCCCGCCGCCGCAGCGCTCAGCGACCCGCCCCACCGGGCGCCGCATTCTGCGCTCTGGGCGCCCCGCGGCCGCTGCCGCTCCTGCCCCGCCCGAGACAAAGGCCCGGTGGGTCTGTCGCTCTGCGCGTCCGGGCCCGGCCTCCCTAGCCGCCGCCGCTTTGTTAGCCCGCGGGCGGGCTCCGCGCTCCGCGCCCGGCGCTCGGACTCTGCAGCTCCGCGGCGCGGGGCTCCGGGGGCGCTGGGGGGTGGGGGGCGCGGCCACGGGTGGGGCGGGGAGGGGGCGGGGCCCGCGCGCTGGCCGGGCCCCTCCCCGCGCCCCAAGCACCGCCCCCGCCCCCCCACTTCCTGTCCCGCCGCCGCCCGCGAAAGTTGCGGAGGGCGGGGGCTGAGGCTCGGGCCGCGGCCCGGGTCCCGCCGACTCAATCCGAGAGGCGCCAGGACTTTTTCGGAGCTCACACCCTGGGCGAGCGACCTCGCTTGTGGAGTGATGGCTCGGTCGCTGTCTGTGCGTCCCTCCAGCGTTCCGCTCGTGCATATCAGGAGGTGACCCCTGTCGCGCGGGGGACCTCCGCATGGCCCTTCCGGACAGAGAAACCCAGAAGGGGTCACCGACTAGGCCGGGGCCTCCCGTGCCCCGCAAGGTCCATCAAGCGGCCCCTGCGAGACAACTCGAGGCCAGAGGCGCACGGGCCAGGGTATGTGCCCAGAGCCCCCTTCCCAGCCTCCTTCCTGGCCAGAGACCCGCAGGAAGCCCCAGGCCGGGCACAGAGAGCAAAAGGCAGGATTCCCTTGCTTAATGACCCAGGCGTCTGGCACTCGCAGCTGCCCAGAGGGCAAATCCTGGCGTTCGAGATGGAGTATGTGAAATAAGTAAGTGGGAGAGAGGGAAGGAGAAGAGGGCCAGCTGGCTGCCCAGGGTGTCCCCCACCCCCACACAGCCTGTGGGGGCCCACTGACCCCGCCCTGAACTACTTCCTGGGACACACCCTGGGGGGCTGGAAGGCCCTGTTCTCAGCAGCTGGCCTCCTGTGACGGTGGGAGGGCTCCAAGCACTGAAAGAGCCGATCTGGCACTGGCATGGTGTGGGCCCTGGCTCAGACGTCAGGAGCCCTGCATGCTCAGGGCCGACGCCCGTGGCCACTCTGGGCAAGTCCGAGCCCTTCTCTGAAACTGGCTCAGTCATGAGGTGGAAGTGGGGTGACCAGTCTTGAGGGGCCTGCCTTGGACACTAGCAGTTGAACCCTGGGCCTGTGTTAGCTGGGTGGCACTGGGCAGCTCCCCTTTGGGCCAGGCCTGTGCCCCCTCGGCATTCCTGGAGCAGGGCCCAGAGCAAGGTGACACACCCGTCCCACTGCCAGCTCAGAGACTGTACCCTGGGCCCTCAGTGCTGAGAACTGGCCTCTGCAGAGTCAGGCTTGCCCCTTCCCAAACTCAGGAAGCAGCAGGGGGACCCAGGCCGGGGTCTGGTCCCTGGAGAGAGGCGGGAGAGGAGCTGGCCTCGCAGGGAACACCCAGGCCGTGCTCACAGTGGTCCTGGCCAGAGTAAAACCAGGCCAACTGACCAGTGAGCTCCAAGCTCCTGTCCAGGTGTCCCTCTGAAGAAACCTTGGTGCACAAGCACCGGAAGGACCCCTGCCTCTGGGGGCGGGATTGAACCTGCCCAGCTGGAGACAAAGCAGGTGATCCGCTGCAGCGAGCGGACCCCTCCAGCATCACCCCGAGAAATACCAGCTCTGGTGGAGCTGAACCCAGCCCTTCCAGCCCTCCCTCTGAGAGTGGCAGGCACCTTCCCCGGGCAGCACCCCCCCCCATTCTGTAGCATAGGGAGCACCCCTCGTCATCAGAATTGCTCTCAGGAACAGGATTCACTGGCCAGAGGCTTTTGCACAGTGCTTGGGGCAGATCGGGGCTTCCATGGGGTGCCCTATTCATGGTGCCCTATTAATGCCCATGTGTCCCACAGGTAGCTCCCTCAGCAAGAAAGGTGCCCCTGTCCTCATTGCCCTTGGCCTTCCTGCCTGGGCAGAGAACCAACCAGGATGATGAGCCCAGGGATGGGAGGCAGGCGCTCACCGCCGACTATGCAGACAGTCGCCTGCCGCCCCCTGGTGGGTGGGAAAGGCACTGTTACCCCCTGACTGCCCCGCAGTCATGCGGCCACTGCCCAGCTGCACCCAGAATCTGGGGCTTAGGCTTGAGAAAGCCAAGTCAAGAGACCCAGGCCTCACCCAGGTGTGGTCCTGAGCCAATCACAACACTTGCCAGTTTCCTCATCTGGACAATGGGCATCCCCACTCATCCTGTGTACCTCAAAGGGACCTGGGAAGGTCCAGCAGGCAGGCTGGATCTAAATGAATGAAAGCTTGGCAGAAACTCTCCTCCGGGCCCTTGGTGTGGATGCAATGAGCATGTCCACACTGCACCTACTCAGCAGTTATTAGGAAGCATGGACATGCTTCCAGAAAACCCTACCACCATCCACATCCTCTGCCACTCAGCGCTGTCTGCCTGGACTACCAGCAGCACACCTCCAGAGGATACGGCACCCTAGAGGTGAGCCCAGAGACGACAAGCCAAACGCAACCCTCGAGGTGGCAGCATCTCAGTGGGGCACAGCCAGTAATGACCGGTTTCACCAGTGAGAGGCCCTGTACTAAATGCCTGGATGGTGGAGTGGGATGAAACCCAGGGGACATAAAGCACCCATACCAGTCCCAGGATATGGATGGTGGATCACAGACCCCCTCCCTGCCTCCACTATACCACCCTCTCCCCTTCAGTCTGTCCTCAGCAGCCAGCAAGGACCTGATCAAACCTTGGGGAGACCCTGTCTGTCACTTTCCTGCCCAGAAAAGAGCCCTTTCCCCTCACCAGAGGGAAGACGCAGTTCCTTCCCGGGCAGGCCCCACATAGTGCACCCCCTCCCCGATACTACAGCTCTCCAGACACACCCAGCACACCCCCACCTCAGGGCCTTTGCACTTACTGTCCCTCTGCCTGAGACTCCTGCCCACGTAGGTGCATGGCTCACCCTTGCTGCTTCCACCGACCCCTCCCACACCTGCCCCCGTCTGCTTCTCTGCACTTTCCCCCACCATGAGGCCGGTTCACTCAGCCTCATCCCTCTAGACTGTCAGCTCTGAGGCCCAGGGACCATCTCTGTCCTGCCCCCAGCCCACATCCAGCACCGCTAACTGGCTCAGCCCACAGTAGGTAGTCCAGAAATAGTTGTTGAATGAAACACCAAATGAATAAACCAACAGCTTGGCAAAGTACTGCAACTACATTTTAAAATATGACATATTCTTTCATAGAAGTCACAGAAATGTGTTAAACTGATTCAAAGATTTTTTTAATAGGCTATATAACCTATTTAATTCCTCTAGCATGTTTTAACAACGTCTGTAGCATATTTCAACACCCTTATGTGAATGTGTGACATCACCCTACCTAAGATATGCCCAGTAGCACATTTCCACTCAGCATGTTGAATCCAACACTACTGATAGTTGTAGTGGCCGCTCCCGTTTGGAGGGCTGGGTGGCTGGCCTAAGGTGTCATAGGCGTGCTTCACCTCTGTTGAGCCTCCATTTGTTATGTTAGCTTTTTCTGTCCTGAGGGGTCAAGTGCAGAAACCAACACCCACACCAGTGAGCTGCTCCGGGTCCCCCAGCATTGCGTGAAAGAGCCGGGTCCAGGCAGCAGGCCTCCCGGGCATCTGCACAGGCATCCAAATGCTGCTGCTGAAAGGAGCGTCTGTGCCTGGGACCTCCTGCTGTCCCTCCACACACTGATTTGGGTGGGTGGGCGATGAGGGAAAAGGGAGGACACTGCGGTTTGAGAACACATAGCCACTGACTTGGCCAGAGGTCACAGCCGAGCCCACTCCTTTCCACACAGCCTTGCAGGGGCACCACATGCAGCCAGACCAGGGGCTTGGTTGGCTCGTTTCCCCAGCCAACGCCGAGAGCCGCTGCAGGGTCTCTGTGCCTCCTGCCAACAGGGCCGGGCCGAGGGTCCCAGGGAGCTGCCCCTGCAGAGGCCCTCGCCACAGAGGCCGCAGCCCACCCCCATGCTTCCCTCCCACTTCTTCCCAGTCCCTCCCTCCCTCATCCCGTGTCCTGGAAGCATGGCTCTGCTCTTGGGGGAACGGGAAGCGAATGCCCGACTCTTCCCAACACGACTGGATGAGGGAATTACTCTCACGTCCAAACCACATGGACACACACTTTGCAAATTCCATTTGTAGCTACATCATGCAAATTCAGCTGTCACAATTTCCCAGGAAACTCTAGGTGTAGAAGAAGACCATCTGGGCTGCCGCGGAGTCAGGGTTTGCCTCGCCGCGCTCCGTGGTTGCCTTACATGGCGTTTGAAAAGGCAAAATGTGGTCCTGTTACTGCTTGTGGCTTCACCTTCCACAAATTAAGGCAAACACCCTTGTCCATAGATTATTCCCTGACCCGTGACCTCTGACATCTCGCTACCAAATGGCCCTCGTCTGGGCACCTCTGACTGTCCCAGGGTAGCTTTCTTTGGCAGGCCTGAGGCTTTGCTCTCTTCTGAGAGGTGCACGTGAGGTCAGGGTGCAGGGTTACTTACGGCTTTGAGGGAGTGGGGAGGAGCCTCCAGGACTTAATTCATTTGTAGGCATAAGGCTGAGAACTAGGGATTTGGGGCAGATTCCAGAATTCTGCAGGACCCTCTCAGGGGACCAACAGGCCACCTCAAAAGAGGACAGAGGTCCAGGCTGGCTGAGGAGCTGTGCCCCACACAGCTGGTTGTGAGTTAGAGGACCCCACCAGGACCTGGGATGCCCGCCACCACCGAGCATGTTCCTTAGCAGGCTTGCCGTGGCACTCCAGCTGGTTCAAAGTCTGACCCAGCCCTCCCTGGTGTTCAGTACTGCCCTTCAACCCCGGGCAGGGGACAGCCTCCCTGGCAACCCCAAGACCTCCCACAGCCCTGCCACCTCCTGGGGCGATCTCCAGCACAGCCCAGCGGAGGGGCCAGCCAGCACCAGGGCTCTGAATGGCAGAACATTCTAGCCGTCACCCCAAGCCCTGCGCACCCCAGCCTGGCAACCACTCATCTCCCTTCTGTGTCCACAGGCTTGCCTGTTCTGGGCACTGCACATCAATGAAATCGTACAGTGCGTGGCCTTTGCTGTCCAGCTTCTTTCATTCAGCATAAAATCAAGGACCATTCATGTAGTGGGTGTGTATCCATTAAGGACTTCGTTCCCCCTTTTTGTGGCTGAATAATAACTCGTAAGTGGAATCCATTTTGATAATACATGCTATTTAATCCAGTGTATCTGAAACATTGTCATTTCAACATGTGATAAACCTAAAAACTTACTAATGAGATATTTTACATTGCACTTTTCATGGAAAGTCTCCAAATCTAGGCTGTATTTTACACTTACAGCACCTTTCAACCAGAGCACTAAATTGTCATCAGAAACATCTGATCAGGATTTAGGCTTCATAAAATTTATCGCTGAAAAGGTAGATTCATGTAGCCTATTGTTCCAGATATACTTAAAAGTCTGCCAAAACCCGAATCAAGTATCAAATTGTAAGTTAATTAAAATTAAATACAATTAAAATTCAGTTTCTCAATCAAAAAAGCCACATTCAAGAGCACAGAAGCCACATGTGGCTCATGGTTGCTGCCTTGTTGGGCAGTACGGGGTTTCTGACACCTCGCTCCCCACACACACTCCCCAAGGCCAGACCATGTCTTTCTCCTCTCTCTTCCCCACCTGACCCCTGCACACCCCCCATCTGGCGGGAGCAACCCTTTAAAAAAAATCTGATCATGTTCCCTGTGCTCAAAGCCCACCCTGTGTCCACACAAAACCTTGCACACCCGTGTGCACAGAGCACTATTCACATTGGCCAAAAGGTGGTCACAAACCAAGTGTTCACTGACAGACAAATGGATAAACAAAATGTGGTCCATCCATACAGCAGAATGCTGTTCACCCATCCAAAGAAGTGCTGACCCCCCTAAGCACGGGCGGACTCCTGGAACACCATGCTGAGTGAGAGAAGCCAGACTCCAAAGGTTGCCTATTACATGACTCCACTTACATGAAATGCCCAGAATCAGTAATCTGTAGCGACAGAAAGCAGAATAGTGATTATTGGGAGCTGAGAAGAGGGGAGGGGAGTGAGTGTTGAATGGGGACAGAGTTTCAGTTTGGGAAGAGGAGAAAGTTCTGTGGGTGGATGTGGGGGTGGCTGCACAATGAGAATGTACTTATTCCCCCAGACTGTGCACTTAAAAACGGCTTAAATGGTCAATTTGATGTTATGTGTATTTTACTACAAATATACAAAAAGGAGTGAAGTACTGGTATGGGTGATAACACGGACGAAGCTAGGAAGCATTACGCTAAGTGAAGGAAGCCATATATTATAGGATTCCATTTATAGGAAATCCACAGAGACAGAGAGGAGATTAGTGGTTGGCAGGGTGGGGTGGGGGGGTGGGAACTGTTCATGGGCACAGGGTTTCTCCTGGGGATGATGGGAATGCCGTGAAGGTGACTGGATGCCCTAGAAGCCCTGTGCTGTGCACTGAGTGGGGGGCTTGTACAGAGTTCTAGCTCAATGAAGCTGTTGCACTAAAAACAAAAGAAACACTTCCTGACTCCCGCTGCTGCCCGAGCACATCCGGACCCCTGGCACCACGATCAGGACCCGACTCTGTCACAGCCTCCCAGTCCCCACCCCCACCCTGCGTGCGAGCCTCAGACTGCTCGCACGCACAGTCCCGAACTGCCTGGTCCCCACACGGAGCCTCTCCCACGGGCCCCCTCGGGAAACGTGTGCTTCCTAAAACCGGTCTTGGCCATCTCTCCCTTCAGGGACTGTCCCCTGCTTCCATATCACCCCTTCAGTGCCTTGCTTGGAGACGTCTGCCTGGGTGTGGGCTGGACTGCAGGATCCTCTGGGCCTGGTCTGCGGACCACGTCCTTCATGTCTTCCCAGCACTCAGCACCCAACATGAACTCATCCACCCACCCACCCACCATACTGTCTGTCTGTCCCTCTATCCATCCATTCAGAGCATGCTTCCTGAGCGCCCACCTGCAGGAACCCTGCCCCCAGGTGAGCTGGAGCTGGCCCAGGGTCAGCGCCATCAGGAGGGCGGCCTCAGGGGTGCTGGCAGCAGGAGCTGCACCCAGGCCTCTTGCCTCTGGAGGAGGTTCCACAGGTCCCAGGGGGCCGCCACGTTGTTTGGAAGCAGAGCTCCACCCCCTGCAGACATTCTGGGCTCCCACTACCCCAGGGCCCATTCCCAAGCTTCATCCTGATGTGACGTGGTGACTGCCCCAACAACCCCCAGCAGAGGTCCCCACAGCTGAGTGACCTCATAGGTCACCTAGGTGGGCGCCCAGGAGGAGGCCCCGTTAAGAACACTCTGCAGGTTTCTTGTCTCCATCTAGTGGGAGAAGATAGCAGTCCAATCCTGCAGCATCTGCTGGGTGCAGGACCAGCCCGGGCGCCTCCATGGGGACCTGGTGGAGCCACAGCAGGGGAGGGCCAGAGGGGAGACCCCGAGCCCTGGAGCCTGCAGCCTCTGTCTGCATGTGCTTGGGCTGACCCTGGAGGGCCTGGGGGCTCCCTCAGAAAATGGCCGTGAGCGAGGCTCCCAAGTTCCACTAGTCACTCTGTGCCCTGGGGTCAGCGATTCAGGTCTCTGAGCCTCCGTGTCCTCATCTGTGAAATGGGCATGCTGGTGCCCAGGGCCAAGGGTGCTCTGTGAGCAGGGACTCAGGGTGACTGCGTGCAGTCCTGGCTTGTGGGGTTTCCTAGCCAGTGGCCTCATTTGGTTTGACTCAAGAAGGCAGAGCTTCCCCCTGGCAGCAGGTCTGCACTGTCCTCAATTGTCCAAACCCTCAGGGCCCTAGTCCAGAAGGCCCCCCACCTGCGGATCCCAGCATCTCTGCCACAAAGGGGCATTGCTGAGCACCAGCCAGTCCCAGCCCAGGGAAAGCAGGTAGGATGCCCAGCCCCTGCAGCCCACACCACCTCAGACCTTGGCTCGGGGCCTGGCCCCCTGGCCTGCAAGCCGCCGCTGCCTCCAGCGTTGACTCAGAGGGACCACTCTTTAAGGTTTGTGCTCACACCCTTGGCCATAGTCACCGTCTGTCCCTCAGTAATGGCATATCCATCAACAGAGAGCCTGGAGTCTCCTCCCTGCACATTTTAACTTGAGCCTCATCTGGCACCGTGATATGCATTTCTGGGCACCCACCTCTTCTCCTGCCTCGGCCGCCTGTGACCTCATTAACCCCACTCGCCTCGGCTTCCAGGGGCCAGACCCTTGGTTTACACTGCTGCTGTCGTTTTCCGCTCTTTGCCCACTGCTGCCTGCACCAGCCATGCCTGCCTAGGCCATGCCAGCTCCTCCTGCTGCTCTGGCCAGGGAGGGGTAGGGGCTCCCCTAAGCCAGGGGCCAGGAGTGGCCTGACAACCTCCTAGGCACCCCCCCACCTTTCAGGCAAAACAGACCCATCTGTCTACCATGTGCCCCCAACAACACTTGGTGCCTGGAGGGGGCCCCAGAACCAGAGTCTAGCCTGCTATGATGGACTGGCTCGCCTCAGCCAGCGGGCACCAAGACCCCCACTGATGGATGGTAGGTGTGTGCCCGGAATCCCTGGCATGGGCCAGCAGTTGCCCCTTCCCCCGCAGTGAATTTGGAGGGACGCCTGTGGAAGGAGCGCCCTGGTGTGGCCTCAGACGCAGTACTAGAACAGCAACCAGTAGGAGTGGAGGGTGTGCCTGCACCAGGCTGCACTGGGGAGAGTCAGTGGGTGGCTGAGTGAGGTCAGGCACCCGCAGATGGCAACGGGTGAAGCTAGAGTAGCATATGAAGGCATGAAGGAGACTTCCATCTCGTAGCTGCGATCAGAAAAAGCAGAGGGGCTCCAGGGAAGGCTGAGCTCTCCAGCCAGTCCTCTAGGTCAAGAGTGGGGCCCTGATTGGGAAGCAGTAGGGCCATAGGCCTCAGGGATGGGGACACTGAGGTCAATGCACTAGAATCTCTGGGCCAGCAGAAGTGGCCAGTCTCCCTGTCAAGGGCCAGCCAGCCTTCCCCCTGTCAGAAGACCACCTAGCCACCTCTGCCTTCTGAGACGTCACACTCTGCTGGCAGGCAGCATCCTTGGGTACCAGTCTGTGTCTTGGACTAAAATGTAGGAATCCTAGCCTTTTATTCTCTTCCTTGAAGAGCCACTTGAAAAGGGTCCACACCACAGTCATTCACTCCTGCTTTTGGCACCATTCTGTGGCCCTCCAGAGCACTTCACTGGGGTGTCGCTCCAGGTGACCACAGCCGTTTGCCTATGTGTATGGCCCCTTTCATCCTGCTCCCTAAGACGGCTGTATTTTCTTTGTGTTTAGCCACAGACTGACCAAATAACCAATCCCAGATTCTCTCCATTTTTTTCTGCACCGATTCTGTGTTAGAGTTTGTAGTGGTTCAATGGGGGACCCCAAGAAGTCTGGGCCCTAAATCCAGTGCCAAGGGTCCTTATTAGAGACCCACAGAGAGGAGAGGGAGACGGAGACAGAGATTGGGGTGATTCAGCCACGACGCATGGAAAGCCAGGCACCCCCAGCAGCTTCCAGAAGCCTGTAGAGAGACATGGAACATGTTCTCTGCCCCAGAACTCCTGAAGGGGGCATGGCCCTGCCACAGCTTGATTTCCTACTGGCCAGGCATGGGAGGTCTTGAGCATCAAAGACATAATGAATGCAACTGATTGAAAGACATCAGATACATTAAAATTCATGAAGTCATATTGATTTTTTTTTAAATCCCTGACTTAAAAAAAAAATCCCTTTGGAAAGTGATAGGGCACCAAGTCCTTATTCTGAAAACTGATAAGTAAAGGGAAGGAATGAAGCATTTATTCTCCCTTTCCTGTATGACTGTATTGGTGTAACCTAACAGTTGATGAAGAAAGTTCTTCCCTCTAGAACAATTCCAAAAAATAAAGCAGAAGTAACCTTAGCATCAGAAAATCACCAATTTACAACCCTTAATGAAATAAGTGACCTAAGTTACGACGACTAGCAACACCTGAAGTTATCCTGTGAAAGACTGATGGGGAAATTTGTACTGGGTAAATCAGGCTGCCAATCCCCAGAGCCACTGGTCAATCGTTACACTGAAAGAGAGAGGAAGCCATGCAGCGTGTGCCTACCCACCATGCGGTGTGCTAAGAAGTTCACAGCACCACCCATGGAAGCGTGTTGTCAAAATAATTGGACTTCAGTCTGATCAACGCTGTAGATCTAACCCCCAATTTTCCTGTAGGGGAGAGAACAAATCAGTGATACATGGGGCTGAAATCAGCCAAGTCCAAGATGTGCAAACTTCTGCAGTATATTCGCCCCGGCTTCCTCAACAATTAAATGTGCGTGTGGAGGGGGAAGCAATGGGCAAGTATTATGGATGAAGAGAGATCTAAGAACGGCTCAACCAAATACAACTAAATGTTTGGGTTCTGTTTCAAACAGATTATATACTGACATTTATCAGATCATCAGAGGAATAAGAATGGAATGCTGACTAGTTATTAGATACAATGAAAAATTGTTACTTTAAGATTATGTTACTGTGCCCATGCATAAAAATAACAATGTATTTATAAGAAACAATAATATTTCTGGCATTAGCTAATATCTGTTTTTCTCACAACCTATACTTAGCTTCCTTTTTAAGATTTTTTTCTATGAAATAACATATGGGAACACGCATAAAACACAAATGCACGGCTTCATGTAATGTTACAAAATAGGAACCTGCATAGCCACCACCAGGTTGGGAATCGGAACTCTGACGAGCCCTTGAAGTGCTCAGCAAGTCTCTCCGCCATGGCACCCCCTGCCCGCCCGACAAAGCACATGGCTACACGGGCATCTACAGCCCCCACTTCCTGCATTCGTTGGTAGCTTTACCATCTACATACGCAACCCTAAATACTATAACTAGTATTGCCTCTCTTTGAATTTTACATGTGTGGGATCATTCAGCAGAGGGTTTCAATCTGTGGGCTGACTTCTACTCCCTCAATGTTTTGTCTCTGCTATTCCTTGGTGTTTTTATGTGCTATAATTAATGCATTTTCATTGCTATACCCTGTAAGTACGCCTCTGGGTGAATGTGCCGCCATTTATTTCCTCATTCCAGTGAGGACGGACGCCGGGGGGGTTCTGGCATTGAGTCTGAATGCCACCGTGCACATGCCCACCCATGTGTTTACATGCTCACCGCTCTGCCGGACGGATCTGCAGGAGTGGAACTGCCGGCTCACAGGTCATGGGCACCCTCGGGTTTCGTGGAAATGAGACGCCATATTCCAGGGCAGTTTCATCAGTTTGCCGTCCCGCGCCAGCATAAGGCAGTTGCCATCATGCTCTCTGCTCTTGCCATCACCGGCGCTTGGCTTGGTCCATGGGTTCGCTTTCCGACTTTCTGTGGATGTGGGTGGTTTCACATTGTGATCTGAATTCGGATTTTCCTGATCACTTTTTTTTTTCCTATTGGTCTGTCTCTTTATTAAATTGCAGGCATCATTTTTATATTCTGGACAGGAGGCCTGCACCAGCTGGGAAGTTCATGTCCAAGGGGCCCCTTCTAGACTCAGCTTTGTGATGCTGGGGCCACCTTGTCTGCAGCTCCCTCCGGTTCTGCCAGCAGGGGGCGCTACAGGGAGGCGGAGAGGGACCCATTCTTCCAGCCGGTTTCTGGCTGCTGGGGTGAGCCCGCCATGCTTCTGTCTTGTTGCACTTGCACGGGGTGCTGCTTCTCAGCACTGGCAGCACCTGGCTCCCGTGAATGCCCCAGGGATGTGCCGCCAGCACCTCCTCAGAGGTCTGGGGGCAGGTCTGGGTCCGTGGGCCATCCCCAAACTCCATTTTCACAACACCAACTCTTCTTTGGTTTTCTGGCCCTGGGTGGGCGGCTGCTTCCTGTACTCGCTACCTCGGGGCATTTCTTTGCTTTCCGTGACCTAGTTAACACCTTCCATACTTAACAATTCTTTTAAGTTCTCTTTATTCCAATAACTGGTGTAGTTTCTGTTCCCTCCTGGGACCTTGATGATACTTGAACTGGTAGCAGGTGGGGCCCCAGAGGGCAGACTTTCAAATGTGGGATTCCCAGGTGGCTTCCTCAGGTGTTGGTGTGGACAGACCACTGAGCTCCAGGCTGAGAAGGGGGCTCCGGTGACTCAGGCACGTCACAGCACCCAAGCCTGATGGTGACGAGGAGCCCACCACGGAAGGTGTCTCCGGAGACACTTGGCCATTTGACGTGACCACGGCAAGGGCTGGGCTGTGGGGTGGACGTTTCTGAGCGCCTGGAAGAGACACAAGAAGGGAAACGAAAGGCCTTAGGTTCTCAGCTCCAGTTATGGTGAAAAAAGAGAAGCATGGCGTCTCCACAACAAGCCGAAAGGAATTTCTTATTTCCTGCAGCCACCAGGCCCGTGTTGCTGAGAACTGGACTCCAAGTGATATTTGATGGGTTGCAGAACCACACTGGGTGACTCCCCGTCCTGCCAAGTCTTGTGAAGGTCATGACATTGGTGGGGAAGGACTGGGACCCTGATAGACCCCGAGGAAGCCGAGGGCCAGTCCCCGGCCCCTGGGAGCCTCTCTTGGTCTGGGAAGAAGTGACTCAAAACCAGTGATAGCCTCACCCGGGGAGACGGTCATGGAAGGAGATGTTTCATCCCCCCAAACACCCCCGTTGCCCCTAGATTCATGTACAGGCTCAGATGTCAGCGTGCTCCAGGGGGCAAGTGTGAAAGCCAATCCGAGAGGGAACAGCTCACACACGGAAAGAATGGGGGAATTCTGCTCATCACAACCAGGGCGATGCGGGGGTGAATGAGTCTAAGCCTTAGACCCAGGACAGACTTTATCACGGGGCCAGGCCAGACGTACCCATAACAGCGCCCTTACCCCAGCGTCGGGACTTAAAGTGGAGCTCGAGTGACTGGAGGTGACTGGAACTGGACTCCAAAGCAGCTTGTTTAATGAGATCGAAATACCAGAGCCTCACTGGCATGAAGGAGGAAGGCCGCGACGGCGTGGGCCCATTCATCGAGTTACCGGCCCTGCCCACCTCCCGCGGCATGCCCTGCATGGTTCCCGGGCGCCTCCGCTCCCCTCAGACCCTGAGAGCCGCAGCAGCCAGGGCCGCTGGTCCCTGGAGAAGCCCTGGAAGCTGTCTCTGCAGGCTAAGTGTGCTGCAGGGGGGTTCAGAGGTCGCACGGTCCCAGAGTGGCTGAGACCAAGTGGCAGCAATAAGTGCCAGAGCCACATGGGCCCCTCCCGGACGAGGGCAGCAGGGACTCCTGGAAGGGGAAACCGTGCCAGTGGAATTGATCACCTGGCCCCAGGAATGAATCGGCCACTATGGTGTGGCTTGACATCTAGAGCAGGAAAATCTCCAGGCCTGGTGCCCCCAAACCCAGGCCTCAGTTGCCAAAATGGAGGTTAATGGCTGCTCCCCTGGTTTCAAGAAAAGAACCTGGCCCAGAGCCCCATGGCTGAAGAGGAGGCCGGTCCTGTTGAGGAAGCGCCCTGTGGCACAGCCCAAACACACACCGTCGGTCTCTCTGCTGCTACCTTGAGGCGTAAGGCATGATTCCTCACGGCTGCACTCTGAGTTATTTCCCCTTTCCGATGACTGTCGCCTGTGTTTGTGTGTTGTTTGAGGCTTGCGTTTGTTGTCGAGTCTGAGTCCTGCCTTAGAAGTCTGGGGGTCAAAGTCCTGCCCCTACGGACAGACGAAGCTGGCAGTGTCAACCCTAGTACGATGCTCTTAAAATCTTTGTGGGAAAGTTGGGGGTGGGAAAAATTAAAAAGCCACAAAGTTCACTGTTCTTACCCAAAATCAGTCTTAAAAAATAAATACATGAAGCATTTGGGTTGCTGCAAGCCTGTTGTTAATTTCCCAAGTTGCAAAACAGTTATTCCGACAGTGTGTGCCTATTTCTCCCTTGCCTTTCTGAAGGCGCAGAATCCAGAGTCCCCTGTTCCACCATTTTGGCTGACATCTTGGGAAAGTTATGATTTCTCTTTAAAAGCCTGCTTTATGGAGCTATCGTCACACACCATATGGTTCACCCATTTTAGACATACAATTCGTAGCTTTTATGGGGCTTTGGGATGTCACCCAATGTAACTTTACAACCCTGTAGCCCCTCAAAAAAAAGCCCTGTTTGACTATTAGCTGTCACTTGGCATTCCTCCCTCCTCACCTGAGCCCTAAGCACCCTGAATGTGCTCTCTGTGGATTCGTTCATTCTGGACATTTCCTACCAATGGAGTCATGCCACTGAGGTTTCTGTGACTGGCTCCTGTCACTGGGGGTAATGTCTGCAAGTGCCACCCATGTTGGAGCAGATGTCAAGGCTTTGTTTCTTTCTACAGTGGTCAATACTCTTCTTTCGTGTGGATCTACACTGATTCTCCCGTGGCTGCTAACGGTGTGGCTGGATGGTTAAGGATTTGGAAAGGATCCCGTTCCGCTGAGGTGTTTGGCCTCTTTTCCCAGCTGCTGTGCCCTTTGCCCCACGGGCCCCTGTGTCATGTGATCAGGTGGACGGACAGGGGCCAGCACTGAGCCCGTTATGGGCTCAGCACCTGGGGATCCAGCCGGCCGAGTGGAGGCACTCTTATTGCACTGGACCCACCGTTAGGGAGGGGACAGAGATTCGGTCTCCCCGGAACCACCGTGGATTGTGGATGTCGATTTGCTCTCTCTGCTCTTAATTCTCCTGTCAGTACTGCCATCTGGGGACCTAGGGAGGCCCGGTTGATCATCACGGTTTTCCACACCGGTGCTCCTGAGCAAGGACCCCGCCCCCGAGCAAAGGAAGGGACAAAGGGGTCCCTGCCCATGGAAGCCACTGGTCTTACATGGACCCAGTCACCCACAAGTGCCCACCTAGTAAGGAGGGGAGAGGCCTCCCGAGGACGTGGTTATAGCACGACTTGGGGACACCACTGTGGAAGTCTGTGTGGGGAAGTTGGGGTTCCTGTGGCCAGGATCCTCACTGAACTAAACCACCTGGTGATGTATCTGGCCTGTTGCTAGGCTACCGCTTCCACGCTTTAGGCAATAAGCTATTGTTGCACTACATGGAGAGCTCGGCCCAGTGCTCTGGGCGGAGGCAGAGATGCTAGAGCTTAACCTACCACCGGGAGAACAAGCCGGGTAATAAACCCTGTCACCCCAAAGAACGTTTTGCTGTCAATTTCTTTGGTCACATTGAATCCATAGCGAACTTGCCCGGGGCTGAAACCCATTGGCAAGACAATCGGTGAAAGTCGGCTGGGTTCATTGCTGACCAAGGAAGAAGACAGGCTGCCCTTACGGGAGGGGTGCTTCAGCGGGCTGCCCCTGTGAATGGGGAGACAGTGCATCGTCCCCCAGTGGGTGTGTGGTCTCAGGGGGCTTGCCTCCTGGAGGGCTGGGCCCCACCCCAGGACTGGAGGCAAGGGGAGGGGACACCCGAGGCCATAGGGGTGGCCCTTGGTATAGTGAGCAGATCCTTTGAGAGACAGAGCGCCTGTGAGGCAGCGGGGACTGTGGGTTGGCTGCTTCTCACAGTATTAAAAAGGTCTACAGAAGAGACCCAAGACATGGTGACACGAGAATGTGAGCTGTAAACTTCTGTGGATTCCCTGAAGAAGGAGATGGCATTGATGCGAGAGGAGGCGGCCCAAGAACACTGGCAGCAAGGTGCCATTGAAGAGATAAAAAATTCCTTACAGAACGAGACGGCAGCGCTGCCAGGTGTTCTGGAGGAGGAAGAGGCCGTCAAGGAAAAGGACGAACTGAGGGAAGCACGGGCGGAGGCGGCACGAGAACGTCAGCTGCGAAGCCTGGAGCCGAAGGTAAGAGCTGCTGAAGACGAGCTGGCATTGCTGCGAGGCACAGTAGCAGAGGAGGCACTCGGGGGAGGGGAGAGAAAGGTGCCCTCTGCCCCAGAAATGGAGGAGCTGGGGAAGGATGAAGGGGCGGTGCCGGAGGCACTGACCCCTCCTGTATTGAAAGCACACCCAGTGGTTGTAAAGAAAATACAGACCCAGCAGCCAAGGGTTCCCCAAGGAGAGGAGCAGCCCCCTCCCCAGGTCGTGGGGCACTCTATGCTCTGCCCCTACACTCAGGCTGAGCTGGGGGATTTGGGCTCCTGGTTTAGGCAGAAGCCCTTGGAGTCAATATCAGCTTGGCTCCTGCGTCTGTGGGACTTAGGGGTGGATGGGATTGTTCTGTTGGGATCGGAGATGGGAAAGCTGCCTTCCCCGACAGTGCAGCCCACCTGAGGCAGCGATGACAAAATGCACATCAGACCCCAGGGAGTCACCCCCTCCTTGGTTGGCTTAGGGCTGCACTTTGTGCTGTGTGGTCCAATCCAGGTGATCTACCATCCTCTCCTGTTAGATGGCAGACGTATGCTGAGCTCCAACAGGTGCTACGAGAGCTAGGCTTAAGAAATGCCACCTATAGTCCAGAGAATTATGGCCCAGATGAAGAGATTTTCACTACTGGGATGAGAAATATTGTACTTCAAACGGGTCCTACATCCCTCTTTGGGTCTCTCGTGGCCATTCTTTCCCCTCACTTAGGGCAGCCCATAAGCGAGGTGACATGTACAGTAGCAGACTTAGAAGAGGCTGAAGCAATGAGAACCCAGAAAGAAATAAGATGTTATTCACAGGAAGAATTTACAGGGCCCTGAAGGTTATGAGGACCTAGATGTGGGTTGATTTAATACAGGCAGGAGCAGATGGAAGGAAATCAGATGGGAAGTCAAATAGGATCTTACTGGAGCTGTGGCAACAACTGAAATCAGAGCAGCAGTTCCAGCCATTAAGGCCAAAGAGACAGAGGTCAGAGACAAAGACACAAGTCTGGCTTCTGTGTTTGCAAGACTTCCTGCTGGAGAACGAGCCAACCTCACTCGAGCCCACACAGGAAGGTGATTGGGGAACATGGTTTGACTGAGGGGAAGGTCAAGGTATCTGCCCTGAGGGACCAAGGGGGACCAGAGGCCACATGTTGAAATAGCTATCCATTAGTCCCCAGTGAACATATGTGTCTTGGCTCTGGTGGACACAGGGGCTGAATGCTCACTGATCCATGGTAACCCTGAGCGGTTCCCTGGGACCCCCACTATCATAGATGGATACAGGGATAAGGCTATCAGAGTGAAACTAGCCCAAATCCCTTTGGGAATAGGGCTTCTACCCCCAAAAGAGTATACTGTGCATATATCTCATATCCTTGAGTATATTTTGGGGACTGATACCCTGCAGGGTCTGTGGCTGCAGACCACTGCAGGTGAGCTCAGACTGAGAGTACATGTGGTGAAGGCAGTTCTGAGGGGACATGCTAGGCACCCGCCCATAGCTTTGCCTGTGCCTCGGCGGGTGACTAATACCAAACAATACAAATTGCCTGGAGGGCATAAAGAGATTGGAGAAACTCTCCAGGAGCTGGAAAGGTGGGTGTTATAAAGCCCACCCATAGTCCTTTCAACTCCCCAGTGTGGCCTGTAAAAAAGCCAGGTGGCTCCTGGCGTATGACTGTGGATTACAGGGAACTGAATAAAGTCACACCCCCTCTGCCTGCTGCTGTCCCCTCTATTGCAGGCCTGATGGATGCCCTCAGCCATGACCTAGGAACATACCATTATGTGGCAGATCTTGCTAATGGCTTCTTTTCCATTGACACTGAGCAGGAAAGTCAGGAACAGTTTGCCTTCACGTGGGAAGGACGGCAGTGGACTTTCACCGACCGTCCTTCCACAGGGATTCCTCCACAGCCCCACCATCTGTCATGGACTTGCAGCCCAGGGCTTGGCTACCTGGGAGAAACCGCCAACGGTGTGACTGCACCGTTATATTGATGATTCTCTTTCAGATCTAGAAGGCGCAGCACCTAGGCTGCTGCAACATTTACAGGAGAAAGGATGGGCTGTGAATCGTACCAAGGTTCAGGGACCTGGTTTGTCTGTCAAATTCTTGGGGGTCGTCTAGTCGGGTAAGACCAAAGTTATACCAGAAGCAGTTATAGATGAAGTCCAGGCCTTTCCTACCCCTACAACTGTAGCATTGCTGCAGGAGTTTCTGGGTCTTCTAGGCTATTGGAGAGTATTTATCCCGCACTTGCCACAAATTCTGAAGCCCTTATACCGGTTGGTACGAAAGGGCATCAGGTGGGACTGGGATGAGACATGTGCATCTGTCTTTACTACAGCAAAACAGGCAGTCAGGGCCGTGCAGGCCCTGAGTGTGACAGACCCATCAAGGCCCTGTGAGCTGGATGTTGACGTGACTGAAGACGGTTATGGCTGGGGTCTCTGGCAGCAGCTTGAACGAACTTGCCAACCTGTTGGATTCTGTTTACAACTCTGGAAAGGGGCAGAGGTACGATACACTTTGATAGAAAAACAATTGGCTGTCGTGTATCACGCCTTGCTGGCGACAGAACCCATCACTGGAATGGCCCCAATAAAGGTAATAACCACCTATCCATCTTGGGGTGGGTACGAGACTGGACCCAAAAGCCAAGGAGTGTTGTGGCACAAACACCCACACTAGCCAAGTGGGGTGCTTACCTACAGCAGTGTAGTGTCCTCTCTAGTAGCCCCTTGAGTGAAGAACTCCAATGCTTATTGGGGCCAGGGACATATACTAGTGAAAAGCAGGAAAATCTGCTTTTGAACCATTAGTAGCAGAGAGTTCCTATCGGGAGGGAAGAGCCTCTATACCCAAAGACGCATGGTACACAGATGGCTCCAGCCATGGGCAGCCCCCAAAATGGAGGGCCATAGCCTTCCATCCTAAGACTGAGACAATATGGATGGAAGATGGTGACGGGAAGAGCAGCCAATGGGCAGAGTGGCAGGCCGTGTGGCTTGTGATCAGCCAGGAGCCCTCCCTATGGTTGTCTGCACTGATATCTGGGATGTCTATCAGGGCTTGACCCTGTGGCTACTAAACTGGTACCATGCCAACTGGTTGGTTGGTCACTGACCCCTTGCAGGAATTGTGGCAAGACTTATGGGCCTGTGGTCAGACTAAAATAACTGCAGTGTACCATGTGACAGGTCGTTTGCCACTGGCATCCCCAGGAAATGATGAAGCAGATAAATTGGCCCAGACACGTTGGTTAGAAGGAAAGCCTGCTTCTGATGTAGCCCAATGGTTACATCAGCGTTTGTTGCATGTGAGGTAAGAGTCAATGTGGGCTGTAGCCCATCGGTGGGGCTTGCCTTTGACCTTTGAAGAAGTTAGTAGAGCCTGGCAGGAGTGTGTCATGTGCTCCAAAAGGGTCTTACACCAAGTTCATGGAACAATAGCTAAGGGGCCTATACCCCTCGTTAGGTGGCAGATAGACTATATTGGGCCTCTGCTTGTGTCAGAAGGATGTCAGTACACGATGACTTGTGTGGACACAGCTACTGGACTTCTGGTTGCTTTTCCTACCCGTTGTGCAGACCAGCAGGTGACCAAAAGAGGCCTGGAGCGACTCTTTGCCGCCTATGGCTGACCACAGGTAATTGAGAGTGAACAGGGCACCCATTTTACTGGGCATACACTGCAAGAATGGGTGCGACAGCTGGGAATCAAATGGAAGTTTCATGTGCCATACAATCCTACCGCAGCAGGCATGATAAAGAGGCACCATGGCTTGTTAAAATCTGGACTAAAGTCAGATACCAATAGTCATAATTGTGGATAAAGTGAAGGTTCCTATGGCCAGGATTCTCACCTGGTCCTGGTAGGCTTGCTCACTACACACTTGTGGACAATATGTTGCTACTGACTCTATATAAAGAACTCCGCCCAGTCCTCTGGGCAACACGTGGCTACAGGAGAGCAGAGCAGAGGCTGGAGTGGTGGCAGCGCAGAGGACAGAGACTGAGACGTTGTAGGGGTGAAGAGGTCTGGAGGCAGAGACCAGCTTGCTGCATGCAAACTCGCTCTGAGAGGATGCAATTCTAGTGCTTGACCTGTCACCATGGGAATAAAGTTGGGTATAAATCCTTTCGTGCCAAGAATGTTCCATTGTTATTCTTTGGTCTCATTGAATCCACAGTGAACTTGCCTGGGGCTGAAACCCATTGGCAAGACGATAACGAAATTCGAATATGTGTAGAAATGTATGTATGGAAGTCGATGAACAAATGGACAGTCCGTGCCAGTTATGATGTGTGACTGTCACCCATAAACCTTTACCATTAAAACCAGATCTGAACATCCTTCATCACCTGGTATCTGGTGCAGGCACCAGGTGTCTGCAAACCTCATTTTTCCTTCTCTCTGGGAAGAGAGGGGCCTGGAGGTAGTCAGCAGCCAGGCGAGGAAGACCGAAGTGGCACCTCCTCTGCTTACTGAGGGCTTCCCACCGGCCTGCAGTTCCCCCAGCCCCCCGTGCAGGGATTCAAGGGCTCTCTTGACACAGCAGCTGAATTCAGTTTGTAGTTTTTCCAACAAGCACAAAATCCATTTGATCATGAAGCAGCTGCACAGAGGCAGCCGCTGGCTGGTGCCCCCCTCCTCGGGGTCTGGGTCCCAGACCTTTGGGGACCCTATTCTTAGTGCAGAGACATGGGCTGCAGCTGTCAGCACGCCTCCTCACACGTCTTTCTGCTCTGTAGCAGCCCTCCTCTCGGCTTCTAAATTTTCATAATTCTGCCCTCTTCTCTCTGGTCCTTTGCACTTGGGAGTGGTTGCTTCCTGCCATTGCTGCCTCTGAGGTCCTTCGGAGGCCTTTACTTCATCCTCAAAGTCACCTAGTTGAGAGCAAATCCTTATTAATTTCTCTCTGGTCAAGTCATTGGTGTGATTTCTGTCCTCCAGTTGGATTTTTAAGTTCCCTTTTGATGATAAGGCACATTTCTTCTCACCTCTGCAACTTTCCTTTTCACTTATTTTGAAAATAACTTTTAAATTTTAGTTTGGGACAGTTTTAGAATCACAGAAAAATTGCAAAGAGTACAAAGACTTTCCACATATGTCACATGTATACCCTGTATGTGTATGTGGGGAAAACAGAAGTTCCTGTGGCCAGAATCGTCACCTGACCCTAAATTATTTGATGATGTAACTGGCCTGCTGCTAGGCTACTGCTCCCACACCCGTTGGCAATGATCTGTTATGGACCGAGTCACTATATAAATAGCTGTGCCCAGTGTTCTGGGCAGAGGCAGATTGAAGGTGGATCAGGGACCTGCAGACTTCTGTATTCACATGTGAATCTAGTGCTTGACTTACCACCATTAGAATAAAGCCAGATATAAACCCTTTTAGCCCAAGAACGTTCCATTGTCATTTGTCTTGGAAATGGGTTTCGGCCCTCCACAGGTTCGCTGTGGATTCAATGAGACCAAAGAATGACAATGGTATGTTCTTGGGGTAAAAGGTTTTATACCCAACTTTATTCCTACAGTGGTAGGTCAAGCGCTAGAATTGCATCCACTCAGAGTGAGTCTGCATCCAGAAAGCTGGTCTCTGCCTCCAGGCCTCTGTCCTTGGCGCTGCCACCACTCCAACCTCTGCTCTGCTCTCCTGCAGCCTTGCAGCCATGACACCATGTCGCCCAGAGAACTGGGCAATGCAGGGCTCTTTATAGAGAGTCAATAATGATGCATTGCCCACACGCGTGTAGTGAGCTAGCCAACCAGGGCGGGAGAACCCAGGCCACAGGAACCTTCATTTTATCCACATCATTTCTCTGTCTCACAGAATTCATAGTGAACTTTCAGGGGTCTGAAACCCTCAGGTAAGATTATGTTTTTAGTAAGTGCATTTAAGGCTATCGGCTACCGACAGGCATGGTTTTAACAGTGTGGGGAAGTTGGGGTTCCTATTGTCAGGATCTTCACTTAACTTCAACCACTTGATGACATAATTGGCCTGTTCCTAGGATATTGCTTCCACACCCGTAGGCAATAAGCTATTCTGGCGCTATATAGAGAGCTCCGCCCAGTGCTCCGGGCGGAGGTAGTCTACCGCCAGGAGAATGAGCAGGGTAATAAACCCTTTCACTCCCAGAACATTCTACTGTCATTTCTTTGGTCACACTGAATCCATAGCAAACTTGCTCAGGGCTGAAACCCATTGGCAAGTCAAACAACATCCCCCAAGTTTTGATGTGCTGTATTTTTATCATCATTCCGTTAAAATATTTTAAACTCTGTATCTGAAGTCCTCTTTGACCCATGAAAAATTTAGAAATATATTTATTGATGATCAAGTATAATGGGGTTTTCTTCTAGTTGTCTTTTTACTGTTGTTTTATAGGCGATTTTATTGTGACCCTATTCATGTACGATATAAATACTTTGGAAATGTGTTGAAACTGATTTATGGTCTGGCGCGCAGCCAGTTTCTATAAATGTTCTGTGTCCTTGGGAAGAGCGTGCATTTAAGCTGTTCTGTGGATGACCACTTCCACGGTTTTTTAAATTACTGTTGGGGGAAACAGTAAAATGAAACTTCAGTAAGGCAAAGGGCAGACACCAAGTGAAAGTATTTTGGGAGTAAGGGTTGAAGTGGGGCAAGAGGAAAACAGACCTGCTCTTCAAGGGCAGGATGGGGCGCGGCCCGCTGCTGACGTGGGTGAATTAGAGACCCGTTTCTGAACGTGCCCGGGCAACGCTGAATTATTAAAACAGGTGCATCGAATAGCGGGAGTGAGGCACAGCACGGGCAGCGCGCACGCACCCACGCAGCAACACAATACCACCAGCAGTAGGACTGCAGGACCCAGGAAGGGCGGAGCGCAACCACGCGGCCGCTCGGCTGCCCCGCCCCACGACGGAGGCCCCGCCCCCGCGGGGCGATCGATGGCTCCGGCTCGTCACGCCGGCCGTCCCGTCCTCGGCGCTCGGCTCGCACGCCTGCGGCGCTGCCATGGAGACGCTGACCCGGCCTGAGCGCGCCCCGCTCGGCCGCCCGCCTGTCGCTGGGGCCCACGGCCGTGATTGGGGCGCGGCCGCGGGGGGCTTGGGGGTAACGGAGAGCGGGGGCGATGGGGACGCACGGCGACTCGGGGTGATGCGATGGCGATGGGGACGACGGGGGCGCAGGCCGTGGTTGGGATGCGGGGGGGATGGGGGCGCGGGCCCGGCCACGGGACCAACCGTGGGGCCGGTCAGGCGGGTGGGGGGGGTGCACTGGGGACGGGCCGTGCAGGGCGTCCGAGGCGCGGAGGGGCAGGGGGGTCTCGTGCAGCAGGGAAACTGAGTCTGCCTGGCGGGAAAGCGTTCGAGGGGGAGGATGGTGGATGCGTCCCGGTTTGGTTTTCTCCTGACGTCAGTTTTCCTTCTGGTCCAGGGGCCTCCCGGATGCGCGGAGCAGAAAGAAGGCGCCGGCGGCCGGTGAGCACCAGGCCGTCCCCGCATGGGCAGCCTAGGCGCGCGCCGCCCAGCGCAGGGGCGCGTCCGGACGGCCCCCGGAACCCTGTGCCCTTTCAAGTTCTTGGGACTTCCACGCAGACACGGGCGGCCGGTCCCCCTGCGTCACCGCCGCCAGGTACTAAAGGAACTGGGAGAGGGCGGGTCCGTTTCTTACACCCAGGCTCAGTCACCAGGGGGTGAGGGAAATGCCGAAATGTGTCACGTAGCCTGGTGAAGGCTTTGAGCCGAGGAGTTAAAAACTCTGTGCCGTAAAACCTACCATCGCCACGGGTCCTTCTTGTCGCTTCCTTTGTAGCACTACCCTGGGGAAGCGCTGACGACGGGCCAGAAAAGCAGCACTGAGCATCGCCGGCCCCAAGGCCCCGAATTTCCATCGAGTTGTACAATGTCCTTTCATTCAGGACACCAGGCACGTCTCAAGTTAAGCAGTCCCAGCCATGGCATCCGAATCGCAGTAGACACCTGACAAGTCCCCGAGGTGGGTGCACGCAGCAGTCACCGGGAAGAGCTGTGGCCAAGGTGCCACTGAGCCACGTGCCATCTCACATGTGGTACTTTGGTAGTCTACTCACAATGCTCACGGGCTCCTCAAGTCTCCCTGCAACGCAGCCCTCCTAAGGGTGTTGCCTACAAATGGCCTGAACTCATTTCTGTTATTCAGTTCAATAAGGGATCCCCAGACCCAACTGCTGAAAATCGTAATTAGTGCACTTAGTGCAAAGCCGTCAGCAGCTGCCCACACAGGACTGTCTGGGGGGGGCCTCGTGCGCAGGCCCCGGAGGGGAGGCGGGGCCAGGGATGAGTGGCCGCGTCCCTCTGGCAGAGAAAGCGCTGTCTGAAGGCCACGCCCGGCAGCGGTACAGGGACACCTCCCTGTTCATCTGGCAACGGCAGCAGCTGAAGCTGGAGTCTGCGCCCCCCGGGACGTACCTGAGCAGGAGCCGGAGTGCGTGGTACTCACAGTACGGAAACGAGGCCATCCTAGTCCGGGACAGAAACAAGCTTGGGGTCTCGCGGGACACGGGCCAGTCCAAGTTCTGCACAATTATGTAATTCCAGCATGAAAACCACAGGCCAGGTGCTGCGCTGTGAGGAATATGACTGTTTCCAGCTTTCCTGTTGATTCTGGGAGATTCTGCACAGGGAATGTGAACAGGCTGTGGGGTGGGAACCAAAGAATTCTGACGACGGCTCCCCAGCTCTGTCGCACGGCTTAGCCTCTGGATTCTGTCCCGCCAGGCCCCATGGACACAGCCCAGCTGGGCACCGGCAGATGCTGCTGCTCTGTTCTCCCAAGCGAGAGAGACACCCCATACAAACAACCATTTCAAGTGTTTGTAGGGGTTTTTAGTATTCACTTCTGCCCCGTAAAGAATGAGTCAGATCTTGAAAAAGGTGGAGATTGACATCATATATTTTTGAAAGTCCATGTGCAGGACCGGGATGGATTTAACCTAAATGGCGGCGGCCGCGGCTCTGCGACAGGAACCTCCTGCCCCTGCACTTCTTGTCTGCTGACCAAAATGATCCTCGACCAGTGCATCACGGCGTCTTCTTCACTGGCTTCCAAATACTTGAAGGCTTGTGGGCCAGTGCATCCAAAAAACATTAAGGAAACCAAAAATTAAGTTCTACAGTTGTTTAGTCAGTTCAGATTTAGTCACGTGGCTGAAATAAGCAGGTGCTCAGCTGGCATTTCAGCCGCGCTCTGCTCCACGGCCGGCCGCAGCTCCCTGTACCCGTGTGCCTGAGGCATGTTGGTCAGTACTGCACACAGGCAGCCCCAGCCCTCCTGGGGGCAGTTTTTAGGAGTCATTTTATTTGCTGTCTGCTTTATATAAAGCCTGTGTGGCTGTGCAAACATGTGTCTTTTGTCAAAGCTGATTTCTTTTCTATATTTATTTGTCCTTTGGGGCTCTCCTTCCTTCCTCACCGTCTTGTGTGTTCATTCCTATCTTAACTTGGTTTTCAGGGTTTTTTTGTTTTTTTACAACAGTAGGATCTCATGATGGCTAAAAGCCCCAACACAGAAATGCACAAAGCAAACGTGGCCTCCCGAGACCACGGGCCACAGCTTGGCGCAGGTGTGTGCAGTCACATGGTTCTGAGGCAGCGTCCTGCACCATGCATCTTGTTCTGTCATTTTTTCTTGCTCTGTACAGACAGGGAATTTACAGCGCATTTTGAAGGAATGGCTAGCAGTACACCTGTGTGTCCACAGCAGGCAGAGATGGTTCCTGCTGCCGCTGTGCACAGCGTGTCCTGAGTGTGTCTCACCATGGTTCTCGCAGGTATGCAGCTTGCTGGCAAACATCATCCTTGGAGTGGAACTGCTGGGCCAGACTGTACCCCACCCCATCACACATCCAGCTGGAGGCCTGGTGCTTGCTGCTGCGGCCTCAGCCTGCTCACTGTCTCAGGTGGGGAGGCTTAAGTCAAGACTGCCTGAATCACCTCCCGGAGTTGAAGAAAGAAACCTGGCCATCTCCACGGAGAAAGCCCTCTGCAGTAGGGCTAGTCCAACCAGGCCCAGGACATAGGCCGTCAACATCTTTGTAGTTCTCCAGTTTAAGTCCTGCCTGGGAAGAAAGCAAACTGCAGAGTTCTCTGGAAAGCCTGTGCCGCATGCTCACCACACCCCATTAACCTAAGGACAGGCAGTGGTGGGGTCGGCCCTCAGCGGAGGCAGCGCCTGCAAGCATGAGCACTGGCCACAGCTGTGTCTGCACAGGTCCAGGCAGGCAGGTGACCTGGCCATTCATGACAGCTGACACTAAGCTGCTTACAGTGTTCAGAAACACCATCTGCCTGAAGGAAGCCTGGGGAGTGGACCTCCCCCACTGGGGCTGGGAACACTGAGATGGACAGAGCCCAATCCCTGTCCCTGGGGAAGTCTAAATGACAGGGGTAAGAGTCCGGACTAGGGTGACTTGTGCCAAGTGGTGGGCTGTCATCAGGCCTGGACCTGGGCCATCGCAAACTTTTTCCCAGGAAGTCTCTGCTAGGCCTGGCTTGAATAGCCGTGACTGTTCTGCAAATGGTGTCAACTCTCACTTGTCTTGACACCTCATTCTTTCTCCCCTGAAGCCACTACTGTGTCAGGCTCTGCACAGGGTGGTAGAAACCTCAGCATGTAAATGCTAGCCCAGGGTGGTTTCAGGGAAATGTCCCATTTGGCCAGCTGGACAGGATGCTTATCGCCTCGGATACCACTTCAGTGCAGACCGAGGAATGGGTAGGAGGCTTTGCCTGGAGGACTGGTGACTGAGTGAAGGCCGGCACATCCATGAAGAGGGTGGTCTGTTCTCAGAAAGCTAATTAACTGAGAAGAAGGGACTCACATTCTTAGTGAAGCACAAAATGACGCTCCCCAAATCTGGGTGCCTCCCAGTCCAGGCTAAGGCCAGAGCTACTGAAGCAGATTTTTAAATCCCCGTTTGGCTGCTTTGGGTATTTCAGCCAGGAGCTATGGGATGTGGAGAACGAGGAGCTCACCCCCTGGCCAGCCACTGTGCGCCAGCGAGGGAAGTGCGGGGAGCAGCCTCCGGGCGGGCGCAGACATCACAAGCGGACGGAGGTGGGGCTGCCCAGGGAGCGCAGGAATAGGCACACAGGCACCTCCGTGTTTGGTTGGGTTTTTCCTTTTATTATGAAAACAAAACAAATGCCCAGGAGAAGGGTCCATGATTACCAGAAACATCAAAGAGTACTTTCTACCATTTTTATTCTGTTGTGTTGAGGCCAGCATTGCAATAAACAAGCTAAAACTACTTACATTGGACTCATTTTCAGTAACTGACATTTACAGGAATATACTAGAAACGGCACTAAAAAGTTTAAGAAAAGTTACGGTAAACTTGCATGCACATCATACAGAAAAGTAACATTTTAAATATAAAAAAGAAAACTTCCTGGAAGTGTTATGCCAGTATTAAGGAACAGCGCTACACTGGATATAACAAATCCTTTATCATGGGTGGTGTTTTTTCCCAAACAACTGTAAAAGACGTGAATGTTGCAAAAGAACAAAAAGAAAAAGAAAATGCATCTTAACAGTTTGTAAGCAAGATAACACCACACAGCATGAGCGAGGGTCTCTGGAATTCAGTGAGCACCCGAAGCCTGCCCCCTCAGCCTCAGGGGCTCACACCCACTTAACTGACCAACCTGCTTAACGCACTGTTCCTTTCCCCTTGAAAAAAGCACCCGAAAGGTTGCCCTGCAGTTCTCGGCACTGCACCAACTCTGCCTGTCCAACTGCGGTCCTCCCGGGACAGAGAAATGGAAATGGCAAACCCTGCCGGCTGACCTCGAGGGGGCTGAGGAGGTTCCCTCAGAACTCTGAAACCAGCTCTGAAGTCTGGACAGAAAGCCTGAGAAGCCGCAGCACCCAGGAACCCTGCTCAGTATGGACGGCAGCCCTCGGTGAGCTGCCAGACCAGTGACCGATCCTTCCTGGGTGAACAGAGCAAAGCTGGTTTGAGAATCCACGTGTCACAGGGAGCCAGTGGGTCGTGACAAGCTCTGAAACGCTCCCGCCTGCTAGACTCCAGGGCCAGATGTCCCCTGCCCCCACCCTGAGCAGCTCACACAGGTAACCCTTCCCTGTCTCACAGCTGGAGAGGTGTTCCACGCACGTCCACACGCACGTCCAGGCACCCGCGACTCGGGTGTTTCTCTCCCAGATGTGCACGGCTGGACTTGCCAATGTGATCCTGCTCTAAGACCTGTTGATTCTATAATGTATTAATTCCTTAAAGTCATAATTTAAATACTTCATTAAAGATCTGTTTAGAAAACACCTTTGAAAACCAAGGGTACCTTTAAAAAATGGCAAGTTTAAAATCCACAGATATTTTTATTATAAACAAAACTTAATTAAAAGTTTAACAAACTGGCTCAAAACTCACCAAGTGTCAGAATCACCAGCAGTAAGAAAAATGGTAATCCGCCAGCACTGCCTCACCAGAATTCTGTATCCATCAAGGGTATCCATAACTATAAGGGTTGGTGGGATCACAATCAATTTTATGATTTCTTATAGTTGCTACCGATTAGGAAACTTACAACTAGTCCCACTGCCCATCCAGCAGTGCTGGCACAGGAACCCCCCCACCCGGCAAAAGGCAGCCACCCCGGCTCCACCTCCAGCACCCACCTCACTGAAGGCCTCACAGGGAGGCCTGGGACAATGCCCTGTTTTGGTCATTTCTGTGCTACCCGGAAAATGCTTGAGCAGGGAGCCCTGTGGAGTCTTCAGGGAGGAGCCCTCCTGGAGCCAGAGGCTTTCTCTGCCCTGGAGGGAGGAACCAGGCCAGGGGGAGCCCTCCGGCCGGCTGGAAGACTGTACGGCCGTGCGGCCGCAGCTCCTGGAGGCACGGAGGTGAGGGGCGCCCCCGTGGGGGCCTGGAAGGCTGAGCCCTCGCATTTTAGGCCACAGCCACAGTGCTCAGAGCCTGGGCAGGCAGCGTGGGGCACCCTGCACCCAAAAGGCCATATGGCAGCCTCTGGAAAAAAAACAAAACCAAAACAGAACCTTCAGTTAAACTCTGTATATTATTATTATTATTATTTTTTTACAATAGAAAGTTAAAAATCAAGACTTAGATTTACTATACATTTTTTCTCTCAGATTACAAAGTTTATATTATATAACTGGGGTTCCCTAAATTGATTTCTTTTAAAATAGTCCTAAAGAGACCAGAAGTGAATACAAAAGACTAAACAAAATAAAAAATTAGGATGTGCAGTCCACACCTGTTCGTACACAAAAGAGAACAAAACCCCAAGGAACCCAGAGAAGGGTGGGCGTGCAGACAAGGCTGAGCACCGGTGCAGGTGACAGGAAGCTAGCACCCGGGGGAGAGGCCCTTGTCTGGGCAGGTCTGGGGCTCCCCTTCAAACCACTGAAAAGCCTGCATTTCTGTTATTTTTTTTAATGCATTTCTCCTGCAGTTTTGTTTTTTTTTTAAAAAAAAATGACCAATGATGTTAATAAATAAAGTTTTCATATATACATGAATTCGGGAAATGGTTCCAGAGTGTGCGGCAGCGCAAACAAGTCGGGGACACACATTGGGCTGGACTTTCGTAGAAAATTGCTGAACCTTACAAAAAAGTGTCTATTTTTTTTTTTTTATCTTTTTTTTCTAAGTTGAGGTAAAAGTTTCAGTGTATGGAAACCAAGTTGCACACGCAGCCGCCGTATCCCCTCCCAGGGGCTCCTGACACCAGGGAGATCAGAACTGCCCACGTGCCCCCCATTCCACACGCCCCTGCCGGCCACCCCACCGCCAGGCGCAGCCGCCTGGGCCGTCGCGCAGGCCCTGCCCCAGCTCTCCCAGGCACGTCTGTCCTGTGTGCTGCAGGAGGGGCTGACTCCGCCGCCGCCGCCAGGGTCAGGGCTCAGGGCCCCAGTGACAGAACAACTCCTGCTTGCAAACTCCTCTGAAAAGACTCTCTGGAGCTACAGACCAGGTGGGGCATCAGAAGAGGGATTTTGCAAGAACCTTCAGGTCCTATCTTAGACATTTTTCTACGGTTATCAGGTCAGCATTTGAAATTGTCATCTCCAAGCGACTGAACTCAGTTACCAAAGACTTTGAAGAGTCACACCTTCTCATAAAGTCTAATGGACACACAAAAGAGATCTTTGACCTATTAAAGCAAAAACTGGAAGATACCATAACACTGAATTAAAAAGAAAGCCCGCACGCCATGGAACGAAGTCGTGTATTAAGGAGGGGTACTCGGCAGGGACACTTGCTGGCCGCTCTGCTCTGAGTACAGGGTTCACTCGGAGTCGCTGCTGTCGGAGCTGGACCCGCTGGAGCTGCTGCTGCCGGACTCCGAGGAGCTGCTGCTGCTGAGCCGCGATGGCCCTCCCGCGGGCGCCGAGCCGGACCTCTCTGCGGGAAATGGGCAGGTGAGAGGCGCCCACGCTCCCACCCCCACCACCCCCCGGCCAGCAGCGCACATCCTCCCAGGCTTCGCATGGCCTCCTCACACCCACCACCCACCCGTTCCTGGACCCGGTTGCTTAATAAATATTAACTATTTGTTGAAATGAATGAATGCATCAAAGAGGTTGTGGAGGCGTAAGAACGCATTCGGTCATCCTGGGCCCTGGCACAGAGCGCCCAATGCCCTTGGAATCTCCTGATAAAAATGGCTTGTTATTTACCGGAGCTTATGCTAGTGGGTGACTTAGGGTGGGGCTGTCACCAGGCAGGCCAAGTGATTGGGGCTGGGAAATACAGCCTCCCACCCCTAATCTCCAGGGACAGGAGCATTGGAGATGGAGCCCTACAAAAACTCAATTCAGAGAGCTTCGGGGTTGGTGCCGGGGGAGGGAGGCACCTGAAGAGGGCCTACAAGGTCTGGCTGCCTCACACCCTGCCCCGTGTATCTCTTCCATCTGCCTGTTCTGAATTGTGTCCTTTAACAGAAACTGTAACAGTAAGCAAAGTGCGTTTCTGAGTTCTGTGGACTATTGTAGCAAATTATTGAACTTGAGAACAGATATGGAACTGGGGCTGCAGGAAGCCCTGATTACAGCCCATCGGTCAGAGGCGCGGGAGGCCTGGACTGCCCCCGGCACCTGGGTCGGGACAGTCTTTGCGGCTGAGCCCTTCCCCTGTGTGGTCTGTGCCAACTCCAGCTAGACGCAGTCAGAGCTGAACTGCTGCGTGCTGCTGGCGGAGACTGGAGGGCTGGGGGCAGGAGACCCACGCGCTGGGTGTCAGAAGCACGTGTAAAACCAGTGCAGGAGTCAGCAAGACTAAGTATGTCAGAGCCTGGGGACATTGAAAGCGATCTACTCAGAGGAACTGATGGGGGTAGGGAGGCGGACCATGTAAAGACAGTCACCAGTCATGGCAGGGATGATGCAGTACCCAGGCTGTTCTCCCCAGGGCCGATCGCGGGGCCCTCCAGCCCTCGGTGCAGCGCTTGGGGTTACTTGCCCCATTAAGCAGGACCTGGCCATGCTGTGCCACCCACCTGGTGTGTGACTGCCAGGACGGAGGACTCTGGCTGCCAGCTGGGCCCCCCAATCCTTGGGCGGGAAAAAGGCATTTGTCCTTTCTTACTGGCTCCAGAGAAAGGAGGCAAGGAACCAAATCCCCTGCTCACCTAAAATAAGACCCTGAAGTCCACAAAGTGCAGGCTTGGCGGCTAGTCTCCTCTCCCTATGATACTGGCTAATGCGCAGGGAACTAGTGTCACTGCCTGGGGAAGCCAGGACGCTCACAGACGGGGGCCAGGACCCACTGACGCTACGGCTGGGACCCCAGTCCCTCCCAAGCCACGGGGCCCAGCCCCAGAAAGACCACAGCTGGGCCCTTCCAGAGAGCCTTTTCCCTGGTTTCACACATGCCTTCCATGCTGGGTTGGGGTTGTGGTCCCCAGTTTACAGACAAGGGAAGCAGGGTTTCAGGAGGTCAAGAGCTTTGTCTAAGGAAACCTGGCTCACTGAGCGGTGGACCCGCAACTCAGCCTGGGTCTGCTGCCCGTTCCCCTCTGCTGAACTCCACTCTGGACAGAGCAGCGTGGGGACTGACGGGAGACCCCGCTGCCTGGGAGCAGCATGGCCCGCAGACAGGTACCTTTCTTGGCTGGCTTCTTGTTGTTCAGCTGCCCACTGACGTCCTGCAGCCGCCTCTCTAACTCCTTCTTCTTTTCCTGAGCTAACTCCTCCTTCGATTTGGCCACCTGCTTCTTGCCGCTGGTTGCTGAGGAACAACACCAGGCTGAGGCTGTGGGGCAGGAGGGGCGGAGGGAGGACAGGGTGCAGACCGGCCCTCACTGCCCTTGGCCACCGCAGGAGCTCTGGCGGGCAGCTTCCCTGGCACAGCCCCTGCCCTGCCCAAGGGGACACCATGGAAACCCCCCGCATGCACTCAGCCTCGCCCAAGCCAAGCCTTCTCTGTAACTATCACGAAACTCCCGAGGTGGGACAGGCCGTCCCATCCAGACAGGTGCGCAGACATGCGTGTGTGGCTTGGCGACCCCGCTCTTTGAAGGGCGGCGCTGGGACCTGAAGCCCTGACCTCTGACTCACAGTTCTCCTTCACTGGGGCCATGGCTCTCTCCTGGCCTCTGCAGCCACGGGTGACTTACCAAGAGTCAATGCACCGCGACTACAGGGGGGTCACATGCTGCATCCAGCAGAAGGCGGCTGCCCTCCTCAAAAGGAATGCAGACGAAGCACATCGAGGGGGCCACATGGAGGCTTAGGGGCACCTGGGTGTCTCTGCGGGCCAGGACCGTTGCCCACTTCGGCCGCTATGGGGCTGCCTGGGGCCTGCCCTTCCTTTCATTTCCCAGGACCTGCTGACCCAGGCCGTGCCGCAATCCTGGCTGATAAAGTCACTGACGCCCAGGGTGAGCCCGGGCCCGTGCCAGTGTCCATCCTCAGAGACCTCTGGACCCTCTACCCCAGGGAAAAGGGAACTCATCTGCCCTGGCAGAAACGATCAGGAGGTCACCTGCAGCCCAGGCCCCTAACGGAGCCTCAGGAAGCCTTGTGGCATGGACCTTAACGGGCACAGGAATGAAAGGGGGCTGAGGGCTGACGGCTGACTGAGGGGTCCTGCCTTCCCTGGGCGAGGCCACGGCAGGCAACTGCTGCCCCCAGACTAGAGTAGGGCTCTGGGGGGGCTGCAGCTGGATCTTGGCCAAGCCCTCCGCCCCCGGCTGAGCACAGGCAGACGTCCTTGGGGCACAAGACACTGTGGTGGTGACCTGCTCCTGTGCCCAGGGGCTGCCTGGCTTCCCACCCAGGGCTGAAGGCGCAGTGAGGAGGGGGAGGGGCTGCAGGGCTGCACCCGCCCGGCCAACTTACAGAATGGCTTCCTTTGCTTTTTCTGTAAACAAGACTTGACATATCTCTCCAGTTCCCGCAAAGTGGTGGGTTTCAGAGTCTCAAAGTCGATCTCTATCTCGTCGGGGTTGGAGTCCCGGAGCGAGGGCTCCCGGGACTGGATGATGTGCACCACACGGCCCAGCTTCTCCCCGGGCAGGCGGTTGATGTCCAGGCTGAGCTGGCGCTTCTCGTCGTAGCTCATAGGCAGGCCCTCCTCCTCGTCCTCCGAGTCGTAGGAGGCCGACGCCTGCTTGCCGGTCTTCTTCGGCTGTCTGAGGCAGAAGGCAGAGGCCGTCGTGACCCGGAGCCCCTGCCCCGTTCTGGGCCGTCTTCCTCTCTGGAACCAGGCTCTCTTACCAGCGGGCATGTCCACAGGGGTACCCCGGGCAGAGAAGCCAGGCTGTCTGAGGACGGCATCTATGTCCCCAGGGACCTGGGAGACCCTGCTCCAGGGGCCCGAGCAGCTGCTGCTCCCAGCTGGGGGGGCTCCAGGCCTCGGCCAGGGGACAACCGCCCACAGTGCCCACAGGCATCTCAGACGCAACAGGTCAGAGCCTGTCCTCCATATTCAAATAACCCAAAGGAGGCAGAAAAGGAGACAAAGGAAAATAAACAACAGAGGGACAGACAGGACAGAATAGAATGGAATAGTGGGCCAAGATCTAACGGCATCGATCATCACATTAACTATAAATGGTCTAAACACTCCAATTAAAAAGAAAGATTGGTCAGGGTAGACAAGAAACAAGACCCAACTTTTATGCTGTCTATGCAAAGCCCACTTTAAACATAATGGCAGAGGCAGCTTGAAGGAGAACGCCGGAGGGAATACACACCATGCCCACACTGACGGAGTGCATGATGATACAGAGGTCAGCTGACCAGGAAGCCATCACAGTCCAACATGTGTGTGCGTCTAAAAACCAAGCTTCAAAATATACGAGGCAAAAACTGAAAGAACCAAAGGGAAGCAGAGAAATCCACAACTAGTCCAGCTGGACAAGTCAACAATTCTCTCTCCACTATTAATAAACAGACCGTTAAGACTGGAGACCCCAACACCACCAACAACCTTAAATTAACCTCACTGACGTGTTTTTGGCTGTTGAAGGTTTTAAAGATTTTTTAACTGACATTTATACAGCATTCCACCCAACAGCAAGATAACACATTCTTTTTAAGATGGACCATATTCTCAGCCATAAAATAAATCTTAACAAACTTAAAAGTACTGAAATCACACAAAAGTTCTCTGGCCCTAGTGGAATTAAACTAGCGGTCAGTAACTGAAAAAAGTCCCCAAATATTTGGAAATTAAACAACACACTTCTACATAAGCCATGGTCAAAGAAGCCTGGAGGGAAATTAGAAAATATTTTGAAAATAAATGTTTCATTTATGGAATACAACATGTCCAGTTTGTGGGGTATAGCCAAAGCAGAATTTAGATGGGAATGTATAGCATTAATGCCTACACGAGAAAAGGTTCACATCAATTGTCTAAGCTACTGCTTAAGAAGCTAGGAAAAGGACAGCACAAGTTAAGTCCAAAGGAAATAGCAAAAATAAGACCATAAATGAATTAAAGAGAAAACAGAGAAAAACCAAAGAAATCAAATCCTGGTTCTCTGAAGGACCAATAAAACTAGTCAATCTCTCTCCAGATTCACTAGAAAAAAAGATGCAGATTACTCATACTGGGAATGAAAGAAAGGGCACATTACCACAGGCCCTACAGACGTTACAAGGATAAGGGTCTGCTACAAATAAGCCTGTGAACACTGGTTCCAGAATTCAGGTGAAGCACAGCAACATCTTGAAAGGCACAAAACTCCAAAACTCACTCAAAAAGGAACAGATAACCTGACTAGTCCTATTATCTATGAATTCATGGTGAAAAACCTCCTCAAAATGAAAACTCTAGGCCTAGAGGGCTTCACTGGTGAGCTCTACCAACATTTAAGGACCAACACTAATTCTATTTATCCACCCTAGAAACAGAAAACAGAAGGTGCGGGTACACTTCCCACCTCATTTCTGAGGCCAGCATTACCCTGGTACCAGCACCAGACAGAGACACTACAAGAAAACACGATTTCTGCCTCCCACTCCAGAAGGGAGAGAGGGACGGGGGAGAAAAACCCTGCCCCTCCCCACCACCCCTAACTCTACGGTACCACTGCCTCCCCAGCTACCAAGGCCCAGACCCCCGGCTCCACGCGCCCCTTCTACTTCCAGGCACCACGGCCTGTCCCTTCTGCCTCTCAAACATTCTCAAAGCAACATGTTTCCATCTCCACAGCCACACCAACTTCTCCTGCGTAACCACAAGGACCTCCAAAGGGGTGCCCTCTCTCCCACTCTTACCTCCGCTAACCCACCCTCCACACTGGCCAGCATATGACTACTTTCAGCTGAAACACTTTTATGAGCCCCCCCTACCCCGCCCATTTGCTCCAATGCAAAGACGTCAGCAAAGCTGTCCAAGTTGGGCAGCTTCAACCCACCCTCTTCCCGACCTGGCCTGTTCTTCCTCGTCTGAACTCCCACAAGGACGCGCCCACTGGCCCTCTGGCTTCGTCCTCACTGCTCCTGACGCGTGGAGACCCATCCTCCCGTGCTGCCGAGCTTGCTCCTGTGCCGCTATCGGCCCCTCCTCTGGAAAGCCTCCCCTCCCCCTTGCCAGGAGAGGCACCCGGCCCTGAGGGTCGTTTCCCTCCCCTCCCCGCCCTTTGCCGTCCCTGCCTGTCAGTGGCAAGCATTGCTCAGGGCAGTGCCAGGTGCTGACAGGAGCCAAGGCAGAATGTGGATGGACCACCAGGGAGCTGAGCCTCTGCAATATACTACCACCCAACCCTCTGCTTTCCAGGCAAGGCAGGAAAGGGGTGTCAGGAGCCCAAGTCACTGGGGTCCAGTGCCTCCCAAATAAGACTCCCAGGCCCAGATCAGGAAAATGTCCTCACCAGGCAGAGTGACCACTCCAATGCCCCACAGACAGCTGAGCAACACCCTCCAGGGGCCATTGTCTTCCCAGCAGAGATTGCATTTGATCCGTAGGGGTCCCCACAAGGTGGAGGGACCACGACCTCCCCAGGCACCGGGACTTTCAGGCAAGGCATGAAGCCCAGCCCCAGCCCCAGCCCGGACGCGCAGCACGGGGTTCAAGGAGCGCCCCAGCGGGCGCCGGCCCACCTGCTAGCTGCAGTTGTGCTGCTGGCCTTCCGGGCGGGGGCCTTCTTCTGCTGGGCCTGCTTGGCAGGCGGGGCCGCCTTGGCCTTCTTCTCTTCCTCAGACTTCGCCTTGTGCCTCTCCTTGTCCCTGTCCCTGTCCCTGTCCTTCTTCTTCTTGTCCTTCTCTTTCTTCTCCTTCTTCCTCTTTGGCTTGTTCACTGGGGCCTGAGACAGGGCGGCCAGCTGCTCGTGCACAGCCTTCAGCTAGAAAAGAGCAGGCAGTGAGCAGGGCTCCCTGGCTGGCCCTAGAGGGCCACAGGTGGCAGAGTCAGGGTCTGGGGTGCCCTTAGAGCCACTTCAACTGTTCAGGGAGGTGAACCTTGAGCTCCATGGGCCACGCCCCTCCTTAGGGAGCCAGACAGGTCCAGGAGCAGATGGAGTCCAGGCCCCACTCAGCACTCACTATCCAGGCCCCAGGGAGAGCAGTGGGGCCCCCTGGGTCTCCGTGTCCTCGCCTGAAGAACCAGGAAGGTGTCCGGCTCACGGCAGCCGACACGGCAGGAAGATAAGCCTGGCGAGATGCGCAGACCACAGAGGGGGAACGAGAAGGGCCTGGTAAGACGTAGCTACCGTCTTTCCTATTAGTTATTATTTTCCAGACGAGGAAGACTCCCTAGACAGAGGGCTAAATGTCTGCACAAAGATTTCCAAGCCACTCTTGGAAGCTGTTTGGATATGACCCAGCAGGTCTACACGATTAAAGCAGGTCCTGCGCCAGCAGCTGACGCTCACCCAGTACTGCCACGTGCCCGACACACGCTGAGCATTTTACACACTTCCGGGTACGGGGCTCCTTACAGGTGGGGAATGGCGCCTCCAGTCTCTAGCAGGTTACAGGGGCCAAGATGCGCACCACGCTCGCACACGCCGGGCCACAGACGCGAGGCAGCCCACAGGGCCACCTCTAGGGAGCCTCAGCTCAAAGTCAGGCACCCCAAAATCCAGCACCTGGTAGCTGCCAAATGCTTGGGGAAAACAATTTATGTTTTCCTTAGTTCACCTTCAGAAACTCAATGAAGAGCATTAGTTTTATTTTACAAATGAGGAAAGCAAAGCAGAGCAGGGTGCGCCAGAGGCCCAGGTGACCAGAGGCCCAGGTGCGCCACCGTCACTCCTGAAGAGGCCACAGAGCCCTTGCCCCCTGCCCTGTACCACGAGACTGCTTCTGCCAGCGCCTCCCCGACCTTTCTGGAGCAGACCAAGGCACCCAGGGCCTACAGGCACTGCCAAGGGGTCCTCAACCAACACCTCCCAGGCTCCCCACCTGGTGGCACGGCAGGGAGGGCCGGCCGCAGCCCATGGGATATGTGAACGGGCTCGCCGGGGGCCGTGCGGCGCCTTGGCTGGCTCAGGCCCCGGCCGCTCACCTGCTCCTGCAGTTCCGCCAGCCTCGTGGCCCGCTCCTCCTCGGAATCCGAGCTGCCTGAGTCCGAGGAGCTCTCCTCGCTGCTGCGGCTGCTCTCCGCGCCCTTGCTGACCACAGCAGCCGCGGGAGCGGGCAGCGCCGGCACCTCTGCCGGTTCATCCGGCATCTTGGCAAACCGCATCTCAAACACGTCCTGTGGGGAGCAGGGGCTGCCTGACGCCCGGGGCCTCCTCGGCACGGGCCCCCAGCTGGCTCCCCCTCCCTCCCTGGGCACTGAGTGCAGGTACAGGGGCAGGGGACACGTGGCCGGCAGCCACAGGCCAGCCTCCTGGGAGCCGCCCACAAGCTCCCTTTCTTAGACGTGCAGCTTTCTGCAGGTCTGGGTGTCTCGCTGGCCTCTGGGTCTGAGGCTCCGCGAGGCTGCACCTCCTGCCAAACTGCCAGCGCCTCCTTCTGGGCTGGCCTCTCTGGGTCCCCCAGCCATGGGGTCTGGAAGCCAGTATGCTTTCCCATTTCTTCACCCTCTGATTTCACTGCAGCATCACATCTCCCTCCAGAAACTGCCTCAAAGGCACAAGTATTGTGCTGTCAAAACTGGCTTTGGAGGGGCCCTTGCAGCAGCTACTCAGGAGGCCTGGGCCCCCGGGAGCACCTCACAGAAGGGCTCTGGGGAGGGACTAGGAACGCCTTACATGACAAATGCTCCGGGTCCTGTAAGAAGAAAGCCTACTGGGGGAGGAAAGGTGCTCACAACGTCACTCTGCCTCAAAGAGAAAGGCTTCCGATGAGCCGTCATTTAAAGATTTGGTGCTGACACAAAAGCAACAGCCCGCAGGCCAGAGAGGAGTGAGAACAGGCTCCGCTGCAAGCACAGCGCATTTATACCGCGCCTCGCAGAAATGGCGTCTCTTACAGATCGCAGGTTTGTGGCAACGCTGCATCAAACAGATCTACGGCATCCGCCTTCCAACAGCACTTTTGGTGCTGTTGTCGTGTCTGTGTCACATTTTGCTGATTCTCACAATATTTCAAGTTTCTTCATTGTCATGCTTTTTATAGCGATCTGTGGGTGACCACAACTCACTGAAAAGCTCTGATGGTTAGCACTTTTTTAGCAATAAAGTATTTTTAAATGAAGGTATGTGCTTTTTATTAGACACAATGCTCTTACTGCAGCTTAACAGACTACAGTATGGTGTGAATGGGACTTTCACAGGCACTGGAAGCCAGCCCTCATTTGACCGGCTTCCTGCCACGCCAGCTCTGTGGTGGTGTCTGGAACTGAACCAGCTCCGAGGGTGCCTGTGGTGGGACTGACTGACTCCGGGCCTAAGCAGAAGTCAACGAAGAGGGGTCACTGCAGAGTACCCAGTGGCCCTGTCAGACGGGGCTTGAGGTGGGCTGCTAAGGACCCACCCAGAAATGCACAGGCAGTGACAGACTTTAGCAGAACACCACACGCTGATTCACAATGTCACTCCTTCCTCAAAGAGACACATGCAAGTGTCTCTGGGTGAGACGCACGTACGGATGCACGGTCCCTGCACCGAGGGCCAGACTGAACCGCCCTCCTCTGTTCCCACATGTCTGCCCACATACCAGCTGCCTTTGCTGTCAGAAAAGCAAGAGGCTGACACGACGTCCACCGGCCTCACCGAAAGGCTGATAAAGAGGCCCAGCCTTGGAATGGAGACTTGCCGGAACATTCCACCCATAAAGCGGTCAGAGAAAGACATGTGCCTTCTCTTCCTCTCCATCCTGGTCCCTGGAGGGTGTGTTGCCTACAGCCCTGGCCTGCCCCCACCCCAAGCCTGCAGACCCTGGAAGGCAGTAGCTCGCCTGTTTACCACCATATCCCGGGGCAGCGTGCCCAGGGCCTGGCCAGAACGTGGCTGCTACTCAGGAGAAACATGCTGTGTGGACAAGGCTGTACTGGGGCCTCCCACAGCTGGGTGTTCTCTGAGATGCCCAGTCTTCCCCAGGTGCCCATGCTGAGCTGCTGGTCCCATCTGTGCCCTGGAGGACCCCCCCCGAGAGCCTCGGTTACCTGGAGCTTCCTGGCCATGGCCACCACTTCGTGGTCTGGGGGGTTGTATTTGTAACAATTGGAAAACATCAACCGGATGTCTGCAGCAAAGCCCTGCGCATCTGGGTACTCCCGGCTGTCCATCTTCTTCTGTGACACACAAGTTGACAGGGTATGAGGGCGCCGCCTGGTGTCCCAGCTCTCAGCCAGACCCACCAGCGCAGACACGGGACCAGGTGCACATCTACCCCCGCTCCCAAGACCTTGTACTTTGGAGCCAGGGAGAGAGGGTGGAAAGGAGCTCCAGGGCTTGGACAGGAGGGCCTGGGACCCACACAGGGGCAGATGCCCTCTGCTCGAGGAGAGCCCTGACTCCTGCAGCCACCACCCAACCCCTTCTTTACTCATAAGTCTCCAACCCCATGTCGGGTGACTCTCACCAAAGTCCCTGATGCACCAGCAAGGAGCATCTGGCGAGAAGTCGCTCTCTACCCACTTTGGGAGCCCGCTCAGTTCATGGAATGAGACATTTAATTTTTTTTCCCCATGAGAATGCAGGCACTGTTAGCCAGAAGCACCAGAATATTCCAGGCCCCGGCAGGACAGTGTGGAGTCGGCGAGGGCAAGACAGGCACATGCGCGTGGAGGTAGGGCGTGATTGGCGAGGGATGCCGCCAGGCGGCAGCTAAGCAGCTGACGACCGGGGCAGGCGAGCCCCCATGCCCGGATGGGTTCAGCAGGGAGCACTGGTCAGGGAGCATTTCTCCCGCAGGCTAATGAAACCCTGGGCCCCGTACGGTGGCTGAATGCGGCCCCATTCCAGGGCCTGCAGCCTCTTGCAGCACCTCAGATACATCTCGCCACCCATGCCAGCTGGAGGGCTTCTGACAGCTCCAGGGCTGTGTGGCTCCTGCCCTCAGCACAGCCTCCCCACTCAGAGGTGGCCCGGCCAGAGAGCACAAACAGGCACCTGAGGCCCTCTCGACTTCCCTGAGATTTTCAGACTCCGGTCCGAATTTGACCACTGGCTACTTTCCTGAGGCTTGGAACAAACAGGCTAAATGTAAGCATGCTCAGGGTGACCAGGGACAGTTGGCGGCTCTCACTCCCCACAAGTTCCTGGATGATGAAGTGTTTCTGAACAGGAACATCCGAGTAATGGCCATGTGCGGGGAGCACCCCTTCAGGGCCGTATACTGGAGTGGGTGACCGTGGGGCCAGCGGGACATGGTGCCCAGTGCTGGAGTGGGGCACCGTGGGGCCAGCGGGACACTGCCCCCTCAGCAGCAGAGAGAAATGCCTGGGGGGAGTGCAGCCCCTCCCCTGGCCCTGCACGCCCACCACGGCTCAGCCTGTTGGGGGCCAGGACACGCGCATGTGCTCATGTGCTTCCCGCCGCCTCTCCCTGGCTGTGCGGCCCTGGGCAGGAGGCCGCTGTTCCACCCTGTAGTCTGCAGCAGGGAAGCGCACCTCCCAAGAGCTGTGGTGGGGAGGGGTAGAGATGAAGGGCGTGACCAGCGTCACTCCTGCCGAGCCCCCTCTCCTCGGGTGACGGGTGACGGGAGCTCATGGCTCAGCCAAGGCTTGATGGGCCATCAAAGGCCTGGATCCCAGCACTGTCTCTGCCAGCAAAGCACTCCCGGCAGGGCCACCACCTCTCCAGCCTCAGTTTCCCCAGCAGAGGGTGTGTGCAGTGCGGGTGTGCACAGACAACAGGAGAGCTCCCCCATTCTGAGAGGCCCAGTCCCTGCCCCCCACCCCCCAGGTCCCGGCCAGGTCTCTCTCGGATGGGGACAGGGGTGTTGCATGGGGACAGACCAGGAGCAGAGCCCTATCTGGGGCTGAGGGCAGGCTGATGGCTGTCAGCCCAGAGCCAGGACCCCACTAAACCCAGCGAGGGAGAGGGCTTCCAGGAGGTGGTGCTGGGCCTCCGAGACAGTGCGCCTGGGAGCCCGTGCTCCCCACGCCGCACAGGCAGGACCTGTCGAGGAAGGGCCAGTCTCAGCTGGGAGCTAATCCAGACAGACAGACAGATGCGCCCAAACCATGGGCAGGAACCGTCCCTGGGAAGGGGGGTGCTGCCATGGGGATATAGCCGAGCCGGCACCTGCCTCTGCTCTACCTGAGTTGCCATGACGACCCTCTATTTGTATTTTATTCACACAGGTAAAAGAAAAAAAACTGCCCAATGAAAGGCAGCTGGCCTCACAAAGCTCCCTGTCCCAGGAAGCGGGAGCACAGCCCTCACGGGGTGGAGGAGGCCCAGAGGGAAAGGGAGTCTGGCTGCTCAGCCAGCCCTGCCCCGTGCAAGGTCCGCCTTTGCCTCCGAAATCCACAACTGCCCGGGGCCAGGCTTTGGTGGGAGATTCTTCCCTAGGATGATGCCATCAGGAAACGGGGCAGCATGGCTGAGAACAGCCATTCGAGGCCCCCTCCATGGAAAGGAACAGCCGCCGCCGTAAGTGGGCCGCTGTCTACAACCACACAGCCTGCTCAGAGCTCTCTGCAAGGAAGACAGGTTTGCCAAGGGCCCAAGCTGGTCAGGGGCTGAGAACCTCCTCCCGCATACGCTCAGGGAAGAGCCCTTGGGAGCTGATCCCAGCCCCAGGCCTGCCGTTCCAGCCGGGCACACCGCCTGCCACAGCCCAGCATGAGTCTTCTGTTTGCACACAAGTAACCTGACCTGGAGCAAACCCCACAAATGCCCAGGGGAGCCGGGGAAGTGGTCTCAGCCCTGCCACCATCACCCCCAGAAGGCCCACTTCTGTCCTGGCAGGGGGTGGGTCACGTGTAAAGGACTCCTTGCTGCGACAGAGCCTGCGGTTGCACCACGGTTGGGAGCCAGGGAGGGAGGATATAAATCAAGCTGCGGAGCTAGGTGCAAGCGGAAGACACGACCACAAAGCTGCAGGTTCAGGGACCAACAGGCAGAGCACACCTTCCCCAGCGGCAGGCCAGGGGGCCGGGCAGTGCCACTGCCGCGCTGAGGGGCCCCCGCACCAGCACATCTGCACCACGCCAGCCCGCAAGACACGGCAGCACGGGCGGCCCCCCGGGCCCCACCCGCGGGTACCTTGACGGTGCTCAGGTCCATCGGGTGCTTGATGATGTCGTGGTAGTCGTGCAGCTCCAGCGCCTCGGCGTCCACCGGCTTGTAGAAGGGCCAGGCGTAGGCCGCGTGCTTCTTGGACAGCATCTCCTTGAGGATGCTGTCACAGTGCCGCAGGTGCTCCGACAGCTTGCCCTTCTTGCCTGCATGCTGGGGCACCTCACCGTCCTCCAGGTCCTTCTTGGGGGGCTTGATGGGGCGGCCCCCGCTCTCCCGCCGCGCCACCACCTTGGCCTGCTTGGGATCTGACAACGGCGGGGGTGACTCGCCCCGGCTTGCAGTGATGGCGGATGTCGTTGGCGTGGTGGTGTCTGCTTTCCGCTTCACGCCCTTTTTCTGTAACAGCGAAACCACCCATGAGGCCCAGGGACGACCACAGGTGAGCTCGAGCATCATCAGAGCCTCGCCTGTGCAGCACCGTCTGCCATGCACCAAGCCGAGCGGCGATGTGCACGGGGCACGCTGAGGCTCCGAGGCGCCACGCCGCCAGCCCCAGGTCACACAGCTGGTAGTGGAGGGGCTGGACTCCAAACCTAGTCCCCGGAGCCACCCAAGGGCCCTGTCCCTTCGCTGCCAGGGCTCCGAGGCCACAGGGGGCTCCCCTGTCACCCCTGACCAGAGTGAGGTACAGCATGCAAACCACCTATGCCCAGGCTGGGGCCGCACCGGGGCTCCAGGGACCAGCAGAACCAATGTGGCTCTGTGACTGGGGCTGTCACCAAGCAGGACTCGGGCTCAGGGGCAGCAGAGACAAGAGGAATCTCCTGCTCTGAAAGGCCAGCAGGGAGGTCCCAGAAGAAGGCCTCAAGCTGGCGCTCTGAGGACAGGCGCCACCGCGCAGGGTGAGAGGCAGGAAGAGCATGCCGGTGGTGGCAACCGAGAAAGGCAAGCGGTAGCAGAAAGTATGGGACCGGGCCTCCCAGGCTACGTGAGTGGGTGGGTCTGGACTTTACCAGGAAGGCACTGGGAGCCAGAGAGGAGCTGCGCGCGAGAGGACGTGCTGAGCTATCAGCAGAGCCGGTGAGGGTGCCCAGTGAGCGAGAGCTGCGCCTGCAGGCCTCTCCAGGCACCACGACCAGCTGTGGGGCCCATGGGGGGCATGGCTTTGTTCCACGGCGGGGGCTCCGTGCATCCCCAAGACCAGGTCGAGTCCCTGCATCTCAGCTTGAGCAGGCCGAGGAGCCTTGGGGGCCACAAGTGCCCGGGCAGGACTCTCAGTGGTCTGCTGCCCAGAGCGCCACCACGGTCACTACCCCAGCCAGGCCACCGTCCCTGGGCTGGCAGGGGCATGCCCGGCTATCCACAAACACTTAGCGGGTGCCCTTGGGATGCCAAGCGCGTGCCGCAGTGGGCTCAGGGGAGCCATCTGGCCATGGCGACTGGGACATGCTCCAAAACCAGCTTGGCTGTGTGACGTGGCCAAGTTGGGCCCTGCCCGTAGTGCAGGCAGTGAGGCCCAAGGGAGGGGAGCAGCGGACGCGGCATTTACCTGGGGGGGCCATTAAACCCCTCCGAGCGCCTGCTTCCTCATGTGTAAGATGGGGGAAACACTGTCTGCCCCAGAGGGTCGCTGTGAGGGTCAAACCGGAGAAGACGACACATATCAGTGCCCACACGGGGCCTGCTCCGAGCAGGAGACGCGCCAGCCCCACTCTCGAGGGGCGCGCGCACTCTGCGCCCAGACCGTCAGGCGGGCGAGGCGAGAATGGGGCTCCGTGCATCCAAGTGTGAGCGGCGAAGGGGGCCCCACCACCCACCTCCTCTGCCACCCCTTCCCCACTGTGACCCATGAACTACCAAGGCAGGAGCTCAGGGTCAGAGCAGCCGGGGACCAAGCGCAGCCCACCCTCTCCAGCTGTGTGACCTGCAGCCACCTGGGCCTCGGTCTCCTCCTTGGCGTTGGGAGCAGCAGCCTCCCACACAGACAGACCACTCCAAAGCCACACATACCACATGCTGGCACGGGGACAGTGCCCCAAGAATGGCAGCTGCGCCCCTCCTGCCCCACCCTGGCCCGTACACAGAACCCAGCCAGCCTCACAACCCAGGACGCTCACCTTGACGACAGGCGGTGTGGGAGGGACCACGGGGATGATGGGCGCCATGGGAGGAGCCGGAGCAGCGGCCGGGGGGACAGGAACCGGCGTGACGTTCGCAGTGATGGTTGGCACAGGGGTGGCAGCAATGACAGGTGTCTGGGAGACAGTGGGGGGGACGTTCTGAAAGGGGGTCGCTGGGGAGACAGAGGACACGGCCGCCACTTGCTGCGTACCTTTAGGACAAGGAAAGGAAGTTGAACATAAGCTCTACCAGCCAGAACAAATGCGATGCTTCTGGAAGCTTCCTGGACTGTCTCCTCCAGCCAGAGCACACCAGGTGCCAGGGGAGTCCCTCCTCCTGAGACCCCCACCCTGATCGGGGGCTCACCCAACAAAGAGAAGGCTCTCCCCTCCGGCCAGAGACCACAGTCTGAGTGAGCAGCCTGTGGGTAAGAGCCAGCCTGCACCTGAGACTCCTGGGGTTAACTTGGCCCAGCAGGAACCGGCCGAGGGCCCCAGACTGCGCTGCTTAACCACCTCGGGCCCACCTGCGAAGACGACAGTCGGCGGCACTGGCGACCCACCCTGGCCTCTCAAGGGCTGGGTCACCAGTCAGCCTCTATCGGACGCAACTCCACTCTGGGCTCCTGGACCAGCTAGGGCCTCAGAGCCCCAGTGCCAGTCCTGATCCTCACCACGCTCCCCAAAGGTGACAAAGCCCCTCTCCTGCCACAGAGACTACAATGCACACTCAAGAGGTAAAGTCCTAGAGGGGACAAAGGGACAGCCCTGGCTCCTGCCTGGGCTTCCAGAAGCGGTGGCCTCAGAGCTGAGCCGGGAGGAGGAACACGGGGACACGGCAAGACCATGATCCCCTCCTGAGCGGGCTCACGGCAGCCGGTAACAATGTCACCAAGGGCACCAAGGAGCGGCCACGTCCAGATGGCCTGCGGGCCCCGCCCTACTGAGAGGCCTGGCTCCGGGAGCTCTCCGTGTCTCTGCCCCGACTTCACAGGCAGAGAAGCTGAGCTCGGAGGAGCCACAGGCCCCCAGGATGCTGGGGGTGTCAGGACCAAATGACAGCACCCACCTGCCCCTTTACCTGCACTCTGGGTCCCTGCAGCCGGTTTTCGGCCTTTGCCCTTCGGAGCAGGGGGTAACAATTCAGCTTCCTCCTGGGGCATCTGGGCCACTTTCTGCAGAAACATTTTCTCTAAGGCTTGGGCCATCAGCACTATGTCGTCTGTGGGCTGGATACACAGGGAGAGCCACGGTCACATGCTAGGAAAGGAGCTGTGCATTTGCAAAGGACGTTGCCAGTCGTAGCTTGGGGGCACGTTTATTTAAACGTTTGTTAAGAGATTGGTAGGGCACAGGAGGGAGGCAAAGGGGATTCAGTGTGGAAACTCTTGGAAGAACTCAGACATGCATGAAAGATAAAGCCACCCTTCATCCTGTGACGTGGACAAAAGAGAGCCTCCAGCTCAGGGTCCCATCCGTCTGTGCTTTACCACACCACCGCTAACAATGGAGCCATGACATTAGGATCGCATGGACCTTTCCTCGTTTGTTCTTGCTGAAAACCATCCTATGGACATTTTCCCTTGCCTGGAAGGACTCATTGGGGGAGTGCAGGGTGGGGAAGCATGTATGATCACAGTGTGTTCAGCCAATCTCTGATGGCTGTGCACCCAGGTACTATGATTTGTCACATACGACCACCTGCATGGGCTCCTTCGGCATTTCTAGAGTGGAATTTCCAGGTGCAAGGGGATGGGTGTCTTAGAGGATTTGCTATGCATCAGCTCCCTCGGAAAAGGCTGCTTCAATCCTCACTCCCTCCAGGGGGGATGTGTGCACACGAAGGCAACAACTCTTGAGACATGCAGTGTGTGGGAATCATGTATGGGGATCGAGGCATAAGATGAGCCCAGGATGAGGCTGTGAGGTGCTCTAAATGCCTGAGACAGCTGCTGCAAACACCCAGGCCCAGCAAGCACCAACCCACCAGGGCCGACCTAGGGGGGGCACCCTGCCACCCAGGGCTCCCCACAGCCAGTGGACAGCGAGTGGCACACTAGGGGCCCCCCGGCTCCTGGGGGCATTTTGGGCCAGTGCACATGCGTCACCTTACCTTGTTATAAATATAACAATTTGTAAACATGGTGTTGAAGTCCTGCATACATTCACTTGCACTCCAATAATAATTGTTCTCTAGTCTCTTCTTAATAGTCCCCATGTCCATTGGGTTTTTTATTATTTTGTGATAATCCTAGGGAAGAGATTTTCAAAGATGTTACCACAGATTCGACGTAGTATCTCTGCAGTTCTCAAGAACAGTGATTGCACACAGAGTGGTCTTCTCCAGGGAGGCAGACAGGGGCTGGGCCAAGGCCATTTCTGGTCATCCGAGGGCAGGTGGGCATGTGGGTGGGGTGAGCGCTCAGCCAGCTCCACGCCTCCCCTCTGACAAGGGTTGTGTGGTGAGGAGGTTCTCAGGGACACACAGAACTGTGGAGGTGGGGCAGACCCCACCTGTCAGCACTCTGGAGCTGGGGCCAAGCCCCTGCTGGATTTCAGACCTTCCTCAGGGGCCTGCAGGTGACTGGGGGCTGAGGTGGGCGCCGCACCCAGGCCACAGGGTGCCAGACCTGGGCTTCCCTTGCAATACTCAAGCTTCCCTATTTGCATCCCAATGAGCCACCAGAGGGGCAGGTCAGCATCCCCTGGAAAGCAGGCCCCAACCCGCACTGAGCTTCCGACTTAGAGGGCAGGAAGGTGCAGGGAAAGGGTGCAGATCTGGCTACTGAGCCTTGGGTCCTGCCCCGTTCTTGCGTTGGAGGCACAGTTCCTCCTGCTCCCTGCACCTGGGGGCAGCTGCCCTCCGTTCTCCCACATGCTGAGGAGCCCAGCTCCTCCATCCTTGTGGGGCCCTCCTGAGGCAAGGGCGGGGCCTGACTTACCAGCATCAGCCCCATCACGGGTGCCCCCTTTGCCTGGGCCAGAGAGGGGCAGTGCTTCCAGGGACTGGGGCACCAGTGGGGTGGGGGTAGCGGCGAGAGGCGGGACTACTCACAGGCAGGTTCAGCTTGATGGCGTCCACAGGCTGGTAGAAGGGCCAGGCGAACTGGTGTTTCCAGAGCGTCTTCACTACCACGTTCTGCATGTACTGCAGCTGGTTGGTCTTGCGGCCGGGCTTGGCGGGGTTGGAGACCTCAGGTGGGGGCGGGTTTGCAGGGCCTGGGGCCGCCGGGAGTCCGGCGGGGGCGGCCGTGGTTGTGGTGGACATCCTCCGTGGCTCGCTCACTGGCCGTCACAGCAGCGGCTCAGGGAGGCCCTGGTTTCCTCTGTGCTCCCTGCAGAAGCGTGACATCCCATTTCCGGGCCCAACCAGGCAGCTCCTGCAGGGCGGACGGACAGCAGAGAGGACTGGTCACCCGCCTCTCCCAGCCGCATGGGCTCCCCCAGCACTCCCAGGGGGTCATGGCGAGGCCAGCTCGGCTCGCTCACACCACTTGCCACGGTCAGGCTGACCCTCACCTGCCACAGAACCGCTCCAACTGCTCTCGAGCTGGGGACGGAGGTAACGTGAGCACGTGCCACCCGGGCAGGTGGGAGCACAGGGGTGGGAAGGCAGCCGTCCAGGCACAGCTCAAGCACGGGGGGTAGGCGGGTAAGGACTGGGCCACGGTCAGCTCACTGTGCACTGACTGCTGCCTGCAAGGGCTGACTCTACACTCTTCTTGACTGTGGCAATTTTTAGGGAATGATTCGCATGTAGAGAGCTACATCAACCCAACAGAGCCCAGCCAGGCAGCCAGGAAGTGTGTGGAGCTGAGCCCTCTGGCACTGGGCCGCCACAATAAGGGTTTCAGAGTAACCTTGAGAACCAGCTCTGGCTTTGTGATGGCGGCCAGGCTGTGACACGCCTGGCCCTCAGCCAATCAGGAGGGCGGGAGGCGTAGCTCTGATCCTGCGTGCTCAGGAGCGGGCTGCTGCTGACCTCCGCGCAGCCGGGAGAGGCCTCTGCAGCCAAGCGTCCCCGGGAGATGACTGAGCGTGCAGAGGATCGCTGCACCACAGAACGGTGAGCAGGCCGCCCCCACCATCACGCTCACTGCCTCCAGGAGGGAGCCAGCAGCCCTATCTCCTCAGAGGGCACAGAGAGGCCTGGAGGCTGCAAGCAGAGCCTGAACGCTGGGCCGCACATGCGCACTGGGCTACACTTTAGATTTCATGTGGACTGTCACAATGTCCAGATGGGCCAGGGTGGGCAGCAGTATCCCCTGCATGCAGGACTGGACACCTTCAGGGAGAACAGAGCAGCGCATATGGCTCGCTGGACCCGCTACTCCACGACCCGCCAAAGCGGGTCTGCAAGCTGGTCAACATCTCGCTGGGGGCTTGCCATCTGCTGGGGCAGGCGTGTCCACACCACGGTAGAGGGGCTTTCCTACACTGGGTGTTGGGCAGAGACCAGCACCCTGCTCTCCCCACAGTCCAATCCTGAGCAGAAAGGGTTCAGGAGAGAATCCCACCCACCAGGCAAACCTGCCCCGCTCACCAGCCCTTCATTCGAGGGGTGCCCACCAGGTGTCCCGCCTGTTCTGGGACGCCCACAGCTCCCGTCCTTCTCTGTCCTCTCTGCTCCTCAGGGCAGTGGCCCAGTCGGCAGGGTGCCACGGCCCCCAGCCAGCAGCTCATGGGGCGGGCAGCCATGCCAGCTCACGCTAATGGAGACGAGGCTGCACCTTTGCTACCAGACAGCCGCCTGAGCCTGGAGCGAACCTCTCGGGGAGCTCAGGACTGCAGAGCAGACACTGGGGCCCACCTCCTAGTCCCAACTGCAGCTCTGCCCCTCACCAGCGGTGCAATCCTGTTCCCAAGTCCCCATGGGGTTCTCTGAGGTCAGAGGAGTCAAACCCACAAGAAGCACTCAGACTGCTGCTGGACACACACCAAGGCCGCTCAGCCCTGCTGCAGCCGCTGCAGCCGCTCCCTGCACAAGGGGCCCGGGAGTTCTTGGAGGGAAGGACACACAGCACTCCTGCCACCTCCCAGTGCCCAGAAGCCAGGACACCATAAGCCCCCAGAGAGTGGGGTGTGGGGGTGGCGTGGGTACCCAGCATCAAGTGCGGCTACTGCAAGGCCCAGGGAGCCAGGAGCTGAAACTGCCTGGGGAGGAGGGACCCACAGGAGGGGCCCATGGCCAGGCGGAAATGCAGGCCACCCTCCTCAAGCCCGAGGGCTGACAGGCACAGCTCACTGCAGGGAGGTGCTCGGGCTCCAAACTGCTGCTGAGCAGGAAGCCAGCTCTAGCCACAGACACGGGATGCATCCCTGGGCTTGGGGTAAACACCAAGCATGGCCCAGAAGCTGGCCCAGGGCAGTGGGGGCCATGCACCTGAGCCAGGTGGGCTGAGTGGCTTCCTGGTTTGGTCACACGCCACACCAGCCCAAGCATGTCTGCACTGCGGGGGGATCCCAGACCATGTCCTTTCGGCAGAATGCCCAGGGCCGACACACACTCACTGAATGCCTGTGGTCACTCCAGGCCACAGGGTCCATGGCAGCCTGCGGTGACATCCACGTCTCCTGAGGGGTAGAAACACCACCAGCCCCAGCAAGATCTAAGAGGCTAGGAGGGAACAACGTGCAAAAAAATGCCTAGCACATGTGCAGCAGGAGGATGCCCCACAATCCATGGGGACCGTGCATGGCAACGGGGCCTCCCCTTCTCTGCAAACATGAATGCCATCCCCAACAGCTTCACTGAAAAGGGCAGGCCCCCACAAATACATGGGGATGACTGCGGGTCATGAGGTCCCGTCAGGGTAGTGCTGCCCAGCCCTCCCCACGGCACAGGTGAGCTGCCCTCCCATCTCTCACAAGCCCCTCACCCTTGTCCTCTGTCCCTGCAGCCCTGGCACCAGCTGGAGAGGGGCGAGGGACAGCCTGAGTCTAAGAGGCTGGGGCCCCTTCAAGCCTCTCCCATCCCAGGTGTCAGGACCCCTCCCCACTGGGACCACGCCCCCAGCTTTGAGCTGCCAGGGGCTGAGGGCGCATCCACGCAGTGTCCTGTCCTCAAGCAGAGAATATCACGTCCAGGGCGAGCGGAGCCACCGCGAGGGCCTGGCCTTGACCTTCCCCCTTGGCCCTCCTCCAGGCCAGATGCCATGGATGCTGACAAGAACAGGAGGAAGACGACAGGAAAGTGTGTGCTGGGCACATGCAGACACCACCCGCACCGTGAGCTGCAGCACACACCAGCCCCCGGGGAGCACGGGGACTCCCTCTGCTTGCATTTCTGACCATGTAGTTTTTTTTAGAACACGTTACTTTTGCATAAAGAGAAAAGGATAAAGGATTTCCTAGTTTGAAAAAGTGTTCCAAAACCGACCAACCACAGTCCTGCATGTGGTCAGGGCCCACGGCCACGCCCAGCCGATGCCAAGTGTCTCGGAGCTTCGCTTCTCCTCCTCTGAAGCCTGGGATGCTGCCCTGGGGATGGGACAAGCAGTCCAGTGTGGTCCGGGAGTGGGAATTCCCAGGGCCACCAAGACCTCAAAGTCTAGACTTGCCCTCCACAGGGCAGCCAGGTCCTGGCGTCCAGTCGGCTGCCCCCACATCACCCAGAGTGCTCGAGAAATGCCAACAGAGCCCATCTGTCAGTACAAAGCAGAGGCGAGAGCTGGAAGCCACAGGCGCACCCAGCCCCCCACCGCTCGGGCTGGCGACACGGGGGTGGGTGGCTACCTGCCTCCCTCATCTGCGGTACATTCAGGGAACGTTCCGAGCCCAGGAAGCAAAAGCTGCTCCCAGAAAGAAGTTAAACCTTAAACAGACCAATGGCTGACCCTCTCCAAGGGTCTGACGGCCAGTAATAGGCAGAGGCACAAAGCAACATGTGGATCAAACCGCCAGGGAATCACCCACATTTGTGGGCGCCCAGTGCCCAGAGGTCCCGGGCGTTCACGGGACAGACTCACACCATCAGCCAGCTCCGCACGCTGTGCCCAGGGCTACGTCCTCAGGCCTTGCCTGGCTTACTGGCTCCCCCTGCCCACGAGACCTAGTGGAGCAGATGGAAGTGACACGAAGACAGATACTGGGTGGCTGGCCACGGCCACCAGCCCTTGAGTGCACAGAGGACAAATGAGCCTCCCCTGTCCTTGGCACTTCCTGAGCCTACCATGTGGGCCAGGACCCCAAGCCTCCCCAACCTGGCTCCCGCATCACAGGCCACTGCCGGGTAACAGCACCTGGGCGGTTAGAGCAAGATGGCCCTACTGCCACCAGCAGCGAGGACACCAGGTGGCTCCCCAGGGACAGGCCTGGCCAGCAGCCCTTCCAGAGCCGGGTCTGACCCTAACTTCCACTTGGAGATGTGAAGAGGGCCCTGGGCACTGGCCCCAGTCAGGTCTGCGACACCAGGCTCCCCTCCCTGTGCCGATGGCTGTCACTTAACAAGTGCTTCCAACCCGGCCCCACGGATGCAGACGCCAGCACCAGAGCTTCCCAGCCACAGGATGGGCGGCATCAGGAAAATCCTGGCCAGGGGGGAGGGAGCTGGATGAAAAGGAGGTGCTCTGGGTCCCAAGTAACATGGGAGAAAACATAGCGAAGGGCCAGGGACCAGAGCTGGCGGGTCTGTACGCCCAGCACCAGGCGCCCTGCAGACTGGTGACATAACGAGGTCACAGCTGGGGTGGACCCGGCATCTGCAGACACGTAAAACACATCTTCCCCAAACATGCACCACTCCACCTGGCCCAAAGTCCACATCCAGTGGGCCGGACCAGCCCTCACTGTCCTCTCAATTCCACAAGGCCCTGGCAGGAACCCGAAGGGCCACCCAGCTGAGCCACCAGGAGCCAGGGAGGTGGGCAGAGGGCCGGCAAATGCACCAGGGGGCATCGCATCCATCAGAGCCAGGAAGGCTCCGCTCCACCCCACAGCGCTGCCCGGGCCCCCCTCCGGGTGCTGCCTCAGCCCACCAGCCTGGGCTCCATGTGGGGATACAGGGGCACCTCCTTTTCATCCAGCCCCTGGCCAGGATTTTCCCCACACAGGACATTCCACCCCTCCCCTTGGCCAGGCTGGAGAGAAATGCACAGGTCCCGCCCAGGGACTGAGGTCCCGCCACCCTGCCAGCCTGGCCTCACTGGCTGGGGACCAGAAGACATGAAAAAGTGCCATGGGGCTGGTGTGGCCCTGTCCCTGCATCCGCCACCAAGGACACTCTCCTTGTGCGGCTACCCTCCCGGTCACAGGACTGAGCCTCCCGCCTCATCGCAGCCCTGCAGAGCAGTGGGGAAGTGGCGCTCCGCTCCTGGAGGGGACAGCTGGGAAGCCTTCACCAAGCTCCCACGCTGCGCTGGGCATGGCAGGGCATGGACGGAGCCTGGTTCCCTGGAGGGGGAACTGAGGCTCGGAGGACCTCCCCACTCCCCGGCCGCAGCCCAGGGCAGGCGGGCAGCCAACGCGGACGCAGGTGGGAGGCAGGCCCTCTGCTGACAGAGGATCTGAAAGCGCCGGGGAGGAAACCTCAGACACCACAAAAGCCCTCCGCTGCCACGTGGAGACCCAGGGAGCTGGGGTTCTGGCCAGGCCCTCAAGAAGGACCCAAGTGGGGCACTGGCAGGGGAGGGGACACTGGCCACCCACACCCTCCAGGGTCACACACCCCACACCCCACGAAGGACTCTGAGCTGGACTTGGAGGGGTGGGAGGGGCCTGTGAGCCCCCTGGCCCACCTCCCAAATGCAGAGGCAGGGCGGGCTGCAAGACGGGGCAGGTTAGCCCGGAGGCCGTGGGCCTTGTCCCCTGCCCCTTCCCGAGGCCCCTGGACCCAGCCTCTGGGACTTGCCCCTTCCTCCGTGGGGAGCTGGAATCCTGAGTAAAACACAGCAATCCAGCCCCTGCAGGCTTGAGCAGCCCAGAGGGACAGTAGTCAGGGACCCTGGACAAATGGGGGGGACTCTGTCCAGGGGCCACTATAAACACCCAGGAAATTCAACAGCAGCCACAGTGGCCCTCATGCCTCAGTGCCAAGCCCCAGGCATGACTCAGGCACGCAGAGCTGGGCACTCCTGGGCAGCCAGGACCCAAGGGGTGGTGGGGCATGGGGGGATGCTCGGCCTCTGGGAGAGGGGCAGACACACTCATGGGATACCAGTGCTGTGCCTCCGGCTGGGGAAGGATGAGGCCAGGAAGGTGGGCATGGGCTGGACTGAGGCAGGGTCGAGGGGCTGTGGCGGGGGGACTGGAAGGCACAAGGCCATCACCACTCAGCAGAGGCCTGGACCGATGAGGCGGTGGGAGAAGGTCCAGGGGGAGGGCGACCAAGGGCCTGAAGGGAGAGAAGCCAGAGCGTGTCCAGGCAGGGGGTGGGGGCACTGCCCTCGAGGGGGATGGTCTAAAGGTTGTAAGAAAGTCAGGTCTCGGCTGGAGGGCCTTGGGGAGGAGAGGGGAGGGGACAGGACCCATTTGCTTCAGCCCCCGACCCTTGTCCTGCTCAGATACATGTCCCCACCAGCAACAGGAATGGCCTTCAAAAACTCAGCCTTGAGGTGGTGGGGGTGGGCTCATTCTCCCTGTACCCCTGGAGGTCCCCCACTATTACACTCTGGCCCTGGTCCCCTTGTACCCCCCTCCCGGCATGGCATCAGTAGGGGTCATGTGAGCTCCATTCTGCAGATGGGGGCAGAGGCTCAGTAAGAGAGATGCAGCGCGGAGCCTTCAACGCAGCCGTCCACCCCACACCGATGGCGGCCCACTCCCACCTCCTGACACCCCCCACCAATCCCAGACTGGGAGCCGAATGTACGGAAGGGGCCAGGCTCCCCGCCCCAGAGACAGTCCTAGGGCAGCCCCAGCTGCTCTGCCCCCAGGCGGCCTCCACAGCACACACGCTGACCAGGGGCCATACTGGCGCTGGCCCTCCAGGCATCAGGAAACAGGATCCGAGAAGGCAGGGCTGGCTTCAGTGACAGACGGAGCCAACTGCCTTCTGTGGGGCTGGGGAGGGGCCCCCGTGGGTGCGGGTAGGCAGGCAGGGCCCACCACGCACACCTTAGGCCAGGACAGAGGGGGCAGCTCCACCGTGGCTGTGCTCTCCTGGGGGCACATGAGCCCGCTCTATGGCAGCAAGGGCGGCGGGGTGCAGGCCGGCTGCAGACAGATGTGAGCCCCGGGCCCTCTCCCCACCACCCACAGTCCTCTCGGCTCTGCAGCCCCGTGCCTTTGGGACCTGAGCTGCTCCCACTTTTTCAATCCATTCTCCTAATGCCTCACACCTCCCCCAGGCAGCAGCCCGCGGGGAGGCCGGCCTCTGAAGGTTCCTTTCTTGCCAGAAAGTCAGCCTCAACATGGACCTGGGACACTTGCTACAGGGCTGCCTCGGGCCCTGCTGAGCTGTGCTTATGACTTGCCCTGGGGTGAGCCAGGCCAGCCGCACCCCCTCACCTCTGCAAGGCTCTGTCCCCACCTGCCTTTTGATCCCAAGAAAAAACAACAGAAAGAACACAGAGACACTACACCAGCGGGGCTCTCAGGGGGGTAAAGCCCCCGAGGGGGCTTAGGGGACACAGGAACACACACACACGCTCTCCAAGAAGCTGACTTCTGGCCCAGACACCTCACAGGCTGGAACCCGGTGTCATTTCTCAGGGAGCCTCAGACCCTTGTGAGCACCCCTACAGGGTACCTCTCTGAGGCCAAGCCACCCACTGCACCGAATGAACACCTCCCAGGGATGGAAGGGGGCCAGAGACCCCCAGCACGATGGGGAGCATCTTCGGGGGACAAGGTGAGTGGGGACGGTGCGACCATGTCCACACTCAGTCTCGGGGAGCAAAGGGGAGGCCCAGCCTCCGTGGGTCAGGTGCACTTGGGGTAGGAGCTGCCCGGGCACCACCGCATCACACAGCTCAGCCTCCACAGACCCCTGCACTTCCCAAACACAGCTGCTTGGGCTCGTGCCACCGGGTGCTGCTTACTTAACTGCAGGAGAGAAGACGGGCACTCCAGGGCCCCTCTCCTCCTGGGCAGCTCGACCAGACCAAACCGTATCTTCAATGTGCCCTGCTTCACAAACCACCACACCGGGCACCATGAGGCCACGCCCTACAGGTACACAGAGGGACCCGCACAGGTTACTGCCACACCAAAGCCCCGAACCCGACTCACCTCCTGCCCAGCCTACACTCTCGCCCAGCATGGCCTTGCTCTTGGGGATCGCAGAGGGTGAGGGCAGGGCCTTCGCCACCTCCTCATGGTAAAGCCCAGGACCCAAAGCATCTGCCCACCACCCACCGGGTCAGCAGGGAGGTCCAGATGCGTACCCAAGCCCATCCCGCACCTATACCCATCCATCCAAACTTATTGCCCAATGCAAGTGTGCCAGCAAGCAACTCAGGAGGAAAAACCACACCGGCCATTTCACTCCAACCAGAGGAAAGAGATGCCTGTCCCCATGAGGTCTGTCTCCTGCCAGGCCTCCTCGGATCTCTGCAGTGGCCCTCAGAAGAAGAGCTACTATGAGGCCACTTAGCTGGGAAATGGGGGCGATGCAGCAGTCAGAGGTTGGAAAGAGTGCAGATACACGGTGGTGGATGAGAGGGTGCACTAAGCACCCTCCTGATGTCCAAGGGGCAGCCGGCCGGCCCTGCGCAGTCCTCTCTCCACCCAATGCAGGCCCAGAGTGGGGCCGAGGGTGGTGCAGCCCTTGATAAATGAGTCCTTGTTAGGCTCTATGTGCCCCCAAATATTGCCCCCCAAATGCACGCCCCTTTCCAGAAGAGTAGATGCAGAGTCCCTCCTGCCCACAGAGAAGGCTATCTGGGACCTGCAAGCCCTGCAGAGGGAACAGGATGCGCTCCCAGCGCAGGGAGCTTACTCAGGTGCCCGGCCCCACACCCACCATGGGGGTTGGCTTCCCCCCGGGGGGAGCAATGCCGCCCAGAGGCTGGGCACCCCATCTTACCGTCACTGGGAATGCTATCTGCAGTGATGGGTGTTTACTACAGTGGCATGCCTGCATGTTGACCAAGCACGTCCCCTCTGCCCCTCTAACCAGCCCTCGCAGGGGGAGGGGCTGCCCTCAAGGGAGTCATGGGTCCCACAAGGTCATCTACATCTCCTCACCCCAGATTCACAAACAGCCCAGCCAAGACAGCCTGGAGGCAGTTAAGACAACAGAGCAGGGGATCTGAGCTTACCTGTGAGTCCATAGCCACAGAGCCCGGCCCTTAACAGCCAGGCCTGGCCCCGGGCACCATGAGCACCGGGCCAAGTGCAGGCAGACAGCAGACAGCCAGGTCGGCAGCCCCTCCTGCAGGCTCACCCCACCTCTCTGTCGCTCTGCTCCTCGTTTCCCTCGGAGACACAGCCAAGCCAGAGCTGGAGCACCCAGCCCGTGGGGAGGCCCCCTTTCAGCACGGTCGCACCCAGGCAGCCTGCCTGGACTGCCTGCATGTGGGGGGCCACACCCGTGGCTCCCAGGCAGCAGGGACGTCAGAGGGGCCTCCCGAGGCCCAGCTCCTCACAGTTCAGGGTCTGACAGGGGCACCCCCACACCAGCCCCACCAGCATCCCCTGACGGTGCTCTGGGAAATGCTGACCCACCGGTTCCCAAGCCCAACTCCCAAACACACATAGAAAAACCTGAGTAGGGGGACACCTGAAACATCACAGCACATTTGGGTGACGTTCTCCTAGAAGACTCCCAATCCCTCCAGAGCCTGCGGCAAGGACAGAGGGGGTCTTCCTCCAAAATGCACCTTTCGGCTCGCCCTAACGTCAGGTCATGAAGGCCCTGAAAACGGAGGCAGACCGAGTGCTCTCACGGGATAGTCAGAAGGTGGCAGAAACGGCGAGCCCATCCCCAGTGCTGAAGGGGAAGCGCCAAAGCAGAGGATCACACAGGCCCCCAGGATCCACTACAAATGCGCATAGAGGGGGGCCAGGCTCTCAACTGCCAACTTGTGAGTGATCCTGACACAAGACACCCGGCCTTTAGGAGACCCCCAGACTTCTCAGATGGCAGAAACACAGGTACCCAGAGCAGGGCTCTGGGGGCCAAAAGGGTCCACAGACACATGGATGCCAACAATGTCAGACACACTGGTCACCACCTGGGCAGTGACCAATCCCCAACCCAAACAGGCCAGGTGGCCGGACGCTGCTCTGACACCTGCAGATCTGAGGAAATGGGACAGAGCCTCAGGTGGGAGGGAGGGCTCTCAAGCAGACCCGAGTCATACGGATCCCCAAGTTCCCAGAAAGCTAGTATGCAGCAGGCAGGGCCCTGCTCTCTGCAATAATTCCCTCAAGATTCCTTCTGAAGCAAGGAGCACCCCACCAGATACAGGCCTGCCTCCAGATTCCGGCGGCCATAGCTCCAGTCAGTTGCAGAGACAGGAGGGAGGCCCAGTCTGCCTGCCCACCCACACTACCGAGCCAGTCACCTAAACTGCCCCCAAATCAGACCGGCTGTTGAGCCTCAGGCAAGTTCCCAGCTGTGCTGCTCAGGGTGCGGGGGCTCTAGGTCTGGGTGACCCGATCCAGTCCCCAGAGAGTCAGGGAGAGCAGGGCCCCCCAGGTGATGCACAGAAAGTCAGGCAGGCATCGAGGCCAGGCATCAGGTAGCGTCCTGTGTTGTACCAACCACTCCACTCCGGGGCTACGGGCAGCAGTCTCTCAGCCACAGAGAACCAGGAAGTGGCCGCACACCCCACCACCTGCCGGCCGCAGGGCTCCAGTGGCTGGTTCCAGCCAACCTAAGGGAAGAGGGTGCAAGAAGGAGCTGCTGGCTGCGGCACCAGGCTGGGAGGTTCACTTTTTTAACACCCCCCCCTACAACTTTCACTTTCTGCCCAGGACTGCTCATGAGTCAAAGACGGGAGCAGTGTTTACAAATCCTTTATTCAAAGCTCACTTCCGAAGCATGTGTGAGCTGTCGGAGGAAATCAATCACTCTACTTTCTAAAAACAAAACAAGTCAACGGTGCTGACCGTCCACCCCAAGCAAGCGTTTTAAGTCCCTCCTCCCGGGATGTTCCCATGTTCCCTGGTGGGACTGGCCCTGGATCTAAGCCCCTGAGAAGCTGCTCATCCAGACGTCCAGGGCAGGGCTGAGGCATGCCTCCCCCAAGCCCCCAGGTTACCAGAAAGGTCGGAGAGACGTGTCCCTTGCCTCCAGCCGTGGCCTCCTGTTCAAAACGCTGTGTGCCCTATCTTTCCTGATCTGTAACCACCAGCACACATCAAGGCCTCAAGACAGAAAAGGACAAACAGAGCTTTATTTGCAAATGAGAGGCCACATTCAGGGATGCCAGAGGATCCCAAGGGAGGGGGAAGGAGGTCCCTAACTCCTGAGGACTGGCTCTTGCAGGGATTCAGTCCTTTTCTTGGTCTCCTTGAAAGCCAAAACTGCTCCCCCGAAAAAAGCCAGGCCACGGCAACTTTGCATAGATTTCAGGATCTTCCCCAGAGAGACCCTCCACGGACCCAGGAAGAGAACCCCAATTTTATAGGAAAGAGAAAGGGAGAAAGCCCAAAAACAGTAAGGCAGGCAGAACTATCTTCTTCCGAGGTGAGGGGGTCACAAAGAGGAGAGGGAGGGCCTTCCACCCTTACTTTCCTCCCGTCCCCGGGCCAGCTGGTTTGCCCACTGATGCACAATTACACACACACACGCCCCTATTAACGCTGCAGTCAATAACCAAGTTAACACACGGGGGACGGACTCCACTTAAGCACCTGTGGACAGACAGCCTCCAAAGTGAAGAGTGACAGTAAGAGACGGGGCCCCACGGAGGGGACTCACAGGTGGGCCACGGAACCCGCCCCTGGTGTGTCCCTAGCGGGTCCACTCTGTCCCCATTTTATCTTTCCAAACCCGAAGTAAAGGTGGCCGCCCAAGGCCTCCACCCCGGCCCTGACCCCGTGGGAAGAACCGGTGGAGAGAAAGCGAGAGAGAGGACTCCCCGACGCCCAGCTTTATTCACCGGGAGCCCACTAGGGCCTTGCGCGGGTTCGCGGTCGGGGGGGGCACGCCTCCCCGATGGGCGTGGGCCATGCTGCCTCGCCAGTGCCCACCCCAGGGCGAAGAGGGGCAGCACCCTCGCCGCTCCCGCCCCAACTCGACCTCGCCCGGATTAAGCGCTTTTCAGGCTGATTTCAAAAAGGGAACTGGGTCACCTCCTAGCCTGGCCGCAACGACCCAGGACCTCAAAGGGGCTCGAAGTCAGCTCCGGGCCCCTAACTCGGGGGAGCTGCCCCGCGCCAAGCCGTCCGGGCCGGGGCCCGGCCTGGCCTCGTCCCCCGCCCCTCGCGAGCCCCCGTGGCGGCGGGAGCCGGGAAAGTGGCGCCGCCGCGCACCTTCCCCTCCGCGTCCTCCCTAGTCCCCCTTCGAAAGATGGCGGGCAGAGGAATGGGGGAAAAAAAATCCCTTCCGCGAGGGAGGGCGCGCGGGAGGCCGCGCTGGCGCGGGGCGCGCGGGTCGTGCCAAGTTCGGGCAGCGCGCCCCGACCGCGGCGACGCCCCCAAGCCCAGGACGCAGGCGGCCGGGAGGGAGGTGGCGAAGGGCGCAGAGGAGGGAGACCGCGCCGCCGCCGCCGCCGCGATCCCGGGCGGCCGCCGCGCTTTGTTGCATCGTGGCCGCGCACAAAGGCGCCGGCGCCCGGCTCCCGGACGCGCCGGCGGCCTGCGCGCTGCGCGCGGGGTCGCGCTCCTCGGCCTGCCCGTCCCGCCGCCGCCCGCGCCGCCCCGCGCGCGCAAGGAAGCAAGAAAAAGGCGTACTTGGCCTCGGCGGCTCCGGCGGGCGTCCCCTCCCGGCCCGCGCGGCCGGCTCTCCTTTGGCTCGCCGGCCCCGGCAGCATAATAGACGCGCCGGAGCCGAGCAGGGCTCATGCGCTGCGGCGCGGCGCCTGGCGGGAGTAGTAGTCCGCGTCCGGGCCCGCGCCCGGGCCGCCCAGGGGAGGCCGAGGCGCGCGCGGACTACATGTCCCGGCCCCGCCGGCGCCGCGCCCCGCCCCGCGCGCCCCCGCCCGCCGCCCGCCCCGCCGACCCGGCCGGGAGCGGGCCCGGCCCGGGGGGCGCGCGGGGCGGGGCTCGGCGGCGACGCGGAGACCCTTGCGACCGCCCCCGGCCAGCCCGCGCGGCCCTGGCTCCCTCCCTCCCTCGCTTGCAAGGGACGTGCGCCTCCGGGCGAATTTCCTGGGGTCTCCCGGAGGCGTGGAGAAGGCGGGAGCGCGGCCAGGGCTCGCCAACACTCGCACCCGGGCACCCCGAAGCCCGACGGGCCTGCCCGCGAACTCCGGCCGCTCCTGTTCGAGGCGGCGCGCACCTGCCGGACGCCCGTGTTTGTAAACAAACCGCGCGCCTAATTAGCCTGGCGGGGGCGCGCACGGGCGGGGCGAGGCGTCGGCGCGCGCACGGGCCGCCTTGCTCGGGGAGGAGCCGCGCTCGGCCGCGCCCCCGTCCACCTCCGCTTCTCCTACCCCAGCTGCCCCTGGGTCCCCACGGCGCGCCGCGCAGGGCGTCTGAGTTCGCGACGGTGGGAGAGGACGCTAGGCCCCCAGAGCCCGTCGGGAATGAGATGAAAGGTCTCTCGCCTGAGATTCCAGGAGTGGAGCACAAAGCTAAAAGCAAGGACCCCTGGCCCTTTTCTGTCTTTGAAAGGCTCAGCTCGTGGACACGTTTCGCATCGTGTTTTGCGTGGCAATAACTCAAGTGTATACTTAAGTATATTTTTGTCCATCTGCGACTCAAGGTGGGCGCACGTTGCGTATATTAGACCCCAATAAAAACGTCGAAAACAAGTTTTCTTTGGTGCTCCCGGAAACTGCCAACTGCAAGGTCAAGTTCCCTTGTATGGAAAGGACACGTCCTAAGCCCCCTGGTCACTGGGGTTATTTCAGGTCAGGCAGGAGCTCTACTGCCCCTTTTATAATACTGAAGTGAGTACTGGCCCCCTTGGGAGCCCCTCCAGCCCCGTGCCCACCCAGGACAGGTGTTCTGTCCCAGGCTTGCAGGTGGGAAAACAGGCTTTAGTTCATGAGTGGTTCGCCCTGGGTCACAGGGCCAATATGAAGGAGGGCTGAGGCACCAAAGCCGGGCGTCCTGAGATACAGTTTCCAGGAGAGGCCAACCTTCCCCCACCCCCACCTCTGTCCCTTTGCTGGGAGCCTAGGACTTCTTAACCAGCCCCCACGACCACCACTTGGGAAGGTTCCAGAACAAGGCTGTTGCTGGGAAAGACCTTTGCCTTTTTCATTTCCAAAGTGGGAGGAAATCAGGTAAGGAAGTGTGGAAGGTTAGGGCCTGGACACCTCCCTCCCGAAGCCGGTGACCCTGTCAACAAGACTGCTGTTTCAGTCACTCCCAAGGCTGTGTCTGCCTCCTGCCATCTGGCTCTCTTCCTCTTGGACACCCTGGCACTCTGGCCAGCGGGATGGTCCCTCAGTACTTAAAAAGACCCCGCTTCACTCCTCCTACAGCCAAGACAAAGGGCCTCTCTACCTGGTTCCCCACCTGTCTTGACTTTGCAGGTCTGGATGGAGTGCACGTGGAGGCTGCCCCTGACCAGCCAGGCTTCAAGGCTGCTGGTGAATGCCCAGGGCCCTCTCACTGACTCACTGACCCAAGGAGCAACCCCGCAACACCAGGGGTATGGCAAGAACCAGGGCTCTCCCTGGGGCCCCTGTCTCTTCCTTCCCTGTGCCCACCTGTCCTGCTCGCCCACTCCTAGCCCAGGTGACTTGCTGCAGTGACCTTGGGACACGGCAAGTCTCTGGGAAGCAGAATCTGTAAGAGGAATGTGACAGGATCTTGCATGTGGGCATCTTGGGCCCTGGGCTCACACTACCCCTCAGGCCTAGTGCAGGACACCTTCCTGGGGCCTCTTGAGAAGCAGGGCTGCCTTGGGAAGGGACTTGGGGGCCCTCACTGACCCCACCCCAGCCAACCAGGGCGTCCCTTCCCAGGCTCTGGGAATTTCAGCAGCACAGAGGCTGGGCCTCCAGGAACTGCTGGGTGCCTGCAGTGGAGTCATGTAATCTCTCCAACCAGGGTTTCCTCCTGTCACAGGAGGAACAAAAATAGGACCCAGTCCTCAGGCTGCAGGAGGGAAAAGGGGTGTGTGCAAAGGCCAGGCCTGTGCCCTTCCTGGCCATGGCTCGCTTCTGCCTTTATCTCTTACTTAGCGTGCCTGTCTGGGAGCTCTTTCCCCTCCAGCGTGGCGGCTGCAAGAGGACAGAGCTCTACACCCCCAGGGCCTGCTGTGGGTGTGGCACCCCATGGGTGAATGAAAACTATCCTTTCTGCACTTCGTCCCCCTCCACCCCCTACCCACCACCCCACCTCCGTCTGCAAACCTCAGCACAGCCAGTCCTCCACCAGTAAGGCAGCTTGCCCTGCTCACCCCCACCTGAGGCACTGTGGGAGAACTTAAGGCTTGCACTTGGCCTTAAACCCATGCTCAGGCCAGGCTGGAGCCCAGGGCCCAGCTGCGTCCCCCTCCCTCATGCAGTCCTCACCCACTCTGACCCTGGAGGCACAGAGCAGTGACACTATTGCATTATAGTTTGGACACAAGTCCCCTCAAAGTTTAGTTATCACAAGTCCTTCCCTAGCAGACTCATCAGCTTTCAAAACTAAAACATAAAATAGAGTTCCTGTCTCCACCATGCAAAGCGAAGTCCGGGTTACAGAGAGCACGGTCAGCAGAGGATCCTAATCATACAATCATGTGTTGGCCACTTTCTGTGTGCCACACGCTGTGTCAAGGACTTTACCTAGAGAAAGTCACTGAATCCTGCGAGGCAGGGAATGGTATGCCTACTTTACAGGTGACCTGGAGACCCAGTGAGGTCAAACTCCTACCCTGAGCCATGGTGTGAGCCCAGAGCGGGGGGTTCCCATTTCAGCTGCAAAATACATCCCAGTAGCCTGCCCTCTGGGAGGGGAGATGAGGCACGTATATGAGGAAGCAAATGCCCAGGTATGAGTACATTAACTGGTTCGCATAGAAAAGCATGGGGAGCCCTGGTAGGGAGATGGAGTTTGGAGATGAGACTCCTCCCTTCCCCGTTTTCTTGGCACCAAAGGGGAAGATCACTTGCACGAAAGTAATAGTAGTATCCTTACCAGCCCAGAGTGGAAAGGCAGGCGATGGGTATGACCTGCTGGCTTGGGAACAGAGAGAGTGGGCTGTGCTGTGCAGCAGAAATGTGGCTATAGACAGACAGACAGCAGGAGGGGGAAGGCAGTGGCGGCCCCTGGAGTGTCGGTCTGCCCATCTGTAACACGGGGATGATAAATACCTGCTTCGTGAAGAAGTACTCATTCATAGGATGATCTGTGCATCCACTCATCTCGTTCCAGAGGTACAGATGGAGGGCACAGTGCCCGGCACTGCACATGCAACAGGGAACGACACAGCACAGCTGCTGTGGAGCCGACATGCTCCTGGAGACACACGGGCTTCGTAAATAAGTGAAACGTGCAGTTTGCCTGACAATGCTCAGTACTATGGAGAAAAATCAAGGAAGGGAGCAGGGAACTGGGCAGGTGTGGTCATGACACCTAAATAAGGAAACTAGGATTGTGAGTGGTTTTAGTTTATTTTTCTTCTCCATCATGTGTTTTCTTCCCATGGCAAACAGATATTAGTACGTAATGAGAATTAAGTTTTGTTTGAAGAAGCGACCATTGTGATAGAGTGGGGAGAGGGCTGACCTGGGAAGGGCTCTAGTCTCTAGCTCTCCTGGGACCCCTCAAAATTTAGGTGTTCCTGGCATTGCTGGGGCTTTGATGGATTAAAAGATGATGGCACCAGCCCTTTGCCATCCACAGGAAAGCTTTCCGCACTGAGATCCTGTGACATCATGACCCTATCTGTGTCCCCTCACTGTATCCCCTGCTTCTGAGAAGGAACCCTGACACTATAAAATAAATTTATTTCAAATGATTGAAGACATAAAAAACAAAAGACAAAAAAAGACTTAACAAAAAATCTGGAAATTTTGAAAAAAAATCCTGTAACTTTTAAAAATCACAAATATAGGCTACATGGAAATTTAGAACTCAGAGGAAAGATAAATAGCAGCTTAGACAAAGCTGATGGAAAACATAAACATTGGAAAATTCAGTTAAGAAACAGGGAAGAGGTGTTATGTCATCCTTCTTAATAGGAATGCCAGAGAGAGAAAAAAAATTTTTAAGGGGTAGAAGAAATATTTGAACAGATAAACAGATGAAACCTTAACAAAATAGATGGAAAAAAATGAATCTTTGGATTCAGGAAGCACAATTCACAAGAAGGACAAACAAGAGTTAATCCACACCTAAATGTATCATAGAGGAGTTATAAAAACATCAAAGACAAATATATCTGGAAACTAATTGGCTGAGCAAAACAAAACAGCTAGACCCATAGCCACGGAGAGGGACTAGTAGTTACCAAGGGGGAAAGGGAAGGGGATTAAGGGGCACAATAATTCACTATCACAATATAGGTTGATCACAGGGAAGGCAGGACAGCATGGAGAATACAGTTAATGATTCTGTAACATCTTACTATGTTGATACTGACTGCACTAAGGGGAGTGAGGATTTAATAATATGGGTAACTGCTGAACCACTGTGTTGTATATTTGAAACCAACATAAGATTGCATATCAATGATACTTTAATAAAAAAGTTAGAAATTACATAAATACAGTAACTATAGATAATAATAATTGGCTGAGATGAAGTCAGCAGAAACTGCAGTGGAGAAAACTCTGAGGGCCCAAAACTCCACAGAAGCAGCAAATAAACTGGCCATAAACTTTATCTGAACTCTGGGAACTAGTCCAAGGTTTACATAAAGTGGGAAAATACTCAAGAAAAAGGTGGCTTACCCTCAGTGTCTAAGGAATTTGTTGAATCATTAGCTGACCACTAAGCTAGTCAAACAGATACTTCAATAGCCACACACAGCACAGAATACTGATGTGATGAAATTAGTTCAGAAAAGTCACCAAACAGCAGCAGCCATACATACATGGATCATCAACAACCTCTGGGTGGGGGTGGGAGGGGGATTGGAATCTGATTTCAAGAGTTGCTACATTATAATATTCAAAATGTCCAGTTTTCATCAAAAAAATTTATGAGGCATGCAAAGAAATGAGAAAGTATGTCCCATATGTCGGGGGGAAGTGTAGTAGAAACTGTCCCTTAAGAAGCCCAGACATTGGACATACTAGACAAAGATTTCAAATCAATTCTGTAAAATGTTCAAAAGCTGAAGGAACCCATGTTCTCAGAACTAAAGGAACCATGAGCATGATACCTGACCAAATAGAGAATAGCAACAAAGAGACAGAAATTATAAAAAAGAACCAAACAGAAGTTCTGGAGTTGAACAATAACTGAAATAAAAAATTCACCAGGGGGGTTCCAAAGCACATTTGAGTGAGCAGAACTGAAAGATAAGCCAACTGAGATTATCCAGATTGAGGAACAAAAAGGAAATGGACTGAAGGAAAATGAACAGGGCCTAAGAGACCTGCAGAATACTCTCAAGCATGTGAATATAGGTGCAAGGGCAGTCTCAGAAGAAGAGGAAAGAGAGAATAGGGAAGAAAGAATAGTTTAGGAAAATATGGCTCTAGATTTCCCAAATGAAATAGGTGAGTCTGCATATCCAAGAACCTTCAAAAGTTTATCCAAGGTGGGAAAAACTCAGAGATCTCCACATTATAATCAAAATGTTGAAAGACTAAGACACAGAGAGAGAACCCTGAAAGGAGAAAGAGAGAATTGATTTGTCATGTACAAGTACAAGGGATCCTCAATAAGATTAATGGTTTATTTGTTATCTGAAACCAGGGAGTCCAGAAGGCAGAGGGATGACATATTCCAAGTGCTAGAAGAAAAAAATTCCTGTCAATCAAGAATTCTGTATCTGTAAAAACTATCTTTCAATAAAGAAGGAGAAATCAAAACATTCTCAAACAGAAGTGGAGAGAACTGGTTGCCAGCATGTCTGCTCTTTAGGAAATGGTAAGTGGAGTCCTTTTGGCTGAAATGAACGGACATTAGACAGTAACTGGAATCCATGTGAAAAAATAAAGAACTGCAGTAAATGTAACTACATAGGCAAACATAAAAGTCAGCATTAATATATTTTTGGTTAGTAACACCTCTTTCCCCGCATATGATTTAAAAGACAACTGCATGAAACAATAATCATAAATCTATGTCAGTGGGCACACAATGCATAAAGATGTATTTTGTAGCAATAACAGCATGAGAGAGGGATGTATGGCCTGATATAGGAACAAAGGTTTTGTATTCTATTGAAATTTATCTGAAGTGGTTTATTATAAATTATGATGTTAATTATAATCCCAGGGCAACTAATAAAAAAATAACTAAAAAATATTTAATCAAAGAGAAGAAAATGGTACAGTAGCAAATATCTATCACAAAGGAAAAGGAAGACAATATTGGAAGAACTAGGGCACAGAAAAGGTGCGAGACATGTAGAAAACAAATGGCTAGACAGGAGAAGTGTTTCTTTGTAAGTAATTACATTAAGTGCAAGTGTATTAAATTGTCCAATTAATAGGCATCAATTGACAGAAGAGATAAAAGAAAAAAAAATAACCCAACTATAATGCTGTCTACAAGAGACTCATTTTAGAACCAAAGAAACAAGTAAGTTAAAAGTAAAAGAATACAAAAAGACATTCCATATAATAGTACCTGAGAGGGCTGGAGTGGCTATACTTATATTAGACAAAATAGACTTTAACACAAAATTGTTACAAGAGACAAAGAGACATACTATGTAATGTAATGATAAAGGGCTCAATGCATCAAGAACATATAACAATAATAAACATGTATGCACATAACAATACAGCCCCAAAAAATATGCAGCAAAAACTAACAGTATCAAAGGGAGAAATAACAATTCAATAACAATAGTTGGAGACTTCAACACCTCATTTTCAATAATGGATACAACTAGACAGAAGATTGGCAAAGCAATAGATTACAGTAAAACACTATAAACCAAGACCTAACAGACATATATAGATCACTGTACCCACCAGCAGAATACATGTTCTTCTCTGGTGCATATGGAACATTCTCCAGAGCAAACTATATGTTATGCCACAAAACAAGTCTCAATAACTTTAAAATATTAAACTCATATGAAATATCTCTTCTGAATACAATGGACTGAAGCAAGAAACCAGTTAACAAAGAAAAATGAAAAATGCCCAAGTATGTGAAAATTAGACAACATAATCTTGAACAACCAATGGGTCAAAGAAGAAATCACAGGGAAATTACAAAATACCAAATGAATGAAAAATAAAACCCAAACATACGGGATTCAGTGAAAGCAGTGCTCAGAGAGAAATTTATAGCTGTAAATGCCTGTATTAAGCAAGACAAAATATCTCAAATCAGTAACCTAAATTTTCACCTAAAGCAACTGGAAGATAAATAAATTAAACTCAAAGCAAACAAATGGAAGGAAATAATAAAGATTAGAGTAGAGATAAGTGAAATAAAGAATAGAAAAAGAGTAGAGAGAATCGACTAAACTAAAAGTTGTTTTTTTGGGGGGGAAATCAATAAAACCAGCAAATCTCCAGCTAGATTGATGTAGGAAAAAAGAAGAGTCAGGTTACTAGAATCAGGAATGAAAGTGGGGTGCTACTATTGAATGACCCTGCAGAGATGAAAAGCACTGTAAGAGAGCGCTATGAACAATCATACACCAATAAATTAGCCTAGATGAGCTGGAAAAATCCCTACAAACGCCCGAACTACCCAAATTGATGAGGAGAGACACAAAATATGAAGAAACCTGTAAGTAAAGGGATTGAATGAGTAATCAAAAACTTCCAGCAAAGTAAATTCCAGGACCAAATAGCTTTGTTGGTGAATTCTATCAAACATTTAATGAGGAATTAACACCAGTCCTTCTCAATCTCTTCCCAAAAATAGAGGATAAAGAACACTTACTTATCATTTATGAGACCATTATTACCTTCGTACCAAAGCCAGACAAAGCTCTCACAACAAAAGAAAACTACAGACCAACGTCCCTTAGGGATATAGGCATGAAAATCCTCAACACAACATGAGCAAACAGCACATTACAAGGATTATACACCAGGACCAAGTCAGATTTACTCCAGGAATGAAAGGGTGGTTCAACATATGAAAGTCAATTAATGTGATACATGATATCGAAAGAATGAAGGGGAAAAAAAAGCACATCAACACATTATAGGCTGAATTGTGTCCCCCCAACTCCCAATTCTTATGTTAAAGTCATAACCCCCAGTGTCTCAGAATGTGATTATATTTGAAGATAGGGTCTTTAAAGAGGCAATTAAGTTAAAAATGAGGTCGTTAGGGGGGTGCCTAACCCAACATCAGATGACAAGGACACCATAAATGTGGATACTAACATGTAGAGAAGGAATAATTTTTTTAACAAATGGTTCTGGGATGACTGGATATCAACATGCAGAGAATAAAACTGGACCCCTGCCTCACACCCTGTACAAAAATTAACTAAAAAATCAATCAGAGACATAAAGCTAAGAGCTAAAACTACAGAACTCTTAGAAGAAAACATAAGGATAAACTGACGTAACCTTGTATTGGGCAACAAATTCTTAGATATTAATGCAAAACCACAAGAAACAGAAGGAAAAAAATAGACAAATTTGACTTCATCAAAATTAAAAACTTTTGCATACCAAATGCACACTATTGAGAAAGTGAACAGATTCCTACCAAGTGGGAGAAAATATTCACAAAATCATATATCTGATAAGGCCTCGTATCCAAAGTACATAAAGAACTCTTACAATTCAGCAGACACAGGAGCAGCAGCCCAATTTAAAAATGGGCAAAGGATCTGAATAAACCTTAGTCAGACAATAGAACGTTGGTATTTCCAAAGAAGATAGAGAAATGGCCAATGAGCACATGAGAAAATGCTCAGCACCCTAAATCATCAAGCATATAAACATCAAATCCACGATGAGAATATCACTCCACACCCAGGAGAAATAGCTGTAATAAGAATGGTGGTGGTGGTGTGGGGAATGACCAGCGCTGGCAAAGGTGTGGAGAAGTTGGGACCCTCCTATGTTGCTAGCGGGAATGTAAAGTGGAGCGGACCCTTTGGAAAACAGTTTGGCGGCTCCTGACAAAGTTAAACGTAGAATTACCATACGACTCAGCAATTCTTCTAGATATGCACCAGAGAATTAAAAAGCACACATTCAAAAATAGCAGTAGACTCACAGACACTGAGAAGTAACTGGTGTTTACCATGGGGGAGGGGCTGGAGTGGGTAGGTGGGGAGGGTGAAGGGGATAACGGGGTATAAAAATTCTCCATCATAATATAAGTTGGTTGCAGGGATAGTAGTACAGCATGGAGAATATAGCCAGTGATTCTCTAACATCTTTCTTTGTTGACAGATAGTAACTGAACTAGTGAGGGTGAGGATTTAATAATATGGGTAACTGTTGAACCACTGTTGTATACTTAAAACCAATATGAGATTGTATATCAATGATACTTCAATTAAAAAATAAAGCAGACATTCAAAAAAATTTTACACAAATGTTCATAATAGCCAAAAAGCACTGACATATGGCTGCTTTGTTACCAGTTGCTCATTTTAGAAAGAAGATTTTTTAAACTCTCTGAATTGATGTCTTAAGTAGGGAAAGAAATCACTGTTCAAGTCCGTCTGCACCCCGCAGTGTGCGCCCGCATCTGGGTGGCTGGGGAGCCATGCCAAGTTGAACCTTCCCTGAAATATGTAGGGGAGGGGATTGTGTGTGATGCACCTGAGAAGCTGTCTCTCTAAGTGCCTTGGGAAAGAGTGGAAAGTGATGTGGGGGGAGGGAAGGACTAAGGGGGTACCTCTCTTTCCCAGGGGTCTCATTCCTATTCCCACCTGGGGGCTCTGTCAGAACCATGCGACATGCAGGACCAGAACACCCGACTCAGACAGCACTCCCCTGCTCCAGCCCTGCTCCTGTCCCTGGACAATGGCATCTGATCCCCTCACCCCACCCTGCACTGGGTGTTACTGATCATCTTACAGATGGGGAAACAGAGGCTGAGGACATAGACATCAGTAGGCATCGTCAGAGCCAGGATTGGCCAACACCCACGGGCTTAACCACTAGGCTCCCCTGCTTCATACCCATATGTGTAAAGTATGCACACAGCACCAGATGGTCCACAGGGCCAATGGGGGTGTGGGGACCCCAGGTCAAGAAATGGGTCTGAGAGCGCAGAGAAAGGACAGCACACAATTGCAGTGCCCCTCTGAGTCTTCAGGGCTGGGATGCCACCACAGGGGGAGTGGAGCCTGCTGGTCCTCCCCAGGTCCAGCTTCCTCGGACACCCCGCACCCCCACACCTGTGCCCAAAGCCATCCAGAGCAACACTGTTAGTCGACAGAGATTCTGGGAAGGACAGTGGCCCACCTCGCGTTCAGAGCACCTCCATGCTGCCAGCTAGAAGCGGGCCATGCCTCATTTTTTTTTAAGTAAATGTTTCATTTTGGAATGACTTTATATTTACAGAAACATTGCAGATAGCACAGAGTTCCCAGAGACCCCAACCCCCCACCTGGGCTCCCCATTGTTGCCGCCTCACTTGACCCTGGTGCAGCCCATGCAACTAAGAAGGCAGCTGCAGCACAGACCGTGTTGGGGGTTAGCTTCCTCCTTCTGCAGAACCCAGCCAGGCCTTGAATGTCAGTCTCCTCCCATCTCTGACAGGTCTTCTGTCCTTCTTAGCGGGGACGGTTTGCAGAGGCACTGTGTATCTTGTAGAATAGCCCCAATCTGGGTTTATCTGATTTTTTCTCATGATTCTGGGTTAATGGGTTTTGGAAAGAAAAGTCCTTCTTGTCCAGCCCCGTCCTGCCCTCCGGGATCCATGCTGCCCTGCAGGCATCGCCAGTCACAGTTCCTTCATCACCACCTAAGGCTGTGTCTTTGGAAGGGAGTCATTAAGTGCATGCCACCTGGAGGGGCAGAGGATGAAGCTCCCCCACCGCCCCGGAGGGCAGTGACTGCACTCAGGATTTGGGAGTCCACTTTATCTGCTGGGTCATGACCCAGTACTCTGCCACTTATCTGTGCTTGTTGCTCAAACCGCCCCAGCTGTGGTCACCTTTGGTCACTGGTGCTCTTCTAGGGGGACTCCCATGACTCTGGACTCACCCCCGTCCTCTTGTTTTTGAACTTCCTTTCTGTCACCACAAGATGCTCTAGGCTCATATCCACGGCTTTCACGCCAACTCTCCACGTGATTAACTTAATCTTTTGGAAAGTCTTTATTAAGCACCGGCTGTATGACTATGGCTATAACGGCACCAGAATAAAGTCAATGCTCATAAAATATTTGTCCATCCTTTTGTCCAGCAAATAGCAGTTTGTCAAGCTGCTGCTCTGTCCAGCACTGTACCTGGCTTGGGGGATTCCAGAGAACATCATGAGAGGAGGGCCTCACATGCTGGAGTGGGGCAAAGAGACCCCAAGCTATGATTATAGCCATAACTATGTAGTTAGCACGGTGATGAGATCTATGAGGGAGGAAGCTGGGGGAGTTTGGAGCCCCTCAAGGTGGATGGAGATGGTGAATCTCGGCTTGACATTGACTCTTTAGAGTAAGCCACCATCACACCCTTCTTGGTGACCATAAGGCACATGACTGTGTGCACACGTCTTCGCAGAACCCTCCCTTATTGCATGGGGGACTCCTGGCCTGTATACTGGCCCTTTGATGGCCTTTCCTGTATTCTGTTCATCCATCCATCCATCTAGCAGATTGAATACGACATGCAGGCATTGTGACTTGCTAAGTCTTAGCTCATTTATGCATTTATCTTTCTAAAGCAGACTTGAGAGACACCATGTCTTAGCTCAAGATGAAACAGCAACATTTTTGGAGGGCTGCTTGGTGGTATTTATCAAATTTAAGTGATTTCTGCTTCTGGGAAGATGGAGTAGAGACATACTTCTCCCTATTCTTCCTGCTAAGTACAAGTAAGAACCCTGAACGTTGTATATAAAACATAAGAAGTGCAGAGAAGAGACAGCTGGGGATCTCAGGATCCAGGGAATGCCACCATGGCAAGCTTCTTTGGCCTCCTCCATTGCAGTTGAGAAACCAGCAATCTGGAAATGAACAATGGGCATAGACAGGAGGCCCAACAAAAGCTTCCTCTCTCAAGCCAGAGGACCAGAAAAGGGGCAGCCTGGTGAGACAATATGTTCAGACAATAACTGCTCTCCTGCAGCCCAGCACCACAGAAAACACTGCGGCACTACCCCACCCAGGTCAGCAAAAGTAGGGAGCTGACCTCCACCCTCCCCAGGCTGTACCGCCGCGGCTAGTCCCGCCCACGAGCTGCTTTGTGGTGTCAGAGAAGGGCAGTTAGGGAGCCAGGACTTTCATCCCTGCTGCACGGTGATGCACTCCGCTCTACCCCCACTGCTGCGATGTCTATGGAGTCCATGTGGGGGGCAGTGATGAGGCACTCCTACCCCTTCCAGACAGGGAGATAACAGTGGAGGCCCCCTGGGGAGCTGGAACGCCTTGCTCTGCACTAATAAGGAGAACCTCCCCTCAAGTGGGGGCTGCTACCCCCGCTTGGTAGCACCAGTGAGGTGTCACTCTTCATCCCACTCCCTTGCTAGAGTGCTGTCAGAAGAAGCCAGCTCAAACAGGTTCAAATAAGATCCAGAGCCTCATAGCACAATGCCCCAGATGTCCAAATGTCAATTTAAAAAATCACTGGGTATACGTACAGCCAACCAAGATGGAACGAAAAGAAGACAGGCAATGGATGCCATGATTGAAATAGCAGAGATTGTAGAATTATTTGACAAATTTTTTAAAGAAGCCATCACAGAAAGGCTTCAATGAGCAATTGTTAACACACTCTAAACAAGACAAGAAAGAAAGAAAGAAAATGCCTGCAAAGGAAATGTTTAAAGAAGAAGCCAATGGAAATTTCAGAACTAAAAAATCCAATAACAGAAATTTAAAAGCTAAGTGGATGTGCTCAGACTCAACAGCAGAACAGGAGAGAATAATAATGAACTGGAAGATAGAACATTCAAAATTAGCTGTTCTGAAAAACAGAGAGGAAATAGACTGAGGAGAGAAAAAAAGAACAGAATATCAGAGACCTGCGAGACCATAACAAAAGCTCTAACATTTATGATGCTGGAGTCCTGGAAGGAGAAGGGAGACGGAGAAGAGTGTACAAACAACTCAAAATAAAAAATGGCTGAAAACTCCCCAAATCTGGCAAAAGATACAAACCTGCCTACAGATTCAAGAAGCTGAGTGAGCCTCAAATAGATTAAACTAAAAGAAATCCATCCAAGGTGCATCACAGTCAATCTGCCAAATATTAAGACAATGAAATGTATCTTGAGAGCAATGAGAAACAACTGTTATAAAAATACATTTTTTAAAAAGACTGACGGCAGATTTCTCAGTGGAAACTATGGAGGCCAGAAGGAGTGGAACAATAAGTGCTGAAAGAACTGTCAATGCAGCAAAAAATGATCCTTCAAGAAGGATACAGACATTTTCAGATGAAGGAGAATGTAAAGAATTCAGGCCTGCTTTAAGAGACATTCTCAGGCCTGAGAGAAATGAAGAGGAAAATCTGGAATGTCAGGGATAGAGGAAGAGCAACATAAGTTTTAAATATTTAGGCAAATAGACTACTTTTCTTCTTTAACTTTTAAAAAATATGTATGATGTTTGAAAGAAAACCTATTACATCGTCTAGTGGGATTTTCAGCGTGTTAGGGCTGATGCATACGACAACTACAACATAAAGGCCAGAGAGTAAAGAGACCGACACGCTGGGGAGGTCTCTACATTGTACGTGAAGTGGTGACATTCCTATGGTGCAAACTGTGACATAAATTTAGGCATATACTTATTTTAATCCCTAGGTAATCCACTGGAAAACTATACACACAAAACACATAGTCGAAAAACCCAGTTGATAAAGTAAAATGGAACACTAAAAAGTACTCAGATAATTTTTACAAGGTATAAAAAAAAGAAATGGAGCAGCAAAAAAAAAGGTGAATAGGAAATAAATAATAAAATGGTAGACTAAAATCCAAACATATCAATCATTACATTAACTGTAAGTGGTTTCTCCTTAGTCAACAATAATATATTGTACATTTAGAAGGAAACTTTATATATATATATATATAACATTGAGTACTTAGAACAGAAGAATGGTCTCAGATCAGTAACAAGCTTCCTCTTTAAGCTAGAAAAGGAAGAGAAACAGAAAAACAAAGCAAGCAGAAAGGAATATAATGATAAAAATAAAATTGAAAACAAAAATAATAGAGGAAATCAATGAATAAAAGAGATGGTTCTTTGAAAAGATCAATAAATTAAAACCCTAGCTAAACTCATCAAAAAAAGAGAAAACACAAATTATTACTATGAGAAATGAAAGGGAAGATATCACTGCAGACCCCACAGACAGTAACTGACAGGGTAATAAGAGAATACCGTGGACAACTCTATGTACATAGTTCCAGCAACTTCCGTCAAATGAACCAATTCCTTGAAGAGCACAAATAGACCCAAACTCACCTGAGAAGAAATACATAACATGAACAGTCTCCTATGTATTAAAGAAACTGAATTTTCAATGTAAAATTTTATGAAAAAGGAAATACTCTAGGCCCAGATAGCTTTACTGGCAATTCTATTCAAATCTAGAAAAGAAATAACACCAATTCTATATGATCTCTTACACAGAAGAGGAGGAAATCCTAACTCATTTTATGAAATCAGCATTAACCTGACACAAAACATGACAAAGACAATTCAAGATAAGATAGTTATATAAGCCTCATGAACACATGTGCCAGCCAAATCCTCAGTATAATAGTAGAGGTCAATCCCAGAAAAACATCAGAAGAATGCACATCGAGACTAAGTGGGGTTTATTCAGGACTGTCCAACACTTGAAAGCCAATGAAGGTAATCCAGCATGTTGACAGACTAAAGAAGAAAAACCACGTGATATTAATTGATGCAGAAAAAAGAATTTGTTAAAATTCATGACAAGAATCCTTAGAAACTAAGAATAGATAGTTCCTTAACCTAATTAAGGGCATCTACAAGAACACCTGTAGCCAATTTTGTACTGAATGGTCAAAGACCGGGTGCTTTCCTCCAAGATCAGGAATAAGGCAAGGCAGTCCTTTCACTTGCCAACATGGCCCTGAAAGTTTCTGCAATCAGGCAAGAAAAAGAAGTAAAGGTCAACTTCTGGTTTCATTGACTTTACTGTTTTTCTGTTCTCTGTTTTATTTATCTCTGTTCTAATCTTTATTATTTTCTTCCTTCTGCTAACTTTTTCTAGTTCTTTAGGGTATAAAATTAGGCTGCTCATTTGTGGTCTTTTTTTAATGTAAGTCTTTATAGCTATTAATTTCCCTCTTAGCACTGCTTTTACTGCACCCCTAAGTTTGGCATGTTGTGTCTTGGTTTCCCTTTATCTCGAGATATTTTCTTCTTTGACCCGCTGGTTGCTTAATAGTGCATTACTTAAACTCCACATATCTACTGTGATCAGAAGATATGATTTAGATAGTTTAAAAAATGTATGATTTCAATATTAAAAAAAAATAAAAGCTTGTTTTATGGTTAACATATGGTCTATCTTGCTGAACGTTCCATAAGCACTTGAGAAAAGTGTGTATTCTGCAGTTGTTGAGTGGAATGTTTGTATATACTTGTTAGGTCCAATTAGTTTATAGCTTGCTTCATATATCTTGGAGCTCTGATATTTAGTGCATTTATGTTTGTAACTGTTATATTTCCTTAATGAATGGACCCATTTATCAACATATAAAGTCCATCTAAATCCATCTTTGCCTTTTTTTTTAAGTGTTTTAAAGTCTATTTTGTCTGCTATTACTGTGGTGCCCCTGCTCTCTATTGGTTAGTATTTGCATGGACTACTTTTTATATTCAACCTATGTGTATCCTTAGATGTAAAGTGAATCTTTTTCAACTGGTTTTTGACAAAACTGCTGAGGCAATTCAATAGAGGATGTTCCTTTCAATAAATAATGTTGGAATAAGAGCACATTGCATAAAAAATGGACCTGAATCTGCATCTCTCCCCTAATATAAAAATTAACCCAATCTGGATCATAGATCCAAATGTGAGATGTAAAACTATAACTCTTTTGGAAGGGAAACCTTTGTGACCATGGATTAGGCAGAGTATTAGAGATGACACAAAAATACAATCCATAAAAGAGAAAAATTTGTACGTTTGGACCTCACTAACATAAAAAGCCTTTGCTTTGTGAAAGACATTGTTAAGAGGATGAAGACAAGATACAGACCAGAGGAAATGTTTGTAAATTAGGTATCCTACAAATTCTGTATTCACAGTACAGAAATAACTCTCAAAAATAAGAAAACAAACAGCTCAAATTTAAAAATAAACAAAATATTTAGACACTTCTCTAAAGAAGATACAGAGATTTTTTAAAAAGTATAACATCATTAGCCATAGGGAAATGCAAATTAAAGCCACAACGAGGAACCCAAAGGAACGGGACGCTGAGACACAGCAATGCTTGTACACCGATGTTCAGAGCAGCACGATTCACAACAGCCCAGGCATAGGGACAACCCACCTGTCAGCAGATGAGTGGGTTAAAAAAATGTGGTATATGCATGCAATGGGATAGCTTTGTCCATAAAAAGGAACGGAGTACTGACATGTTACAGCGTGGATGAACCTTGAGACATCATGCTAAGAAGCCAGACATAAAAGGACACATACTGTATAATTCACTTATATAATATACCTAGAATAGGCAAATTCAGAGGCAGAAAGAATAGAGATTTTTAGGGCTGGGCTGGGGGAGGTGGGGATAGGAAGCTTTTGTTTACTGGATACACAGTTTATGCCTAGGATGACAGAAACATTCTGGAAATGGATCATGGGGATGGCTGCGTAGCAATGTGACAAGTGTGCACTGCTGCTGAATTATATACAGTTGACCCTTGAACAACATGGGGGTTAGGGGTGCCAACCCAGGTGCAGTTGAAAGTCAGCATAGACATTTTGATTCCCCAAAACTTAACTATTAATAGCCTACTGTTGATGGAAAGCCTTACCAACAACGTAAGAGTTGATTGACACATCATTTTGTATATACCATATTCTTACAAGAAGTATGCTAGAGAAAATAAAAATGTTTTTCAAATTGTCAGAAATTTTCCAATATATGGGCAGTGGTGACATAAAACTGTATGTGTGTAGAAGTCACAGAACTGTATAGTCCCCCAAATTCAATGTTGTATCAATTTGAAAAAGAGAAAAGGGTTGTACACAACTGTACCTTTTGAGTACTTTCTGGGTTCCAGACCCTGAGCTAAGCATTCCGTATTTTCACATTAGAATCCTTAAAACACCAGAGGACTTGGTCTGGCTATTCCCATTTTACAGATGAGGAAACTGGAGGGTAGGAAGGCACCTGGGTGTGTCTGACTCCAAATCTCATGCTTTTAACCAGTACACAGTTGAGAGCCTTGGGCAAGGGTTCCACACCCATGTCCTGATTCGGCATGTTGAGAGCTGACTATGAGCGGCTTGCTTCCTGGCACCTGAGGAGATGCCTGGGTGGGTGGGTGGATGGATGGGCATTCCAGGACGGTGGGAGCTGCCTGCATGCTTGGCCAGGTCACAGCACAGCTGCTTCGAAGCTCCACTTGGCTGCCACAGGCCCTGCCAAAAGGGTGGCCCTGTGCTGGGACACTCCCCCATCCCACAGCAGAGGTGAGGCCTCCCAGGCTTGCCACTGGGAAGGGGATCTGGAAATTTGGAGAGACTGAGACCCACAGAAGGAAGAGCTGAAGCTGAATGGGACGGCATGGGGAGGCTGGGTGGACAGTGTGGCCCCTGAGGCCAAGGCCAGCCAGTGTTAGAGCAGAAGCCGGATAGTAGGGGAGACACCAGGCCTGGCTGAAGTCTCAGCCAAGGGAGACATAGCAGGGATGGGCTCATCTGAGTGCCCAAGTCACATCAGGACTGGACACAGATTTCTCCAAGGGTGGCCAGGACCCTACAGGGGCGGGTTAGAACCGCAGACTCCTGGGCTGTAGCCCAGACAAACTGGGGGCCCATGTGATCTCTCTGCACCCTGAAGTCTCACAGGCTCTTCGCCCAGTGAAGGGCCTAGAAGCCAAGGTCCCTGTGGCCTTGTCCCGCTGCGGCCCCTTGCACTAGGGTGCCCTGTGCCACAGTACTGGACTGTTACCTGCCTGCAGCCACTGTGCCCACCAGCGTTCGCCCAGGGGCATTGGGGCACTCTTTGCTCTCAGAGGGATACAGACAGCAATGCAGACCTCAGATTGAAACTGGCACATGAGGCTCCTTGCCTGGGATGCACTAAGGGCCGTCCCAACCCCTGGGACACGGCCCACCACCTCCTCCAATTTCCTAATGAGAGTCGGGCTTACTGTGTAGTTGAGAACAGGCCTATACGCCTCACATTTGCAATGTCTTTGCCCTCCAAGGCAGGTCTGCACCCAGGCCACCCCCACTTTTTGGGGGAGGAATCACAGCCCACAGAGTGTCCAGGCCACTCGGAGAGACCAGGCAGGCTTTTGGTGCCATGGTCCGACCTCTCAGCTCCATTTCTCCTGCTGCCCCAGAAGGGCTGGTTTCTTTCAACCTTGTGCCTTCTTAACTTCCCAAAAGTTTGGTGCCATCCCTCACGTAGGCACTGCAGGCTTGCCTCCCTGCCTGCTGGAGCTGGCTCCCGGGCACCAGTGAAGGGACGCTCGAAGTGTTCCTCGTCTCCTCGTCTGCATCCTAGGTCCATTCCCTCGCCGGTTTGCTGGCATTGGGCTGCCTCACCTGTGCAGCCCCAGCTTCATGTCCAGTCTCCCCTTCACCTCCCCCACACCACTGGCCTTTGTTTACATGGCCTCCTTCCCTCCCAATGCCTATGTCTGGCCTGCAGGGCAGCCCCTGCTCTTTGGGTGCCTCTGGTCACACGCCACTTGGGAAGGCCTCCCTGACTTTCCACCGACCCACTGGCATGGCCGCCCGTGCAGGGAGCCTACTCTAGACCCTGGCAGCACGTTCTGTGGATTCAGCCTGTGGGTCTGACTTCCCTCGGACAGAGAGTTCCCCGAGGCTCCTGGGGAGGAGCCAGCCACACGCCCCTGGCTCTGGGTCCCGGCAGCACGAGGTTCAGAGGCCTTCCTGGGATGCAGAAGGGGGAGGACGGGAAATGCTTGATGGGAGAAGGAGATATTTGCAGCGCCTAGTGAAGCTGGGGGTCACTCCCCTATCCTGGGAATGAATGAAACCCACTGTTATTTTCTTTAATCACAAAAACAGGATGTCCCATTGGAAGAACGGTGCTGGAGTGAAAGGAATACTGAAAGGTGCTGCTCAGACCTTCCCGTTTGCCTTCCCCAGGAGGCTCCTCCACAGCCTTTGCTGTTGCAGAATCTTTCTCCCTGCACAGAGCTTCGTTTTATAAAAATTGTGCTGTTCTGTGCATCTTCTTCCATTGCTTGCTTTTTCTCTCCAAAATGCCATGGCACAGTGTCCCCAGCCACCTTGATCACCCTGCAGAAGGTTCCGGTATCTGACACGGCATGACCGATCCACCTCTTCCTCTGGGAATGGACATCTAGATTGTGTCCGTTATTTCATCATTATAAATAGAGCTGCCGTGAGCGCCCTCGGGCAGCCTGGAGCCCTCCACAGCTGTTCCCGAGCGAGGGGCCTGGAAGGGGTGGCCGAGCCCGTGGTCTGAACGGGCCCTGAAGTCCAGCTTTCACTGTGGCTTTAGGGACCATGGTTCTATTATTTAAGTGCCCTCTCCTGTCCTCGTAGTCCCTTCCCCTTTGGTCCCCGAGAGCTTTAACAAGAGCCCCTCGGATTGACGGGGAATCGATGCCTGGGATTGCAACTATCCAGAACCATCCACAGCCTGCCCTCTCTGCCCCAACACAAAGGCCGTGATTTGGAGCCCGCCCCCACTTCCCACAGCAGCCTTGCAGTGGGGTGCGCTGGCCGCCAGGCTGGGCTGGGGGGGGGCCTCCTGCGAGGTCGGCTCCTGCAGGAACAGGTGCGAGTGAGCCAGGCAGCCGGCCAGCCTCTGTGGACGGACATGCAGCCCTCTGCCGCTTTGGGGGATTAAAGAGTCCAGTGGGTGGAGGAGGGAACGGTTGGGCGGGTGGAGGGGACGCCTAGGCTGCTGGGGGAGGCAGGGACGGAGAGAGGCGGCCTGCAGCTGGCCGGAGGGGGTGTGCCTGGGCAGGGCTGGACTTTGGCCCTGGCTCTCCCTGGTCAGCTTTTCTATTTCAGGCTGGTTGCACCTCCCTTAGGGAATTCTCAGCGAGCTCTGGGAAACCCAGACGCTCAAGTGCTGGGTGGACCAGCTCTGTGTGCACTTCCCCCCAGCGAGGGCTGCACCCCAGGCCGGCACACTGCTGGCGTCAAGGTCACCTCTTTCCCCAGATTATGTGTCCCCATCGAGAATTTTCCCACCTCGTGACCCAGTCAGGGCTCCTGGATCTTATCCCACAGAAACAGCCTGAAGTCATGAAAGCCTGGGACCTACCCGGACACGCTCTGAGGGCTCCCCAGCAGTGGTGGGAGGGTGACAGAAAGTGCCCCATGAGGCCACATGGAAACACTAGCGATGGCTACCAGTGTGATGGCAGACTCAAAGCAGCTGTGCTGACAGCTGGGGGACTCGGCACGTGCCGTCCCCGGGGTTCCCAGGGCACTTGGGACACATGGTGGTAGGTTCTGGAGGCCAAAGGAACAGGTCCCGCCCCAGCTGCCATTTGCTGTGTGACCCTGGGCAAGTCGTGAGGCTCTCTGAACCTCCCTTTTCCTCATCTGTAAAACTCAGAATTGCATACAACTGTGTGTGGGATTTAATGAGACTATCAAAATGCCTAGATGAGTGAAAGGCACACAGTAGGTGCTCAGGAAGACCAACTGTGGTGGTTTTTAATAACATGGACAAATGGAAATAGTTTGACATGACAGGGCAACAGAGTTGGGATAGTAGCAGTTGATTTACTTTCCTTAAAAATGAGTCTGTCAACCTGACTGCACAACTCTGCTCTCCCCAGCCCCCGAGAAAAGTCTAAGGCCTTTGAAGCTCCGCTGGCCTTGGCACCCCTGATTGCCATCTGCCTGCACAGGAGGCACTTCGTTCCCACTTGTAGGGACCCCTCTCTGACCAGGGGGATTATGCCCAGATCGCAGTGGGGAGGAGATTTGCAGACGGGAACAGGTGGGGCCTGTTTTTGGAAGTGGGAGCCGCATTCCAGGGATTCCAGCTAGGCAGCCACCCAGAGTCAGGCTGGTGCCCTGTGCACCCAGCACCACCTGGAGGGGGCTGTCTGGGGACACCAAGGCCTGGAGTCCATGAAGGGCAAAGGCAGACAGACTTAGCTGCGGGGACTTTGAAGCAAGTGAGGATAGGTTTAAATCCAATAGGAAGTGAAAGCAGACGTTGCAGGATTCATTCATTGGGAGGGTCTTTATTGAGTACTTGCTGTGTACCCTCCTGCCAGCAGGCACTGCAGCCTGGATGGGCTATCGCTGCTCCCATGAGCCCACAGTAGTGAGCAAGGGCAGGAAGGGGTGGGAGCATGGGTTCCCGAGGAAGGGTTCAGGTGACTGTCCTGGCTCCCTGCAAAGACAGATTTTCAGCTCTAAAACGGAACAGTGCCGGGGAAAATGGACAGCCAGTCACCCTAGAGATGGGCGACCTAGAGGTTGGCTTAGAGACAGTGGTCCCAGGATGGGAGGTGACACAGGGGAAATGCAGCTGGGGGTGCTCACCGGCTGGGGGAAGAAGGCCCTGAAGGGATGGGTGCGTGGGGGAGGAGGACACATGGGCCAAGGCCAGGGAGGGAGGGAGTTCAACATCAGGAGGATCCCCCAAGAACACAGTCCATGTCAGGAGGTGACGCATTCTTCCTGGCTAACCTGCCCTTTCTGTACCTGGGAAACTGAGGCCGGGGGAACGAGAAGGGTGGGGGCACCATTAGGACTAGAAATGGCTTTCTGGATGGCAGGGCTGAGGGCAGCCAACCTGACTCAGGGTAGCTGAAGGCCCACTGGGACCCATGGGGTGGTGGGCGAAGGCCTGTCCTCATGGGCCATGGGGAACTGGGGGGAAGGGAGAGCAGAGCCCAAGGAGGGGGAAACAGGGATGTACATCTCCCAAACCACGGAAAAGGTACCAGGGGCAAAAGAATTTAACACAAAACAGCACTCACCTGGGCTGGTGGAAGCCCTGGGGTCTCTAGACAGCATCAGCTGCCCCCTGGAATGGTGGTCCCGCGGAGGCGGCCGTCCTGTCTGGAAATCCAGAGAGCAGCTCCTGAAAGTCCTGCTGCGGTGCACCCCCTGTGCCCCTGTCTGCCACGACCCTCCCTCCTCCACTGCCACTGGAATCCAAAGCTCTGTGCTTGGCCATTGAAGGGCCGGTTGTCCCCACCCAGCTGCTGTCTGCTTTGGGGCCATCGCAGCATTCCTGCCACGTGGTCTCTCCCTCTGCCACTGCGCAGCCAGCCCTTGGGTTTGGAAGTCCACCGTCCCTGACGAAGTATTTATTGCTAGGTGACAAAATATGGTTTTTCAAGCTTCAAGTCCTATTAGAAGGTGGTATTCTTAGTTTCAGCTCTGTCACTGCCATAGACCCTTGCTGATTGTTCCTGCTGACAGTTTGCTCTCTTCTTTGAATGCCCTCAGCACTTGCTTCACTCACTCATCCATCCATCATCCACCCACCCACCCGTCATCCATGCATACATCTATCATCCATCCATCCATCTACCCACCATCCTTCCATCATCATGCATCTATCCATCTATCAATCATCCATGCATGCATGTATCCATCATTCATTCACCTATTCATCAATCCATCCATCCATTCATCCATCCATCCACCCACCATCCTTCTTTCATCCATGTATCTATCCATCGATCCATGCATCCATCTACCCACCACCCATCCATCCACTCATCGTTCATCCACACACACATCTACACACCACCCGTGCATGTATTCTCTACCCCTCACCCATTCATCTGCCATCCACCCCACTGGCACCTCTGAGTGGGTTGTGAGGTCTGGTGGCTGGGAGGGCAGGTTCTGCCTTGAGCTAGTCCTGACTTCATGCTGTGCCCACTGCCTGTGGATCCGTGGGGAGCTTCTCAAACTCTCTGAGCTTTGGTGTCTTCATCGTGACAGGAAACAAACGCATCCACTTCTCAGGTTTGTTGTGAAGGTGCCAGAGGTAACACATGTAACAAACGTACTTGAGAATCAAGCACACAGATGCTCCTCCTTGGCCTCCTCTCATCCCATGCCACCCGCCAAGGGCACTGGGACAAGCCTGGTGGAAAGATCCGGGTGAGTGGGGACAGTGCCCAGACAGGCTCATACTGTCTGGTTGATGGGACAGCCTTAAGAAATATATTTATAACAAGTATTCACAGAGACAGGTTCATTTACAAATTAGCTCCCATTAGCCAAAGCACAGGTAATGGTAAAAATCATACCTCTGAAATGTTTTCCCTTTCTCTGTAGTTTTTATTCACTCTCCCATTTCCACCTGTGATTTTTCTGAGCTGGACGTCATTACTGGAGGGATACAAAAGGATTTAAATCTTAGACAATAGAGCAAATCACCTGTTTAACTGCTCTACCTACTGTTATTTGGTTTCAGGATTTTAGCTATGACTGCAGGGATGGATTGCAAAACACTCCACAGAGTTAGAGGGTTTTTTGTTTCTCACTGGAAGATTCTATCTCTGCGTGTGTGTGGGGGAGGCAGGAGATGAGAACAGTTTACCTGGGAACCTGGTTTTTCTGAGTTCTGGAATCAGGATCTTTATCCTGCTCTTCCTGGAGGGTTGGGGAGTTGGGAGTACTTTTGATTTGGGCTGGGATCTGGGGTGCACAGTTTGAGGGTGGCGTTAGGTTAGAGGAGGAGGCCAGTCTGGTAAACTACGTCAGCAATTTGGATTTGGACCCAAGCGCAATGGGAAGGCAGTCTGAGTCTTAAAACAGCAGGGGACAGATCAGAGATGGGGTTTAGAAGTTCTGACTGCACTTCAGAAAGGTTTGGAAAAGCCCAGCTGGGAGATGGGACCAGGGTGGGATGGAGAGAAGTGGATGGATACGAGAGCTGAGAGGTGATGGGGGGCTATCTCGGAGGGCTCCTTTCTAGCCGAAAAGCCAAGCGGATGAGATACCCTTCTTCATTTAGAACTGGTTTTATTACCTTCCATGGACACTGCCTCTGGCACCTGGGCATCTGGCCTACCGTGAGTAGGTCTCCTGGGCACAGAGGTCCGCAGGGAGCTATGCACTTTGAAGCCCCTGCATCCCCCTTGGGAGGGGAGCTCCTATGACACAGACGCACCTCGGCTCCCTGGGCAGATCCATTTCAAATGCTCGGTCCTCTTGCCTGCACTGTTTCCTGCTGATACCACAGTGGGTGTTCCTAATTTTAATGGGAAATAAGGGACATCATCTTATCCTACCCACAGGCCTGGGTTGGAGAAGCGGAGACCACGGCCACTTACAAGACTCTAAGAGCAAAACGGGTAGCAGGCGTGCGGCACTGGGGGACAGCGCACAGGGTTCAGGGCCAGAGCCCGGCTCCAGCCTCTGCTTGTGCCTGGAGCCCTCCCCTCTGGGCCGACTCCCCACCCCCCGCAATCTGTCACGTCAGGTGACGGTGCTGTGAGGGCTGACTCCGGTGGGGGGCTCGGCAGAGTGGCAGGCGCGCCCCGGGCGCTGGGCAGGGAAAGCGGACGTCCAGGAGGCTCCGCGCAGGCCCCCCGTTGCCAAGTGGCCAGGTGCGGGTCCCTGGGCGCAGGGGGGTCCCGGGCTGCAGCGGAGACACGGCGGGAACTCGGCCACGCCGGGCCCAGACGCGTGCGCCGCCGGCACTCGGGGACGCCGTCCTGCAGGGCGGTCCCAGAAGAAAGGGTAGGGCCCGCCGCCCCCCAATCCTGGAGCGGCGCCCCTACAGGGCGGGCATAAGTTGTGAACGTGCGAGGGGCACCGAGCACTTTCCCGTAGGTACTTCAGGTTCTGGAAAGTTCAGGAGCAGACGGGCCCGCACCGGCCAACTTCAGGGTTAGCGCTTTTCAGCAAGAAGCCCGCGCAGCACCTGCCCCTTTAAGGCGTTGGGCCTGCGCGAAGGCTTCTGCTCCTCGCCGCTCTCCGTAGCGCTCCTCCTAAACGCCGGCTTTGTGCGCCCGCCCCTCCCGACGCCGCCCCGCCCCGCGCACGCGCAGGCGCACTACCGGCACCACCCCTGCGCAGCCTCGTCGAGCTCGGCCCGGCTCCCGCCCAGGCGGCGGCGACGCGACGCCACGAGCGCCCGCCCGCCCGCCGCTCCCGGCAGGTAAGCGCGGCCGTCGGGCCGGCGAGACGCTCCGGGGCGCGGCGGGACCAGCCGCGCCTCAGGCTGCCGAGCCGCCGCACGTGTTCGGCGGCCTGGCCTCACTGGCCCTCTCGGGGCTGCGCCCCCGGCTCCCCGCCTTGCCTGCGGGGCCAGCCCTGCGCCCCCCGGCCCCGCCGCGCCCCCTCCCGGAGCCCGTCCTGTGTCCCCACCCTAAACGGCCCCCGCAAGCCTTCTCCGAGGCCGGGGTTCCCCGCCAGCCGCCCCCCCGCCTCGCTCTTCCCCGGCGGCCGAGTGACAAGCCCTCAGCTCGGGGGACTGTGGCTTCTGCAGCCAGCGTGCATCTCGCCTTGTTCTCTGCGCCTCCAAAGAAAAGACTCCAGGCCCATCGGGCCAGACCCACCCGGCTGCTGTTTTCTGCTGCAGAAACGCCCCCCACTCCGACCTGCCGCTCACCCCTCTGCCCGAGGCTCCATCTCTCCCGAGAGCCCAGGGCGGGGTCCCCAGGTGCAGGGCCGCCGTCTCCAAGGGAGAGGACACCCCAGGCTCCTGCTGGGGAGCCTCAGACTACTTCTAGACGAGTCTGCAGAGCCATTTTGGGTGATGTAAGAGACGCTCCCCCCACCAGTCTTCTCATACCCGTTTCTGCCCACCCAGGTCCGTTTAACAAGCTTGTGGGACTCTGGCAGGTGGTGTGCTGGACACCGCCTCTGAGGTTGGCCAGCCCCCCGGAAGGCGGATAGGTAAGCTGGAACGGAGGCGTTTCTCAGAGTTGAGGTGGGGAGAGCGGCATTCCCCCACTTACCAGGTAACCTCCTGAGTTCCCACAGCTGGGTGGCCCGGTCTGCATTTTACAAGCCCTCCAGGAGAACCCCTGGCGGTTCCGGAGGCTTGGCCTTAGGTGCTCAGGCTCACCTGGGCGAAAAGTCTTTAGGGGTTAATAGGTAGCATGTGCTCTGAAGGCCGACTCCAAATCGCCTTTCCTGCAGCCAGATGGTATTCACCTTCTCGGACCCTCCCTAAGGGGCTAATTCCTAACCAGCTTCTCAGTTGTCTCAGAAGGACTGTTGGAAAGAATCACCTGCGTGTTTATGGAAAATGTAAATCACTCCCTCTTAATCTCTTACATTGGAACTTGTGTTGAATCAAATTGTATTTAAGTGGTGAGCTGGGTTTTTGCATGTTATTGTTTTGCTCGCCGAAGGGTCGGGCACGTTTTTTTTAAGACTATTATATCCCCTGGTCCTCACCTAAGGGCAGCCAGTTTGTGGGAGTCACGCCCCACCTCCTGGTGGGTCTCAGTGTTTATGTTGAAGGGAACTGTTTTGGGCCTCCAGAAATGTCCTTTTCGCCGCACAGGAACCCTCTTCTGTTTTCGCTGGTGTGTCTTTCGGGCAGGCCACAGGTTGCACGTGTCTCAGGTCTCAGGTGGTCTGGCTTCCTCAAAGCTGAGTTTCGTGAAGCAGACTTCCCAGCTCCCTTCGTCTGCCTCTCTTGACCCCACTTTTCCAGCCCACCCCAGGGAAGGCAGCACTGGGCTAACTGGCACGGCCAGGTTATCCTAAAGGTAGTCACCAAGTGGCTTGCATTTACGAGCGCCAGCTTTTGTGCCAGCAGTTTGTCCCCTGGTGGGCTTACCCCACCTGGCTCTGTAGGTACTTGGGCTTTGGGTGCAGGTGGGCCAGGTTCCTTGCTGCAGTGTGAGAGCTCTGAGTAGCCAGTTGCACTTAATTTCCCCTCCTCCTGGATGAAGACTTTGAGACATGCTCTTTTGTGCTGCCTTACATGTCACCTGGTGTGGTAAGGAGCCCGTGCTTGCAGTTTTAAACACCCAGCTAGAACTTACAGTGTGTCAGCTCAAAAGATTAATAGTGGCACTAGCTTCCGGGGTTGAATGGCCAGTGCTGTTGGCAAGAACACCTCGGTGCTCCCCTGTTGAGCAGGCTTTCCCTGGTTCACAGTCTGCTGGTGTGTGTCTGTCAGGCGCGTCCAGGCGAGGGTCTGTTCCTGTGTGGGAGAGAAGTTGCTTCCCGTGCAGCCTCTGGGTAGCTCCCCTCAGCTCGGGGGTCCTGACTGAGGCAGCCTCCCCTCCTGTGCAGTGTGAGTCTCTGCGCTTGCCAGCTGTGTCGTGCAGATTCCTCCCAGGGACAGCCTTTCCAGCAGGTAGTCTTCTGGCCGTGGCCTCGTGTCTGTAGCCTGGGACAGCGAAGCCTGGGGAGGTTGGGCCACTGGGGGCTGTTAGCATGGTCGCGTCTCCTGGGATACATCTGAGGAGTTGGGTGAGTTCCCGAACTTCTACACCCTGAGGCTCAGTCTTCTGTTTCCTGACAGGAAGCCTTTGGTTGGTCTGTTTTTTTAGGGTATCAAGGACTTTTTGAAGGAAATCGCACTGTGTGTGGGTCACAGAATAGGAAGCCCCTTAAAGGGGGATCTCTGACTGTGACACATCACAGAAGGTGCAGGAGCTGGCCGCCCCCACGCGGCGTCTGAGGAGCGCTGCTCCGGCCGCCAGGCTCAGTAAGGTGTCAGTGCTGTCTTATCCATTCCCTGGAAATTAATTTTGAAAATACTGTTTGTTGGCCTAGGGCCCCCACTGTAGGTTTCTGTCAGCAGACAGCTCTTCCCACTGAGCCTTCCGCTTGGAGTGGTGAACCCCTTGGTGCGTGTCGCCCTGTTCCGTGGGCTTCAGAGCCATGGCAACGGAGGAGAAGAAGCCAGAGACCGAGGCCGCCAGAGCGCAGCCCACCCCTTCGTCATCGGCCACACAGAGCAAGGCGCGTGCCGGGGCCTCCTGGGGAACTGCCAGGGACACATAGGCGGGACGATTCTGGAAGTAAAAATTTAGGACCATAAGTATGTTTGCCCTTCTCAGATACTGCTTGTGTGTGTGCACTGACTGCACACCCAGCCGGTGCTGGATGGGTCTTGTTGGGATTCCCAGACCTGTCCCCTGGGGAGGGGGCTTATTAGCAATATGGATCCTTGGTCCTGATTGTGAGAGTCTCTGTGGGACCCAGAAAACACCTCTTACTATGCACCCTGCCCTGGCCCCACAGTTCTGCTGCCGGGACAGGTTTGCAAATGCATTGTGTAGATGACAGGCAGGGAGCAGAGGCTTCACTACTGCAGTGAGCCTTCAGTTTTGCTTTGGGGAGGCTGCAGTGGCACGAGGGCAGGGGTGCTACTGGGACTTGTGTGATGCAGTGGGTCAGATGGTCAGGTGCATTGGGTAGGGCAATGCCTCGAGGGGCTTTGCTGTTTATACCTGGGGTGCTGGGGGCTGCAGGAGAAGCAAAGATTTTGAGGGGAAGTACTGAGCTCCAAAGTAGATGTGTTCCATTTGAAAGGTGACGCCCCAGACAGGGTTCCAATAGGTGCTGGGGAATAGACTTGGAACTCAAAAGATAGGTCTGGGGTTGAAATTAAGCTTTGGGACCCAAATCCAATCTGGCAGTCTGCTGAGCTGGGCAGTGCTGGTTACTGTTTAATGACTAGTGTCGTTTCTTCAACAGCCTACGCCTGTTAAACCAAACTATGCTCTCAAATTCACCCTGGCCGGCCACACGAAAGCTGTGTCCTCTGTGAAATTCAGCCCGAACGGGGAGTGGCTGGCAAGTTCGTGTAGGTATCTGGACCCCCAGCTGCCAGAGGTGGTCTCCCGGGAGAGAGAGGGGGGTCCACTTCCTAGAGCTATCCCTGTGCCGGGGCAGCCTGCTGTGTCCGTGTGTGCTGGATGGCAGAAGTCACTGCCTGGTGGAACTGCCTATTGCCACTCTGAAATGCCAGGGCTAGGGGCACTGGCCACAGGGCCTGAGGATCGGCTGCCCCAGCATGGGCGTGTGTTGTGGAAGGCCCAGATTTGGGATTGGGGTGACTAGACTACCCCAGTTCCTTTGTATTTCTTTCTTTCAGCTGCTGATAAACTTATTAAAATTTGGGGAGCGTATGATGGGAAATTTGAGAAGACCATATCTGGTCACAAGCTGGTAGGTCTCACGCTGCACACTAAGGGCGCTGTGGCTCCAGTAAGTGCGGGTGGGCGGGTCCCTCTCTCGGCAGGTTAAGATGTAAATCCCTCCCCGTCCCAGGGAATTTGTGGGTAGTTACTTGACTCTTGTTTTTTAAGCAAATACTTGTGACCTTCTCAGACAAGTCTCTGCCCCACTGGGAGGCCTGGCAGAGCTGTAGGGGCTCGTGTCTCCGGGGCCTGTGTGTCAGCAGAGCTAGGGGACCCTGGGAGGAATGGCGGGCGTACTTGCCTTTGGGTGGATGTTTGTCCTCTGCTGTTTTGTCCCACTGGGTGGTGACCCTGTTTTCTCCTTAGGGGATATCAGATGTGGCTTGGTCGTCGGATTCTAACCTCCTCGTTTCTGCCTCAGATGATAAAACTCTAAAGATATGGGATGTGAGCTCGGTAAGCCGTGGTGTGTCTCCCTCCCTGGGGCTCGTGTGGGCGGTGGAGGGACGCTGTAGGGGATGCGGAGTTGTGCTTGGGGATCACCAGTTACTGGCAGCCTGCTGGTAGGCAGATGTGCTGTCCAGCTGTGCAGGGATAGGCCTGATGGTTTTAGCCTGATGCTGAAATTTGGGGAAATAGCACTGGGGTAACTGAGTCTAACAATGCTTGGTTTTAGGGAAAGTGTCTGAAAACCCTGAAGGGACACAGTAATTACGTCTTTTGCTGTAACTTCAACCCACAGTCCAACCTCATTGTCTCAGGCTCTGTAAGTACCCCTGTCCCCTGGGTGGGAGGGGAGGGGTGAGTTCTGGTCCCCCAGGTGGGAAGTAGGGGGGAGCTCTGTCCTGTTTGGTGTGAGGGGAGGGGCCACTGCTGGCCCTCTGCTCAGCCCACCTCCCCACCCCCGGGGGTGCTCATGCATCTGAGGGGGCAGGGGGCGTGGCGGGTGAGTGCTGGGTGGTTTAGTGCTGCCTCTGAGTGACAGGCAGGTCTTGGGGTCCAGAGGGTCTGTCATCTCCCCTCCTCTCTGTAGAATGGCTTTAGTGTCTCCTTTTGTCTGCAGTTTGATGAAAGTGTGAGGATATGGGATGTGAAAACGGGGAAGTGCCTCAAGACCCTGCCTGCACACTCAGACCCCGTCTCAGCCGTAAGTGCCTCGGAACCCGGGCGGTGCTGGTGCCCAGCACGCTCGTGATGTTCCCCCAGCGGGACAGCATGATGCACAGAGATGGGCGCTGGGGACCGTGAGAGGTCTCGCAGCCATGTCCTTGGAAGGGCAGCCAGGTGCGGGGCTGGGGGCGGGTCCCTGAGCCAGATCTTCAGGGCAGGTAGGGCAGCCGGGCTGGGGGAGGGCCTGCGGCTTGGGAAGTGTAGCCAGGGATGCAGTGTGGGTTTTGTGTGGAGTTGATCTGACTGGTGGGGTGTGGGTGGGGAGGCCAGGTGACCCGGGCACAGGGGAGAAATCTGGGAGGTGGAGTCCCACGAGCACTGCATGTGGACCATGTCCTGCCAACATGCGCAGCATAAATGTACACATTCAGCTGCACACCATGCCACGATGTGCTCCTGTCCATCAGCAAAGGGCCTGGGGTGGCTTCTTAGCCAGGTTTCCGTTCTGAAGAGCTGAAGGAGTCATGTGTAAACAGGGTGCTCATTCTTGCCCAGCATACGACCCTGCCCGCTCCTAGAACCATGCAGGGGAGTGATTCTAAGCATTTCCAGGCTTGGAAGGTCATTTTGCCAGGCTGAGACCCTCACCGAGCCCTGACAGGAGGGCGCAGGGCACATGCTGGTGGAAGTGGGCTCGTGGGCTCCTGCCCTCAGGCACGGCCCTTGCTGTGCAGTCATAGCGGGTGCCTGGGGCTCCGAGGGAGGTGGCATCCATGTGGTGGTGTGCTCACAGGCCTGGCAGATGCCGTGCTGGTGTGGAGTCCCGGTCGAGGTGACTTGGACACGGTGTGGCAGATGAACACGTGTGACGTGATTAGGAACTGTGTGGAAAGAGCTCTGTCTGCATTACTGTGACGGGGGACGGCTGAGAGGGCCTCACCTTAGACAGTGGCCAACATGTGCTTATTTTATGAAAAGGCAAACAGATGTAGCTAGTAGAATGGTCTCCTGTGCTCCCTTCCAGGCCAGCTGCAGGTAGCTGGAGTCCCCCCACCCTCCAGGGGCATTGGGGTCTAGTGCGGATCTTCCAGCATGCTGCCGCCTCAGTAGCAGTATTACTGCCCATGGCTGCTGTCCTGCGGCAGTCTGTCTGCTTCAAGAATGTTTCCTGGCATCTTCCGTGTCCGGAAGTGCCACCTGTGACCCCAGACCACTGGTGCCGGCGCACTTGTGGGTGGTGGCAGTTTGCCAGTCACCCAGTGGATGCTGGTGTGTAAGGGTCACACTTACATGAGGAGTGCCCCGAGCATCTTTGCTCAGCATTGCATGCAGTATGGTGGTTTCTGCGGCATGAACATAGAGGGGTGCACCGTGTCCTAGCCTGCTTTGGCTTTCGGGCAGGTGTGTCGAGGAACCAGGAGCCTCAAGGCTATTGGTCGGCCTTCAAGGCTGCTGGCTTCCTCCCTGTTCCTGGCCTTCCTCCCGCTTGAGTCAGGCCACTGTCCTCTTTTGCTGGGTGAGTCCTCTTAACCAAAGGCCCCCTGCCCCCTTCTGCAGCCGTGGACCTGTGCTTCTCCTTGTGCACCTGCAGTCCCTGCTCAGAGCTGCTCAAGCTCATCTGTCTACCCGGGGTTGCTTCTGCAGAGCTTTGATAACTCTTTATTTGAGCTGAGACATGGCTTCCCCACTAGGTTCTGTCTTGTTTTTTTTGTTTGTGGCACTTAAATTTTTGGCTTTCTTCTAGAATGTAAGGTATGGGCTGTATTGCCTTGCTCACACCTTGAATGGGAAATTTGTGCTGCATATGCCAGTGGGTGATGTTTGGATGTGTTTGGGAACAAAGCAAACCATGGAGTTGGTATTGCAGGTTTTAGGGACTCATGTCAACCCAATATTGTCTAGCATAGTGGCCTCAATATTTTGCAAATTCAAAGAAAGGGGTGAATGTGGCTAGAACAGTTGCTGTGCACCACAAAGACAGTCACCTTGAAAGGCCAGTGAGTGGATGGCTACAGTTAAGTAGCTTGTGCTGCAAGACAGTCTGTCAGAACACTGTGGGAATAGGACGGAAGAGGGGAAGCCTCTGAGTGTCTGCCCAGGAGCCTGGCAGACGGGGCTGCCGGCGCATGGGGCAGGGTTGGCGAGCGCCAGCTGAGACGTGCTGTATGTGCAATATGCTTTCAGGTTTGGAAGACACAGTGAAACAAAACGATGTCAAGTATCTCGTTAATAACTGAATATTGATCACCAGTTGAAATGGTGTTTTGGATAGGTGGGGTTAAATGAAATCAAGTCAGTTTCACCTGTACTTTTCTGCTGTAGCTACTAGAAAGTTAGAAACTGCACAGGTGGCTCAGTGTCCTGGGGTCTAGATCAGTGGCCATCCAGGTGTGGCCCTGGTGCTGTGGTGCCCGCAGCGCCCGGGAATAAGAGAAGGGCGGCTCTCTGGGGCTGGCCTCTGCCCTGTGGAGCCCTCCGGTGCTCATGGCTTTGCTCCCAGGGCTGTTGGCAGCATCTGGGGGCGTTTTCAGTTGTCGCACCAGATGCTGTTGGCATCCTGTGCATCAAGGACAAGGGCTCTGCCACACAGGAAAGTCCCATAGCAGAAAAACTCACCAAAAAGCCATGACCAAAATGTCAGCAGTGCTGAGATTGAGGCCCTGATCTGGACAGCAGAGGCGAGTGCCCTCAGCCCCATCCCATCCCCGACCCACTGGGGGCTGCCTTGTGCAGCCTGGTCTCAGGGAGGAAGTGCATCACGCAGGACAGTTCCAGGGAGGTGTTATTTGTGGTAAAAGGGTTTATCCTGGCTGTAATCTGCCCAGGACTTGAGAAAATTTATGATGAACTCAATTCCTGACACAGTTATTCCTTTTATTTCCACTAAGATTCAACAGGAAAAACGGAAAAACCCAGAGGTACATGAGTTACAAGAAGGGGACTTGTCAGGTTGCAGTTTGTTCATGAGAGTGTCTCTCTCCTGCCCGTCGTGGGCAGAGCTAGGCGTTCAGTGACGTAAGCGATGAGGAAACACCGTGGACAGCCATAGAGCAGCAGCTGTCGGGAGGTGTGCAGCCGCCGGGGTCTTGTTTCCGTCCCGCCTGGAGAGCTGAGCTGGCTCCAGCATTCCCAGTGCTGAGCGCCGTGCACGTGGTGCCGGGGTCCCGGCGTCTGGGATTCGGGGTTCTCGGGCTGTCAGCGGGCAGGGATGCGTGAGTGTGATTCTTGGGATGGTTACTGGGTGAGTGGGAGGCTCTCTCCTTAGTGTGGAGGCGGAGGACCCCCTGGCCAGGCTGCCCTCCCGGTGGCGCCCGTCTGAGGATCGGCTCTGGCAGCCGTGGGGCCAGTGGGTCTCGGCCAGTGGTGGGTGTGCATGTGCTTTCAGCACTGTTGAGGAGTAAGTGGTTTAACTACTCAAGCTGTGTTTCAAGGTCGGTTTTCTTGTGGTTCTGTCATCCCTCATCAAACAGTCTGTTGGGACAGCCAGTAGGTGATGATTTTATCCGTGTTGCTCACCTGTGTCTATTCGAGTCTTCAGGAAACGAGTAGATGAAGCGGATGAGGGCTCTGGTGCCTGCTCGTGTGCCACCAGGTGCGCCGCACCTTTGTCGCAAGTGCCCTGATAGGAGGGCTGCTCGGGCGGGACGCAGCCTGGGTCGGTGACTTGCGAGTGAGTTTCTTTTTCTCCTTCCCCTCCTCCATCCTCAGGTTCATTTTAATCGGGATGGATCCTTGATAGTTTCAAGTAGCTACGACGGTCTCTGGTAAGTGAAAAAGTTTACTTGGCTTAGTCAGCAGGCATTCATCGCAGGCCTCCTTGTGTGCGGCTTCCGCTGCGGGGGGGCACACCATTTGGCACTGTGGCCAGGCTGCAGGCGGATGGAGGGGCACAGGGTGGCTGCGGGCAGACCGGCAGCCTGGCAGGGGCCTAGGTGTGCTCCTCACTCTCGCACAGACTCTGGAGTGTCTGCCTCAGGCCCACTTGAGGTGTCCCCACCCCGAGCAGAAGCAGAGGAGGGGCGCATGGTCCTATGCGGAATATCCGGGTCCTCCAGGCGGGCGATGCTGGTAGAGCTGGGGGGCCGCGGGTCAGTGGTCGGGGCTCTCTAAGGGGTGTAGAGAGCACGGGGGAAGCCTTTGGTGGGGGCAGGTGTGGCTGCAAAGTGTCAGGCTGTGTGGAGGGGCGGCGGCGCAGCCTGTTGAGGCCTGGATGTCGGGGTGGGGATGGTGTGGTGGCCACTGGGAACTTCCCAGAGGGACACAGGAAATGTGACTAGAAATTAGTCCATGTTCAACAGGGTAAAAAGACAAAATAGAATAACAAAGAACCTATGAAAACAAGGAAGAAATGAAATATAACATACTGAGTTTTACAGTATGTGTACAGTACAGGTACACAGCACCTGTACCAGAGGCTGTGGAGTTTGCGTTAACCTTTCTGACTTTTGTTGTTTTCAAGAAACACCTGAAACAAGGCAATTAGTAAGGCTTGGAAAAGAAGGGTGAGCAGATAGAAAGTAGGGAGCAGTTTTAGCGAGACGGGATTGAAAGGCAGAAAAGACCAGGCGTCCGACGCCTCTGTGTGTCCAGCAGCCGGTGGTCAGAGAGCACGCGTGAGCCTAGAGGACTGCAGACGTCGGCAGACTAGGATCTGGGGCTCGGCAGAGCTGAATGATACCACAGCCTGCTGGCTGCGTGTGGAGTGTGTTGTGTGCTGCAAGCAGGAAGTGGATGTTTTCTTGGGAGCGTGGAACAGTCTCAGGGTTGCTTGTGGACCAGCTCTAAAAGCTTTTTAATTAGAAAACAAACACACCAAAAAATAGAAGATTTATAAAGTTAAAAGATGGAGAAAGGAAAAATAATAGAAAGATTAAAATGAGCTATATTCTTAATATGGCCAATAAAGTAGCCTTTATAAGTCTGATAAGGAAAAAAGAGCAAAGATGAGCAAGATTAAAATAGAAGGGGTGTGGCCCCCCCCCTCCCCCAGCTGGCTGGGCTGGGGAGTGGGATCAGTCACCATCCTGAGGTAACGGGGTGGGCGCTAGAGACCTGTAGAGACTGATCCCCAGGGAAGGGACTGGAGAAGGGGTGTGAAGGTCTAGATGTCACCCTGGAAGCCAGCTGGTGGCAGACAATTCCAAGCTGTGTGAACCGTCCTGACCACTCAGAAGCACAGGGAGCCCCCGATTCAGCTGTGGGTCTAGCATGACCTTACTCCCTGAGCTTGATGGCTAGTCCAGAAAGACCACAGGGGACGCTTCACTTGTGAACACCGGTGTCAGAATTCTGAAGAAAGTGTTGGCAAAGGTCTGGCAGTGCATCAGAAAGCCGACCATGGCTGGGAATGCGTCGTGAGTAAAGGAAGACGAATGTGATAAATGCCCGGGCGCTGTTCTCATTTCATCAGCAGGTCAGAGGCCAGCACCCACGCCTGTTTCAGTAGAGATCAGGTGCCTGAGAAAACCTGGCAGCCATTCCTAAGGAAAGCTCTGCAGAGCAGCTCAGTATTGTAGGCTGTTCACCAGAACCAGTGAAGTTTCTAACAAGTGGACCCTCAAAAGCCACTTCTATTAAAATCAGGCAAACAGGCACACCTTTCCCCCATTTTCAGTGTTTCAAGTTTCTGGTTAAGTGATGAGAAGAAAAAAGTGATTGTAAGAAACTGGATGGAGAGTTTTCTCTTTTTGTAATGATACATTTGTATGCTTTTTAAAAGTTAAGTACAATAATGATACTTGACAGATATCCACTCAGCACTCGTAGCAGCCCTGTGATGTGGGCATGTGGCTGTCACCACCCCACTTTTCAGTTGAGAAACTGAGGCAGGGACAAACACTTGTCCTCATCTGGTAAGTGACAGCCACGATCCGGACGACACATCAGGCTCCATAGTCTGGCCTCTGAGCCACCAGGCCCTTCTCTTTAGAAACACGGCTGAGTATTTGGCAAGGTCAAAGTTGGAACGGTTTTTCTCTGTATGAGGAGTTGCCAGGTAGAGGATGAGAACAAGTTCCCTAGGTGGTAGCAACACAGACGTTAGGACACAAGAAAGAACGGGACCCACGTGGAGAACAGGACCAAATGTAGCCAAGGGGACATACGCAGAGCGTCCCGCCTGGGCTGGACACCCTGAGCGGCTCCATTCAGAACCCTCCGTGGAGAAGCAGTAGTGGAGCTGCGAGGCCGAGGACTGATGGCACATGGCAAGGAGGGGCTGCCGTTCTGCGCGTGAGCCTGAGGTAGTCTGCTGTTGCCTAGGGGGTGACAGGTGCAGGTGCCCCACATGGGGTGCAAACCCAGTGCCCAGGAGCTGCCCTCAGAGGAGGGACCTGGCGGGGCAGGAAGGGAGGAAGGTGTTGGGAGCAGATGGGAGCAACCGTCTGGCGGGTGGTGAGGCGGCGCTGCGGCTCCAGAGACTCCAGCCAGTGGCCGGAGCAGAGACACCTGGGGAAGGAGCAGACAGGCCAGGGCGTGGGGGCTGCCCCTCGGAGATGATCTGAAGTTTGCGTACCCTTCGGCCAGTGCCCCTGCTGCTGGGGATCTGTGCAAGCACGGCACGTCTGCTATGTGGATGCTTCCAGAACGTGGCATCTCTGGGCGAAAATCAAATGTCCAGAGTGGAGCAGTGTGTTCTGGGAACAGTGGCTCTTTGAATTAAGTTCTGCTGCTGAGCTTAGAGGGATGTCCAGGAGATTGTGTACGAGACTCTTTGCTAGTAAAAAGCAGCCACTCCCAAGTGACCACCTGGGTGGGCTGTTGAGGGTCCTGCGGGGAGGCCACAGGGAGACGGGTCAGCTGCTGGCATCCTCCCTGTGGCCAGGAGGGGCGGAGGGCCCCGTCGTGTCCCCTGGAGGGAGCGTGCCGAGTGGCTGTGTGAGTGTGCTGTGCTGTTCTGGCCCTAGGACGTGAGTAGTTGTAGAATGAACGGAACAAAACGGTAACAAACACTGCACAGTGACCTGCCATGTGATCAAGGATGTAGAATATGCCAAGCAGCTCGTTTTAAGTTGCTTTTTAAAACTGTTTTTTTTTTTGCCTTGCAGTCGGATCTGGGACACGGCCTCTGGCCAGTGCTTGAAGACGCTGATCGGTGAGTGCTGCCCCACTCCTCAGTGGGCCCCCCAGCCTGTCCCCTCCACCCTGTGCCTCCCTGGCCGCTGCCCTCCCCTGCTCCCTCCTGTGTCCTGCCCGCGTCTCCCTGTGCCATCTCCCCTTCCGTCCGGGGCCCCTCGGACCTCCCGCTGGTGCCTGGCAGATCCCTGGTCCTCCTCCCCAGCCACAGGAGCCTCTGAGCGTCCCTCAGGAGGTGTGACCAAGCCCCTGCCCTAAAGCGGCCTCCTCTGCAGGTGGTGCCTGCAGGGTGTGGAGGAGCCTGCAGGCCAACAGCATGAGACAGCAGGGTTCGGGTGACAGAGGGCAGCCCTTCCTGCAGGGCCTGGACCTCAGGAGGGTAGAGTCCTAGGTGGATTATTGTTGGGGCTGTTCTGAGAAGGCCGCTGGGAGGGTCTGGAGGTTCAGTCAGTTTCTGCCCTGAGGAGGAGCCCAGGTAGACGGCTGTGGGCTGGGCCCCCTGGGGCGGCCAGGAACAGGCGTGCTGTGCGTGAGCTTGCCACCCCCCACACAGCAGCACAAATGTGCTCCCGCGTCCCGGGGCAGGTGTGGGCAGGGCTGCTTCCTCCTGTGGCCGCTCTCTGGCCTCTGCACTGTGTTCCCGTGCTGTGCCCTTGGGCCCCAGCTCTCCTCTCCTTACAAAGACGGGTCAGGTTGGCTTAGGGCCCCAGTAAGAGCCTCATTTAATTTAAAGGTTCTGTCTCGAGATACAGCCTCGGTCTGAGGTCCTGGGGTTAGGGCTTCTATGTGAGAATTCAGGGAGGGCCGTGGCTCAGCTCACAGCAGTGGCCCATGTGCTCTCCGTGCTTTCTGAGGCCTCCCTGTTGGTGTGCACCCTTACCTCTGGCGTTCGGTCTGCAGTATCTTCCCCCAGTGGCCCGTGCAGCCGCCTCTGCCCCATGGAAGAGGGCTGACGCCCTGCTTCAAAGCACTATTATGTTCACATATGTAATCTTCGTGGCCACCCGGCAGCCAGGTGGGAAATGAGACCTAGAGAGGTGAATTAATTGACCTGGCCGGTAGCAGGGTTTGGGGCCGAGCTTGAAGCTGTCAGCATCAGGAAAGAGGCCCCCGCCCCTGCCCCATGTCTGCTTGCAGGTCTAGGGAGTGGAATTTCCTGGACTTCATTCTACATCCCAGGGCTGCTCTGGAGCAGAACCTGGGTCCGAAGTACCAGCTCCGTCTTGCCTGAGTCACTCGGGCCTGCCTGCCTGGGGCGGTCCCCGTGCCCTGATGGGGCCGTGCAGTCTCACGCCTTCCCCTGCCTTTCCAGTGTCTGGGACCAGCTGGAGGGAGCAGAGGCCCCTGGCACGTGGCAGCCGGGCACAGGCCTCCCCAGGTGGTAATGCAGGATGCCACCCTTCCTGGTGCTCGGGGCACACCAGCACCCCTGCTCCCCTCAGCTGCACGACCCCTGAGTTCTCTGCGCACACAGGGGAAAGGCTGCCTCTGGGTGTGGGGGTCACAGTGGTGTCACGGGGCTGACCGTGCCAGCCTCAACAGGGTTGCTTACCCCTTTTCAGCTGAATGAGGGGGCTCTGACCCAAACTCCTGGAGCGGTTGGGGGTGAGCTTTAGACCCCAAGTGTCAGAAGCGAGGGTTGGGAGAATACCAGGGAGGCCGTTTCTCAAGGGCGTTCATGTACCAGGATTTTTACCCAAGTCTCTCCCATAGTGGTCATAGTTTCTTAGTTCAGTTGGGTATTTGCAGACTTTATCCCACATGAGGAAGTTGCCGAGTCCTCTTACAATACCCCGTGTTGGTGGAAGGCTGGGCAGCCTGAGTGATGTGCCACAGGCCCTTTGCTCCTAAAGCCTTGGGTCAGAGGGCTGGTGAGCGGCCCCTGCCCAGGGCCCAAGGAGCCAGGGGCTCGAGCGCGCCCTGGGACTTGGCTCATGATGGGCACTGCGTGGCGGTGAGGGGACGTGTGGCCAGCTTCACAGGGACTCTGGCTGACGGTGGGGGTGGCACCGGTGGTAGTTCCTCACTGGAGGGTCGTGGGTGGCATGGGGGCTGCAGGCCTGTCCTCCAGCAGAGGCCCAGAGCCTGGGTGTCCCCATCTGTTCCTGCAGATGACGACAACCCTCCTGTGTCCTTTGTGAAGTTCTCTCCAAATGGCAAGTACATCCTGGCCGCCACCTTGGACAAGTGAGTGTCCCCGCCTCCTGTGGGCAGGTGCGAGGGGCCCGCTTCCTTCCAGCCTGGGCTTCTGTTGGGGGCTGAGCCTCAGTGCGGAAGGGTTTGAGCTCTGGTGTTCTCCCAGGCGACTGTGTGGCCAGGGCAGCCCCTCCCCCACAGGCCCTCCGGAATGAAGGGGTAGGTTGGGGGTCCCTTGGCCTCTGTGCTGCCTTCTGCCTCCGCCCTGGAGCACCTGGATTTCACCCCAGCAAACTCTGGGGCAGATTCTCTTGCAGGACCGTCACCCTGTCCGGGAGGCCCTGGATGCTCTGGTTGCCCTGTGTGCCCCTGGGGCTGCACTTGGGTGTCAGGCTTGTTGGAAGGCTGTGTGGTCAGCGCTTGGCCTTGTCGGCTTCCTGTGGGAGGAAGCAGTGTGGCCGCTGAAACCTGCTGGGTCTTCTGGACCCACGATGCCCGCGTGCCCTCCTTGCAGGAATGCGATGACTGCCAGCGGCCCCGCAGCGTCCCTGTAGCCGCAGAACTTCATAGTTCTGTCTTGGAGCTACAGCGTTGGGGTTCTTGCTGTGCTCTTGGGTGTCCTCGAGTCACTCGGCACTGTGTCCCTGCCGTGCTGGGCACCTGCGGGAGAGGGTGAGCGGGCTCTGGCCCCTGGCTTTGCTCCAGGAGTGAGAGCAGCAGAGTGGAGTGCGAGGCAGCGGACGCGCTCCTCAGAGAGGCCCCCCGAAGTGTAGCTGACTCCCCCTCTCTGCCTTCCAGCACACTGAAACTCTGGGACTACAGCAAAGGGAAGGTGAGCGGCTGGGTCGCGGGCCCGCCGGGGGGCTGGGTGGTAGCAGAGCCGACCCAGAGCCGTCCTCACTGGGCCGGCTTGGAGCAGGTTTCCCTAGCTGGGGATTTTGCAGATGGCCAGTCTGCAGGGTGAAGGTTCAGCCGTGTGGGTCTGTGGGACAGTGTGTGGAGTGCTCCAACCTGGGGGACGGCCTGGAGCACAGGCAGCGGGGAGCTGTGACTGGGCGCTCAGCTGCCTTTGCCGTTCCAGTGCCTGAAGACGTACACTGGCCACAAGAACGAGAAGTACTGCATATTCGCCAACTTCTCAGTTACCGGCGGGAAGGTGAGTCTCCAGCTGGTGTGTCCGCCTCCTGAGGCGCCCGTCGCAGGCTGCCGTATACTCCCGGGGCTGCTCTCCTGTACCCCTAGTAAACGGGAGCCCTCCGTCTCCCTGCTACAGTGAGGTTGCCGTGGGAAGAGCGTGGGCAGCTTTCCGTGTCTGCTGGTGGGCGTCCGCACTCCGAGAGAGTCGCTCGTTGTGAGGCCGGCTTCCCGAGTCGGGTCCTCGTAGGCCGCTCTGTCCCGAGCCCTCCCTGCATCCTTCTCAGCTGCCCTGTCCTGGGAGGTCGGCTGGGAGTAGATGATGAAACGGAGGTGACACGCACCCTTAGTAAATTGTGATTAAAGACACGCAGACGATCCTGCAAGCCGCTCCGTGACGTGTGGGCCCTTGTGGAGCTGAGGGCAGAGCTGGCTTCGCTTGGGAGGGACGGAGCAGGCCGTCCTGGAGGAACGGGAGCTTAGTGTCTCCATCTCAGCCAGAAGAGGGGGCGTGCGTTCGGGGGCTGTAATTGTGTGCCACGCAAATGCGTTCTGACCCGGGCCCTCCTCCCTCGTCTCCCCGCTGTCGGTGCTAGTGGATCGTGTCTGGTTCCGAAGATAACCTGGTGTACATTTGGAACCTGCAGACAAAGGAGATTGTACAGAAGCTCCAGGGCCACACAGGTGAGTGTGAGTGCAGGCCACAGGCCACGTGGGCGTGACAGTCTTTGCAAGAAACAAAGCATGGCAGTGTTCTGCCGCTTGCTCCCACCTCTTGCTTAGTCCCTTGCTGGGGTGGGGGCCGCTCGCTGTCTGGCTGGGAGCGGCCGGGGAGCGGTTCCGTCTGAGCTCCCTGCTGCCCGGGTCCGGCCCTGGCTTTAACCTCTCCATGCTCCTCTCGGCTTGGCTGCCTTGAAGTCCACCACGCAGGCTCTGTGGCTTATGTGACGCGGCCCGTGCATGTGTCTCACATTGGCTGAGTGCCGCGAGAGGCTCCCTGTCTGTCCTGGGAGTTCTGGCTCCTCGGGCTATGGCCCGTTTTCCTGCTGCCCTTACCTCCGGGGGCTTCCCGTGCTGGCCCGTCAGTAGCGGGCGGCCCTCATCGCCCCAGAGGCTGTGCTGTTCTGCTCTGCTGGACCCTTGGAGGTGTGATGGAAGTGCTACTCTGTGTCCCATAGGATCAGCCCGCCCGCCGGGGACAGGCCCGGGCGCTGGGGGCCGGCACCGCGCTGCCTGCCTGCAGGCTCCACGCCCCGGGTGTGTGCTGTGTCCTGTGCTGGGGTGTCCCGGTTCCCATGTGGGTTGTGCACTCACAGGCCTGTCTGAAGCCACACAAGGAAGGGGGAATGTTTTGGTTCATATGCAGGCTATAAATTCATCAGCCTGGCTGACCCCCAGTTCCAGCTCATGAGAGCTGATGCCCTGCCCAGGAGGACTTGCCTCATGGTGACAGCCTGCTCCTACGGAGCATTGGGGGCTCAGCAGTGGTGGGCGGCACTGGGAGCAGCATGCCTCTGTCCTGGCAGCATGAGGCCCGCCCCCAGCCGCTGCTGCCCAGCTCAGGGCCGGGGCCCACGGAGCCAGACCACCGGCCTGCATGCTGCCATCCTGTTAGCAGATGGCCTGGCACTTGGGGGCCGCTGCTTCATGCAGCCTTCCCAGTGCAGATGTCCCCTCTTGTCACCTGCTGTCCTGCTCGGTCTCCCTCAGGCTGTAAGTGGATGGTTGAGTGTGGGCAGAACACTGTTTGTCACTGTCGGTAGACCCTGAGTCCTCGTTACCATGATGGCTGGGGTGAGGCCAGGGGGTGCCCTTGGGGCTGGGTTGCAGGGGAGGTGGCCCAGGGATTGCAAGGGGTTCTCTGCAGCAAGGAGGGAAACGTTCTCGGCTCTGTTTCAGATGTTGTCATCTCAACGGCGTGCCACCCGACAGAGAACATCATTGCCTCGGCTGCGCTGGAAAATGACAAAACAATTAAGCTCTGGAAGAGTGACTGCTAGGGTGACCCACGGTGCCGCGGGAGGGGCTGTCAGGAGGCGGACCGGATTGGCAAGGAGCGGGCGTCTCCCAGGCCCCTTGGCCCAGGCCTGGGGTCGGGAGGGGCCTGGATTGAGCAGAACTGCCTCTGAAGACGGCCTGGCTGAGGGAGTGTCTACCACCTGGAAGTTCTAGAAGTTGCTGATGACATTTCTTGCCAATTCCTCTCATGCCGTCTGGGGAAGAGTCCCTAATTTGTATTGTGTTCAAAAAGTCAACAAAAATTTTTAATTTTTTTATTACAGAAGGGTGAAGTTCAATTTGTCATGAATTGTTTTTTTTCCAGTAAGTGTTCTGTACCGTTTCTTGTACTCTGTTGCTGAGTGCAAGTGCTGTGACCCATCGCCGTGGCCTGTCCCCGCCCGGCTGCCACAGGGGTAGCCCGTCTGCTCGCAGTGGCTCTTGGGACAGGGTCCCCGCTGTGCCCAGCTCCTGCCTGTAGGATTTGTGTTTTAAAGTCTTTCTGGAAAAAACAGCACTGTAACAGGTTATTTCCATGTCTAAACCTTGTGTATCTCGGGAGTTGGTAGTTCTGTGCCTGCAGTGTGATGATGGCACTCGGCAGCGGCGTGAGCTGTAATAAAGTGTAGGATTTTGTGCACAGTTGTGGCAACTGAGTCCTCATGTGAAGCTCGTCTCCACTGGGCTTTGTTACGAAGGTTGTACAGTGGGCAGGAGGTCAAGAGGATTTTTCTCCAAAGACACCCCAAATGCTGCACCCATTCCCGTCCTGTGGAGCCTGGAGCTGCGGGGGAGGACAGGCCCTTGTGGGCTGATAGCATAACTATGGAGGCAGGGAGTGGACCCCTCTGGGAAGGAGTGGATGTTCTTAGTTGATGAGCCAGTGACCCTGGCCTGTTCTGTGGAATGGCACACGTGGCTGGCAAAGGCTTCGGCTGGGCATGAGGTGCACAGGCAGACGCCCATCTGCTGCTGGCTGCAGGACCAGCAGGCCTCTTGGACTCTGGGGGCCCAGGAGCTAGCTCCTTACTGGGAGCTGGGTGTCCTCCACAGCCTTGCCCACCCCATCAGGCTCAGCCTGCTTCAGTGGGGCCGCCTGAGTGCCTGGCCTCCCACAGGTGGGGGGGTGGGCTGGGCCTGGGCCTGCAGGGCAGGGGCTTGTAGCTGCCGCCCATCCCTGACCTGCCAGCAGTGAGGGCTCTGTGGTGGGGCTGCTGTGCCAGGGTAAGGCTGAGGTGCAGGAGGTGCACCCTGCTGGGAGCTGCTGCTTGGGCTTGGTTTGCAGGTTGAACTAGCCCAGGCCTCAGCCAGCTCTGCCTCCCTAAGGCCAGGAGTCCCAGGCTCCAGGGCTCTGAACAGTGCTGAGTTGGGGGGCAACCTGCAGGGCTTCAGCTGGACAGGGCCCCCAGCAGAGAGAGGCGGGGGTCTGCCCTCAGCCAGCTTCCTGGGAACACTAGAGGAGGACCATTAAAAGGCACCTGGCAGTGAACCGCCTGCTGTCTCCCCATCCTCGGTGGAAGTAGACGCATAAATGGGTGGTGTGTTCCAGACGTGAACTGCCACAGTGCGATGGGTTCAGCACTGGGCCTGGGACCACAGTGCAGCTCTTTCGTTGGGAAATGAATGAAGGTTGTTGGGGGGGTGTTTTGGTGGCTTGGGATTTCTTGAGACATTGAGGGTCTTTGAGGTTCTGGAGTCACAGCTGCCTCTGGGAGGAGAGGGGCGTGTATGTGGAGTGTCGGATCCTTGAATATAGTTTATTTTTTCTACATTTGAATTCTCTGTTGTAGATTTATGTAAAAACACATTCTCTTTTTGAAATAAAGTTTTCATGTCTTGTACCTCTGTTCCTAAGAATGTTTTACCTTAAGATGTAGCTGTCGGGGTGGGGGGGGGGCAGCTGCCACAGCCCTTCACTGCTTGCAAGCCGTGGGCCCTGTAGGCTCATATACTCTGGTGGAAAGTTTGTGGTTTTTAAAAAATACCCTTTCTTTGAGAGTTACATATTTGTGCTCATTATTGACTACGTAAAATAAATGGGCAAAGATGATAAATCACCCAGATTATTACTGCCACTAACACTTTGGGGAATAGCTTCTAGTATGTTCATTAAGAACAAACCCTTTTTATTATGGAGCATTTCAAATGTGTATAAAAGGGAGAAAATCCTCGTGTTCTTGTCAGGCACTTAAAGCGCCTCTTGTGTTCCCTTGTCCCTGGTTATTTCGGTGGGAGTCCTGGACGGTTTATTTACACAGTGAGTGCACAGTATCAAGGTAATTCTCCAAAAGGATACTTCAGTAGCATTTTCACACTTAAAACATCGTATGATCAAACGTCCGATGTCCGGGTTTCCCCAGCTTAGTGTCTTAGAAATGCGTATGTGCACACACATGCAGACACGGCGGGGTGAACCGGGGTCCCATCAAGGCCTCACCTGCAGTCGGCTGGGAGAGCCCAAGCCTGGTTTAAGCTCCAGGTCCCCGTTCTATCCTTACCGTATGCGGAAACAAGCTGCGGACCCCCTTCCTGTGTCCCGTTCCCTGCCAGCTGGTGCGGAGAGCTGAACGCTGGCCAGGCCGGTCTGCTTTTTATCCAGAACGTTTAGTGGACGGTGCTTCACGCACTTCTAAGCAGTAGAATTCTTGTTTAGGTCGGTTTAATTTTGATAAACGTCTTTCTGGATCCCTAACAGCCCTGCATTTTAAAACGGGGCAGAGTGCGCTCTGGACACGAAGGCGAGGAGACCCCTTCTGGCCCTCTGGGTTGTTTTTCTGGGGGATTCCGCCAGTGGGGACCTACGTACCCCCTCCCGAAGTCGGCGTGCAGGCCGCCGGCACGCGCTGCCCAACCTCGGGGACGCCCGCGGGCGGGCTGTGGGCCTCCCGTGCCGGCCGCCCTCCGCATGCTGCTCCGAGCCTGCGGGAAGGGCTCGCTCTGCCGAGCCGCCGAGGAGGAGGTGCGCGCTGCCCGGCCCGAGCGGGGCGAGGAGGGCGGGGGCGTGACTCGCGGGCATCACGCGCACGTGCCGAAGGCCTTACCGAGCGGACCTGTGCGGTGTGACCTCCGGTTCAAAGCCGAGTTCCCACACCGAGCTCCCATGGCGACACGGAAGCCGACAAGAACTCAGACGGGTCCGAAAGTGCAAGAAATGGTAAAAACCCGCCGGGCAGCGGCGCCTCGACCCGCGTTCGCCGCGCGCCGCACGGGGAGCAGCCGCGGCCGCCTCTGGCGGGACGGCGCCAGGTTCGCGCGCAGCCCACCCAGCTTGGCGCGGCGGGAAAACAGTGGTTAGATGCCACGAAGTAGGTGGCAATGCCTTAACCGTATGCGTGTTGTCAGGCCCGGGGGCCTCTTCCATCCTTGTCAAGGGGAGTGCTAACCTTCTCTCCTTTCATACAACACGGCTCGCTGCCGCGCGCGCAGGCTATTTAAGGGCCCTTCGGCGCAGCACTTTCCGCTTACGGTGACTGGGGGTTTGCGTTTCAGCTAGAAACGCCGATGAAGGCGGCAGCCAAAACCGGGAGCTCGCCACCATTCTCATCAAATCGTTTATATTCAGTAAGCGTGGTCGTCACCATTCTCATCAAATTATTTATATTCGGTGAGAGCGTGGGGGGGGGAACTTGTCCTCCTTTTCCGCGCTCTAATGTATTCATAACATCAGCCAATCGGAGGCTGAGAAGAACACCTGGCTGTTCCGAGCGTCCTCCGGGAAACTAGATTCCCCCGGAAACAAAACAGGCTCGACGCGTACTTCCTAGGGCTACACGCCTCGAGGACGGTCGGGAAGAGGCTCGGAACTTCCTGCGGAAATGCAAGTAGTTGGTAGCGAATGAGGATGAGGAAAGAAGATCCCCTCCACAGACTTCCGGTTGCAGCCCTGCGCTAGGAACTGTGGGTGCTGGGGGCACTGGGGCGCACGGCGCAGACTGCGCATGCTCCGAACCTCCCGCCCAAGTTCCGTGCGCGCTACTCGCTATCAGAGGACAACTGGTTTGAGTCCTGACGTCGGTCGGACTAGCCGCCGCTTTGCCCGCCGCCCACTCTTTCCTTGGGGCGCTAAGATTTAAAGCCGATGCTTCGGGAGCTTGTTCCCGCAGTGTAGATGGTGGGGCGATGCGGCTCTCGCCTCCCTTCCCCGCAACGCCCCAGCCCGAGGCTGTGACGGGGCGCGTCCCCACGCCTCGGGCGCGCGTGTCCGAGGGCTGTGGTCCCGCGTGCGGAGAAAAAGCGCGTGTGAGCGCGCGCGCATGTGCATGTGCGTGGTGTGAGCACGCGCGCGTGTGCATGTGCGTGGTGTGTGCACGCGTCTCGAGTGTGCGCACACGTGTCCGTTTGCACGCTGTATACACGGGAAGGAAGCGCAAAGATCGCAATGGCCAACGCTGGGTGGCGGTGGGCTGCGAAGGTTGTATTGGCATTTCTCTGCTTTTTTTGAGATGTGTTTTCCAAATTGTGCATTAGAAAACACAGACTAGGAATTTTCTAATTGTTAATTAGAAGAAACAAAACAATCTATAATCTGATCTTAAAGATAAAAGTCAGTTATTTTGCCAGCAACAATGGGCTTATTGGGCCTAGCAGAGAATTGCAGCTCAGGACAAGCAAACTACAGCAAAATCATGGGCTAGTCCCGCAGCGGCAAGGAACTGTTACATCATGGAGGAGGAGTGGGCTTTCCTTTTCCTTTTCAACAGTAGTTCCTCCCTGCCTGACTCACAGGGTTCCTCAATTTTCTTCAGGAGGTGCAATGTACATCTTTTCCTGTTGGAACTTGTAATCGATGCTACTTTCCTGTTGGCAGGTCTATCCGGGTCTGTAACTGGAAATTCTCCCTGAAATAGGTTGTGTGGTCCACCTCCTCCTTCTGGCCTCCTGACTCCATTTGAGTGAGGTTTTCTTTAATTTTCACAGTCGGTTAAGGTAGTTCTTATATTTCTTCAACTTTCTCACCCTGGAGACCTGGGGTCAGGGGCTGTGGCTGGGAAGAGCAGAGGTGGACGTGGTAGTCATTGGGTCCAGCTGGTGAGGCCGGCATGGGCTGGGGTAGGGGCTGCCTGCAGGAGGCCAGCTGCCCTGCATCTGTCCTCTATTGCGAAGTTTTGAGGTAAACCCTTTAATTACTGGTAGAGAACTAACCGAGAGTGGACAGAGGACTTCTGCTCATTTTTGCATTGTGTGTGGGAGAGAAGAACTGAGGTGACCAGGGGACAGGCAGGCAGTGAGGAGTGGCTGCCGTCAGGCTCCCTGGAGTAAGTGGCATTGTCAGCTGGGAGTGGGTCTTGTGTAGCCTGGGCAAGTCTCTTCCTGCTAGGCATCCTCACTCCCCGTGTGCAGCGTGAGGCCTGGGTGTGACCCTGGAGCCAGGACAGTGAAGCGCTGTCGGTTTGCTTTCTCAGTGAGTCCCAAGGGGCATTGGCCCTGTTGACAGTCACTGCACTGTCCACTTGCCTTAGCTGTCACAGCAGGCCTGGGCCTCTTAGTCCTGGATGTTGAGGGGCTGTAACTTCTCACTAAGCACAGACTGCTTGCAGGACTCTGCTCAGTGGCCTTCCACAGCTCTGGTCAGCAAACCTCTGGCCCTAGCATTTTCCATTCCAGACCCAGAACTCTGCCATCTTTTCCCTGAAGGCCCTGGGCCAGGTCTCCAAACCTTGGTGTCATTTTTTTGGGCCACAGTGCCCCTAATATTCCTAAAAATCCCTTCACATTTAACCGGGTGTCCTGATTTTTTATCTGCGGAGTTTGGTGACCCTGATAAGAAGGGAGGGTGTGTTTGTCATTTGCCCGAGAAACGGCATTTCCCAGAGTGTTCACTGGATGAAGCAAGTCGTCCCTTGAGGTGCCCATAGAAGAGAGGAAGAAACTTGCCCAAGAAATTCTGTGTTGAGCAAAACCACAGGATTCTTCCACACTCCCCATTGTTGAAGAGCCTGGTGGTGGGCCATGGAGCCAGGGAGAGCAGGTGTCATTTAGTTGTCCGTCTGGGTGAGTGGGTTGGTGGGATGGAGGTCTACCAGGGAAGGGGAAGCAGCAGAAGGGGAGGAGGAGGAAGGCCAGAGACAGGGAGGAAGGCAGATTGGCACGGACAGTTCTTCAAGCTGATCCTACCTAGCCAGCTGGAGCACCTCCTGGCGGCCGCCGCTGGAATTGCAGGGACAGGACTTTGATGCTGGCTCTGCCCTGCCAGCCCATTCCCGTCCGTAAGTTCGGATGTCTGCCTGCTCCTGGGAAGCACTCAGCACACATGAGCTGGAACACCTGCTTCGCTCACAATGTGATCTTCTCTCCAGGCACAAGTGGCTGTGGAGAGCTTGAATTTCCCAGACCTATGATGGAGTCTCTGTGTTAGGTCTGGAGAAATGTCAGGGTCAGGGCTCCGGCAGCTGGAGGGAAGTCTGAGGTCAGATCGGACCCCCAAATGTGGTTGCTTTCCCTCCCCAGAGACCCAGCTGTGCAGATGGCACAGGTCTGCTGGCTCAAACAACTGAATTCTTGGCACCCAGGGAAGGGCAGAGCCAGCGCGGAGAGCACCGTGTAAGTGCCCCTCCTGTCCCCAGCACGATCCTGCAGAATTGGGGATTTAGTGGTGGGATTAGAGCTAAATATGGTTGAGGGAATTTGCTGGAGACATCTTGCTGGCAGAATCTGTGGGCTGCGTGGGGTGGGGTGGGGCAGCAGTCGGGGAGCCTGGCTGCCGGCCCTGCTCACCTCCAGCTCACAGATCTCTGCCTGCCGGCCAGGAGGCCCAAAGGCCTTTCCAGGTTCCTGGGTGGTCCTCACGGAGGGGGAGAGCAGTGACATCGCCAGGAATAGCAACAGGCCCCAGGAACTCACGGTATTTTGAATCTGAAGGGCTCGTTGACCCAGGGCCCTCCTGGGGCCATTGAGACTTGGAGTGACTGCTGGGGCCTAGAGAGCCCATTTCAGGGGCACCACTAATAGCTACAACACAGACCAGGGCCCTCTGGAGTTGGGCAGACCCTGGCCTGTGGATGCCCCTGTCCTCTGGCTCCTATTCTGCCGGCTGGACAGTGGCTGGCAGCTTCCTGCCCTTTGCCTGCTTTGCTCTGTGGGAAGGGCCGCCATGCTGGGCAATGCCCGGAGCGTCCACCAGGGGGCGGGCCCGTGCCTCTCAGGGTCTGCGTGGTGGGATGGAGGAGCCAGCCTGGGCACCAGCATCCCACCTCTAAGTCTCAATCCCTGGAGCAGAGCTGGCTTTGTTAGCTTTGTCTGTGGTCTTGGGCGAGTTGCCTGACAGCCCTGTGCTCAGTTCCACTCCCCCCACCCCCCGACAGGACTGGAGCTCAGGGCTTTGATCACGGGGAGGGCTCGGTAGCGGTTGGTTATTACTGTCCCATTTTCCAGACAGGGAACCCGAGGCTCAGGGCATTTACAGGATGCCGAGAGGTAACGCCTCAGTTGTGGCAGGCTCTGGGGCCCTGAGCCCAGGCTCTGGGGCTTCCAGGGGGTACCGAGAGATGCTGGGAGATGCCACGGGCTGGTGGGGTCTGTGGGGTTTCTGGTATGTGTCTAATATACAAAATCTTCATCCAGGTGTAGCCTGGGCACTTCTGGCATGAATTCTTTCAAAAGTCAATTTTTTCTACTATTCCAGAATACCTACCCAACGCGTGTGCACTTAAACTGCACAGGGGCCAAGTAGCCCTCATCTTACCAACCAGCCATTTGGATGGGCATGCTTTTTTGCATTTCTACAGACAGTTATTTGCATTGTTATCAGTGTCCTATTTCCTATAAATTACAGAGTTGCAGAATAGCTTTGAGATCACCAGGACGGGTGCCCCAGGCAGGACTCCCAGTAACCTTTGTGCCTATTGCAAAGTCTCCCATGATTTTCCTGGCAGTGGGTGACCCCATGGAGAGGTTTGGTGCGCAGGGAAGAGCAGGTCCAGACAAAGCCTTTCTGGTGAATACTTTTCCTGATTCTTCTCTGTGTGTTGGGGGCCCAGGTGGTTTTAAAACAGGATGTTCCCGGTGATGTAGACACCTTGCCCCATCTTATCCTGAGGACGGTTGTTGCTGTCAAAGCACAAAGTTGGTGCGGCTTCTCTTTGCCCCCAGAGCTGCCACAAAATTGATGCTGCCCCTTTGCCTTGCCATTGGTGGGAGAAAACGTGATCCCTGAGACCTCCTTTTCTCCTGCTGCTTCTGTGAAGCGTCCAGGCAGGGTGGTGATGTCCCCTGGCCTCACTCCCAGGGGCCCCGTGGATCCCTCTGTGGGAGGCCCCAGCGCACTTGGCCCGGCCTGCAGGGAGGTGATGACCTCTAGGAGTGGGGGGGGGAGGCCTCCCCTCAGGGGTCGCTATTAATAGTGACCACTGGCCCACTGACGTGCGGAGGCAGAAGGGGACCGCACGTTCCCAGGGCTGGCGTCCAGAGGCCCCTGCTTTGCCCCTGGTCCCTGTGGCCTGGAAGGACAGGAAGCCCTTTGAGGACCGAGCGTGGAGGCTGCCTTTTCTCTGGGATATAAATATCCCTGCCAGTGTCCCAGGCCCAGGGGAGGGAGCCCCAGGCGTGCAGTCCTTGGTGGGAACAAACCCAGGCCATCCGCCCGCCCAGAGCCGTTGTGGAGCCTTCTCGGGCTGCCCAGCTCCATTGATAGGCCTCTGCGCAGCCTGGCTTTCTTTTCCTCCCCCTCAGTTGTTTGTTGATGTGGGCTGGGCAGAAGGGGGCTCCGTCCTCCCCCCGCAGGGGCCCCGGCAGGACAGGGCAGTAACACGCTCTGTGCCCAGGGTTTTCTGCATCTGTATGCGGTCCTCCTGGGCCCAGTCCTCAGGGTTCCAGGAGGGGGAGACAAATGATTAAACAAGTCATTACAGGGACAACTTGGCCACTAAGGACACCCAGCCCAGCGCTGCTGGATTCTCAGCCGCCTCGGTCCACCTGGGGCCCCATTGCCTCACCGGGGAGACCCCGAGGCCCAGGCGGCCCCCACGGCTGCACAGCCAGCGGGGAGTGGCGCTGGATGAACCCTACCGTGGTCCCCTGGCTGGGCATTCACGCTGTTCCCCAAAGATGGCAGGGAGGTGACTCCCCACGGGCTCCGGTCCCTTGGGCTGGCATCCGGAGGACCTCCTGTGGGAGGAGGGAGCACCCGTAAATGTCCCAAATACTCTGCTGTGGATAGTGGTCACACTGTACTTGCCCCAATCCTCCCCAGAGGGTGTGGGGGCCCCTTCCCGGCCAGGTCCCCCCGTGTGGCAGGGATGGTGGATTCAAAATGATGAAGCATTTGCATATTCTTTGCTTGTAGCACCAAAACTCACTGGAGCCTGGAAAGAATTTCCTTTAAAAAATGCTGCCGGACAGAGCGAGGCTGACCCTGGAGGAGGTGGGAGGCAGCGGCTCCCAGTGAGGCCAGTGAAAGCCGTCCCCCACCTCGGAGTGCCCACCGCGTGCAGATTTCTGCCTCGCCCCCTGAGTGCCATTCCTGGAGCTGGCTTTGAGCCAGGGGGTGTTCCCTGGAGGGGCAGCAGGCACAGGGTGGGACCATGGCCCAGCTACGGGCGGGGGGTGTCATCTCCTGGGTCCCGCGCTTGCAGGCAGCAAGAGCACAGCCCCGGGGCTGGTGTGACTCAGAAGTTTCCATGGGGGGGCCTGGGTGCTGCCAGAGTCCCTGACCCAGTGACCCAGGTGTGGCCTATGGCCCCAGCAGCCTCTGCTATTTCCGGCCCTGCTGAGCCTGGGCCTCATCATGTCCCCAGCTTCCTACAGGCGCCACTCTGGGCCCCCTGCCTGGCTCCACTCCGGGCACCCAGCCCGTGGTGGGGGATCACTGTATCCCTCCTGCTAGCGCCGTGGGCCAAATGCTGGGGGTGCAGCAGGGACCAAAGGTGAAGGCGGAGGCTCGCGGCCTGGCCTCATGGAGCCCTCCTGCAGGGCTGGTCAGCTCGGTCTCCTCGGCTGATCCCTGCCTTGACCCCGGGGGCAAGTGAAACTGCCCGAGGTCCCTCCACTGCCAGAATGGGCGGCTGGGGGCTGGAGCTGCAGAAGTTCATTCTCCTGGGGCGGTGAGACCAGAAACCCAGGTGTCACGGGCCGAGCTTCCTCCCGAGCCTGCGGAACGGTCCCTCCTGCCTCTCCCACTCCGGTGGCCCGGGGGCTCCTTGCTTGGGGTGGCCTCCCTCCTCACCCACCATCTGTCTTCTATCTCTTATCAGGACCCTTCACTTTTCCCCAATGACATCACGCTCACAGGTTCAGGGGACATATCTTTTTGCAGTTGCTGTTGACACATTACCCTCTTCTAGCCTCAGTTTCTGCGTCTGTCAAGTGGGCTGCGGTGAGGCTGGGTGTGGCCCAGCAAAGACAGGTGCCCAGCCCTGACCTGCCCCTCCCTGGGGAGGAGACCTTCCCGGGTCAGGACCTAGGTTTGGGCCACTGTGTCAGCAGTCCCCAGCCTTGCAGAAGCTGCCCTTGCATCTGTGAAATGGGAGGGTCAGGGGCCTCTTGGGCTCTGATAGAGGCCTGTCCCCTCCCCAGAGGAATGTGGGCAGGTGCATGCATGCAATTCCAGGGGCATGTAGACCCCAGCGTCTGGGTTTATCTTGTGCTTAAAGTGCGCCATCAACCTTCCCATCAGGCCCAGAAGGGAATGTGGAAGCCGGCACCACCCCACCCTCCCTGTCCACGCACCTCCTGTCCCCCTAACACTGCCAACTCCGTCCCGCCAGAGCCCAGCCATCTGGGTAGGCTGTTCCCGCTGCCTTCCTGTGTTCCACCTGTGGGCACCTTCTCTCCTTCCACAGCACCCTCACCCCTGCCCCAGTCCCTGCCAGGCCCCACACTGGATGTGGCCTTTGGGACCCCATGCTTGAGGGTGGCCCTGAGGGCAGGAAGGGGTCTCCACACTTGCTCAGGACCAAAGTGGTGTCAGAGGCCCTGAGTTCTGCCTCCGAGGCAGCTACCTGCAGCGTCTCTCCAGGTCCCTGGAGAGGAGGGAAGGCAGTCACCGGGTGGTTTCAGAGGCCGCTGCTCTGCGTCTGTCTCGCCCTCAGAGAGCCCAGGGTAGGTTAGCGGGGGCCAGCACCCCTCAGGTAAGGGAAGGGGTCCCAGATGCAGAGGTCTTCCTGGCCTGTCCATAGCCCTTTTCTGGGCTCCATGGAGGGCTTTGGAAAAGCTGTTAAGTTAGAGTTTTGTTGTCATGAGAAAAAATAGCAGATTCAGTAGACAAAAAATAGAATAGAAAAGTGGAGAAGAGAAAATCACTTCTACCACCCAGAGACCACACATGCCAACATTTTACTGTACGGTTTGTGCTGCTTTCCTGTGTGTACGTGTGTGTGTGCAGAGAGTGTTTGTATTTTAATGTCTCTAGGATCACACTTTACTGCTGCCTCCATCCCATTTTTCGTGTATTCTATCACGAGATCTACCACATGACTTCAAATAACAACAAGATACCCCATTGTATAAAAATCCCACGATTTACTTACTGCCCTACGAATGGCTTTGGCTGGTTTTGCTGTAACGAATGCCAACAATCGGACCATTTCTCAGAGGGAGAAAGGAGGAGGGGAGGTCCTGGCTCAGAGGCGTGCCTCGTCGGGTGTGTCTGCCAGGGCCTCGCCTATCCTTGCAGGAGGGTGGATGGGCTGGAGCACCTTTCCCTCCATCTAGTTTATTTTGGGCATCAGCACAGGAACCATTGCCAGTTTGGGGAAGGGTAAAGAGATGTCTTTGCCTTTTAAAATTTTGAATTTGGTGAAGTTAAACATTTGGAAAGGAACCATTTATATATATGAATAATATAAAAACTTTTCCAGCCATATATGTTGCAAATATTTTTGCAAGTATGTCTTTGACCCTTTAGTTTGTCTGTGATTTGGTTTTACTCATTTGAACATTGATTCTTCTCTGTGTAAGTTGCTCTTTCCCTGGCAGAGGTGGGGTGGGGGTGCTGGGGGGGCAGCCCTTGAGGCGGGGGGGCTGCTTGCTGCAATTCCTCTCTGTGCTGCTGTGGGGCTGCCTGGCGGGGGTTATGCGCCGTGCCATCGAGCTCTTCCTGGAAAAGCATTTCGTGGTGGGACGGCTTGGGGTCATCCCTTCCAGCTCTCGCCAACCTAAACAGGATATTCTGTGCAGTCACGGAGATTACGTTGTGTTTGTTTGTTGGAAATCAAAGATATATGAGTGTGTGTGCGTGCGAGCGTGTGTGGGGATGGGGCAAGACTCATCCAATTAGCAGTTTAAAAAAAGCCTCTGACTGTCCTTGAAGTCCACTTCCCTCTCTTTCCGGAGCAGTGCCAGGACCTGGCCCCTTCCGCCAGCTCTCAGCTCTCTGGCGTCACAGGAGGGTCTTTATGGAATGGACCCAACAAACATAAGGAGAGCAGCGCACGTGTGTCCAAGGAGGGGACCCTGGGGCGCCCAGGCCAGTGCCCTACCTCACCTGTGGCTCCCCAGAGGCAGGCGAGGACAGGGCCCTTGCACTCCTTCCAGTGCCCTCCATCAGGCTGCACCGAGGGCACGTGTGCTCCGGACAAGGCTGTGTGGCTGGCCGGCTTCCCAGTACAGTGTCCAGGGTGGCCGAGCGGCTGTCTTTCTTCGCCCACTTTACAGGTGGGGAAGCTGAGGCCTGGCGGTGGGGCCGAGGTGCCTGGAGTCACAGGGCGAGTGAGAGGCCGGGCGGGTGGAGGGTGGGGTATCTCTGCCCCACTGTCACTGGGCTGCCGAAAAAACAGCTCTTCCCTGCCCAGCTGTGGCCAGTCTCACACCTCCACTGCTTGCCTCCACGAGGTGGGGGATGCTTCCTGAATAAGCTCGCAATTCCCAGGATCCCACTGGATAAAGAACACAGTCGTCGGCAGGCACCTGGTGCCCCAGCGGTGGTGAGAGTACAGATGAGCAAAGGGTGGGATTTACCTTGTCAGAGTTCTTCTGTTAATGATGTCCACGGGGCTCTCAGCCCGGGCAGGAAGGAATCGGTCAGCGGCCCTCATGATGTGCACGCTGAACTAGTAGCGCTGTCCCCCAGGCAGTCGCCGATGGCCGGCCTCCCGGGGATGCCCTAGAGAGGACCACCTCGCACGTTCCTGCTGCCAGCCTGAGTGACAGGGATGGCATACAGGAGACTCACAACGGAGGACTGGCCCTGAGACCTGGTTTCAAAGTCTGGGCCCCGTCTTCTCCAGCGGGAGCCTCAGTGCTCCTGTCTGTAAAATGGGTCTGTCCGTCCACGCCGCTTGAGAAGCCAGGTCAGGCTCGGTGTTAGCCCCGTAAGCTCACAGAGGGCGCAGTACACCCCGCTTTCCCATACGTCACACCATTCACTTCCTGCTTCTTGCAGGTCTTGGCACGGTGAGGCCGAGTGACACACCTAAAACCATCCGCAGAGTCTGGGACTCGGTCTGCTGCAAGGGGGAGGCGTGCCCTCCGCGTTGGCTGCTGGCCTGCGTCTGATGATTCGGGCTGGCTCCAGCACCGGTGTCTGCCTCATTTCCCCCGGCCCAGCCAGCAGACAGGCAGCGCCGCGCCAGCACCCAGAGGCTTCCCACTGGGGCTCTGCTCTCTCCTCTCTCCCGACGTGCTGCTGCTCTGGTCCGGAGCCCAGTTCTCGTCCGTGCTGGCCGTGGGGCTGCATGGGGTCCTCTCAGGATAGAGGGCCCTGAGCTTCTGGAGGCCTCAGACCCACCCAGGCCAGGTGGAAGGCTGATGGCATGAGGCAGGGACATCCCCTGATCTAGTCTTCCGAGAGGAGGTGTCGGGCAGTGCTGGCCCCGGACCTCTAATCACCTAGTCCTGACCCCTAGCCCAGTGCTGGCTGTTAAGTGAGGAGGAGGTTGTGGGGGCCCAGGGGACCCTCCAACACAGGTCTGGTTGGGCAGGGGTTGGGGGACAGAACCCTGACCCATCTCCAAAGCATTCGGGCCCTCGGAGTGTTTGATTTTCTCCCCACCCGTCCCTGTGTGAAGCCCAGTTAATCAGCAGAAGAAATCTCTGTTGTCGTACCTCTCTGAGCCCCACAGGCTCCAACAAGATTGATTAACACAAACATCAATTTCTCGGGCTGCACGCCTCCGAAAACACGGCACTTTTTCAGATTGAATTGCTACTGCGCACCGGGTGTAAATAAAGGAGAGGGAGTAATGTGGACGATTTGTTACCAGTGCCGGCTGCTCCGCTGTGCTGTGTCCTCACCCCCGGTGTTGGGGGGTAAAGGGGGGCGGGGAGGCAGAGAGCAAGGGAGGGAGAAGGACAGGGAGAGGGAGAGATGGACGGACTGACAGCAGAAGGCCCAGGGAGGGGAGCAACCAGGGGGGTGGAGGTGGGTGGTCAGGTGTTGGGGCCGAGGGGCATAAGGCCACCTGAAGACTTGCCCTCTCGGGCAGCCAGGGGAAGGGGGGCACCTGAGGGCGGTGCTCGTCTCATTGCAGCCGGTGGGGTGGCCTGGACCCTGGCACCAGGGTCCCCTGCTGCCTCCCTCCTTCCTGCAAAGTGGGGCCTGAGGGAGCCAGCTTGGCCAGGACCCCAGGGGGTGCGGGACCCAAGGCCTTGCCAGGCATGCCTGGCAGCCAGGGGCCAGCAGGGAGACTGGAGGGTGAGGTCCGGCCCAGGGGCCGTGGGGCCCAAGGCTCAGGAGGCTGGGGTGCAGGTGCACCCCTTTGCTGTAGCCCTGACCTTGCATTTGGAGCCCTCCCAGGTGTGTCCCCAGGCTCAGGGCCCCTCCCTGCCCGCCTGGTCCTCTCTGTGGCACGAACAAGCTGCCTCCACACCCCTGAGCTTCTCGGTCCCCTGCCACAGAAGCCACCAGACCCAGAATGTGTGAAAGCCACAGATGTGGTTTTAAAATTTCTAGTGGCCACATTTAAAAAAAAAGTAAAAAGAAGCCAGTGAAACTGGCTTCGATAGTATATTTTATGCGACTTAACATACCCCACATTTGACCATCTCAGCACACGACAACCGTAAAACTGCTTCGTGCACTTACGCCCTTTGTGTGGAGTCTCTGCCATCGGGAGTGTGTGCCCGCGGGGGGCGTGGGCCTGCCCTCTGCACTAGGGGTCCCAGGGCCTCCGGGGCCTTTGAGGGACTGAGAGCAGGGGCCAGCCAGGGGTGGGCTCATGACTTCTCCCCGTTGGCATCTAGCAGTGGCGGCTCGGCTGGGACGGCACCAGCTCTCCCTTTACCAGCCCACGTTGGGTGGCCTCTGGCCTGGGGCTGCAGAGTGTGGGGAAGCAGGTGGCGGGTCCTCACTGTCCTGGCAGGAGAGGGGACCCAGCTGTCCCTGAAGCTACTGGGCCCACTGGACAATGGCTGTCTAAATAGCAAAAGCACCCGACCCCGAGGCAAAGTCCCGGGCTCCCGCCGAGGGGACAGGGCTCTGTGTCTGCAGGAGCAGCAGCGGCCGGGCCTCCAGCTCTGACCTGGCCATCCCCTGCTCCGAGCCCACCATAGCTCCCCAGTGCCCTCAGGGTCAAGTTTAAGTCCTTGCCCTTTGCCCTCCAGGGGCCGAAAGAGGCCACCCAGCCCCGCCTCACCCAGGCCTCCCTGAAGGCTGCTCCCTCGCCTTCACAAGGCCAACTGCTGCCGCCTGCAGGACCCGGCTGCCTAGTGTTTCAGCAGCTGTTCACTGTGGGCTGCCTTGCGCTGGGACGCGCAGGTGGGGCGCTGACCCCGGGACTTGTGGTCTGGGGTTCCTGCCTTCCTCCCGGAGGTCCTTTTTCATGACCCCTGGTGAGAAGGTGGGGCTCCCACAGTCTCTGAGTGGGTGCTGGGTCCTGGGGGGGTTGGGCACCTGGCCCACAGGGCTCAGAATCCAGAATCTCAGACTCTGAGTCACAAAGCCCGAGGACTCTGGGGGCCTTACTGCTGGGATCAGCTGTCCAGACCTTTCCCACCATGTCCTCACTGTCTCACAGGAAGTTCCTCACACCAACTTGAGTTGCCCTGACAAGTGTGCAGAGGGCATGTGTGTCTGCCATGCCCAAGGTAGCTGTCAGGACAGATGCGAGAACACACGACGACAGGACAGAGTGAGGGGCTGGGCCTGCATGTGTGTGGGGTCTGTGGAGCACAGAGGCACCTCCAGCTCAGCAGGGGCACCCAGGTAGGCTTCCAGGAGGAGGTGGCTCTTGAAGGTTGAGTGGGATTTACCTGCGGGTGGGAACCAGGCACAGAAACTGGCAGAGAGAGGCCAGGGGGCTGGAGCTGCGGCGGCTGTGGAGTGGGGCTGGAGGCCGAGGGCGGCATGGCTTGGAGCGGGTGGGCTGAAGAGGCAGGAGAAGGTGGGCTGCAGGGATGGACCACATGGGCAAGGTCAAGAATGAGGCCAGGGCTTCTGCCCTTTGGAGACTCTCCCTCGTCCTTGGCTGTGGCATTGCACCAGAACCTTCTGGGCGTGCAGGCCAGCAGCAGCCCAGTCTGCCATGGCTATGCCCTCACCTTGTGCCCAAAGAGCAGGACCGTTAGTGCCCTTGTCTACCCCTTCCTCATGGGGAAGGGGAGCTCCAAGCACTGCTCGTGGGCTCAGGCCTCCCGTCTGCTCTGCCCACCTGGCCTGTCACTGCAGTGGTCTTTTTCCTGAGGCCCCTAAGCTTCCTGCCCCAGCTGCACTTGAAAACCCTTAATGTCCCAACAGGGAAAGGTAGATATCCAGTGAAAAAAAGAGGGGCAAAGTATAGAGCTACCACTCCATTCCCCAAAAGCCCCCCGATTCTGGGCCTGCCTCCCGATCCCTCTGCGGCACTGGTTAACCCCGGGAACGGGAATTGGATGGGGTGATATGTTTATTTATTTCTGAAGTGATGGCTTTTTATCCAAAGAGCTGTATTTTTATTTAAAAACTGTTCCTTTATAAAAATTGAGATGAACTTATATACTATCTGTACTTATATACTATATTCTCTACTTTGATCTTTAGTATATAGCTCTGTGAGATTCGATGTACTTTCCATATACAATTTTTTAAATGTGGCAAAATGTAGATTTTACAAGTCTATCTGAATCATCTCCATGGGGAGGGAGGGAAGGACAGAGGCCACAGAGACGTGGCGTTTAGCCCCTGCCCAGCTGTTCACCCCAGGGGTTACTATCTGGGGTCAGCAGGTGAGGGAACAGGCTGAGCGTGGGTGGAGTCACAGGTGGAAGGAGACCAAGCCGGGCTCAGGCATGGGTCTCTGGACTCTCCGTCCAGTGCTCTCAGTACAGTCACGCACTGTGGCAGGTCCTTCCCCAGGGAGCACTCCAGGAACCGAGGCCATCAGCCCCAGTGCTTGGGGCACAGAGTGCCATCAGCTGGCATGCACGCGCATGCTAACACACACACACACACACATTATTTTGTTCAGCCATTCAACAAACGCTCAGAGCTTGTGATGGGTGCCGGGTGCCACGCCACACCTGTTAGATTCAGTAGCTCTTTTAATACTTGGTGATTTGAGGATTATTGTCCTCATGTTGAGACTCTGGCAGGTCTCACCCCAAAGCCCCCAGACCCATTTTCTTAAACTTCCACCCCTTCAGTGGCTTGGCCCCAGCCAGCAAGCCTTCTGCCACACCCTCAGTCCGGGGCTCCCCTCTGCAGGGCCGTCCTCAGTAGCAGCTTCAGGAGAAGGCTCTTTGGGCTGCACTGGCGGGGGCCTCGCTGCAAGGTATGCTGGGTGCAGGGTGGGCCAAGGGGCTCTGGGCTGCTGTGTTTCTGCTGTTGGGCTATGTCTGTGCTCTATCTCCCCCTCCGTGGGTGGGTTCACAAGAGCACAGAGGTCTGGTTTGCCCCAAACTGCTGTTTCATGCAGGGGAAGTGAGGCCCAGAGAGGGAAGCCTGCTGCCTTGAGTCACGCAGCAGCTAAGCTGAGCTGGACCTGGAGCCCAGTAATCACAGCCTGGTGATCACGGGGTGAGGGCCGAGGACCACCACTGCCCGTGAACTCTGCGTGGCACGATGCGAGTGAGTCAGGCTGCTACAGGCAGGCAGGTGGGCGGCAGGCAGGCAGCAGGCACTTGACATAAGTGTGGCTAATTTGGTACAAGAACACAGACACTACCGGCAATTTCTGCATCATAGAGAAAACAGAACAGTATGAGGCCTGTCCCAGAGTCTGGGTGGGGCCAGGTCGGGGGTGGTGGTGCTGTGCAGGGGGTCTGGTGTGTATGGTGGGGACGAAGACACACGGGGCTCAGGCCCTGCTAGGGTGCTGGGGTGGGGCGCCTGCAGCCCATGGGAAGGACCAGCTAGGTTCCAGCGTGGTGACAGGTCAGGGTGAAGGCAGAGCCCAAGGACTGTGTCCACCCGGGCCCACCTTGGTTCCCTGAGGCAGGCCCCCCCTGCTCATTCTCTCCATCTCGCTGTCTCTCTCCCTTCCCTCCTTGCGTGGAGTAATAGGGGATCCTGGGGCTGAGCAGGGTACGGGGGGCCTGGCAGGGACGCCACGGCTGGGCTGGGCTGGGCTGGTGCGTCAGAGATAGCCCTCTCGTCGGGGGTCTGTGCCCATGCCTGGGTCACAGGTGGCTGCGAGCTGAACCTGCCAGTTCAGGACTTGGCATTTCTCCTAAAAATATGCATGCCCTTGGTTCAGAAACACAAACACCCACTTAAGTTCTAGGCTGGCAGGAAAGAAATAGGGAACCGGTGGGCAGCATGATTCTGAGCTGTCCCGGAGAGTTGCTTCGGCTCTGATCTTGGATCCCGGCTTCAGTCCTCCCCACACAATGTCCCTGAGCTCTCAGGGGACCTCCGTGCATCAAACAGGCAGCTTCTGCTCTGACACAGGACCCTACTGGCCCTGTGACTATAAGGAATTGGAAAAGAGATCATGACACTCTTTACTTTGTAAGGGGTAGTGCAGACTCGGTAGGTAACGGTGAGGAAGTGCTAGCCCACCATCCCTGGCCTACAGGGCAGGGTCCTTGACTGTCACCATCGCATTTGCCTGGCCAGTGGACACAGAGCTGCAGAGGTGAGAAGTCCCGAATCTGGGACCTGGGGTCAGTGGCCCATGGGGGTTAAGTGGCCACCAGAGCATCAGGCATCAGGAAGGCCGAGGCCCTGCCTCTGCACCGGACGGGGTGGCCTAAAAATGGATGAGCTGGAACAGGACATACAGGAGGGCTGATGAATCCTGACTCACTTTCTCTTTGAACAGCTCTTTCGGGGTCGGCCTGGGGCAGTGCGGAGTCTCGGCCAGGATACTGAGCACGGAGTCCCCCAGTCCCCAGTCGGTGCTTCCTTCCTTAGGGGTTCCCTGATCCCTGATTATTCCATTTGCCCAGGGCCGTACAGCTATTATAGGAAATTGGTTAAGAGCAAGGGAAATGACAAAATATTTTGATCGAATGAAAATTAAATACAGCATATCAGCTTTGTGTGATGCCGCTAAAACAAGGTTTAAGGGAAAAGTTAGAGCTTAAATGTATCTGTGGAAAACTTATAGTTAGATGGTTATATTAAGAAAGAAAATCAGTAATTTAAGCTTCAGCCTTAAGAAACTAGAAAAAGAAGCAAATTAAATTCAAAGCAAACAGAAGGAAGGATGCAGTAATGAGCAGAACTCAATGAAATAGAAAATAGAAAGGCAATAAGAAAAAATAACCAATGAAACCAAAGATGCCTCCATGAAAAGATTACGTAAATCGACAAATCTCTAGTTAGACTGACCAAAAAATAAAAGACAGAAGACATCAATTACAAGTATCAGAAATGAAAAAGGGGACATCATTACAGATCCTATAGACATTAAAAAGATAATAAAGCATATGACAAATAATTTTATGACCATAATTTCTACAATTTAGATGAATGACAAATTCCTTGAAAGACATAAGCTAAAATGGAACTAAATTTCCATCAAGAAAAAAATACATTGTCCCAAATATATTAAAATCTCATATATATTAAAGTTTGTTAGAAACTTTTGAACAATAAAAACAAACTCCAGAACTAAATGATTTTCCTGACAAGTTCTACCAAACATTTAAGAAAGAAATAATAACAATCTTCCACAATCTCTTTTAGGAAATAAAAGAGGTCAACATTATCTCGATACCAAAACCTGACAAAGACATTACAAGACGGCTATAGACCAATATCCTTCACACACATAGACACAAAAATTCTCAATAAAACATGAGAAAATCAAATCCAGCAATATCCAAAAAGATAATACATGCCCAAAGGGATATGTCCTAGGAATGCAAGTCTGGTTCAAATTTAAAAAATCAAGATAATTCACCATATCACCAGATTAAAGAAGAAAAACCAAATGATCATTTCAGTAGATCTTAAAAAAATGAAAAAACATTTGATGAAATTCAACATCTGTCCATGGGAAAAAAACTTTCAGCAAACCAGGAAGAGAAGAGAGCTTCCTCAGTCTCTCAAAGGGCGTCTACAACAAAACCCCTATAGCTAGTGTCGTAATTACTGGTGAAATACTGGGTTCTTTTCCTCAAAGGTCAGGACCAAAGCAAGGAGATGTAGTGTTACTGTTCTTATTCATTACTGTACTGAAGAGTATAGCCAGTGGAACAAGGCAAGAAAAAGAAATGAAAGAAATACAGGTTAGAAAGGAAGAAATAAAACTGCTTCTATTTGCCTTCAATATGATTATCTATGTAGAAAATCTCAAAGAATCTATGAAAATGTTACTAGAACTAAAAAGTGAGTTTAGCAAAGTCACAGAATACAAGGTCAATATACAAAAAATTAATTATAATTTTATATACCAGAAATGAATCATTGGAAATTAAAATTAGAAAAGAAACAAAAGCATTTATAATAGAACCCCTCCTCACCCAAAATCTTGACATAAATCTAACAAAACATGTATAAGATCTGAATGCTGAGACTATAAAACACTGAAGACCTAAATAAAAGGAGAGAAATACCATATTCTGGAATTGGAAAACTCAAGATGGTTAAAATGTCATTTACAGAATTTGAGATTTAATGCAATCCTAATAAAAAAACTCAGAACAAGTGTTTGTAGAAATCAGGGTGTTGATTCTAAAACTCACATAGAAGGCCGTGGGCCTAGGAGAACCACACTATCTTTGAAAAAAAGAATTCACTTGCAGAATTCATGCTATCCCATTTTAAGATTTACTTTAAAGCTGCAAAAATCAAGAACTGTGGCATTGGCAAAAAGATATACATATAGGTGAGTGGAACAGGGTGTGGAATCCAGAAATAGGCCATAATGTATATGTTTAATTAATTCTCACTAATGGTGCAAAATAATTCAATTTAGAAAGGATGGTCTTTTAAACAAATGATTCTGGATCAGCTGGACATGCATATGCAGAAAGGAAGCTTGACCCACACCTTGCACCATGTACAAAAATTAACTCAAGAGAAAATATAGAACTGACTTTAAAATCTGAAATTATCAAACTTCTGGAAGAAAACAGAAAAAAATCTTTGTGACCTTAGTTTTGGCAAAGACTTCTTACATCTGACAACAGAAGCACAGCCTATTAGAATTTTGATAAATTAGACTTTATCAAAATTTTAAAAATTACATGTAAAACCAATTGACAGACTTGTAGAAGATAATTTCAAAACACAAATCTGATAGAGTTTATATTCAGAATATATAAAACGCTCACCAAACTCAACATTAACTAAACAAAAAGCCCAATTTAAAAATGGACAAAAAATTTAGGCACCTCATTAAAAGAATATATATGGGTGCCAGATAAGTGCATAAAGAGATGCTCCATATAGTTGGTCATTACATCAATGCTGAACAAGCTATCATTATAATCTATTATAATTATTTTTTAAAAACTGACAATATCAGGTATTGATATTTGATTTAGATGATAGAGGATGTAGAGCAACTGGAACTCTCATACTTTACAAGTGGGAACACGAAATGGTACAGTCACTCTGGAAATAGTTTGGCTGCTTCTTATAAAGTTGAACATACACTTAAATATGTCCAGGAGATCTAGTTGTAGGTTTCTACCCAATGAAATCACACAAAAGTCTTGCATGAATGTTTGTGAGCAGCTCAATTTACAATTGCTCCCAATACTGGAAGCAATGCAAAATAGTCTTCAAACCGTGCTACATCCGTATAATGGAAAACTTTTCAGCAATAAAAATGAGTGAGCTATTGATGCATGGATGAATTTCAGTTGAATTATGCTAAGTTAAAGAAATCAGACTAATGGCTGCATATAGTATTATTTCATTTAAATTATCAAAATTTACAGAACTGAACACTAAAAAAGGGTTAATTTTACTGTCCATAATTATACTTCATTAAATCTGACTTTAAAATGACCAATTGGGGAGCATTAATATCTTTAAAATGTTGAATTTTCTAAACCATAAACATGATTTACATCCCGTTTATTGAAGTCTTTGTAAGTTCTTTATTCAATAAAGTTACACTATTTTTTTCTCTAGAGGTCTTGTGCATATTCTACTGGACTTAATTCTAGGTACCTGATATTTTTTGATGTTGCTGTAGGTGGTTTCCTTTAAAAATTATCATTTTCTATTCATTTACTCCCACAACATAGAAACAAATCTTACTTTATATGTTAATTTTATCCAGCAAATTAATGAAAGTCTTGGTAGTTCTAACTATAACTACTTATCTATAGGTTATTTTGGATCTTCTACTTCCATGATCATGCTATCTGTGAAAAACGACAAGTTTGTTTCTTCCTTTCCAGTCTTGCAACTTTTACTTATTTATTTTTCTTATCTTATTGCATTGGTGAGGGCTGCTAATACAATACTGGGCATAAATGGCGAGAGAAGAAATCCTTGCCTTGTTTCTGATTTCAAATGGGAAGCTTTCAATATGTTACCATTAAGTATGATGATTGCTGCATAATTTTTCAAAAAATTTTTTATTAAGGTATGATTGAAATACACTCTTACATAACTTATTCTTAAATAAGTTAAGAGGTTCCCTTTTATTTCTGGTTTGCTAGGAGTTGTTTTAGTTGTAATCATGAATGTATGTTGAATTTTCTTGTATGTCTTTGCTGCCAGTAGTAAGATTCCCATCTGAATTTTTTCCTTCAAGTCTCAATGTGGTAAATTATATTGGTTGCTTTCCCAGTGATAACTATGCCTGCATTTCTGATATAAACACAATTCTTTATTTATACACTGTCCTTTTAATTGCTGCATTCAATTTGCTAATAGCTTTTTAAAATATTTTTGCCCCTCTATATATGAATGGTAGTCTTCTTTCTCCAACATTAGGAGTCAAGTGGGGTGGGTGAGGCACCTCTGGTTTGAGATGTAAGGAGACACCTATTTCTTTCTTTTTTTAAAAAAACATGATGTATAAAGTTTATTGCCCCCAAATTTGGAAAAACAGATAAACAAAAATGAGAGAAGATAATTCTGGTACTGAATTATACTCACTGTTAATGCTTTATTATCTGTCTTTCCAAGTCTCTGTTGCTCTTATCTCTCACTTTCTGTTCATATATAACTATACACATGTGTTCTCTTTTTTATAATATATACATTTATATATTTGGATATGTAAAACAGGATCACATCGCATATACCATTTCAGAATCTTCTTATTCTTAACAATTATGACAACATCAGCCCCTGGTATATAAACTCCATGAAGCTAGAGACGCTTGTTCCTTGCTGCTTGCTTAGCATCTAGAACAGTACTTTTATATAGGTATTCTTTTTTTTTAAATTAAGGTATCTTGGTATACACTTTTATGAAGGTTTCACATTAAAAGCATTGTGGTTACTAAATTCACCCATATTATCAAGTCCCCCCCATACCCCGTTGTAGTCACTGTCCATCAGGGTAATAAGATGCCACAGAGTCGCTACTTGTCTTCTCTGTGCTACACTGTCTTCCCTGTGACCCCTCCCCACACCATGTGTGCCAATCATAATGCCCATCAGTCCCCTTCTCCCTCCCTCCCCACCCACCCTCCCCCACCCCTCCCCTTTGGTAACTGCTAGTCCCTTCCTGGAGTCTGTGAGTCTGCTGCTGTTTCGTTCCTTTAGTTTTGCTTCATTGTTATACTCTACACATGAGGGAAATCATTTGGTACTTGTCTTTCTCTGCCTGGCTTATTTCACTGAACATAAAACCTCTAGCTCCATCCATGTGGTTACAAATGGTAGGATTTGTTTTCTTCTTATGGCTGAATAATATTCCATTGTATATATGTGCCACATCATCTTTACCCATTCATCTACTCATGGACACTTAGGTTGCTTCCGTATCTTGGCTATTGTAAATAGTGCTGTGATAAACATAGGGGTGCATCTGTCTTTTTAAATCTGAGATCTTTTCTTTGGCTAAATTCCTAGGAGTGGGATTCCTGGGTCAAATGATATTTCTATTTTTAGTTTTTTGAGGAATCTCCATATTGCTTTCCACAATGGCTGAACTAATTTACATTCCCACCAGCAGTGTAGGAGGGTTCCCCTTTCTCCACATCCTTGCCAGCATTTGTTTTTCCTTGTCTTTTGGATGCTGGCCGTCCTAACTGGTGTGAGGTGATATCTCATTGTGGTTTTAATTTGCATTTTCCTGATAATTAGCAATGTTGAGCATCTTCGCATGGGCCTGTTGGCCATCTGAATTTCTTTTTGGAGAAGAGTCTGTTCAGATCCTCCGCCAATTTTTTAATCGGGTTATTTGCTTTTTGGGTGTTGAGGCATATGAGTTCTTTATATATTTTGAATGTTAACCCCTCGTTGCATATGTCATTTATGAATATATTCTCCCATACTGTAGGGTGCCTTTTTGTTCTGCTGATGGTGTCCTTTGCTGTACAGAAGCTTTTTAGTTTGGTGTAGTCCCATTTATTCATTTTTGCTTTTGTTTCCCTTGCCCAAAGAGATGTGTTCAGGAAAAAGTTGCTCATGTTTATATTCAAGAGATTTTTGCCTATGTTGTCTTCTAAGAGTTTTATGGTTTCATGACTTACATTCAGGTCTTTGATCTGTTTTGAGTTTACTTTTGTGTATGGAGTTAGACAGTCATTCTCTTACATGTAGCTGTCCAGTTTTGCCAAACCAGTTGTTGAAGAGGCTGTCATTCCCCCATTGTATGAATGGTATGTCTTTATTGTGTATTAATTGATCATATATGTGTGGGTTTATATCTGGGCTCTTAATTCTGTTACATTTGATCCATGGGTCTGTTCTTGTGCCAGTACCAAACTGTCTTGATTACTGTGGCTTTGTAGCAGAGCTTGAAGTCAGAAAGCCTAATCCCCCCCAGCTTTAATTCTTCTCAGAATTGCTTTGGCTATTCAGGGTCTTTTGTGGCTCCATATGAATTTTAGAACTATTTGTTCTAGTTCATTGAAGAATGCCATTGGTATTTTGATAGGAATTGCATTGAATCTGTAGATTGCTTTAGGCAGAATGGTGACTTTGACAATATCAATTCTTCCTATACATAAGCACGGGATGTACTTCCCTTTATTGGTCTCCTCTTTAATTTCTCTCATGAGTATCTTGCAGTTTTAGGGTATAGGTCTTTTACCTCCTTGGTTAGGTTTATTCCTAGGTATTTTATTCTTTTTGTTGCAATTGTGAATGGAATTGTTTTCTTGATTTCTCTTTCTGCAAGTTCATCATTAGTATATAGGAATGCAATAGATTTCTGTGTGTTGATTTTTTATCCTACAACTTTGCTGAATTCAGTTACTAGTTTCAGTAGTTTTGGGGTGGATTCTTTAAGGTTTTTTTATGTACAATATGTCATCTTCAAACAGTGACAGTTTAACTTCTTCCTTGCCAATCTGGATGCCTTTTATTTCTTTGTGTTGTCTGGTTGCCGTGGCCAGGACCTCCAGTACTATGTTGAATACAAGTGGGGAGAGTGGGCATCCTTGTCTTGTTCCTGATCTTAAAGGAAAAGCTTCCAGCTTTTCACTGTTAAGTGTAATGTTAGTTGTGGGTTTGTCATATATGGCCTTTATTATGTTAAGGTACTTGCCCTCTATACCCATTTTGTTGAGAGTTTTTATCATGAATGGATGTTGAATTTTGTCAAATGCTTTTTCAGCATCTGTGGAAATGATCATGCAATTTTTGTCCTTTTTGTTGATGTGGTGGATGATGTTGATGGATTTTCAAATATTGTCCCATCTTTGTTTCCCTGACCTACTTGGTCATGATGGATGATCTTTTTTATGTATTTTTGAATTCAGTTTGCTAATATTTTGCTGAGGATTTTTGCATCTATGTTCATCAAGGATATTGGTCTGTAATTTTCTTTTTATGTGGTATCTTTGCCTGGTTTTGGTAATAGCGAGATGCTGGCTTCATAGAATGAGTTTGGAAGTATTCCCTCCTCTTCTACTTTTTGGAAAACTTTAAGGAGGATGGGTATTAGGTCTTCACTAAATATTTGGTAAAATTCAGTGCCGAAACCATCTGGTCCAGGAGTTTTATTTTTAGGTAGTTTTTTATTCCCAATTCAATCTCATTGCTGGTAATTAGTCTGTTCAAATTTCTGTTTCTCCCTGGGTCAGCCTTGAAAGGTTGTATTTTTCTAAAAAGTTGTCCATTTCTTCTAGGTTATCCAATTTGTTAACATGTAATTTTTCATAGTATTCTCTAATAATTCTTTGTATTTCTGTGGTGTCTGTAATGAGTTTTCCTTTCTCATTTCTGATTCTGTTTATGTGTGTAGACTCTCTTTTTTTCTTGATAAGTGTGGCTAGTGGTTTATCTATTTTGTTAATTTTCTTGAAGAACCAGCTTCTGCTTTCATTGATTCTTTCTATTGTTTTATTCTTCTCAATTTTATTTATTTCTGATCCTTATTATGTCCCTCCTTCTACTGACTTTGGTTCTCATTTGTTCTTTTTCTATTTTCATTAATTGTGAGTTTAGACTGTTCATATGGGATTGTTCTTCTTTCCTGAGGTAGGCCTGTATTGCACTATTTCCCTCTTTGCATGGCCTTCACTGCATCCCACAGATTTTGCAGTGTTGAATTATTGTTTTTATTCATCACCATATATTGCTTAATTTCTATTTTTATTTGGTCATTGATCCATTGATTATTCAGAAGCATGTTGTTAAGCCTCCATGTGTTTGTGGGCTTTTTTTGTCTTTGCATAATTTACTTCTAGTTTCATACCTTTGTGGTCTGAGAAGCTGGTTTGTATAATTTCAATCCTTCTGAATTTATTAAGGCTCTTTTTTGTGACCTAGTATATGATCTGTTTTTGAAAATGTTCCATGTGCACTTGAGAAGAATGTGTATCCTGTTGCTTTTGGGTGTGGAGTTCTATAGATGTCTATTAAGTCCATCTGTTCTAGTGTGTTGTTCAGTGCCTCTGCGTCCTTATTTTCTGTCTGGTGGATCTGTCCTTTGGAGTGAGTGGAGTGTTGAAGTCTCCTAAAATGAATGCATTGCATTCTATTTTCCCCTTTAATTCTGTTAGTATTTGTTTCACATATGTAGGTGCTCCTGTGTTGGGAGCATAGATATTTATAATAGTTAAATCCTCTTGTTGGACTGAGCCCTTTATCATTATGTAATGCCCTTCTTTGTCTCCTGTTACTTTCTTTGTTTTGAAATCTATTTTCTCTGATACAAGTAATGCAACTCCTACTTTTTCTTCCTATTATTTGCATAAAATATCTTTTTCCATCCCTTCACTTTTAGTCTGTGTATGTCTTTGAGTTTGAAGTGAGTCTCTTAGAGGCAGCATATGGACAGGCCTTGTTTTTTTTTCCATTAAGTGACTCTATGTCTTTTGATTGGTGCATTCAGACCATTTACATTTAGGATGATTATCAATAGATATATACTTATTACCATTGCTGGTTTTGGATTCATGATTACCAAAGGTTCAAGGATAGCGTCTTTACTATCTAACAGTCTAAATTAACTCACTTAGTACGCTATTACAAACCCAATCTAAAATTTTCCTCCCCTCCTTTTCTTCCTCCTACATTCTTTATATATTAGATATCATATTCTATACTCTTTGTCTATCCCTTGACTGACTTGGAGGTAGTTGATTTAATTTTGCATTTGCTTAGTAATTAATTGGTCCACTTCCTTTACTGTGGTTTTATTTTCTCTGGTGAGAGATATTTAGCCTTAGCAGCACTTCCATCTATAGCAGTCTCCAAAATACACTGTAGAGATGGTTTGTGGGAGGTAAATTCTCCCAACTTTTGCTTATTTGGAAATTGTTTAATCCCTCCTTCAAATTTAAATGATAACCTTGCCTGGTAGAGTATTCTGGGTTCGAAGCCCTTCTGTTTCATTGTCACTCCCTTCTAGCCTGTAAGATTTCTGCTCAGAAGTCTGATGATAGCCTGATGGGTTTTCCTTTGTGTGTGATCTTATTTCTCTCTCTGACTGCTTTTAATAGTCTGTCCTTATCCTTGATCATTGCCATTTTAATTGTTATATGCCTCCCTGTGTCTGGATGATAAGAAAAGAACTAGCCCATGAGTGAATTCAAATACTGGTTTGTTGAGTGATGAAAAAAAATCATCAAGGCTGACTGCTTGTCTGACATGGTTTTATTTTCTTGGCGTTGTCCTCCTTGGGTCCCTTGTGTTGGGAGATCTGTGCACCTCCATGGCCTGAGAGACTATCTCCTTCCCCAGATTGGGTAAGTTTTCAGCAATTACCTCCTCAAAGACACTTTTTATCCCTTTTTCTTTCTTCTTCTTCTTCTCCTCCTTCTGGTACCCCTATAATGAGAATATTGTTCTGTTTGGATTGGTCACACAGTTCTCTCAATATTCTTTCATTCCTAGAGATCCTTTTTTCTCTCTGTGCCTTACCTTTTTGTATTACTGTTCTCTACTTTTGATTCATTTACTGTCTCCTCTACTTCATCTAATCTGCTTTTAAATCCCTCCATTGTATGTTTCCTTTTGGATACTGTATTTTCAAAGTTTCTATCTCTTTCTTGAATTCCTGTTTCACCTTTCACCTCCACCTTTAAGCCAATCAGGAGACACCTATTTTCATTCACCCTGACCATGCATCCTTAAATTGTGTGTCCTTGGTACCTCACTCACTTCACCCTGGTCCTGGCCTTACCTTTCTCATTGTTTTTGTTGAGGTTTAATTTTAAGTTTATGATATCCTCATGAACAGAATTAAGAAATGTATCCTATTTCCTGAGACAGATTATGCAAGGTTGGAGTTATTGCATTTCTTAAACTTTTGGTAAAACTTACTGATGAAGTCACCCAGACACAAGACTATTTAGGAAGTTTTGTTTTTTGCTGATTAAATTCTTGTAGTGGTTAAAGGACTGCTCAGTTTTTCTATTTCTGTTAGTTTTCTCTTTCTTCTTGAGTTTGTTTTGATGAAATATCTAACTTATTTTTCTTTAAAATTTGCCCTTTACATCTAATATCATACATTTTCAAATGTATTGCAATCTTGTTCATTTTTAATAGATGTTAGGCTTTTGTTTACATTTTAAAGTCTTTGTCAGACTGCTGTACAAACTCAGTTTCTTCTTTCTACCATTTCTTCTGTGTTTTTAAAACACTAGTGTGCAGGCTCCTTTTGGGGTTTTGCTTCATCTGGTTTTGTATGCTTTTCACACTTTTCATCTCTTATTAGCCCTGATTAGTTTTGGGTTTGTCTACCCAGCCCCAGCAAGGAATCAGGCCTTGACGTGGTTTTTCTGCAATGTTGTGACACTGGGGATAAAGCAAGTCCTGCAGGCAGATGACGGCTTGGCTGGGTTTCTCATTTTGAGCGTGTAGCATGAGCCTTCCTCTGTCACCCCCACCCACCTGCAGAGGCTGTAGCACTTCTAAATGACAACCTTGGTGTGGGGGCTGCTGTAGTCTTTTCTTCTCCCCTTTTACAGGCCTGTGTCCCAGCCCCACTTGGACGCACGTCCCTGTTCCCCATAATGAGTGCTGAGAGTCCAGATCCCCCACACCTTTCTGACCTGGGCCCAGCAGGGTACAGTGCCCACCACCTTCCACCTCCCGTTTCTCATCCCTGGAGAGGTTCAGCGTGATTTCAGCCTCGCCATACATTCTGGGTCACCCCCTTTATGTCGCATATATCACTGCCTTGCCCTGCAGCCATGGGCAGTGAGAAAGTGCTCACCGACGAGCTAATTGGGCCAGAACCCACCTTTGATTTGGAGTGCAGTCTGCTCCCTCTGCTCATCTCCACCTCTCCAATCCCAAATAAGGAGCCTTTTAAATGTTTTCTGAAAAACCAGACATCTTTCCCCTGAGATGGACCTGCCCCACCTTTGAATGCAGAAATGTCTGTGGGTTAAGTCACGTTTTTCTCACCTCTTCATATACATCTACCTCTGTGTATTTATGCTTACGTGGCGTGTAAGACAGTGATAAGGTCTGGTGGCCTTCTATTGGTTTCTTGTTCACATAGCTTGACTACAGCCTCAATCTGCCAAGTCCCGCTTCACCTGGGAGCCTCCTTCACACATTTGCATAGCTCCCTCAGAGATGCCCCCTAGCCAGGTCGCCTCCATGCTCCCCTGGCACCCTGGCCTCTGCCTTTGTGGCATTTGGTGCCCTTACAGGCTCCATGTCAGTCCCCCTGTCGTCCTGAGGGCTTGCCCATGGTGCCAGCCTGGTGGAAGAGCCACTGCTTCCACCAAACCAAGGCCTGTTTCCTGCACTAACTCCCCAGGCCTCCTCGCCTTTATCATGTTGTCTCTGTCAGGAAAAGACTAGAACAAGGCTGATTTTGTTCCCTTTTGTCTGCCGCTGAGCATCTGACCACACAGACTCATTCCCCCCTACCCTGAGGACCGCCCACCTGCCCTCTCTGCCTCTCTGGGAAGGGAAGACAAGGCTGCTTCATTTGGAATGTGCGCGGTGCAGAGTTCTCTTCGAGAGGTCCAATGTGACTTCCTGTTTGAAGATCTTCTGAGTTTATGGAATTTGAGAAACGCTCTGCTAATAAAGGCAGAGGTAACCTTTGACCTCCCCTCCCCCTTACATCCTGTAACAGGAAGCGAGCGATTCTGCCCCACCTACCAGAGGGGCAAGAAAACATCCCTGGGAGGAAGGCCATTGCCTTTTCACCCCATCCTCTATCTGGAAAGTTCTGTGCCCTCCTCCCTGGGGGTATGAGTAGGACAGCTGTCTGAAGGCTTGGGATTTTTAATAAGGGCCAGAGCTCTGCAGAGCCCTGGGGTCCAGGGTCCCCTCCTCACAGGGTGCCCGTTGTTGAGGTGGGGAAGCTGGCGGAGTGGCTGATGATGCCTAGGAACACCCGTCTGGAAGGAAGCCCACGTCTCCACCCAGAGTGGGGCGGGTGGGAGGCCATCAATTTGAGAGTTTTATTTACCTTGAACTAGTCAGCCAAGCAGACACATTATTTAGGGACTGGAATAAAAGCCATTCACTTTACTTCAATTGACCATTTAGTTCAATTTGTGTGTTACTGCAGGTAATTACTCCAGAAATAGTGTGTGGTAATCTGTGCTGATTGGGAGCTAGCCCTGGCTCCGTATTAATATCGCGTGCCATATATACTAATTGCCCATGTGTTACCATGGTTATTTGCATGGATGCCGTGTTAACGACACCCTGGAAACATAAAGCAATAGCGGGTTTTGAATTAAACCTTTGTGTTCTCTTAGAGCTAAAAATGCATTTCACATAAAATAATCATGAATAAAATGAGATCATCTTAGCAGAGTTGCCAGGAAGCTGATTAACTGAACTGCAGAAATGTGACTTTATCCCACTCAAGAATTAAAGCCTTCCAAACGTTGTGGGGTTGCTAGGCAACCCCCAAGATGACATCACTCACCCAACCACGCTGCCGGCGTTGTCCTCTCCCCGTATTTATAGCCCCTCCGTGGAGGGGCTGTGCATTATGGAAGTGATATTATTCCTCTCTCCCAGATGATGGGTATGAAGGGCGGGTGGGCCCCCTGAGGGCTGTGGGGAAGAGGCCGTGGGAGCCCCTGTGTGCCTCGTTCTCAGGTGACAGATGCTTCATTCCCACCGGGCACACTAATGGGTCCAAATGAAAAGGTGGGTATCACAGTGCATGTCCAAGAGCTTGGCCAGCAGAGACAGCCATCTCCCTGCCTGTGAAGGGGTGGCTGAATGGGTGCCCAGGCAGTCAAGGCCCAAGCCGTGGAGCGTGCCCCCTCCCTGGCCGCAACCGCCTGGAGACGGTGGCCTGGAACCAGCTTCCGTAGGGAATGACCAGAGCAGGGACATGGCTGCCTGGTGGTGCAGAGCTCCCCGTCACGGGGCGTCCAAGGGGAAGCTGCACCACCAGGGCAGAGAGGAAGGCGGAGAGCGTGGGTGGCTGGCTGAGCCCTGCCGTCTCCCCGGGTGACACTGTCTGTGGTCCTGTAGTTGTGTCTCAGGGCCCACTTGGAGCTGGGCTGGCTGCATGGCCAAGACCTCTGGAGCTCAAGGTCTGCGGGGCAGAGGTGGGTGGACCCCAGTGAGGAGTGAGCCTGCCCGTCGAGCATGCAGAAAAGACCTACGTGGTGCCCGGGGCCAAGGACCCTCCTGGAGGGGGTTTGGAACGAGGCTGGGTTCACCCCTCCTGGCTGCAAGGAGGTCTGACTTCACCCTGTGGGGGCTTTAGCAGAAGAGGTGTGCGGCTCAGTCTGCCCTGAACATCACTTCCTTCAGCAGCACGTGAAGAATGGCTGGGGGTGGGGATGGGGACCCACATGCCCCGCCTCTGGGTGTTAGGCTGGGGCGCTTCAGAGCCGCTCTCCTAACTGCCCCCACCTGGCTCATGGCCAGCAGCCTCCCACAGGCCGACCGCATCTGACCCACACCCCCCTCAGCCACCGCTCTATCCAGACACCTTCCCACACCCGTGCAAATCAGGTGGTCCCCACAGGAGCTCCGTCCGGCCTGGGGCCACCTCCGGTCCCCTCCTCTCCTCCTGCCCTCCTCTCCGTGGGACCTTTGCAGCCTCTGACGGCTCCTCCGCCTCTTCCCCTGGGAGTGCCCTCCCCAGACCCGTTCCTTTTAATGCCATCCATATGGTGATGGCTGCACAGGGCCTACCCACTTCTGACCTCCACCCTGAGGTCCAGATGCCTGTACATCCAACCGTTCACCCGACCCCCTGAGGTGTTAACTGAGCAGCTCAAAAGCGCCATGTCCACACGAGAAACCTGATGTCCCCATGTCTGTCTGTCCCTTAAATGGTGCCATCCTGCCCTGTCTGGCCTTGCTGACCTGTGACACCCTCCTGGACTCCTGGAGACGCTGCCCTCTGCATCTCTCTGTGCAGACACATGGCTCGTTCCACCTCTGGCCTCTGCACCTGCTGTTCCCGCTCGGGGTGCCTCCCCACACGCTCTCGCCGCCCACTCCACTGCACGACTCTCAGCTCCAGGGTCCCATCCTCAGGGCCCTCAGCTCATGTGACCCGTCCCTCCGCACTGTTCCCAGTCCCTGACCCTGTTGGCAGTGTGACGTCTGATGCACCCACCAGGACCTGTGTTTTTCACTCACTGATGAGCTGCCCATCTCCTTGCCTAGAATGGAAATTTCACTAAGGCAGTGGGTGTGTCTGCCTCGCTCATGTCTGTGGGCTCTCTTCCACTGGCACAGTGGTGAACTCTTGGCTCGGGGGCCACACTGGGCAGTCTCTGCTCCCCAGGGCCCTGTGCTCTGGAGAGATACAGTCCCATCTGTGTGGGCAGAGCACACAGTGGAGGGTGACACTGGTTTGGGGGAAACTTTGAGCTGGGCGTATAGGGATGGCACCACCCAAAGGCCGAATGTGGGACCCGGGGGCTCAGGCAGGGGAGGCTGCCCCAGGGAAACGTCACGTGCCAGCAGTAAGGGAGCACGAGGCGGTCCCGCAGACTGGGCCACGCACTTCCTGTGGGAGGACCCGCCAGGATGCACGTGTGGGGCCAGGGGCTCGCTCCCAGGCTCAGGGACTCTGTCCTGTGTCCTGTGGACAGCAGAGAACATGCACAGGGCCCCTGAGAGAGGGATTGCCAGGAGGGGGCTTTAGAGCACCGCTCTGACTGTGGTGTCGAGGATGATGGCCAGAGGCAGCTGCTGGGGGCAGCAGTGGGTTTGTGCTGTGTCTGTGGCTCATGTCTGTGGCTCAGGCCCGTGGCTCTGGGGCCCTTGAAGCCCCCAGTGTAGGGCTGAGCACGTGGGGCCGAGCCGTCCTGATCCCCCCACGGCCTGTGCCCTGGATAGGTGGCTGGGCCTCTTTGAGTCCCAGTGTCCTTATCTGTGCAAGGGGGTGGGTCATAAACCAACCTTGTAGGACCCTACTTTAAATCAGCCGAGAGCCTGCTGGGACCAAGGTTTGTGACGAGTAAGCAGGCAGGTGGGGATGGGGCAGGAGGTAAGGGGAAGCCCCCAGACCCGTACGGGGTCAGGGAGAGCCGGCCTTGGTGGCGGGGATGACGGGGTCACCACTGACACCGCGGCGGCTCTCTCCTGGGCCTGCCACAGCCTCACTTTCTCTGCGACATTTCCCAACTCTCCTTTCTTCACAGGAGTTTAAGTTCACTTATGAGCTGCCCATCTCCCTCCCTGGAATGGAAATTCCACAGAAGCCGTGGATGTGTCTGCCTTGTTCGTGTCTAGGTTCCACGTGGACTTGCTGAATTAATAACAAACATGGAAGCAGGTGTGGTGACGGGTGGGACACCCAGGATGGCCTGAAATGTGCTGCAGTTTGAATAGCAGCTCCTCAGAGCAGATAAGGTCCGGAGGGCCGCTGGGGCCCAGCACAGAGCCGCTCGCTTGTTACTTTACTGAGTCGAAACCCTCCAGTCAAGTAACACCCAAGTGCCATCGGCTCTCGCCATGATTTCATGAAGCAAAGGACATCGAAGCATACAGCGGGCCACCACACTTCCTGCTCATGTCTGCTACTGATGGCAGAAGACGCTGTCGCCACCAGAGCCCAGTCTGGGGACCCGGGCTTCTGAGGCCCTGGTACTCACTCAGCCTCCAAGAGGTCCTGGGAATTGGGGGCGCTGACAGTCAGGGTTCCTGGCTGCCTGCTGTGACACGGTCCCCTTGCTGTGTGCCCGTGGCCCCCATGACTTCTACAGCTGCGTGCAGGCAGCACAGGTCTTTGGCAGCACGAGCCAGTGTCCTCCAGTGGCTTGGAGCCCAAGCCCTGTGCCATCTCGAGTTTCATCATCCTGTTGCCCACGAGCACATGGCCATGGACATTCCTGGGCCCGAAATGCTCCCCAGGGGTGAGAGCGCCTCGGGCGAATGCTGACTCCCCACTTCCCTTTGTCTTCAGATGCAGCTTGAACACTCTCTTCCAACTCTCTCCTAAGAACCCACTTGGGTAGTTATTTAGCAAGGCTGAACTTGGCATATGTTGGTTTATAAGCAGGGCAAAGATCCTTGGAACCCCTTCGCTGAGGGCTGCAACAACGGGATGCTTCTCAGGCGGGCCCGAGCCTCTGACCTGCACCACGTGGCCTCTGGCGCCGCCCAAGCCCCCCGCTGGGGCCTCCACGGGCCCTGTCCTTGCCAGGTCTGAGCCAAGCTGTCCTGCTCACAGGAGATGTGCACCCCCGCCCTGGGCTCTGGTCCATCGTCCTTTCCACCACAAACCAATCCAAGCACGTGGGCAAACATGTGGCCAGCTCGGCTGCAGCTCCACGGAGGCCTCCCGGGCTGAACACGGTGAGGTGTGGAGTCCCTGCAGGCCCGCAGAAGCCAGCAGAAGCCGGCTCTCAGCAGCCTTGAGGCTGGAGGGGTCGCGGAGACAGGTCTGCTGGGTGAGAGGTCCCGGAAGTTGGGGAGCAGCGGGCTGAGGTGAATGCCATTCTGCTTCAAGAAGCGAGCTCAAGTGGCTTGTACACGGAGGGCAGGGAACCATGGCTGCCTGTTGGGGGGCATTTCCCCAGCCAGGCTCTGGACCGACTGTTTCACCTCTTTACCTCACAGAAAACACACCGCGACCTTGTGTGGCCCCCCATTTTACAGATGAGGACCCAGGCTTGCAGAGGCGGCCCCCTCAGGAGCTGGCAGTTAGCAGCGTCCAACTCCACCGTCTAACTCGGGAGGGGAGAGGGCATTGGGGGCGACCACAGAGGTGGCCCGGGGGACAGGGGGACCTCAGAGGGGCTCAGGTGACTCTGGCAGATGGTGGCCGTTCACAGTACCCTGGAGCGGGAGGCAGGCCTTGCGAAGGGCGGGATAGATGCTGCCCATCCGCACCTGCCTCCCTCTCCACGGGGGGCTCATGCCTTCGTCTCCTCCCAGGGGCTCAGCCCAGCCTGGCCCTCCTGCCCTCACTGGCGTCAGACGCTAGCCGCCTGGCCAGGTGGGCAGAGGAATAGTGTCATGGCCGCCGTAGGCAGCAGGGGCGTTCCCCGCAGCACCCCCTGCCCTTGGGCTCCTGAGACGGCCCGGGTGAGGACATGCTCCCCTGCAAAGGGAACCACGGGACTGTATTATTTTCTGCTGGCACACGGCAGGAATCATGAAGGACGATTCATTCCGCACCAAACGTACAGCCTGGCAGATACCGCCAAACCCCTGCATTAGTCTGCTGAGTGGAGGCCGCGGTGGCCAAGACTCAGTTTATAAATCATGTCTGCACTCCACGGGGGGAGGGTGATTAAGAACCCCAGAGGGCTTTGAGCCACCATGCTGGGGGCCAGGGTGGCGGTGCCCTTGCAGGCCGGCCTGGGTCTTGCCTGGGGGAGGGTGCAGGCTGCGCTTGCTGCAGGAGTGGTTGGCAGGGGTCTTCTGTCCCTCTGATGGTTGATGACACCCACCATGGGCCAGGGGTCAAGGAAGTAGTGGGAGGTGGTGTCAAGAGCTGGGTTCGAGCCCCAGCCCCACCACTTGCAGGCTGCTGACACCTCCCCATTCTAATCTCAGCTATTAGGGCCCGTTTTCCTCATCTGTAAGTGGGGAGACCATCTGCCTCAGAGGTGCCATGCGGCTCTTCAAGGCTAGCAGGTCACAGCTGGTCAGCCACCATGGTAGCACACAGTGAATGATGCCTCGCTCCCCACTCGGACCCCGGGGAACATGTGGGCACCTGGTCTCCGGCTCTCATGCAGGTTACAGTCTCTCCATGACTCCACGGGTCATCTAGCAAGTCAGCGGTTTCGACGGCTGCTACCTGCAGTTACTGTGCGGTGTACTAGGAGCAGGGAGGGAGAGGACATAGGACAACGGCTCCAGGGCCTGCCATCTTGGGCGTTGGAGAGCCGGGGCCTGGAATGTGAGCGGTGGTAATCCAGGGAGGCTCCCTGGAGGTGGTGGGCCAGCAGGTTAGCCCTTCCTGCCTTGCTTTTCCCGGCAGGAAAATGGGACTAACATTGCATGACTGTCTAAAAAGGAGTGGGACGTAATAGAAAAGCAAGGCAGTGGAAGGTGGGGAGCACTCAGCCTTGCGTCCAGGGGGGCGCCTTTTTAAGGGCGTGGGTTCTGGAACTCAGTATCTGGGTTTGTGTCCTGGCCCCACCATGCAGGAGCTGTGTGACTTTGGGAATGTCACTTTACTTCTGTGCACCTCTGTGCTCTGGTTTGACAGATGGGCATGATGACAGCCCCTGCCTTCCAGGGTGGGTGTGTGAGCAGACGGCGGCCCCGCCTGTGCGTCCTCAGCGGGCCCGTGTCTCCTCTCTGCCCTCACAGGGGAGTTGGCTGTCCCAGGGAAGCCGCTCAGGTGCAGCTCCCAGAGTGGGGGCAGACCGGGGGCAACAACGGGGTCATGAATGGCCGGGAGAGGGGCCCTGCGAGCAGGTCGGGCTGAGAGGGTAACCCTCCTTCCCGGACCCCAGAGGAGGCGGTGGCGGAGAGCACAGAGAGGGGGAGGCGGCAGGAGAAAGCCTATGTCAAGGTTTCTGGCACATTTGCTGCAGGCCGTCGGTCGGCTCTGCCCGTGAGCCACGGCCTATGGTGGGAGGCAGGAGCCCCAAAAAAGGGGATGCAGTCTGGGAGAGGCCCTGGCCTGGGGACGCCAGAGGCATCCCCTCTAAAGCCGCTGGGCTCCCCTCCCGATGCTGTCTGCACCTCTGGGGAGGAGTGGGGGGCGTGCAGGAAGCCTCTCAGCCCAGCCAGCCCCCACCTCCATCAGCTCCAGTGGCAGGATGGAGCCGGCTAATGGTGGCCAGGGACCCCGCCAGTTTGAGGCCGGCTGGGAGCTCCCACTGGGCCATGCCAGGGTCAGCCTGGGGTCGCAGTGCCTTTGTGCCTTGGTAAGGGGGTCGTTGCGCAGTGGGCTTTTCCTGGAGCAGACACCAGCCCGGCCCTTGTGCCAGGCCCCTGGTGGGGGCAGGAAACCAGAGGCCACCCCAGCAGAGACTTTGGGCCTGCCTTTGATTTTGTTCTTTGAATTCTATGTGGGCCTGTGGGTGGCTGCAATTAGCAGGGGGATGTGCGGGTGGCTCTGCCAGGGTAGGCCCCCGCCTGCCTTGGGAAGCTGTCAGCAGAGGGCCCAGCAAGGGTTCGGGGTGGGAAGTAGGAGGGGGGCCTGGGAGGCTGAGGCCTTGAGTCCAGCCTTCTGGAAAATAGCCTGGAGAAATGGCCCACGAGGTGAGTAGCCCCAGCCGCCTGCTGGACCCATTGGAGGGTCTGCTCCCCAGCGGTGCCCTCCCTGCCGGTGACTTGGGGGTCAGGTCAGCCTCCTCATCTGAAAATGGGTGACTGACAGCCCATGTCATGGGGTGCTGTGGGGACACACACGGGAGGTGCTCCACTGAACTGTAGGTTCTGACTGGGAGAGCTGAAGGAGGCCAGGGCTACTGGAGACGGGGAAACTGAGGCTAGTGAGTGGGTGGCAGAGCAGGCACCTTGGCCCAGCCTGGACAGATGTCCTTCTCTTCCGGCATGGTGACAACAAATCCCTGAGGGTCCCCTCCCCACTGAGGACTAGCTGTTCATTGGGTCCCTTCCCCCATCTGGCTGAGCCCCTATGTCTCCCCCAGATCCTCATCACAGTGGGACCCAAGGTCCTCTGGGGGTAGGACTCTGTCTCCTCAGGAGTGGCCAGCCCGCCACGAGGGGGCCGGCACGGTGGAGGGACCTGCTGCTGGCATGGATAGACAGGCACAGGGCAGCACACTGAGCCCCCTCCTGCCCCTCCAGGCCACAGCCATTCCCTAACTCCTGATTTTTCATTAAAACTGCAGCGGGCTCTGAACCGCCCAAGGTCATGGTGGGGCTGTGGGAGGCGCTGAATGTGGGCCATTATGCTGGCCTCTAATGTCCCTGTGGCTGCGGCTAGCGCGGCACGATCAAGCACCGGGGACACTCCAATTTCCGCCTGTCCCGCGGCGATCGTATCAGGGCCTGAGTGATCTCCTCACCGGCAGGTGGGGGAGAGGCAAGGGGCAGAGCGCTTGGCCACCCAGCGGCCCTCCTAGGGAACAAAGGGAGGTACCGGCATGGCTGAGAAATGGCTGCACCGTGTCCCCCACGTCCCTCCCTCACCTGTGCCGGGGTGGAGCTCAGCTCATCTGTTGCCAGGAACATTGTCCGTGCCATTCTTTCCAGCTGGAAGGGTGGGCCCAGGGTGGGCGTAGCCCATGTGCCACCGCACCCGAGGAGTTAGGGGTGTGCCGGGCCCGGGGAGCCCAGGTGTCAGAGCCCCATCTATAAAGCCCTACAGTGATTCTGGGTGGTCGGCCATGGCCTGAAGCCCCTAACATGCCAAGTGCAGGGCGTGCAGGGCAGGGGTGCAGGGGCCTGGGTCAAGGACCAGCTGGTGACTCGGTCCCTGGCCCTCACTGCCCCCAGCGAGTCTCATGATCGCCCAGATGCCACACAGGGTGGCCCATTTGGAGGGGGCTGTGCTCCAGAGCCGGTGGCTGTGAAGCTTGTTCTGGGCAGAAAATCCATTTTTTCAAATACTGGCCAAGCAAAGACTGGAAACCGCCTAAATGTCCTCCGGCTGGGGAACAGATAAGCCAACCCAGAGCCTGAGTGCAACGCCACTCGGCACTAAGAGGCCGCAGGCCACTGGGGAGCCTCTATGCGCGGTGTGGCCCCCAACGCCCCGTGCTGTCTGCTCCCACTGTGGTGACCGAAGTAAGGGCACTGCCAGTGGCTGGGGTGGGGGCATCTGCAAATGGGCATGGGGGGACTTGGGGCGATGGAATGCGCTGTATCTCTATCAGGGTGATGGTTCGGCGGCGGCATCATGTGTCAAGACTCAGGGTTGAGCACAAGAAAGAGGGGGCTTGGCTGTATGTGTATTATAGCATAAAACACCAGGAGAGGGTCCGTCCCCCCGCACCAGATGCAGAGGGCGGCCTGGGACGGGGCTGGGCTGCGCACCTGCTGTGAGCCGGTGCCGACCAGAAAGGGATCCTGTGTGCTCTGTCCCTTCGCCCCTCTCTGGGCCTGGAGCCGGGGCTCACTGAGAAGAGGAGAAGGGCTCTGGGGGGACCCCTGCGACAGGCCGGCCTGCTAGTGAGACAGGAATGCGGCCCCAGGGATCGCCTCCCAGACCCGGGAGAGGGGCTCTCAGGGGGTGGGCGGCGGGGCTTTGCCCCCGAAGTGCCTCCCTCCTTTGGAAACACCAACCTGGGGAGTTTCACCACACCAGCCAACCCCCAGATGGTCCCACGGTGCGGGCAGAGGACAGAAGACAGAGCCTGAATCCCAAGGCCACTCAGCCCCGCGGCTGTCCCGTCTGTTCCCGCCAGTGGCTGGGAAAGCAGGGCGAGGTGAGCGCCGGGGGGCTCTTCCGAGGGGCCCCTATTAGCTCCTCCCTGACAGTGATTGGCATTATAGGGGCTCCTGGGAGGGCTCCAGCCCTCATTTCTGCCACCTCTCCCTGCTCCCCCAGCTCTAGACCCTGACACAGGGTCGGACCAAGTCACCAGGCTCTCCCAAGCCCTCCCAGGCCCTCCCAGGTCACCTGTGCCAGCATCTGGGGCCGGGGCCCGGGCCCGGGCACCAACATCTGGTAGCACTCCTGGGCAACTTGAGGGGCAGGCGGGACCCCTGGGCTGGCCCGTATTGCTCCCTTTACTGTCTGAACTGAAGATCAGAGGAAATATAACTCATTTCACATATAATTTTGGAGCAAATCAATATAATGTCCTGACTGCAATATAAAGGAGGAATTAAAGGGTGATCATTGATAATAAAATTCCGCATATCTCAGCATGTTGACACCAGGCCCTGTGTCTGGGGGGAGCTGCACGGGTCTCTCGCCACAGTGTGTAGACTCAACGTGCAGGTCACGGCCGGGCCCCCGTGGGCGTGTCTGTCTGTGGCGTGACTTCCCCACACGGTAAAGTTCCCAGCAGAGCAAGGCACTCAGCTCACAGAGGGATGCTTTCCTGGCAAGTCCAGACACTGTCAAACTTGCCCCGGAGACACTCAGGGATTCGGGCTTCTGGTTCAGGCGATCGCACAGCCTTTCTCTTACCCGAGCGTGTGTGAGACTTGGGCCAGTGGTGGTGGGCTGGTCTGCATGACTGAGGGGCCTGCTTTCCGCACGTTAGGGGCGCCACCCATGCATGGCCACGCGACCAACAGCCCTTCCTGGGAGCCCACAGTGCCCGCTTAGAGGTGGAGCCCCCTGGCTTTAACCGTCATGAGGTACTCTGGTGACAATAAATGCTCTGGGGGATATAAGGAGCCTGAACAGAGGACGTTTTTCACCTGTTGGGGGGTCTGGGGGTGGGGGTCACAGAGTGGCCAGCAGAATGTCCAGAGGCCCAGAGTGTGGACAGGATGGCACCAACATGATGGAGCACAGACAGAGATTGGGGCTGGGACCAGACGTGGAGAGCTGGCGTCTTGACCCAGGTCCCAGGAAGCTCTGCAGTCGAGAAAAATAATGTGTCTATGCGCTATCCCTTAATGCGAAAGGACTGTGATAAGAACAATACCCGATTCCTACAGAGGTCAGCACTACTGACTTTTCCTTTAGCATCAGCTCTGGTGAGGCTATGCAGGCACCCCGCACCCTTCATGGCCAAGCTGCCGAGTACCAGTCAAGGTGAGGCCTCAATTCACCACACTGCTGGGGGCACAGCCGGCAGACCCAGACCCCAGCGGAAGGCCCGGGCTGGCGGCCAGTTGGGTTCCATGAACGACAAAGACATACTGCAATGTGTGGATCTTGGGCTCAGATCCCTTGAGGGCTGTCTGGGGGCTGGACAGCTAAGTGCACGCGAGCTGTTACAGAGCCAGGCCGGACCAGGCGGAGTCATGCCAGACCGCGGGTGGGTGGGTGGTGGGAGTTTGCAGCCTCCTGGCCCCCCAGAGGGCACCGAGGCAGGAGCCCACTTGGTGGGTGCCCTGTGCAGCATAAGCTATCAGGCGGTTGGGCCACAACCTGGCTAGTAAACTCCAAGTCTCTGGGGTTGTGGCCTGGGCACGAATGTTTAAAAACCTCCCCAGAGGACTCCATTGTTCTGCCAGGACGGAGAACCGTCAGGACCTTGCCTGGCCTCTGCGGTGGCAAACTGCTGGTGTGAGCGTTGTTGCCACTGTCCGTCCTGTCCCGGGAGAGGGCAAATGGCGTGGCAGGGCAGCAGGACTTGTTATGTCTTATGCACATGTGCCTTTCAAAAGGCCCACACCACTTTGTTCTCTCTTGGGAGGTCACCGGTCAGGATCAGCAGGATTGCCCCCATTGCACCAACGGCAGGGTCCTCGCCTTATCCAGAACTCACCAGGTGTGTGAATTCCAAAAGGGTCCCAGGGCAGCCCCGGGTGCCCATCTCCAGACCTCGAAGCTGAGGGGCAGAGGAGCAAAGCTGCCCACCTGGGCCCCTTGCCAGGACATGGGCATCAGAGCTGGAACCTGGGGCCCTGGCGTCCCCTGCCTTCCTTGTCCCAACCAGGCTGTGACCCTCTGTCCTCCAGGGTGAGACCTTTCTGTACCCAAGAGGGCAGCTCCTTGGGGCGGCGCCTGCCTAATCTGTGGCTGGAATGGCCTCACCGCCGTTATTGCATTTCGCGCGGAGTTGCTCGGATTTCCAGGGTTATTGGCTCATTTTTCATTTTGCATCTGAAGAAACCAGGCTTGGAAATGAAAAGCAGCGGACGCCTAACTGTGATGAAAGGGAGTCAAGTGTGAACGGCTGAATCCGGGAAGGGCTTTTAACAGGCAGTGGAGCAGGGAGAGAAGCCGGCTTCCGGCTTGGCGGACTGGGGGCCAGCCTGGCCCCACAACTGGCGCGGCTGGGCCACGAACCACGGTTTTCCCAGCTGTGAAGTGGGAGAGTAGGACCCACCTTGACAGCTTTATGGCACATAGTAGGTGTTCAGTATGGGTAGTTATGAATACGGCTACAATAGGTCGTAACTAAAATGTATTTTTCATGAGTCATAGAATAATAGAACTGTTTTATTTGTGAGCTCTCAGAAAACAAATACGAGAAAGCAGCAGCAAACAGCCAGCTTGAGACGAGCTTCCTTGCTGACACTCAATCACCCTTCCTTCCTCTCTCCCTCTGGCTGCAATCCGATTATTTCAGCGCCCACAATGCCCTGGGCCACATGCTGGCGCCTCTCCTGGGAGTGTGGGGGCCTGGAGTCCCCTGCCCCCCTTGTCCTGGCCAGGCTGTGACCCTCTGTCCTCCAGGGTGAGACCTTTCTGTGCCCAAGAGGGCAGCTCCTCGGGGCGGCGCCTGCCTAATCTGTGGCTGGAATGGCCTCACCGCTGTTATTGCATTGCACGCGGATGGGCAGAGTTCACTGCAGCTTCTTTCTTTGGGGGTGGGGGTGGCATCAGGACCTAAAATTCCTTCATAAGCTTGGTGGGCAGGCGGTGACTGGGGGAGGGCTGGCCCAGATCTTGGTGGGATTCTCTCCATTCATGGACAGGAAAGGTTAAGCCCCTGGCCTGAGGTCCCAGCACGGTTCAGCAGTGGGGCTCGGATGCAAATTCCAGCGTCTGGATCGGACTGCTTCTGGCTCAGTATTCGGCCATCGTTCAACATCTATTTCCCTCCCTCCAGGGCTCAGTGTGTGGGATCCATCAGTTAACATGTCAGGCCCCACGGAGGTCACGGCTGGAAATAAACACGAGGAAATCACAGACCAGAAAGACTTAACTGTGGCCGCGGGCTTTGCGAAGGGGCTGCAAGGGGATGCCTCGGGGCCAGGGCGGGCCCTCTGCAGATGGGGGGCTGGCCGGTCCCAGGAGGTGCCCTGGAGGGGGTTGGATGGCATGAGGATGCTGCTCTAGAAAGGAGAGGCTGGGGCACCATGGGGTCAGGCAGGCAGAGGCTGCTGCCCTTTCAGCCATGTAGGTTTCAGCACAGGCTGGGAGTGGGCTTTGCCCTCTGCTGGGTAACATGTGCTGGGTGGGGGGCTGGTGTGTGCTCCCATGGGGGCTGTCCAGCCCCGTCCTGCTGTGGCCAGATGCTCGTGAGTTGCTCAGGTATCTGGAGCCGATGAAGCCTGCTCTCTGGAGAAGATAGCAAGCTTGCCCCAGGAGAAGCCAAGAGCTCAGAAATGAGAGGGAAGGGATGGCACCCACCTCTCTGTAATACCCTCCTGCATGTCGCGGGGCATTTATGAATGTGAAGATGCACGGGTTTCTTGGCAGGGATGTTTCTTGCCAGTCAGGTGAGGCTGCAAACAGTGGGCGGTAACCCTACCCTGGTCCAAGGTCAACCTGGGGTGCCTGGAATCCCACCAGGCAGATGGGGTTCCCATCAGCCCAGTGAGCCTAACACCACTGAATGCCTGCCTTGTCCTCTGGGCCCTGAGGTCCCTGTGACAGCGTGACCTCCCCATGTGTGGGTGCTTCCACATGGCAGGAGATAAAGGTCCTCATTTTGTGTTGTGGACAAGAGCAGACAAGAGCCCAAGGGGCTGGTCGGGGTGGGGTGGGTCAGTGGAGAGGGTGGGGTCCACCTCACCGGCAGCTGTGTGTGACCAGGACCTCCTCTGTGGCTGCTGGGCAGGCAGCCAGACACCGTGAGCCTGGCTGCCTGCAGGGAGGGCACAGTAGAGACCCACCACCCAGGCTCCCTCTCCGCAGTGGCAATTAGGAATGGGAAATCTGGGAGGAACCCAGAGAAGCCAGGAGGCAGGGCATGGTAGGGATGGTGAGGAGAGGTGCAGGCTCCCCAGAGGTCTGGGGCAGGTGGGGGCCCTGCCCTGACCCCAGGGGGCTTCCCAGCTGTGCATGTCCCTCTGCCTCTGCCAGAGTGCAGCCAGCCTGTGTGCCCGAGAACTGGTCCCTCTGTCTTCACAAGCACCTTTCCACAAATGACGCCCAGTGTAGTCCAGCCCCTCCCACAGCCCCATGCTTTGGGGAGCCACCCGCCTGCACCCTTGCTCCTGCCCGCTGAGCCCGGGCTCTGCCAGGTCCCAGGCACCAGGGTCAGCTGGAGGGAGGGACGGCAGGTGGTTCACTCCTCACGGGCTGGAGGTGAAAGGGGGCCAGAGTCTGTGCTTGGTTGCCACGATTACTCCATATGCCATGTTTGTCCATATGAATTTCCTTCTTAAAACATTTGTTTTATTGAGGTGAAATTCACATACCATAAAATTAACCATTTTAAAATGTGGGATTCAGTGCGTCTGCGGTGTTGTGCAAACATCACCTCTCAAGTAGGACATTGTTATCACCCTGAAAGGAAAGCCGATCGCCCCCGGCCCCTGGCCTTTGGCCACCACGATCTGCTTCCTGACTCTAAGAATGCACTTCTTCTGGACTTTTCCTGTAAAAGGAATCCTCCACCCCATGACCACTCCTGTCTGGCTCCCCCTAGAGTGATGGTTTTGGGGTCCATCCACATGGTAGCAGGTGCCCACACCTCACTCCTCTTTATGGCCGATTCAGATCACACCACGTGGAAGGACCCCATGGGGTCTGTCCTTCTGTCTGCCGACGGGCACGTGGGCTCTTCTCACCTCTCCGCTGTTGTGAATGGAGGGCAGGGCTGCTGGGCTGAGGAGGGCGGATGCTGAAGGGGTAAGGCCCGTGGCTCTGGGCGTGCTGGCTGCGTCCCTCCTGGGCCTTGGGGTGACCGGCGTGTCTGTGGGCTTGTTGGAGTCTGTCTGCAATTCTCTTGGGCAGTAACTGGGGAATGGGATGGCTGTCATGTAGAGATTCTAGGCCTAACCTTTGAGGAGCCGCCAAACCCTTTTCCTGAATTTCTGTCTTGGAGGTGTGTCTCCAGCACCAGCTGCTGGCTGGCTTTCCACATACTTTTCTTTATTCTCACACCGCCCCTGAGAGGGAGGGGCTGATGTGAGTCTCATTCAATACACAGGAGAGCCAGGCTCCCGAGGTCAGGTGGCATGCTGAGTGGCATAGCCAGGGTTCTGTCCTGCTTCTTAATCTTGTCCCTTCCTGGAGCCCCCGCCCACCCCTGCCTCCAGTAGGAAACCCCTGGAGGGACTGCTGCCTCCCGGAGCCCTCTGGGCCCTCTGTCGGGGAGCCGCGCTCGGTTACAGCTCCAGCTTCCGCAGGTAAACGCCTCAAAGACGGTGAACTTGTGTCCTCGTTCTTTGTGGGTCCCGCCGGACCACGCACACAGTGGGTGCTTTATAAATCACAGGTAGTGACTCTTAATGGGCTCCAGCAAGTACGGGCTCATCCTGGGCCGTGGCCGCGGCCTGGATAGACTCGAATCTCTCAGCAGGCGCCGGAGAGCTGCCACCGCTCACTGCGGTGTTCCGTGAACTGTGGGTCGGCCACTTTGAAACCTCCCTGACCTGAAGAAGACCGTGTGCTTGGAAAATAGCACGAGCGCCCGAATCTCTTACCTCTCTTCTGGAAAAATAGGTATTATGTTCCTTTCCTTTCCTCCCATCTCAGAGCAGATGTTAACTTTACAATAAACAGGGGGAAAAAATAGATGAGAGACATTTAGCAAACTATAGCTGTGCGGCCGAGTTATCACTCTGATTTCAACTGGGGCCATAAAATTTTATGAGCTATTAAATTGTCCTAAAGTTCCTTTAACATACAAACTCGAGTGTCTGAGATTACCCATTAAGAAAAAGTGGGTTACATCAGGAGAGGTTCTACTACTTAACACTCAGTTGTGTTCAATCCATAAAACTTTTAACTAGCCATGTTCCTTTGGGCAGAGTCCCTGGGTCCTGCGTGGATGGGCCAGTTGGCGGCCCTGGACACAACGCTGAGCATGGCCGTAGCCAGAGTCTCGGCCAGGGCAGGTCACCTTGAACGTTCCTGAAGGTTCTGCTTCTCCCTGGGAGTCCATGGTCACGAGGTGGGCTCTGCTGGGAGGTGGGGCCCAGAGACCAGCATGCCCTGGCGGTGCCAGCCCAGAGTACCTTAGGAAGGGCAGATGCCGCAGCCCGGGCAGGGGGCCTGAAATCTCCTGAGATGGGTGGGGGCTGCAGGCAGGGGGTGGGCATGTGAAAGGAGGAGCTGATTGCTCCTGGAAGTTGAGGAGAGGAAGCCCCTTGATAAGGAGGTGGTGCTGACCAGCCCATGTGCTAAATGGGTGTCAATACGCGTCTTCCTCGCTAGCTCTTGAGGTAAAACCCCTGCTGTCTGACAGACGAGAACTGAGGCCCCGGGAGGCGCAAGCCACAGCCACCTGTCTGACCCACCCTCTTCGCCCAGGGGCTGTCTGCATGCCTGTGCTGCCAGCCAAGGCTGAGTGGCTCTGGACTGGGCTGGCCACAGGAGGCCCAAGTTTGGGGGGCTGCTTGCCAGACAGCAGGGAGACGGGCAGGGCCGATGGGCTGAGGAGGGCGGATGCTGAAGGGGTAAGGCCCGTGGCTCTGGACGCGCTGGCTGCATCCCTCCTGGGCCTCAGTGTCCCCATCTGTAGGGTGGGGTGACAGCAGCTGTGTCATGGTGGAGCTCAGGGGAGGAGATGGCATCATTCCTGCCTGCATTTGAAAGTAGTCAGTAAGTGGTGGCTTGACTCTGCAGAAAGATGGAAGGGTTTCATACATGACAGCAAAAGTAACATGCTAGCTGTGGCTTTGCGCGGGGAGGAGAAGCAGGGTGCCGCCATGCCCCACCGTCGGTGAGGTGGAGTGGCTTGGGGCTTCCCTGCTGCCTGCCACAAGCTGTGACACCCAGGCCTGTTCTGGGGTGCAAATGGTCAGCCCTGAGCCCCGGCCACAAATGAGGCCCTGTGCCTGCCCCTCACATCCTGTCCAAGGGAATCAAGGACTTCTGGTCTTTCCCAAACCCTAGGCACTCAGGGCAGCCAGGAGGCAGGGAGGCTGGGAGTCTTGGCCCCTGGCAGATGACTGCAGGCCAGCCCCAGACTCAAAACCCATTGCAACAGACCCATTGGGCAGTTCCTGGGGGCCATGCAGTCTCCTCCGGGGGTCCAGATCCATGCAGGCGTGTTTCCCTGTCACTGTTTATGTGGCCACTCTAATCTCCCAAGCCTCTGGGGCTGGAGTCTGTCTCTGACTGGGCTCCCCGCAGTGCTCAGGCCCCAGGGTCAGGGCGGCCTTCCTCCCAGACCCGCAGCCCCAGTGCCTCCGTGTCTCCTGGCAGGGAGGAGGGCCTGGGTCAGAGGCCTCCTGGGGCCGCCCAGGAGGGGTGGAGCTGTGTTAGTTTGGATTTTGGGGGGTGTTCAGAGGGTGGTGCCAGCCCACAGAGCAGGGAAACCAGGCCTTCTGTGGGAGTGTGCACTGCCAGACACCAATTAGCCGAATTTGGAGGCCCGGTGATAAGGCAGTAGACCTGCTGCCCACAGGCCCTGCCCCTGGGGTCTCTCCCCTGATTCCTGGAGTCCCAAGACCTGGGGACACTTCTAAGGGTCAGAGGGCTCTCAGCTGTGTCAGGAAAGGGATGGATGGTAGGTCAGACCCCTGAGATCCTGACCCGGCCCTGCCGATAACTTGGGGGGCTGGTCAAGTCACTGTCCTGCTCTAGGGGAGCTGAAGGGGAGCAGGGGGGCTGTAAGGCCCCACAGTGAGTTGGGTAGCGACCTCTATATTGAGTCAGGGCTCTTTTTCTGCAATAAAACTCCATGCCTTTGGCTAAAGGATGACTTCTGGGAGCTCCATGCAAATAGCGATCTAATTTCAGGGAAAATTGCCCAGAAACCTATATTTCAGCCATTTCCCCTCTAGTGTGAATTAGTTCTTTGGACCAGCTTGGACTCAGAGCTGGGAAGGACAGGATTAGGCACAGACCGTTGTGATGAGGGGAGTGGGGTGGACTGGGAGGGGGTCTCATGGTGAAGCTGGGCGTCCTGAAGGTCCCCAGGAAAAGGGTCCAGTGGAAGAAGGAAGGACCTCAATTTTGGGAGCCAAATTGGGAGGCCCGCCTTAGGAGATGAAGCCTGTGAACGATGAAAACTTTCATTCTGGGGTACCGGGGAGCCACGGAGGCTTGTTTAGCGAGGGACTGCTGGGCTAGCACCCATATTTGGGGAAGTTGATGCCACCAGGGAGCGTGCAGTGGACTGCAGTGCCCCCAGCCATTAAGTGTCCACTGAGAAATGCCCAGCAGTGGAGGGTGGCAGTGGGGGACGTGGCCTCGCCCTGCCCGTGGACGAGCTCCCCTCTCCCTAGCTGGGGTGGCAGTCTGACTTGGTGGCTCTGCCACATGGGGCCACGCCGGACCGTGTGGCCCCCACCCGCGGACTCCGAAGCTCTGACCTCCGCTTGGGGGAGGCAGAAGTGGCTCCTGGGACCCCACTGAGTTGCTAACAGGGCCCCTGAGGAAGGGCTCTGGGGGAGAGGGGCCTCCAGAGCCCAGGTCCAGGTCTCAGTGTGCCTTTACTGCAGGGCAGCGAGCCTCTTGCCAGCACTGCCGGTCACCCCTGCTCTCTGCCCTCAGGATGGGCATACCTTGCTCCTCCAGTTTGGCAGGACCCCTTGGAGATGCCCATGGGTGAAGCTGACAGGGCGGGGCAGGAAGGGAGGAACCAGGGCCTCAGGGGTGGGGGTGTTCATGCTGTTTGCTGGGTGTAGAAGGCGACACTTGTGGGTGGAAGGGGGCTAAGTGAGGTCAGCAGGTGGGATGGATGCCTCATATGCAGGTGCCACCTAATCCTCCCAGCGCCCCCCTGAAGGTAAGTGCTGAGGGGGTACCCCTGTACAGAGCCTGTGCCCTGACCTGCCCCTGTGCCGCCCTCCAGGCCTCAGAGTCCCTCCTTGCAGTGCCGCCTGAGGTCCTGTGCAGGGAGGGAGCATAGGGACCATATTTCCACACCCCCTCCTTCAGCTCTCTCTGGCCCTCTTTCCTTCATGGCCTGGGGGCCCCTCTCCACTGGTGGCCATCTTTAGGAGCCACAGGGTCCCCAGAGAGCCATCTGCACCCTCCCACTCCCTCATCAGCTCATTTCCCTCTTCCTCCAGCAGCTCCCTGGGTGGCTTTGCTGGGAGGAATCTCCTGGGGGCCCAGGCTCCTGCAGCCCCCATCCTGTTGCTCATGGCAGGGGCCCTGACAGCATCCTTAGGTGCGCAGGAGCATGGGGGCCCCCGGTGCTCGGCTGGCCTGCTCTGACTCCGGGTCAGGGATTGCTGTGGTCTGGGAGGCGGGCAGGGACACCGGGTGCAGAGAAGGTTCGCTCCGTGTCTCATGTGGTTCCTGGGCGTAGTCACCCAGAGGGGGCCTTCTGAGCAGGAGCCGGGTGTGCCGGGTTCTCCCTGACACCTGAGCCTGGCACAGAGCCTGGGGCTCCCTACCTGTTCACTGAGTGACTGACTGAGCTGCGGTCAAGGAGAAGGAACATATTTCAGCCCAACCCTCCTTCACGGACGCGGGAAGGGAGGCCAGAGGGGGCGCTTAGTGGCTCTGTCTCCCCCTACTCCCCTCTCTTCCCCTTCCCCCTCCCCCAACTCTCCCCGCCCCCCTCTCCCTCTCCCTCCTCCCACTGCATGCCCTGCACACCACACTGGCAGAGGGGGAGGTTCTGCCTTCCTGCCACCCCCACCTTCTGTGGGCTGCAGCCTCCCCACACCCCCAGGACAGACTCACTCTGTGCTCCCCCAGGCACACCCATTTGCTTTCTGGCCTCACCTCCCTGGCGTCCCCCTATCTCTGGGGGCTTTGAGGCCCCTGTCCCTGCCTCCTACCCTTCCTCCCTCCCCAGGTGGGGACTGGTGGGGACGCCTTTGTGACCCAGCCATTCAGCCCTTGGGGACAGAGCAGATCCTGGGGTCGTGGCCCCCTCCCTCACTGACCCTGGGACCCTGGACATGGCAGGTGGGCTTTCTCAGCCTCACCTGGCACGGCCATCGGGCCCAGCCTTCAGGTGATCGGGCACTGAGGCTGTGCACACCTGGCCTGGCCCAGCAGCAGCCCCTGCTCGGGTCTGCAGCCTCCAGGGTGGGGACAGTAGGTGTTGGGAGGACGCTGGGGCCCAGGGAGGGCAGACCCAGCCCGGCCCCCAGAAGGCCCCCCGTCTGTGGGAGGAGCAGTGGGGGCCTCCCACAGATCAGTCCCCTGCAAGGCTGTCTTGGCAGCAAGGCCATGGTACCCCTCCCATCCCGTGCCCTCCCTGGCTGGCACAAGGCTGGGCACCTTTGCCACTTTCTGGGAAAGGGGAGGGGACGCTGGGTGTCAGCTGGCTTCTCAGAGCCAGGACCGGTGTGGGATGTACACAAGGGTGTCCTGAATGGTGCCCTGTGGCACCTGGGCCTGCGGACCTGGGGGCAGCTCAGGGTACGCCACCCCCCACCCCTGCCCCCTTGTCACTGCCGGCCTCCCCCTTGCCGGGTGCCACTGCTGGAGCAGAAACCGTGGTGTCGCCCATTCTCCCTGGGCACTTTAGAAAATGTTCGTTTGGCCTGTGGCTTCTGAGTGGTTTTGGCCTGCAGGTACCCAGAGGCTCAGCCCTGCTGGGGAGTCCCCCCACTGACCACTGGGGGCCCGAGGGGTGGACGGCCTGGCAGCCCTGGCATTGGCTGGCCACCGCCGCCCCCTCCGTCCCACGGCGCCTCCCTGCTGCCCATTTCCTACACGGGCCTCCTGGCTGGTGTGCTTCTTGCTGCAGCGAGGCCAGGCTGACGCTCCTCCACGTCCTGGGCTACCCACCCCTGGGGTCCAGGCAGGAGCCCAGGGAATCGGCCTTTCGCTGCTGCTTGGCCCCCGAGCGGCACTGAGGGCAGAGTGGCTCCTGGCTGTGAGCCCCGGACCTCCAAGGTGTTCGCAACCCATGGCGAGGGGCGGGCAGGCGCGGGGACGTCTGCAGCCCTACAAGGACGACTGAAACCCCATCCCTGCGTTGCAGCGTCCTGCCTCACGGAGTTCAGTCATTCACTCACAGGCATTAGCCGAGCACCGTGGTGCGTCTTCCAGCGCTAGCCCCCCTGCTCTGGTCTGCCCCGCCCTGATCTCCCCCCACCCCAGCCTTCAGGCCTCACATATCGTCTTCACCAGGAAGCTTTCACTGGACTCCCTGGTTCCCAGGCTGCCGGCCAGGGTCCTGGGGCCACCATGTGTCTCCTCTGCTGCTTGGCACCGCCCACCTGCCTCAGCCCGGGTTCGTGCCTGTCTCAGGGTGAGCTGGCGTGAACGGACTGTGGTCCCTCCAAGCACCCTCCAAGGCGAGCAGACTTCGGGAGGGACTAACCCTGCCTGGGCAGCAGGGCGAGGCTGACAGTCAAGCCCAGTGCAGTGGGCAGACGGGGTCCAGGCCTGGCCACGCCCCTCCTGCCCAGGCTGCAAAGGGGGTGGGGAGAACATGTTTCCCTGTGCAGGCACCTTGCCCAGCCCCTTGGGTCCCCAACAACTTTCACAATCACCCCGACAGGGGGCTGGTGTTCTGCCCATTTTACATGACGAGACTAGGCCTTAGAGACTTTTTTTTTCCTTAATGGTCTTTGCCAAAGAGGCCAGGCTTTGACATCTGCATCAAGTAGAGGCTGCACCCGGCACCCCCCAGTACCTGGGGGAGCCCCACAGGCACTCCTGTGACCTCAGCACCATCATTACCACGTAAAACACTCCCGGGTGAGCTGAGAGTCCAGCCATGTGACCGGGCCCAGGCCCCAAAGCATGCCTTCTTTGCCTGGGCACCCGCCTGGTTCTGGCAGATGCTTGCCTCCCCTGGACCTTAATTAGCTCTCTGGGGAACAGGGCAACCTGCTCCCTTCCAGGGGGCACACCGACCCGGGTCTCTTTTAGCTGGGTTCCAAGGAAAGAGGGGGTGAGCAGAAGAGCTGGTGGATTCGCACGTGTGTGCTCATGTGTGCAGACACACCTGACCCAGCCACACACACAGACAGAGGCACTCCGAGACCACAGAGACACCTGCAGGTGGGCATGCTGCTGGTTCACACCCAGAGGCTCACGTGCCCCCGAGCTGTCTCACGTGTGCATGCCTGCAGACCCTAGAGCTGGACATGTGGGCTGTGGTGCAGAGCGCAGGTGCACACACGGTGACTGCCCCACACAGATGCCCCCGGGCCTGGGTGCCTGCCTTCCGCCTGGCCCTGCCCCCAGCAGGCTGAGTGTTCTTTTGCAATTCCTGCATTTATTTCTGCCCTTCATATCGGCAGAGGCTTTCAAAACACTTTAGGCTTGTTTACTGAACTGTGTAAGAACACTCTGTCTCCCTTCCAGCCAGCCTCCGCAAGGACCAGGAGTTGCCCACCTCCGCCCTGGGCCAACCGCGCACTGCGCCAGCAGCAGCCCCCAGCGTCCTAAAGGACAGGCTGGGCTCACCCTCAGAGGCACCCGAGGGCTTGGACACAGGCCAGCTGCCAGCCGCTCTCCAGCTCCCAAGGCTGCTGGCCCCTGACATGGGTCCCTGGTGAAATGAAGGGTCGAAAGGCTGGGGTCTGGGCAGCAGCACAAGGCTGGTGAAGGCACCCTCTCCATGTCCCCAGACTATTCAGCATACCCTGATAGAAGGGGCCCCCAATTTCTTGTTATTACTTTACAACCTAGACTTGGTGAGAGACCCCTGCCTGGGCACCCCCACTCAGCCCTGAAATAGCAAGGCTGTCTTTTCTGTCCGCATCTGGAGGTCGATGCTGGCTGTCTTCCGTGGTGACTGTGAGCCCCTCTGTCGGGGGCCAGGCCACTCCACTGTTCCCAGGGCCAGCACAGGCCCTGACCTACGAGGGCTGCAGATGAGGTGCTGGGGCCCAAATGCGACAGCTCCTTAAACCTGGGTGCTGGGGGTCCTAGTCTGAAGGAAAAGTGGAGCCATCCTGTGGAGGGTCAGAGGGCCCCCCAGGCCACCATCCCCCTGGCTCTGGTGCTTGGAGAATGACCTTTGTCTTGGCTACCACCCAGGGCCTCTGCTGGAGCCCCTGCCCCTGCCCAAGGACACCCCCTCCAGCCCTGCAGTTTCCATCCTTTACAGTGACCGCCCTTTGACATCAGTGAAGACATTGAGTGACCACCCCCCAGGCCTTTCTCCTTTACCCCTCCTGTCTTCCAGACCTGCTCCCCCAGGCTCCACTGCCTCTTGAGCTTGCAGCCCATCTGGACACCACCAATGCTGGGGAATGAATATGGCTCGACTGCATGCAACTTTGAGCACATGAAGGAGGTCTGAGGTTTGCCAGCAACACGTGCATATCAAGGGAGACAGATGGGAGGCGGAAAAGTAAAGTCAACCTCAGATGGCAGGGCTGGGTTGGGAAGCAAGCACAACGACCGTGAGGTTGGCCCCTGGTGCAGTGCTGAACTTCTGGGCAGCCAGGGCAAAAAAGGAAATCTAACCAAAGAAAGGCTCGTCTGTTCCAGAGAGAAGGCTTCGGGATGTGCTTTACTGGTGTCATCATCCAGGCCTGGAGGGGCAGGTGGTCTGAGGATGAAGCAGCCCACACCCCTCCTGGGGCTCTTGCACAAAGCTAGCTGAGAGAGGTGCCCCCTGTGAGTGTTTGCACGACAGCAGGGAGACACCTGGCAGCCAAGCCTCAGCCCCAGGAGGGGGATCAGAGGTGGAACTCCAGGTCAAGCGTAGGGTTGGGGGACGGGACATCTTTGAGGCAGATGGTGCTTGGGGCCCCTGATCCACGGAGACTGGGTGTGCGCAGGCCTGCATGGGGGCGAGGGCCCCGGGTGTGTGAGCAGGTCACGGTGGTCTCTGCGACTCTTCATGCCTGGGGAAGCATCCCCCCACCCCCGCCGTGGCCTCCCTTCACCCCTTGCCCACCCCCCTCCTTTCTCTGGGTGCACCTCAGGTTGGAGGGGCCTTGATTCTCCCAGGGCGGCTGTGCGGAGTGAGCCGGCCCCGGCCGGGGCAAAGCCCACAACCCGCACTGTGACACCAGGGACACAACCCCAGTGGGCTGGTGCCCCTGCCTCCCTTCGTGTCCAGCACCTTGCACAGTCTCCTCCGTGCACAGCTGATCCCGTCCTCGGCAGGCAGCCTGCCACCCTCTGTGCCAGCGGCCACTTCTTGCCCTCAAGGACGCCAGGGGGCTGTGCTTTTTCTCTTCGTTCCCCACCTCATCCGCTTGCCGTGGCTTCTCAGGGGCCTGGACCTCGTCCAGGTGTGCAGGCTGGGTGTGCTCGTGGCAGGTGGTGGGACACACATGTCAGCATTTCCTGTTCCATGTGGGTGCTCACCACCACCCCATCACCCCGGGCAGGGGGCAGGGGCCTCAGGCTGGAGGTCACGGGGCGCTTTGGGCCCAAGAACCCCTGTGATGTGGCCACGCTGTTCCCTCTCCAAGCCTTGTTTCCTGCAATGCGAAATGGAGCTGGGAGCTCAGGCTTTGGGGTTCCCTCTCGGGCTGGGGGTGCCGAGGCCAAGAAGCACTCAGTGGGCCAGGCCTGCAAGTGATCACAGCAGCCAGGTCCTCTCTCCAGTAGCTGCTGGCTTCCTTGGGGCCTCTGAAATCCTTCAGTGCCCCCAGGGGCCGGAGAACATTCCGGGCACCTGAGCCCTGCGCAGGCCCAGAGGCCTCTGGCTTTCCTCCCGCCCCAGCAGACAGGCGGGTCACTAACCCCCTGCCGAGGGCAAGAGGCAGGGCCCCCGTGGTGCCGCCCGCTGCTGTGGGTGTCGCAGGCCCCTGAGGTCGGAGTGGGAGCCCGTCTTCCTGGGTCTGGGGATGACTCGCTGCGCATCCGCTGGCCTTTCTGCAGCCTCTGCCAGGAATGTCTGTCTATTCCCATTCCTATGGCATCGTTGAGTGGGTTCCAGGAGATACTGGGCGCCTGGCTCCTGGGCGGTGGTTTTCCTCTCTGAGGCCCCTTCGTCCCCCTCCCCACTGCCCTCCTTGGGAGCTGGGGGCCTGAGGTCGGGGCTGTTCGGGAGTGTGCCCAGGGCCCTGAGGGGCGGGGGCTGTGGACTCGGGCTCTGACCTCGGCCCCTCTCGGGACTTCCCCGCCTGGCATTTCGGTGGCACACTCCCTGGACCTGCGCTCCAGTTCTTCCCCCAGGTCCTCACAGCCCAGCGGCCCTTGTCCTCCGCCCCCTCCTCAGTCCCACCGCCTGCCTGGTGCTCTGGAAGCCTGACACCGGCCCCCCACACGGCTTGCGGAGGGCTGCTGGAGCAGCAGGCCCAGCGTGAAAGCAGGGCCGCCACTCTCAGTGGCCCTGGGGGGCGACGTGTTCTCCAGCCGGCCTTCCACCTGCCCTGCCCAACTGTGTGAGGCTGGGGTGCCAGAAGGTTTGAGGGTCGAGGTGTCCACTCTGCAGTGCCCAGATAGGCAGCTGCAAATGGCTCGGTTTCCAAGTCACCATGTCCCTGTGATGGCGGAAAAATGGGTTCGGTGAGCAGTTGCGAGTCAGAGACTGTTAGTAGCCAATGTGGTCCCCCGGAGGGTGCTCAGCGAGCGCTGGGGCACACATTCGGTGTAGGTAAACTAAGGCTGGGCAGACTCAGAGGAGAGTGGGTCTGGGCTGCAGCCACACTGACGATGCTCAGGGCTGAGGGCTGCTGGGGCTGCCTGGAAGGGTGGCTTGCCAACAGGTACCACGGGCCATGCCGGCTGCACACCGTCCCACCTCTGTCCAAAAGCTGCTGAGTCCCCAGAACTTGGCCAGGCCTGGTGGGGCCCGGGAAGCTCTGTGTGGTCCTGTTTTGTCTGGTGAAGTCTCTCTTCCATCTGTTTCCGGTTTATTCACACAAAACTCATGTCTTGCCAGTGGGTTTCAGCCCTGGGCTATGGAATCAATGTGACCAAAGAAATTGACAGCAAAACGTTCTTGGGGTGAAAGGGTTAGACCCAACTTTATTTCCAGGTGGCAGGTCAGTCACTAAAATCCTGTTCACTCAGAGCGAGTCCACAGGCAGCAGGCTGGTCTCTGCCTCTGGGCCTCTCTACCTGCACAGCCGTCCTCCGGGCCTCTCTGCATAGCCGTCCCGCACAGCTGTCCTCTGGGCCTCTGTCCTCGGCACTGCCACCACCCCAACCTCTGCTCTGCTCTCCTGCAGCCTTGCAGCCCTGCCACCGTGTCACATGCAGAGCAGTGGGTGGAGCTCTTCATATAGAGTCAACAGCCAGGTACTGCCCACAGGTGTGCAGGGAGCTAGTCAGCCAGGGCCAGGTGAGAATCCTGGCCACAGGAACTCTCATTTTATCCACAGCTCATCAGAACACTTGGCCCCAGTCTCAGTGGGTCCCTCCATCTTTTGTTTGAGAAACAGGAAGCTGTGAATTTTTCCAAAAAAAAGTAAAGGGCTCAGCCTCAGGCCACCTCCCTGGAAACTCATCTTTGGGTCCAAGTGGCTTTAATATCACATTCAGGGCCTCTCCCAGAAGACAGGACGTGGGGGCAGGAGCCTGGGCCCTGTGGCTGCCTGGGGCCCCCGTGTTGCCTCCTGGCCACTCTGGGCACCTGCCCCAAACCCCTGACCGTCTGTGGAGAAAGTGAAGGTTCCTGTGGCCAGGATTCTCACCTGGCCCGGGCCCGCTGCTCACTGCACATGTGTGGGCAATACATTGTTATTGACTCTTTATAAAGAGCTCCGCCCAGGGCTCTGGGCTGCGTGGCCGCAGGAGAGCAGAGGCTGGAATGGTGGCGGCACCGAGGACAGAGGGGCCCAGAGGCAGAGACCGGCCTGCTGCGTGCAGACTCGCTCTGAGGTGGACGGGATTCTGGTGACCAGCCTGCCACTGTGGGAATACAGTTAGGTAAGACCCTTTCACCTCAAGAATGTTCCATTGTCCTTTTTTCTATCTCACCAAATCCATAGCGAACTTGTCCAGCAAGACCCCACGTCCTGCTCTGGAGGCCACTCCCTGAGGTACACGGCACAGTGAGTTCATCCCCCTGCCTGGGCCACTGCTTGAGGCTGTGTGCTTCTGTCTGGCTGACGACGGCCATAGAGGGGCCTCAAGGGGGCTGGCGGGGGTCTGAGGGTCTCAGCCCACAAATGGGAGTAGGTGGCAGAAATGAATGTTTGCTGCGTGCTATAGATGGGGAAACTGAGGCACAGGCCGGTGCAGTGACTTAAGCGGGCACAGGGACGGGGTCCAGTATTAACCCCCTTGTTCCTACAGAATTCTGCGCAGGAAACGGGTGGTGTGGCCGAGGGCCTCATGGCGGGGAGATTTCCCCATGGGGGGTGTGGGGGCACTTCTGGCACGCCGTCTGGATGGCTCCTGGGAGGATGGGCTGAGGCCTGGCGATCCAGCCCCCCACACCACAGTGCGCAGGATCCCAGGGTGCTGGGTTCGACTCCCACCTCTGCTTCCCAGTTCCCACAGACTGCCGCCCTTCTGAGGAAAGTCACCAGTTCAGTGAGGTTGGGGGTCTGGCCTCGGGCCAGCTGCAGGCCCTCCTGGTCTCCCCACTCTGGCCCCCTCCAGCCCAGGCTCCCTGACCGATGGCGGCCAGGGAGACCCTGTCTGGATTGCAGGTGTCCCGGAGGGAGATAGGCCGAGTGTGACGCAGACACTGGGAGCACCGCCTCCCTGTCCTGCTGGGCAGCCTGCTTTCTCCCTGACACCTCCCTGGAGTCTCCCGGGCGGGTGCACGGTGGCATGGGGTCAGGTCCTCTCTGAGCCGGGCTCTGGGCTGTTGGACCACAGGAGGAGCTGGTGCCCCCGGCCTGCCGCCCCACCACCTCCTTCTTGGGGGGCGAGTGTCCCAGTCTGAGCTGCTGAGGGGCTCAGAGTGTGGATAAGTGGCTCCACAGAAACACCCAGCACCGCAGGGAGGCGGCGGGGCAGGACGGCCCCTCCCGTGTCCGCTGCTGTGGGTTGTTCTGGGCTGTTGTGATTGGGGTGTCTATGTGGTGGTTAGAAATGGGGCACTTATGGGGGAGCCAGATGTGCTGGCTGGAGGCGTGTTCCTTCTGGCCCTGCAGAGGCTGGGATGGGAGCCTGGTGGGGAACTCCCCAGGCTGTGAGTGACGCCAGCGAGCCAGGCTCTAGGGAGCGGCGGAGCTTAATTAGACCGCAAGCCGAGGGGGGTTTCAATCAAGGGAAAATCTCATTCCTAACGAGGCCAGTGGCCTGGGCTGGATTTCCCATGTTCCATTCAATTCAGAAATGGCTAATTAGGCACCTACTGTGTGCAAGGCTTGAACTGGCTCAGCATTTCCAAGGGCCTGGTTCCATAACAGGCAGCCCGGAACCCCGAAAACCACAGAGTTTGGCTCAGAGGGGAAAGGGACTCTACAGGGGGGCTTGACCTGCACACCTTGGCCTGGGACTAAGGGCAACAGTGGTGAGTCAGGGTGCCAGTGTGCACTGATAGGATGCATGGGAAGGGTACCCTCTGTGGCCCTCCCCCAAACCCACCACCCCAGTCCACCTGTGAGGAACACATCAGACGCCCCAGTTGAGGGCCATTCTACGGAACACCTGGCCAGTCCTCCCCCCAAGGTGGTCAAAGACCAGGAGAGCCTCCGGAACTATCGTAGTCCAAGCTGCCAAGAACACCTGACAGCGATCAGGTGGGTGGGGGGTGGCTGAATGGGGTTCTGGTCAGGAGGGCATTAGGGAAAACAAAGGGGATCTGAACACAGCAGGGATTCAGTTGATAAGCATGTACCCACATGGGCTGATTGGCTGTGACCCAGGTCCCAGGTGCATGTGAGATAATAATAACAGGGAAAGTGGGGGGGGGGCTGTAACCCTTAAACTGTTGTAAAAATGTTTATTAATGAAAAGGAGGTTACTGGGTCAAGCACACAGGGATGGGGGATACGGCCAGCCTTGTCACAACACAGCTGCAGGCGCTGAGGGACTCTGCCCACCCCACGACCCCCAGCTTTGCCTGCTGGATGCCTTTGTGTGGCACCTGCAGGAGCACCCCGAGTCCACGCCAGGGCGGCATGCTCCTTTAGGCATGCAAGTGTGTTAATTGGGTCCTCGCCAGGGCGCAGGGCTGAGGGGCAGGTACGCCCTATAATTCACAGACTGTGTCTTGCTCAAACTTATTTATACATGTTTTCACAGTGAGCAAGTAGCTCCTTTATTGTCAGAAAAGATAGTTCCATTGGGGGAAAGGTTTCTGAGTCAGCCCTGGGAGGGGGAGGGAGAAGGCTCCTGGGGGCTCACCCCCCCCACACCCTCTTTCCATCACTCCTTGCAACTGCAGGGTTGTAGAAAGCCATTACCTGGAATTTCTGCCCTGTGGGCGAAGCATCTCTGTCCCTCCAGGTCGCTGCCTGGAGCCAAAGGGCAGGGGGGGAATCCCTGAAAGAGGCGAGCACCCATCCAAGGGAGGGAGCAGCTTCTGCCCGCGGGGGCTGCTTGCCTCTATCTGCCCCCCTGTTCTTAACTGTCCCACATGCTCCCAGGCCTTTGGACACCCCAGTGGCCCACAGAGGTTAGGACTGGTGACCCTATTTAGGGGCTGAGGAAGCATGGGTCTAGCCAGCAGCACCAGACAGGAGCACCCAGGTGGATGCAGAGGCCTGGGTTCTAATCTCTGCCCTGCCTAAGCTTGCTGGGTGGCCCTGGGTGAGAATGTCAGTGTTGAAGGGGACTTAGCAGTCACCTATTTGTTATCCAGAGGCTGGGTGGGACACCGGAGCCCATGTCAGGTGGCTCAAGAGAGAGGTTTGTACAGAGAAGGAGTCCAAAGGTGCTAGAAGAGTAGAAAGGCTGGACAGGAGGTTGAGGCAACTCAGAAATTAGCGCCCCTGGGGGCTAAGGGTGTTCTGGGTCCCCCCATCTCTGTGGAAGAATGGGCCCCTGGTAGGAGCTGGGCCACGGTGGCATGCTAGGGTGCCCTGCCCAGAGCCCCACTTCAGGCCTGCACCCATCCTCCAAGCTGCTGGGAGTGTGGCTGCCGATGGCTCACACCTAAATACTTCTCCAGGAATTGCCTTGGCTGCAGGGGCTGCTTCCTCTGAGTTTGAGCCTGCGTCCACAGCTGGTGGGTGCAGGAGCACCAATGCCCAGTCCCCTTGCCTTGACTGGGGGCCAGCTTCCCACGGCATCAGCTGAGGCCTCTGCTGCTCACCCCCAAGTCTGGCATCCCTCACTGTCCTGCAGGTGCCACCTGAGAGCTGTCCTCAGAACCCACCTGTCTACAAATGTCCACTCCACAGTCTGTTTCCTGGAGACCTGAGTGAAGGCGGTTGGCACCAGAGGCGGCCCTGGGAAGCAGACTGTAAACTGGGAGTTGGAGCTGGGCCACAGGTGAAGCATGGGCTAGTGGTTCGGTGGTGAACATGTCCTCCGTGGGGACTGGGATGGAACCGGTGGAAGGGATGCCCTGGTGGGAGCAACCTCTTGGGTGTCTGAGATTTGGGGGAGAATAATTATAAAGACTGTGGGATTGGGTAGCGAATGCTGGGTGTTGTCAGTGGTGAGAGATCGTGATGAAAGGCCAAGGGTGATTATTCACCAGTTTCAGATGAAGTGTGGGGCAATGTCGGCAAAGCTGGTGGAGTAAGGAACTTTAAATGCTTTCCCGCTCTAACACAATGAAAAAAAAAACACTGGGCAAAAACTGTTAGCATCTACCTTTTCCCCCAAGCACTCTGGGAATTAGCCAAAGGGTTCTGGCAGCCCCAGGAAACAGATGATTCTCAGAAAAAGCCGTGAGCTTTATGGCATTTTAACTCATGCCAGTCCCATGCCTTGCTTGTCAGCTCCACAGTAGCTGTGCAAATAACAGCCCACGTTCCCCAAACTGGGAAATGTAGAACAGACCTCATTCACAAAGAATTGTAATGAAGTATTTGTTCTGACTTGTGCACTCCGGAAGACCGGCTCCAAAGATTTGTTTGTATTTCCGCTAATTCAGGAACTGGCCTAGTGCTAAAGGTGCGTGCCTGTGGGTATTTGTTGACAACATTTACTGGCTGCTGCTTGAAGCAGTAGATAACAGTTGGGGCAAAAAATAGACTAACCTAAAAGTTTGGGACGAAAGGCTAGGGAAGGAGATGTTCTTAAGGGATTTGGAAAACTCTGACATATTCTTAGGAATCTAAAAGGCCAAGTGCGTATCCTCAGGAAAGACTGAGAAGGCCCTTAGCTGTCACCACCTTGAGGCTTGACAGGGGCAGGAAGTGAGGGCTAAGGCAGAGTTGGAAACTGCCCCACTGATGGTTGACGATGTGTCCCAAACACGCACACAGCCTCTTGGCAAAGACTGGAATAATTTTTTTGGTTCCAGGTCTTTGCTGAGGAGAAGGAAATTTCCTCTTCCCCTCAAGGTTCTTCTAGCTTGTCTTAAGAATTAAATTGACATGAGACAGATTAACAGGAGAAAAGAAGTTTAATTACATACATACAGGGAACCCATAAACAAGGGTTCCAAAGACAGGGTGAATGAGGTATATATATCATCCTGAGCCAAGGAGAAGGGGAGAAGGGTCTGAGACCTCAGAGGAAAGGGGAAGTAATTCACAGAAATAGGAAAGAATAAACATTTGGTAAACAAAACACTTGATGGGCCACACACAAACAAGGGGACACAAAGAGGAGTTCAAACAGACTTAGCCATGTCCCTCCCTGTCTACCACCCCTAGTTTACATTATAATATAGCTCCCACAGGCGACCCCTGTACTGAACACATCCTCCATCTAAATTCCTTCTGTGCGCTGAGGGGGTTGGAGGTCAAAGTATCTTCCTGAGTCTCTTTGGCCTTGATGATCTTCAACCCGAAATTATCTGCCTGTCACCATGGTACATCTTGGGGTAGCCTGCCCTTGGTCCCTACAGTTCCCTCCTCTGAAACTTCCCTGGATGCTTCACATTAAAAATGGAGGTGATGAATGTTCCATCTTGTTGAATCAGTCGGAGTCAGTTCACTTGAGGGATGATGCAGGCAAGTTCCCAGAGTTAGGCCTGTGGTTCATGTGATCGGATAGTAAATGAGAGACATTTTTATGGAAACCAAAGAAAAACAAAGGTTAATGGTTAGAGAAAGTTACAAACCCAGAATCCAACTTCTGGGTACTGCCAGTGAGAAGGTTTCTAGATGTCAGTCTTGAAGCCCCTTCAGACAGACAGACAGACAGACAGAGTGAGTGCAGGCAGTGCAGAGCCAGTGACACTCTCCTGGTGTGCGGCTCAAAGGACTCTGGTGACCCCTGGGTGGCTCCACAGCAACTGGCGGGAAAACTTGTCTAAACACAGGCTGCTGTGATTTCTCTCAGGTTCCTCTGAGGACGGTTCACCTTCGGTTCGCACAGCTTCAGGAAAAGGGCAGTTTTCGTTCTCAGTGATTCCAAGTCACAAGGGTGGGAGAAAAACTGAAACACAGTTTGGAGCGTAGGAGCCAGACTGGAGAAAACTGGAGGGATTCAGGATCCAGTCCAGTTTATGACCAACAGTAAAAGAATCTAATACCTGTAAAGAGGTGCTACTGAAACATAATTTTTCTCTTAAAATCACCCTCATATTTAGTACAGGTAACCATATTAAGACCAATTTGTAAAATAAGTTTAGATTTGGAACACTTGGTCTGATTATTGACGTAAGTGCAGCAAGAACAGCAGGTGGTCACACAGGCTCTTTTAAAGGTGCTTTACTGAACTTTTCATAAGGAATTTCAGATTGAACTTTTAAAGGCCTCGCAAGGCCAGGAAATCCAGCCAAGGACTAACCATCATATTTCTCCTGCAAATGTCTGTAATTCTGGGTGACTTCCTCTCCTCGAGGTCCCCAAGACATCCTGAGGTTCCTGCACCTGCCAGGACGTGACCTTCCTCACTCACCTGGTCAGCCTGCTGGGAACCCTGTAAGCAAGGGGTCAGGCCAGCTCTTCCAAGGAGCTTTACTGGCTTCATGAAGTCAGCCTTAGTTCCCTAAAGCTGTCTGGTCATATCTGAGTCTATGCGTGTCTTTCTCAGATACGACATTCCAGTCAAAGCCTTGGTAATATACCCGACATTTCCAATCGTGTCCTGTTACACGAGGACAATGGATTCCTACTGGGCTTATGTAAACAAATATATTCCCATAAAATATAAAAATACAGCGTTTCTAAATTCTGGAGGGATCAGGTAGAGAGAAAAAGATGTTTCAATCCTGCTTACAGAGGTATAATTTGCCAAATTGCTATAAATCATAAATGCTGAAGAAAGTTTCCTTAAGTCAGGAAAAACAAAACGTTTTAAACAAAAAGCCATAAAAATCATCTCCCTCAGTTCATCCAATCCCAGCTTATTAATTCCTCTTCTGCTTGAGTCCAGTTTTCCACTAGTTCTGAGTAAAATGGTAACTGTCTGTAAATGCCAGAAGACTTAAAAACAGCAATGGTCCAAGTCTGATGAGAGTTCATTATAACGCAGTTGACAAAGAAATTCTGTTATTTCCACAATATTTAACATTTCAATAATTCTAATTCAAGTGATAACATACCAGGGCATATTCAATTTTTAGGGTTTTCATATAATTTCTGAAACACATTTTAGTACCATTTTTCCAATAACCTAAGGTTTAGCATCACAAAAAAAATTCTCTGACCTGTCCCACAAGCCCTCTGGAAAAATCTTCAGAGTCAGAGGTAAGGATTTTTAGAATTTGACTTGGGGAAGTTGTCAAAAATATCAAAGAGTCTGAACCAAATAGGATCACGGATCATTAAGAAATCAATACTTACTCATTTAACCAAAGTGACATAAATACATGAGGTTGCACAGTTGTTAATGTAGGAACCCAGGGCAGGTCGCTCCAGGATGTTCCAGAGTGACACACAGATTATTCTGAGCTGAAAACCATCAAGGACCAAGAGACCCAGAAAGAAACTTTTAACGTCCCACCCACCAGCTGCATGAGAAAGACTGAGATGGCAGAGCTATTCCAGAGAGAGCTACCGCGCAGCCAGCTATAGAGTAAACTACGCGCGGTATACAGGGAAGGCACGTGGCTAGGTCTGTTAACTTTCCTCTCTGTGCCCCCTCACTGCTACTGTGTGGAGCAGCAAATAAATCAAACATTTACTCTCATATTCCTGTGAATTACTGCCCTTTCCTTTGGCGTCTCGGCCCCCATCCCCTTCTCCTTGGTGCAGGATGACACCCACAACTCATTCTCCCCGTCTTTGGATATCCCATGTCTACAACTTCCCCATATGCCCTAAATGAGAAACTTTGTTGTTGTTTTTTTTTCCTGTAAATCTGTCTCACGGCAATTTGATTCTTAGGCCAGCTGGAAGAATCTGTAGGGGTCGAGGAAATTTCTTCCTCCCCAACAATAGCAAACCTTAGCTTTTTTAGTATTGAGATTTCGTTTTCCTAAATACTTAAAGACTTGACTCAGACAACATGAAGTACAAGAAATTATCCTAATAAAACAATTAGAAAAAGCTTTTACAGCTCTTGATAAATGAAGAGCAGAACAATAATAGTTCAAGGAGACGTCCTTTTAACAGAAAACAAAATTTTCATCTTGCAACGCACCTGGTATTAAACCCCATTCACAGACAGCATTACCTGCCGCACATGAACTTGTTAGAGGTCCCTTTTCCTGGAACCGCCTACAATTTTCCATTTTACTCTTAGATTTTACCATTTTCACTCCTTCCCAGACTCTCGTTAAGACAAAATTTCTTTCCTTTCTTAACATTTCCAATATTCATACCTTCCTTTACCTAAAGCACACATCCTAACTTTTCTTGTGTATGGAGATGTTCACCTTATTATTTCAACAAGCCTTAATTAGAACTTAAAATCCTTAGAAGCCTTCATTGTTAGTGGACACTAAGAAGTAAGCAATTATGACCTGTTGCACCAGCATTCTTTAGCCTGGCAAATTTATGAAGACATTTCATAATTTCTAGAAACCTGAGCTTCTTCATAGTATAATCTTCTCAATAAGTACAAAACATGTTTACTAATGGACCCAAATTATCATTAGTGTCTCTGTAGTAAGTGTGGGTAAAATGGCAATATTTCCAGAACATCTCACCTGGCCTTAGTGCATCTCCGTATCAATAAGTGTTTCCAAGGGGTGGAGAGAAATAGCCCATCTCCATATCAATAGGTTATTCCCAGGGCCAGGGATGGCATATCTGGACTGGAGAGGTTGGGTGGGGTCCCTTCTTCTGCAGCCCAGCTGGGAGAGGCACAGAAGAGCAGAAGTGGACGGCTGCTTGTGGGCAGTAAATGGGTCTCTCCCACTTTATTTCTCCCTTTGACTGATTTGGGCTTTAAAGGTATTTTGCCCTGGGATTTTCCCCTGGAGTTACACTCCATAGTAAGGAAGCCAAAAATAGATAAACCTATGTTCAATAATTAATGTGTCACTATTTTATCTTATTTGGAAATTATCTAGATTTTCAAAGCATTTAACTTAACTCATTAGCATTCTAAAATTGTATAAGGTTACCTAAAAGATTTAAGCTGTTTTCATGTACACATACCTTAAATCAGAATTATTGCTGAAAAGTTCACCTACTACACCTGTTTGTTGTTGACAACCATGAGTGATTTAATTCATCAAGGCTTCATTAGAACATCTATGTCAGACCCTCTCACAAGACTTGTTTTTTTCTTTTGGAAGATTTAACTGATAACCTCAATTTATGATGACTTTACATAAACGCAGGCAGAATAAAGTTAATTCTGTTTATAACTCTAAAGACATGTCTGTTTTAAACCAAATTCAAATTCGTTTTAATTTAGCAAAGATTAGCCAGGTCATGTGAACTTGAAAAACATTCGTGCTAGTTTCTATCAGAATTTCAGGGTTTTAGAATGTCTAATTCTTTACAAGTGTTTGTCTTCAAACCAATTATTTTTAGCAATACCATCCAGAGGTAGAAAAATCTGTCCCACTTGTAACAAAGGACACACACACACAAACACACAAGCACCTGCAAAGATTCTCCAGCTACTAATATTTGTGACGATTATTTTTACCCAATTTCTAATTTCTAAATACTTCCATTCTGTCTTTTTTTCTGTGTGAGAGAAACTTTTCCCTGAAGGGTATATTTGAAAAGACCTAGAGAAGAGGACGTAAATTCACATCACAAAAAGCGCAAAGTGTCCAAGTTTTCCTTCAAGGTTGAATCCTGGAGGGGACATATTTGCCTGTTATCAGAAGCCTATAGTAATATTTAAATGTTTCCTTTCCTCAAGTCTAAGACAATCCTGTTTTCAAATGTCTTATTTTTAAAAAAAATAGTATTTAGAAGCATTTTAAGATGAGTCAGCAAAGGTCTGGATTTTTAGAGATAACCTGGGCTTTGAACTTGCTTTCACATGTCCCCCCAATCCCTGGTACTGTAAAGACTCAATTTGCATAACAAGGACTGACAGGTCCCTCTCCTATGTTGAAATGTTTTCCTTTCCCTCTGGGTACATTTAGCTTAGGGGAGAAAGCCTAAAAACCTCTATCAGTAACAATATCAGTTTCCAATTTGGCCAAAAACGCTTTTACAGTTATTAAATTCTTCTAAACGTATAGTCAGATTTCAGCTGGGACAAACAGTAACTATTTCTGGCAGTACTGACCCCAAGGATCCAAGAAGCACCCTTAGAGGATGCAAAAGCGGGTTCACAAGATCTGGAGTTACTCTTGGAGACACCAAAGAATGCCAATGACCTGCGTGTGCCGGGCCGGCGGGAAGCCGGGCTGGCGAGCGAGGTCTGGACTTTCAAAACAACGAGCGTCAGGAAACCCCGTTTCCCTCCTCCGTGGGCCCCAGCACAGTGTCGATCTGCTGCAGGGGGGTGTCTACCAGAGCTGTCTATCAACTCTTTCCTCCGAAAGGGAGCTACAAAGAGTCACTTATCTTTAACTCTGTATCAATTTGGTAGCATTTTCTGAAAGTGAAGGTTAAAGGGCTTTAGAGTATCTGCTGCTGTCCAGCGGGCACGCAATCTTTAGTTTTCTCAGTAGAAAACCTAGGTTACGTTTGCGAAGGAAGGTGCATGGGAAGGCCTGAAGCTGGTGGGGCTGGTCGCAGAGCCCTGGCAGTGGGAGCAGGCAGTCCTTGCTGCCCGCCTCTGCAGCTTGTTAAATTCGCTCCCTGGTTTTCAGCACTTACATGAGTAACCTACCTTCTCTGGGCCTGCAGACCAGGTCAAAGTATTCTGTACACATCTACAGTGCAAGGAATTTAAACAGGCACATGGGGCTAGATTGAGGGGAAATTTATGTTGGATGTGGACACTGATTCTTGTTCCAAGTCTGATTTCAGTTTTTATCTGGTCAAGGGAGTCCCTAAGGCTGCCTGATACACTAAGACAGTTAGGAGCTTTCCAAAAACAACTTTTTTTCTTTCAAATAGAGCCAATGTAAAGAACCCATCCTCTGGATCCCATCCTCGGCTAGTGGGATCTTCATAGCGATTCAAACCAGTAAGCCTTTCTATGGAGAGATGCAGAAGGAACTCTGCAGGCTTCAACTAAGGACACAAGGGGTGTCCGCAGAGGGCACAGGTGACGCGGCCCCCATGAGCCACAGAGTTCACTCCCATGGCATAGGACACCAAAGACCTTTGTCACACAGGCAGTAAGGATGGTGTAGTGGGAATGGTCTCTGGTCTCACAAATGTGAGATGCCTCCAGTCAGACCCGCTAGTCTGTGACACCGGACGGGCGATACTGGAATGGGGCTTTGCCAGTACTAACAGGCAACCAAGGCTGAGACCATAAAAGTCCCTTATGGGTTGGGACCTCTTATGACAAACCCCTGAGAGCTGGCACAGACAGAGAAAGCACAGATTTTCGGATCCGTGGCCTGTGGGGCTGCCTGCCAGGTGTGCAGTAGGTGCACCCTCCCAGGGGTGGAGGCCACAGAAAACGTCCTCGCCAGTCACAAAGCCAAGCTTTTAAGACACACCGGACACAAGGGAGACCCACCTGTATGTTAATAGCTTTAGCCAAGCCTTGAGCCTTCTTGGAAGGCAAATTAATACCTAGGAGGGCCATGCCTTGGGGCTGGGGGCCGTGCCGTGTTTTACAGTGTGCCTTGTTGCGTCAGTTTTCTTGAGGTTGGCAGGTGACCTGGTGTCCATATAGCCCATTCCTTGACCATCCCATCTCATCACGGTCTTCTTTCTGAGGCGGGTGAGTGCTGTAACAGCCTTCCACTGCTCCACCCAAGTCCACCAGTTCTGTGCTGCAGCTTCCACATTTTCCCTTAGCAACAGCCATGACCTCATGTGCACACTTACAAAAGACACAAGGACACAGACAAAAAAAACAAAGACATATCTGGGAGGAAATGGATCAGCAAAAAGCAAGGGTCCTCAACCAAATTTACCAAGAGTCGCCATGCCCAACGACCCACCTCCACAGTATTTTCTCCTGCTAATCCCAATTTAGAAAGAGAGAAAAAGACTCCCACCATTCTCACCCCATTGGACCCTGTGGACAGAGATTCCAGGAAGCTGACATGGTAAGAAATCTTACCGTCTGCAGGTGTTCGTCCCATGTCCTGGAATCTCTCAGCGGTGGCAGCTGCAGAGCAAGCAATGGCCAACGAGTTGGTCTCCTGCCGACCACGCCAACTGCAGAGGAGGAAGAAATTTCCTCCACCCCTTGAGGTTCTTCTAGCTGATTTAAGAATCAAGTTGACATGAGGCACATTAACGGGAGAAAAAAACAAAATTTAATTACAGACACATGGGGGAGCCACAGATGGAGGTTCCAAAGACAGTCAGGGACAATGAGGTGATAAGGTCATCCTGAACCAAGAAGCAGGTGGGGGTCTAAGACTTCAAAGGAAAAGGGAAGGGGTTCAGAGGAATTCGAAAGGAGTGAATGTTTGATAAACAAAGGTTTCTGAGCCACAGAGAAACAGTGAGGGGGCCCAGAGAGGAAGTCTAACAGACCTAGCCACGTCCCTCCCTGTGCACCACGCCTAGCTTGCATTATGATCTGTGTCTCAGGCGATCGCTCGCTCTCTGGAGCAGGTCCTCAAGGGAGATGGTGAGCCCTGAGAAAAAAACTATACGCTGCTCTCCTTTACAATAAGGAATACTGCTCACCAAGAGACACAGTCGAGAGACGAAATCGCAGGCCACAGGGTCGGAGACTCTATATGCCATGGAGACATCTGGATATAGAAATAACTACTTTTCAGTAAGAAAAAGAGCACCAATAGGAACGTGGGCAGAAGTCTGGAGCAGGCTCTTTAAAGGAGGCGCTTTCCAAGTAGCCACTGAGCATATGAAGGGTTGTTCACCCTCATTAGTCATGAGGGAAATGCAAATCGAAGTCCAGTGAGGTGCCGCTAATACCCCCTCGAACCGTTAAATTTAAAGACACCGGCAGCGCCTCATGTGGGTGCAATGTGGAGATGCCGGAACGCTCTGGCCCTGCTGGCAGGTGTGGCCAGGGGTTCAGCCACGTAGGAAACCGTCAGGTATCACACACGGTGCTGGATACACTGCCCTAGAAACCAGCCGTGCCGCCTCCAACGTAGGCATGCGCTCAACAGAGCCGAGCGCCGACACCTGCCCGAGATGTACAGGAACAATCCTGTTGGCACTATGGGAACTGGCCAGAAAACTAGGAACTTCCCAATTGCCCATCATCAGTAGATGGGTAAATAAATCGTGTATACCCATCGCTACATGCTGCCCTGACAGTTAACAAACCATGAACTATGACTTCACACAGTGCGCTCGAGGAAAGAGCCAGGAAAGAAAGAGGACATTCTGTCTGATGCCACGAACTCGAATTTCAAAACAAAGAAGTGTAACCTGTGGCTTTAGAAGTCAGAGGGTGGTTACCTGGGGGCAGTAAGTGACTGGAGAAGGCAGAGGGGGATTCTGGCCTCTGGTCGCACTGCACTGATCTGCGTTTGGTGAGAGCTGTCTGGCCACTCACTCTGGAGGTGTACTGCTCACTGTGGCGAGTGCTGGTTAAGTTATCTGGTTGTGGTTGGTGGTGTGGGTGCCTGTACACTCTGCTGCCAGGCTCTTAGGCTCCTGGGCCACCTGCTGGTCTGTAGCTGTGTGTCACTTCTTATCCACACAGCCGTTATGCACTGACCTGAATCACCCTAAATTCCTAAGCTCGAGCGCTAACTAACCCCCAGTGTGACTATTTGGAGACAGCCTTTAGGGAGGTGAGCCTAAAGGTGGGGCCCTGATCCGCCGCAGGTGGTGCCCACATAGGGATGGGGGGACACCAGAGCTCGCTCGCTCTCTGTGGCCACGGAGGCCGTGGGAGGCCGTGGAGAGCAGGTGGACACCCGCAAGCCGGGAAGAATCAGCCCAACCCTGATGGCACCTGCTCCCTCGTCTCCAGGCTCCAGGACTGAGAGCAAATGGGTTTCTGCTGTTTAAGCTGCCAGATCTAGTGCGTTATGGCCGCCTGAGCAGCCCAGGGGCACTGGAGGAGCTGTTTCCTGGCTCTCCTCCTGCCCCCACTGGGGCTGGCTGAGGGCAGCCTCCTCTGCAAGGGCAGGGGGCAGTGGGCACAAGCTGGGCCTTGGAGACCAAAGGTGCGGGGCTCAAATCTCAGTGCCTCACTTGCTGGCCTTGCCCCTCAGCCCCCCGAGCCTCAGCATTCCCTGCTCTCACATGGGCCCAGGGCACCTACAGGTCTGTGTGGATCCCGGGGAGGATTCGCCCGAGGAGTGCAGAATATGAGGGGACCCTTGGTGAGGTTGGTGGGCCGTCCCCACCGCTGACTCCCCTGCCGCCCAGGTCTGAGCCGTCCCGAGACCACGTGCAGAGGCCTCGTCCGTATCACGAGGTCCGCCCCCAGCGAGGAGGGCGACTCGACTACGCAGCGTGCCCATCCCAGGGAGGAGCAGACTTCCTGGGGGAGCTCCGAGGGCAGGGCAGGCCCACGCTTGTCTCTCTGTGCCTCTGAGAGAGGGCATTTCGAGCACTGGGGCTTTTTAATCAAGTTGAGCAATTAGGGCGTGAGGAAGATCCCGTTTCCCCAGGGCGAGAGTGGGGCTCTCCAGCCTGGTAGGCGGTCCAGCTGCCTGTGCCGGGGGCAGGGTCTTCAGACCATCCGCCTGGGGTCCCACCTGTCTCCAGGCTCTGTTAGCCCCTCCCGGGCACCCCGCCTCTCCTGCCCACAGACCCTGGGCTGGTCAGGGCTCCAGCCTGTCCCCGACTTAGTTGCCTGGCCTGCGCCCCTGGAGGCTTCTGGTGCTTGTCTTCCTGGCAGGTTGCTGGGTAGGGTCTGGATTTTTGGGTTTAATAACCACAGTTCTGGGTGTGAGGGAGCTGCTGCAGAGACCACCTTCCAGATCCTTCCCAAGTCCCAGACCAAAGCCCAGACCATGGTGGGCTACAGGCCCCAAACCTTTCAACAGCAAATAAAGAAATCGATTAGAGTTGCAGCTCTTGGGGAGGCTGACACAGATAATACTTGTGCACTGGGTGGAAGGGATTTCTCTAAATTTAATTATAATGTAAGTGTAAAATATGCGTCTTCTGCGGGAGTTTTGTGCCTGGCACAGAATCGCTCCAGCAGTCTCTCCCCAACCACCCCTTACGACACCTCTGTGTGCTGTAAGCGATTAATTTATAGGCTGCTAATAGGCTAAAATAATATTTAAAGTCATTTTGCCCAATGTAGCTTTTAAAGAGGGATTGCGATAATAATTATTTAAAGACCCGTTTTATCACTTTGGAGTCGTTACCGAATGGCTCCTGCCCAGCCCTCTGGGCTCTGGTGGGCCGTGCCTCTGCACACCCCTGGACCCGGCCACCCGTTACCAGCAGCGCTGGGCACTCAGCACTCTGATTTGCAGCGATGACACTTGACATGTCATGGCCTTGGGTTGGGAGTGTGACACGTGAAGAGGCTGGAAGCCGGCCCTGCTGCCGCCGTTAACCGAGTAGGGGCGGTATTTTGAGGCCCGAGTTGCTGTCCGCCCTTCTTGGGGGAAGGGTGGGCACAAGGGTGAGTCCGCTACCCCGGGAGGTTACTCTTTATTTTTATGGCTCAGCCATGGAGGAAAGAGAATGGTCACCACCATCTCAGAAAATCCATGCACACTTGCATAAAACCACCCCCTTCGGGGGCAGGCTGGCAACTGCCATGGGCCTCGTTTTCTTCCCTAGGGTATGATTCTGAAGCACAGAGATGGCACAAGGAGAGGCTCGGAAGTCAGAAGGAAGGGACAGGGGTGGGAGGGTGGCTCTGGAGGAGGCATGTGACGAGGCTGTTGCTGGGACAGGGGAGCTGCGTGTGTGCACGGTAGGGCGGTCAGTGTGTGCATCGCAGGATTCCCTGCTGCCTGCCCTACATTCCTTGAGGGCTGTGGGTTTTATTCTCTTAACATCGTTATAGAACACTTGGCTTTGTTGTGTGTAATGTTTTGGCCCTTGTTTGACATTCCTGGTACCAGTGCTCAATAGATGCTTCAGCAGGTGCATGAATGCTCAAGGGAATTAATGAACAAATCTGGGCATCATGTTATTTAAGAGAACAATTGCCCTTTGGGGGTGACCGGAAACCTGAGTTCATGGCTCTTTGGACTCTGCAGCAGAGCTGAAAGAGAGGGAGGGAGGTAAAGAGAGAGGTCCTCCTGCCTCCCCAGGAGACCAGCCTGGGGGAAGTGCAGGTGCACGGGCCCCAGTGCCTTTGCCAGTACACGAGAAGGCTCCACGTGAGGCTGTGACGTCCCTTTCCTGGGCCTCAGGTTCCCCAGTGGCACAGGGGGTGGGTGAGCTCATCTCTAACTCTTCTCTGGTCAGACCGCCCTCCAGCTCTCACATTCTGGGGTCCTGTGACCGGGCACGTGGCAGGTCCTCAAAAACACTTGTCACCCACCCATTCAATGACCCTGCGTGTGCTGCAGCCGTGCTCAGGGCGTGTCCCTGCAGGGAACATGGAGCAAGACCCAGGCTTCCACCCCTGCCCGACTGTGCACACAGCAGGGCCAGGGTGGGTGGAGCCCAGAGCAGGGCCTCACCCGAACCTGGAAATTGCTGGAGAAATGGGGAGGGGGAGAAGGGGATCTGAGTGGGCAGCAGGTGGGCCTCCGGTGGGGGCGAGCTCAGCGGAGGGCCCAGAAAGTGAGGCTCATCTTTCAGGGCCCCGTTGGTCTCCACAAATATTCTGGACTATTCTGAGCATGGGGGATGGAGAGAAAGATCAGGCCAGGACCCGCCCAGACCCCGACGTCAGCGCCTGTGGAGCACGGGTGGGGCGACCACCCTTCGCAAAGGCCCACCCGCTGCTGCCACCTACCCACCGCTCCTCACTCCCTGGCGGGCACATTGCAGCCAGGCTGGTGAGGGGCCAGCGCCCGCAGTTGGTGGGAAGCCATATCCATGTGTCTTCAGCAAAGAGCCTCTTAAAGGGGCCCAGACTGGAAATCAATTCTTTAAAGCTGAAATCAATAACAATGACCAATATTAATACTGATTGCGCTTTCTTTATTGTACTTTGCAGCTGGGGGTATTGTTTTTAAGGAATAGCAGAGGCGGCTCTGCAATGTGGCTCGAGGCAGGCTGCCTCCGGGACACGAGGCTGCGTCTGGCTGGGCTCCGGCCTGCCGCTCCTCTGTCCTTGAACTGACCCAGGGTCAGTGTCCCTGCCACGGCTCCCAGGGGCGGGCTCACAGCCACACAGCTTTGGTTGGGGAGCCTGTGACCCCAGGGGACAGGTGCTGTATAGGGGAGGCGTCCCCAGGGCCTGGGTTTGCCCATGGGGTGAAGGGCAAGCCGCCCCCGCAGGGAACCCCAAGTGTGGAGGGGAAGGAGGGAGGCGCGTGGCCCCAGGGAATGGCCAGCGCAGGCCTGCTCTCTGCAGGTTCTCTCTGGGGTCAGCCCAGGGCGTTGGTCAGAGGCCACAGAGTGGGAGCCCAGGATTGGGAACATAAGTGTGCCCTCGTCATTTCAGTGAATCCTCCCTGCCCTCTAAGATGAACAATCACTAACTCCCATTTTCCAGGGGCACAGGTGGGTGCTGGGAGAGGACCCCCAATGCCGCATGTTCATGGGGCAAAGCAGGACCCAGGCCTGGGCCTCTATCTGCCAAGCCCCTCCCATGCCCACACTGAAAGCAGGCCACTGGTCTGTCATCATCGGGTCTCTGGAAATGGAGCAATGGGAACCCCTGTCTCAGGGTGGCCATGGGGGTCCATGGGCCAGACACCTGTGTCCTCAGATGCCTGCGTCCCCAGGGTGGCTGTTGCTATTAATGTGTTGCTGTTACGACAGAGGGCCATGGCCTCCTGTCCCTTTCTTGGTCCAAAACAGAATTTGAGGACAGCCTGGTCCCTGCCTCCCCATCCCCTCCTTCCACCTGCTCTGGGCTCAGGCCACGTGGGAGGAGCCGCTGACCAGGGCCCTCTGTGCTTCTGCTGGCCCTGTGCGGAGGCATACACAATTGTTTACACACCAGCATGTGTGCACACAAACTCACAAGTGCACATGCGTGCCTTTGGAGTAGAGTGTGTCCAGGAAGGAGGGCTGAGGGGACCCTCTGTGGATTGTGTGTATTTGTGTCAGTGTTTTGAGGACACAGTTGGAAATTATTTATTATGCAATGTTAGGTGGCTGGGTATATTGCACAATTAGACATTTTCTGTATTTCACAACTTTCTGTATTTTAACATTTTCTGTATGTTGCCCAATTAGACATATTCTGTACAGACATTCAGTGTGTATTTTTCTGGAAAAAAATACGTACTGACACATAGAACTTAAACAGAAATTGAAGAAAAAGCTCAGAAGTAAGCCAGAGGGAAGGGGAAAGAGAATCACCTCAGGAGCCAGGGGGAGTGTCACTGTTAGTTAATTTGAGCCTGAGCTCCCTAGCAGCCACAGCAAGGAGAGAAAGCATGGTGGGTTTGCAGTTCTGGCCAGTGAGAGGAAGCACTTGCTAGAGGACTGATTTTCCTGGACCTGGCATCCAGCATCATCAGCTGGTCAGGTGTGTCCTGTAAAAGACGAAGGGGGTGGTCCCTGCCTTCAAGGGGCTTTGCCTTCTCTGGGTCCCCAACAGAAGCATTTCTGAGCAGTGCACAGTTAGCCAGGCCGGTGCCTTGACTTTCTGGCTATGGTCTCACGTGGGCTCTGACCAGAAAGTACCCTCTGGTGACAGGACAGTGAGCTGGCCTTGCTCAGCACTACATCTTGGCGGGCTGAGCTCAGGGCCACACCGGTCAGGTGCAGGGTTAACAATTGTTGGGTGAAGGAATGGCTGCTACCTCTGTTCCTTGGAGGGAGGAGGGATCACAGGGGTGAGCAGGGAGCTGAGCTTGGGCCTCCAGGCAGGCTTGTGGCTGGCCACACTGGCCAAGGTGAGAAGACAGGGCTCCTGCTGGTCTGTGGCCCTGGGAGGTGGGGTGGCATGAGCAGTGGCTGTGCCCATGCCGAGCTGACATGTTGGTTGGTCAGCTGCCACTCCTCTCAGGAGCACTGGAGCTGTGCCTCCCTGCCACCCTGCCACCATGGCTCAAGCTCGTCCCAGGTCCCACAGCCACCTGCGGTGAGCGGGCGAGCAGAATGGGGGTGGGTGGGCCAGCTCTCCTGGTTTGGTGGGATGGAGAGGGTCTTGCCCACTGGGCACTGGAGTTTATCCCAGAGCCATTTGTGGGCCTTTGTGCCCTACACACACACAACACATGCCATGGTAGCCAGAGGGACCATTCTGGGCCTTGGTCCCCTTGGAAGTTTCTGGAGAATCTAGTGTAGAGCCTGGCAGAGATGAAGTTCACAGCAAAAGCACTCCAGTGCTGAACTACTTTCCCTCCGGAATAGTTTGGACGACAGTCCAGCCCTGAGCTGCAGGTAAGGTAGGGCTGGGCCAGGGTGAAGCTCCCCCCTCCCTAGGTCCCTGGCGTTGGGGGTCTCTGCACACCAAGCAGGCAGGAGGCCTGGGTTCTGGCCCTGCTTCCAGTGGGCAGTGGGGTGCCTGTGTCTAGTCTCTGGGCCCTAGGGGTCCCCTCTGTGGGGTGGGTGTCAGGGACCCAGTCACCAGGCGGAGAGCCCTGGGGACCCCACCAAGGGTGAAGCTCCGTCCTGCCCTGCCTTGGCCCTGGCCACAGCCGGCTCATGCTCACAGGCTCCAGCTCCCTGGCATGGCCTGTGTCCCCGGCTGTCCCCACTGTCCTTGCTGCCTTTGGCGAGCAGCCTGCAGAGCTGTTTACCACTGTCCAGCCTCCTTGGCAGGCAAACAGGCTGAGGTTAGGCTGCCAGGTGAGGAGGGAAGGCCTGGCCCATAGACCAAAGGTGACCACCTCCTCTTAGCTTATTTACTGTCCCTGAACTTTGACCTGCCCCCCCAGGGGACACAGAGACCCAAACCATGGGTGATTTGGAAGGCCCTGGTCTTGGTTCCAGGAATCCCCCGGCCTCGGCTGGGCTGTTGAGAGATGCACAGTGAAAACGCAAAAAATAAACGATGCTGCCGACAGCGGCTTTGAGGTCTACCTGCCCAGGGCGTGTGGGCAGAGAATGAGCACCCTCGCTTTACAGGTGAAAGACGAACTGGGGCTCAGTCTGCCGCCTGTGCCAGGCACACTGCCCATGGCATACGGGATCGCAATTCTCATTCGGGCCCTTCTGATTCTGGATTCCTGACTCTTTAGGAAAGCACTGTGTTGTCTCTGAGTCTAGAAGGAACCAAGGACCACAGCTGGCAGTGCCCTGCAGGTGGGGTGAGGCTGCGAGGACTGCCCTCGGCCTGTCCCCACCAGACAAGCTGTAGGTGATGGTGGGGCCTATCTGTGCCCTCAGTAAAGTACCCACTGTGTGCTGTGCCTGTCAAGGGCACAGATGAGGAGAGGAAGACAGGACGCCTTGCTCTCTGAGCTTCTGTCCAATAAGGGAAATAAAACTTAAAGACCCAAAGAGCTGAGGCCTCACTTGCCAGCAGCTCACTCACTAGGGACCTTCTCTGAAGCTCCTTTCTTCCTGGCACTTCCCGCACATTCCAATTAGTCCCACTGTCATGACCCCGACCCAGGGAGACAGAAACTGCACCATGCAAGGGACACTCCACCACGGGGGCTGCAGCTGGTGCACTGGGGGCCGGGAGGGGGCCTTCATGGGCTCCAGACCTCTCCCCAAGCAGACGCAAGTCAGCGGGGTTGTTGACAGCAGACAAGCACCTAGAAGGGGCTCCCAGAGGCCAGAGCATGACCAGGGGGAGGATCTGCCCAGTGCTGCTTCCACAACGTGAGGATAAGGAAGCCGCAAACCGCCCTCTGTGCTGGGGGGCAGCTGACTGAGGGCCCCGGCTCCATGTGCAGCCCTCCCACCCTGGGGACAGGGGCGGAGCACAGCCCTGGACCTCTGCCACAGAGGGACTGACTCAAGGCGCTCACACAGACCACTGCCGGGCTCTGCCCCAGCCGACCCGAGGGGAGCCAGGGGCCAGGCACGTGCCCCACTCCTGAAGCCCACCCACAGCTGACCCTGCTGGGAGGCACGCAGGTGCTCGACCAGGGAGAGTCTTTTGGATACCAGGCTGGAGATAGAACCCAAGCAGGGGGACATGGCAGAGAAATGTTAGCAAGTCAGTGAAAAGACTGGGCAGATCACAGCAGCCCTGCAGTGCCAGAGCTGCGTGGGGCACACGAGATTTCCTCCTGCACAGCTGAGCCTCACACAGTCTAAAGGCACTCCTGTCTCCTTCCACATGGAGGTGCAGATCCCGGCCCCCTTCCCTGGGGCTGCTCCCCACTGCACAGAGCTGCTCCCTGGGGAGATGCTCTCCTGGGCCTCAGCACATCCCTATAGGTGAGGCATAGGCCACTTCTTCTACCACCTGCAAAGGGTCACCCTGATTCTGCTTGGATACCTTGCATAATGGGGAACTCACCACTAGGAAAGGCAGAACACTCTCCCTTGGCTTGAGTTACAATCTGCCTCCTTGAAACTTCTCTCCACTGGCCGTTCCTTCGTGGGTCCATTCAGCATGTACCACTGTGTGCCAGCTCCCTGCTGGGCGCGGAGGGCAGAGGCGGCCTTGCACCGTGGAACCCAGAGCTGGGGGGAGAGCAAGTGGCAGGGCCACCGTGGGTGGGGAGGCATGAGCGCTGCAGGGGTGTGGAGTGGGGCCAGGGTGGGGCCGGGAGCATCTCCTGGACAGAGTGTCAGGTGAGCTGAGCCCTGAACGGTGAGCAGGGGCTACTCCCTGGGTGTGGGGGCAAGGGTTTCAGCTCAGGAAGGAAGGACTGTGTGGCAAGGTGCAGGGGGGGGAGTTTGGACCAGTACTTGCTCAGCAGGCTGGATGCCCCCTGGAGCGCAGGAGGCAGAGGCTGTGTGTGGGCTGCCTTTTCCCTGACCCCCGGCTAACGCAGAGGTGGGTGGTGGATTAGAGGGCGGAAGGCCCAGGCAGGTCCCAAAGTGCAGGAGGAATCCAGGCCCCTCAGTCTCTGCCTTTGCGGACTCATCTCCTGACAACTGCCTCTCCCCTGCCCCACCATGAACCCAGCTCATGTTCCAGCCACCTGCTTCCATCATTTCCCCAAGCCCTCTGTCTTCCTCAGGCCTCCCACACGTTGTGCCCTCTGCCTGAAACGCTTCTCTTCTGGCTGAATTGGGTCCTGGTTTAGGTCCTCCTCCGAGCAGTCCTCCGTGATTTCTCAAGCTGTTTAGGTGTTTATCTGTGAACACCAGCAGTACCTGGGTTGTTTATTCTTCTGACACTCCCCAACACACACACATGCACACTCACACACATGCATGTACACACACGGCAGGGGCAATGTTTACCACCTTTGGATCCCAGCACCACGTACTGTGCTCCCTGTGATGTAGGCCTGGAGGGCTTTTCTGTGGCTGAAGGTGGAATGGTGGAGCTGCAGGCTGGGGAAACGTCTTGGGACTCTGAACTTGTGCTGAGTTGACAAAGGCTGTTCTTCCCTCTTAACTGGGCACTGAGTCTGGGAGGAAACGGGGCGGCCCATTCGTGTCTCTCCCAGCGTGCCCCCACGGGATGCCCAGGGCATGCCTCCTGCTCAAGGTCACAGGGTACTCTCAGAGAACCTGGGGAGAAGCAGGGTGGGGTCTGACCTGTGTTGCCCCCTCCTGGCCCACAAGCGCACACAGCTGCTGAGCACAGAGGAGAGGACCCCTCGCGGGTATCCTCGGTCTGTCCGAGGCAGCCTTGCTCAGTCAAGCTTGCTGGGCTGCTGTTGGGGTTCCCGCAGGAAGCACCCCCACCCCACAGCAGCCCAGCGGATGAGGGCTGGGGTCTGCACTCTGCACCCTGGCTTCCACACGCCTTCTTTTCTCACTGCTCGCCATCCTCTTTCTGGGGGTCTTTCAGAAGCTCTGGGACAGGCGACATTGAGGGTCTCGGAGACAGAGATGGGCGTCACTTTAGAAATGACCGGGGCCCCAGGCAGGAGCCAGAAGAGGGAGGAAGGGCTTACTTTTACTCTACACTTGGTCCCCCGAACAGCTCAGTAAAGGGGACTAAACTGGGGGTGCCTTCTGGGGGAGCTTCCTTTCCAGGGCTCCACAAGGCCAAGCCCAGAAGCCTGGTGGGAGGGCTGTGAGGGGGAAGGAGATGGAATGGGGGTCTTTAGGCAGGTTGGTGAGTGGGGGGAGATGGAATGGGGGGTCCGTGGGCAGGTGGGTGGGTGGGGGAGATGGAATGGGGGTCTGTAGGCAGGTTGGTGAGGTGGGGGGGATAGAATGGGGGTCCCTGGGCAGGTTGGTGACTGGGGGGAGATGGAATGGGGGTCTGTTGGCAGGTTGGTGACGGGGAGGAGATGGAATGCGGGTCAGTGGGCAGGTTGGTGAGGGGGAGGAGATGGTATGGGGGTCTGTGGGCAGGTGGTGAGGGGGAGGAGATGGAATGGGCATCTGTAGGCAGGGTCTGGGACCCCGGTCTCACTGCCCCGGATTGTGAGTGTCCCATCCGATCACCAGTGGAGTTTCCAGGAGGGAAGGGCTGACCTTCCCATGTGAGTCTCTCTGGAGACCTGGGCAGCCTGGTGTCCTCAGGAATGTCCCGGGTCCGTGTAGGTCTGTGGTGGCATTCATCAGCCCTCTCCCTACGGGTTCGGGTGGACCGAGGGATGTTTCCATGTTGGCCAAGCAGCCGAGGCTGAGCTGGCCATGCCCCATCCCCCTGCCCCTCGGGTGGCCTCCTTGGATGCGGCTGGGACAAGGCAGCCCCTTGGGCCTCTTCCAGACTCTGAGCTCCAGGCCTGCATACAGCCGACCTCGTGCGGCAGGACACTCAGGGCACGTGTCCCACAGAGCACAACGTGCAGCCAGGCCGAGCAGGGTGAGCCGCCTGGCAGGGCCGTGCGACCAGCCTGGGCCTCGGCCCCTGATCTCTGACACGGGGGCGGTGGCCTCTCCTGGCAGGATTCCTCTGAGCCAGCAGGGCTCACGCAGGGGCTGGGGCGGTGATGGCTCGCCCACACAGTGCCCGGCCTGCTGGGCTCCACGGTGGGGGGTGGTGGGGCTGTCCCGGTCCCCTGTTGGTGGGTAGTCACCCCCAGGCAGGGGGCGGTTTTGGGGTGTGGCCCGCAGTCTCCGAGAGGCCCCCAGGGGCTGAGCCCCCAGTGCCTGCAGCAGAGACCCCCCATGAAAACACCGATCTTGTCTTCCTGCCTTTCCGGGCCTCCCCCTCTCTGCTCTGTGCCCCAGGAACGGCTGCCCACCCTGCTTCCTCATCTCCAGGCCTGTGTTAAGGGCCCTGGCTGAGAAAGATGGCTGCTGGGCTTCCACCCAGAACTGCGGGGGGTGGAGGGGACAGATAGGTACCCAGAGACCAGCTCTCCGAGTGCTGGATCTGGGGGGGAGCTCCCCTTGAGCCGCGTCTAGAAACAGCCCGGGTGAGGGGCATCAGGACAGAGCTCCGCGCTGCTGAGCACCCCCAGCACGCTGTCCAGCCCCCAAACGCTGGCAGGCCAGCATGGCCTTTCCCACCAGTCCCAGAACTGGGCCAGAGGAGGCCGGGGGGACGTGGCAGAGCAGCTGATGCCCGGTGAAACCAGTCGGCGCCTCTGAACCTTCCCGTCTGTGCTAATGTTGTATCATTAGCGGTTGGAAAAGCTCTCCGAAGTTAAATATTAAGCAGCGTGTGTGCCGGGAAACACGGCCTTTTGCACCTGGGGCTGATGGTCAAGGCCGTGGCCCTTGGTCTTGGTTTTAGAATTTTCTGTCAGGCTTTCTAAGTGATCATTGGTGTGGAGGGAACTCGGGGGTCCTATATTCCAGAGTCTCTGAAGGACCCCAGAAACAGGCCTGTCCCTCAAAGAAACTCCCGGATGTCCCTGGTCAGGCAGGGCTGGACCAGCGGCTTTCTGAAGGCTCCTGGGACTCCTGGGGCTGAGCCTGGCAAGCCCCTCCCCAGGAAGGCTTAGCTCAGCCCCAGCCCCAGGGACTGGCCTGGGGGTGAACAGGAGGACATGGGGACCTCCTGGGCCTGTGGCCGGGACAACAGTGGGGCCTCTTTCCCAAGGCCTAGGGGAACAGGCCCCGGGGCAGGTGCCAGGTCTCGTGCATGGTGCACAGGTGGAGGCAGCCTCCCAGGCCGAGGACAGCAGCCTGAAGACCGGAAAGGGGGCTCTGATCCTTCCTTCCTCCCTCCACAAATGCTTCCCCAAAGCATCAGCCACTCTTGTAGCCACTCTGAGCCTGAGGCAGCTGTGCCAGAGCCTAGGTGCTGCCCCTGCGGGGGCCCCCGGGCCAGAGGGGCACAGACAAATCAGGCTGTTTGGGTGGGGAGTGGTAGGAGCTTTGGCAAAACACAGGACGAGACCTTTAGCTGTGCACTGGGCGGTGGTACTCGGATGTTCAGACAGGGGCACAGGCATTACCTCCAGGACATGAGCGGAAGGGGGTAGGAGGCCGGGCAGGGGCTCAGCACGGAGCTTCGCGAGATGGTGCAGAGGCAGCGGGCTGCCCACCCGCATCCCACCATCCCGTTGCTTAACTTCCTTCCATGGGGAATGCACGTGCCCTGTGGTTCACAAGTGTTTTTGTGTTTGTGTCTGTTCTCGACAGCAGGCACCAGGTCGGTGCCACTGTACCCTCTGGGATTAGTGGATGGTAAGACATGTGGTGAGTGCTGAGTGGATTCTGAATAGACAAATGGATAGGTCGTTGGATGGATGAGTGGGCTGTAGGGTGGATGTGTGGATGCGTGGATGGATGATGGATAGGTAGATGGCTGGCTGGGTGCGTGGGTGGGTGGGTGGGGGATAAAATAGATGGACCCTTTTCATCTGTCATTTCAGTTCAAAGCAGAGGTTGCAGCCTTTCACAGGGAGTCCTAAAGCCCGACTCTTGAGCCACCTCTGGGGTGGAGACAGCCTTGTCTGTTCACAAACACCTTTTTGCCCTAAATGAAACTCCCCAGGGGCTGAGTCTCCAGCTACTGCTGAGCACAATGTTTGCTTATCTCAGGGTCCCCCTCACTGTGGAAAGTGAAGCCGTCTCCTTGGGGTGCAATTTCTGAGATCAGGTGAGGAGGGGGTGGGTGCCTAGGGGTGGGATTCTCCTTCACTGAGAAGTTCCGTTAAGGGAGAACTCCCTGACTAGCACACGCGCACACACACACGCCCTGTAGTCTGACCTGCCGCTTGGAGACTGGATTTGCAATCCCTCAGGCTTTGGGACCTGGAGGCCTAGGGGTTCCCTGGGGAACTTCAGAAGAGGGGCAGCCCTCAGGATGCGGAGAATCCAGAGCTGACCCCCAGGGGGAGGGGAGCCTGCAGGCAGAGTCAGTAGATGTCAGTCAGCCTGGGCTGCTCTGCAGGACCTGGCAGGGTGGGCTCGGAGCCTCCTTCTGGGCCTGAGCGGTCAGGGTCGGCCTTCACAGAAGGCTGCTGCCCATGGGGGTCATTCCTTCTAAATGGGCTGATGCTCGGTTGGCCCCTCCGGTCCTGCTCTCTCACACATGTGTTAGGGCCACCGGACGAATGCTGGCTAAGAGCTACATCACTGGCTCAACCTGGCCTTTGCAGGCAAGGCCTGGGTCACTGAGAGGGCTGCAGAGGAATGGGAGATGGACTTTGGATCTTTCTGGAAGGACAGGATTGTTTGTTCGTTAGCCAGGTGCCACCAGCCGACCTCCTACGTGGCAAAGAGGTGACCACGGCCTGAATGGGGCCAGATTCTGAAATCTGTGGGCTCGGGGTTCAAAGCAAAGGCTTTGGCATCAGATCTGGGCCTAAATCCCGGCCTTGCGGCCATTCCAGCAGCACAAATAGAGCTGCTCTGGACCATCCCAGCTTTGGCCCAGGGTCAGCCTGCCTATCCTGACCTTAGCGACTGGCCCACCGGGCGCATCCAAGCCCAGGCCTGCCTGGGATCGCACCGGGCAGGTACCATGATTTTTACAGGCAGAAGGTCTCAGCAGCCCTGCGTCCAGCAAGGCTGTCCATTTTCTAGCAGCGTCTTGGTGTCAAGTGTTGGTGATTCAGCAGTGTTTTAAACTTTTCCATTCACGTTTTATTTGTGATGCGATCTGTGCCAGTGGTTACCACTCACTGAAAGTTCAGGGGACAGTTGGCAATTTTTAGCAATAAAGCATCTTTTAGTTAAGGGATGTACATGGTTGTTCTAGACTATTGTATACTTACTGGGCTACAGTAGAATGTGAACGTGACTTTTATATGCACCGGGAAACCAAAAATATTCCTCAGGCTTCCTTTCTTGTGACATTTGACTTACTGGAGTGGTCTGCGGCCGCAGTGTGTCTGGGGTGGGCGTGTGGTGGGACTGGCTCTCTGGGGGCCTCTGCAGAGCACACCTGCAGTCCTGCCTGCTCCTGCCCCACCGGGAGGCCCTGGGTGGCAGCGAGAGACCTTCATCTGGGGGTGGGGACGGTGGTGCCTCCTTCAGCATGGGTGGAAGGGCTGAGGGTGACAGTGCGTGTGGGGTATACCTGAAGTGATGGGGGCTGGGGACGTGGAAAAGACTGCTAAGGTGGTCAATAAGCGTTTAGAAACGTTATCTTCAGGGCTCACATTTCTTCTGGTGACATTTAAATCTCACAAATTTCCTGCCACTCAGTCGTCTGCAGCTAGCAGCCAGCAGCCAGCACCGCCTGCCCTGGGGCTGCTTGCTCCAAGCTCACCTCGGCAGTGCCCCTCCCAGGAAGCCCAGGGTCTCCTGGTTCTGGGGCCCGGCCACTGGCGTGGGGAAAGGAGACCTCGGCTCTCCATAGGAAGAGGCTGCTGCTGTCGAGAGACCAAGTGTTGGGCCAGTGCACTGTGGGCTGAGATGGGAAGCCCTCAGAGATCTCAGCTCAGCAAGGCCCCAGGCATTGGTGTCCTGCAGGCGTTCAAATGCCCGGGTCTCTAAGGCCTGTGGGGCCTCCCCACCTGTCCATTTTATAACTGAGGGCTCAGCCGCCCCCTGGGACACCTGGGTTCAGCAGCCCAGCCTCCCCGCCTGAGGGTTCCACAGGCGACCCGAATCAGCCGCGTTTGCATTGGCCTGGGCGCTGGAGGGCAGCAGGCGGAGAAAGCCCAGGAAGGCCTGGCCGCAGTCCTCGGGTCCTCCTCTGACTGGTATCTTTGCACGGTGGCCTGCAAACTCAGCTCCAAAACAGATTTATAATTCAATTGTGAAATGGGATAAAAATTACACATCCCCCTTTGGGCATCTCAGTTTTCCTATTTAAAGGTTCTGTTCTTCTTAGTAAATTTATTTACTTCTAGATTCGCTTTTATGTTGTGTTGACAGGCAAGGGGGTGGGGGGTGGGGGTCTGCCAAGGGCTTTCCCTCTTCCCTCTGGAGAAGCTCCAGCGGGGACCCAGTGACCACAGGAGCCGGGCTCGCCTGTGACGTGGGCTGCGCAGCGGAATGGTGGGGCAGCAGGGCCAGGCTGAATCCCCACTTTGTCATTTACTAGCTGTGTGGCCCCGAGCAGTTATCAACATCTCTGAGCCTGTCTCCTAAGTGAAGTGCGAATTCACATGTGGGCGTCAGGCAGGTGGGGGGGCATGGTGCCCTGAGCAGACTGAGACCAGGATTCAAGGGCCTGTGTGTGGGTACATGCGTACACACGTGCTCGTGTGTGTAAGGATCCTGGACACACAGGTGGGGAGTATGGAAGTGGGACAAGGAAGAGAAGGGAGCTTGAGGAGACAGGGGACCAGCAGCGGACAAATGGGTGCAGGTGGGTGAGGAGGGGAGGCCTGGCTGCAGAGTCCACCCCCAGCCCAGGCCCAAGATGTGGCAGGCGTGGCCATGTTGGGGTAAGAGGGGCAGTGTCTGTAAGGCTCAGTGAGTTTGAGGGAAAAAGGCCACAGGGACCAGAGTAGAAGAGAGGGGACAGGGAAGCTGCCTCTGGCTGGGTCCCCTGAGGAGCACTGGGAAGGCTTCCTGGAGGAGGTGGTGCTTTAGCTGGTGCTGGATTGGCCAGCAATTATTTGCATGCACCTTACGGGGCACTCTAAGGGAGACAGTGGTAGGGGGAGGCTGGATCCGGGCTCCAGGGGGGCACTGGGTTTGCCCACGAGTACCCCGAATTCTTTCCGACACGTTTCCCAGATGTCCGTAAGCCCCATCCCACTTTTGCATGGCTGTCCCTCCCCCTGGGCCCCCAGCCTGGCAACATGCTTTCCGCAGGGGGACGTGGGCCTGGGGGGAGGAGATGGCCCCTGGCGCCTGTGCCACCCCCTTGACCTGCCGGCCCCAGGACGCCTGGCTCTGGCGTGCCCGGCCTCATCGCCGGCCAGCAGTGTCCCGGCCCTGACTCCCTGAGAGGCGCACAGCCCCGAGAGTCCCGGCGCCCACGGCTGCAGACCAAGAGGCACGGCCTCCAGATGCCTGGCATCGTGGCCCTCGCTCGCCGGCGCCCTGCTCTCCTGGGGTCTGGAGCGAGTCCGGCCTGACTCTGGGTTCCGTTTCATTCACCCCTTTGCTTCCCCAGCCTCTGGTCGATGGCTCATTCCGTCTTTGGGCCATGCAGCTCTGGGCTCAGCTCTGCTCGCTGCAGGCTGTAGGCGGCAACACTGTCTTGAGAGCTGTGCGGGGAGGATGCCCGCCGCCCTTAGGGCAGAGTCCAACCCCCTCGCCCCGCACACTCCGTGGCCGCTATGTGCTCTGGCTGCACAGGCTCCCGCTGGCCCCTGAGACAGGGCCTGCTCTCTCCGCCTGCGCCTGCTCCCCGTCTGGATAGCTCCTGTTGTCCTTGCTGTCTCGGCTTGGGTGTGACTTCTTCCAGGCAGCCCTCCCTCATCCTGCCAGGCTAGACTGGGTCCCCCAACACTGCACTGAGCTCGCACCACTAAGGCCCTGCGCAGGGCATCAAAGTCCCCTGTGAAGGACCAGAGTCCTTGGGGGCCGGAATCCACTCCCACTCAGCATGGCCTCCCCAGGCCCAGGGTGGGAGCGCGTCACATACTCCAGGATTAAATGAAGGACTGAGGCACACACCAGGGCCTTCAGGCTCGTTACAAAGGCTCTGGGCTGCCCAGGGGTTCAGGGACCAGGGGAGCTGACAGTGGCCCAAGGCGTCCTTTAGGGTGCTGCAGATGGACCCCGGCTGGAGGGGCCCAACATGACTGTGAGGTGCGTGAGCTACGGAGGGGGAAGGGCTACGTGGACAGGCCCGGGCTGATCTGGGAAAGGACCCTGCATTTCTCAGGCCCCACAAAGGGGTGCTTGTGCCTGACCAAGTGCAGCCCCAGGGCCCTGCGCACCTGGGGGCCTGGGCATTGTAGAGGGGCGTGAGCCAGAGAGTGCCCCCGGAGCACCCCCAAGATCAGGCCTCTGGTGGCATGCAGGTGGACACTCGTGGGGCTGGCTGGGGGTTTCCCCAGGCTAGGCATCCCTCTGCTGTCCTCACTGGGGGCCTCCTGATGTGAATCCCGGGGAGGGCCGTGGGCCTGGCCCCCGCTCTGGACTGGAGTCTGGAAACCCAGGCGCTGGCACCAGCCCGCTCTGGCCCACTGTGTGGCTCTGGGCAGGGCCCCTCTCGGGCCTTGGGCTCCCCATCTGTGAAGGCACAGCCCCCAAGACTCCCTCCACTTCCTTCAAGCAAGGCTGTCCTGTGTGGAGCCATGACTCCGGGCTCGGAACCCATGTGGCGCTGAGTTCAAATCCTGCCTCCTCTGTGGGCTCGCCGGGCAGGGGGCCGAGCCTCTCCGAGCCTCTTACACCTGACTGTGCCCAAGGTGAGGGCTGCTGGAGGGGAAGGACGACAGATATGAGGCCCTGGGCCGCGGGTGCCTCCAGGGCAAAGAAGAGATGGGCTCGCCCTGGGCCGCATCCCTTACTCTGCAGGCCTTTGATGGCCACACACCGAGACCCTCTGGAGGAGCAGGAGGACCCCCAGATGTGGAGGGAGACGGGGCTTCTCCTCAGGGCACAGCAGCCCTCATGGGTGTCCGGCCCCGGGACGCTGACTTCCGTCATAGAGCACACGGGTCGGGGAGCGGCCAGGCCCGCGGACCGGGCTGCACCACGGAAGCAAGTCAGCCCCTCTTGCCAGGACGCCAAGCCCGTGCGGAGGGAGCTCAAGAGCTGGGGCTGGGGCAGATATGCAGCCGAGGGGTGTCCTGGGTGAGCGAGGACGTGCGGTGCTGCGTGTTCAGGAGCCCACTGTGGAGAGCTCCAGGGTGACGGAGCCAGGAAGGCAGAGGGGAGCCGGACCGGGCGCTGGGTCACCCCTGGAGGGCTCCCCTTGCCTGTTCGTGGTAGTCCCCATTTTATGCAGGGGCTTCTAAGGTGGATAGGGTGCCTGAGGGTCTGGGGAGAGGTGAGAACCCCGACCCTGCTCAGTGTCTGCCCTCTGGGAGCTCCCCATCTGACAGAGGGAAAAAGGCAAGCCCTCCAGGCCCTCTTGACCTGCAGAATGTGAGCCATGCCCCCCACCCCACTTGCCACTGGAGGAGCCCAGATTTCAGAGGTGAAACTCTTCTCCCATCCTGGGGACAGTTGGGGGAGGCCTCCTCAGTCCAGTCTTTCTTGCTCCTTCAAGGGGTCTCAGGACATGGTCATAAAAGGCCTGCAGAGTAGTGCTGGGGCCCCCTCAGCGAGTTCAGCCCTGTGGCCCACTCCCTGGGGGGTGCCTCTGGAAAGATCAGATTCCCCTCTGTAGCGTGGGGACCCTGTTACATCAGTGAAGTCACTCCTGGAAGGAGGGACCCAGCGCCGGGCACCCAGGAGGTGCCTGATTATTGCTCGATAGCAAACAGGCTCCTGGGGCAGGAGCAGGGGAAGACCAAGGGGCACAGAGGAGGCACTCTCCTTTGGGCCCTTCCCTGGCCCCAGGCTCTGAGGTTCAAGCTTGGCCTCCATTCCTGGGAGGGGAGCCACGTCCAGGGGCAGTGGGGGATAGCAGTTGGGCTACCAAAAAATGGGGCGTGGCAGGCCTGCAGGCAAGACTGAGGGGGCTCATCCTGCGGAATGAGCGATTCTCTGCCTTCCCAGCCCCTGCCCTGCAGGGGCGCTTCCCCTTAGCACTTTCCTCAAACCCTCTCAATGCCTGAAGATAAAGCCTGCCCAGGATAAAACCACATAAGCCCCATGTGAGCATTTCCCTCCCCTGCCCACCCCACAGCCCCAGGTCCCCACTGCATCTCTCCGGTGGGAGCAGCTCCCAGGGGTCACATGCAGCTGGCTCTGTGTGTCCCCGGGACAGAGCCAGGGCCTGTGGGGCAATGCAGAAGGTAGGTCTGGAGCAGCTTTGGAAGCATCTCCTTTCAGCAGAACCATCCCTATAGGGATCGCTGGTTTTGCTAGGGGGGAGCACCCGGCCGCCAGCGGTAATCAAGCAGGGATTAGATGGCCAGCTCTCAGAGCTGTCATGCCAGATTCAAGGAGTCCAGGAAAAGATCTCAGAACCCACAGCCTTGGCACTGCCTCTAGGCCCAGGGGACAGCAGGCAGCCCCGCCTCCCTGCTTCCTGCCGCTGTCCTCCCGTCCCCTCTAGGGAAACCTGACCCTCTGGTTGCTTGAAAGGAACTTGGGTTTGATGGTTTGAAGAAGTGGCTTTTTATCAGAGAGCCCTCTGGGAGTCTGGGCCACAACCAGTGACATTCTATCTGTTGTTCAAGAAGAGGCGCAAACTTGGACTGATGGGTATTGAGATTCATGGCTTCCCCGGAACCTAACTGCCTTGGAATCTTTCTGACAGTCGGGCTAAGCGGTGCCAAGACGGAGGTGACAGGTCGGGCAGCAGCTCGCTCTCCCGACCCGCCCTGGGAGTGTCCTGCACAGACCACCAGGACCCCTCTGCTCATCTCCAGGGCACAGGAGCTGTGCCCCTGTTTCTGTTGCCGGGCCCCAGAGGGGAAGGGGCCGAGGGGAGGTGGCGATGCTGGCGCTGGCAGGCAGGGCTCTGATTTCCCAGCCAGGTGGCCCTGCCGAGTCTGAGCCCTCCCCCGGGCATCCGTGTCTGTACTGTGGGGGTGCTGCCTGCTCGGCACCGCATTCAGCAGGTGCTCAGCACCACACTGGAGACCTGCCACGTGGAGTCCGAAGTGGCAACGCAGGGTCACGAGTCTGAGAGCTCAGGTCAGACGAGGAAGAGGGGCTTCCTAGCCGGCTGCCCCAGTGGGAGGGAGGCGCCTGACTCCGGAGGCATGTAAGGGCAGCTGGCCCCTCTGGCGGGGAGGCAGGAGGGGCTTGAGCATCAGGGTGAGGCTGATCCAGGGCCTCTGACAAGGGGCCCATGTCCCCGGGCACTTGTGAGGCTGCCTCGTCCCTGCCTCCCTCCCTGTCCATTGGGCAGATGGGTATTCCCATGTCTCTGATCGAGGCTGCTTCCCAGATTTTCTCCCCAGGTTCCCAGGTGGGTGCAGAGTCTTGGCAAATCTAGAGCCCAGGGGGCGGGGGTGCTAGGGACCCAGGGTGTTGGGCAGCCTCCTCCCCGAGGCTGGCTTGCACTCCAGGCCACACTCAGGAGGAGAAGGCTCGTGTGGGTGTGGCGGGGGGCAGACAGATCCCCAGCTGGCAGAAGCACAGCGGTGCTGGGCCCTGTGGGGCTGCTGGCGGCTGCATGGGTGTCCTGAGTCAAGGGCACTCCGGCCGGCACGGTGGAGTCCCAGCCCACGTGGCAGGCAAGGGGCCTCAGAGGACACCTGACACCCGGCAGCCCCCACAGGCAGTTGGAGAGCCGGCCGAGGCCTTACAGGCGGGGTGGGCGCTGCAGGCTCTTCTGTTGAGCGGCAGACGTCACACGTCCAGAGCACAGCGCGGGGCACTGCACGTCCCCGTTCTTGGGTCCTCCCAGCACTCCGTGATGAAGCTGGGGACCTGGAGAGGTGCCCAGCTCCTCACCCCCTCTGCTAGGAGCCCAGCCACACCCCGACCCCTGTTGGGCTGGGTCACAGGATCGCTGGGCCAACGGGTGTGTGAGCTCAGGCCGCTGCTTCATGGGCTGCCAACTGGGAGTGTCCCGGGAGCCCCGCTACGGAGGATGAGGAAATGCAGACCGGAACCCAGCCTGTAGCCCGCGGCCAGCCCAGCCCAGCACAGCGCACAGACCCAGGCGGAAGGAAAGCATGGCAGTCATTGCAACCAGCTGAGTTTTGGGGTGGTTTGTTGTGCAACAAAAACTGATGAATACACGTTTTTGTATTCTACACAGAAGCTGAGGCTCAGAGAAGTCAGGTCACTTGCCCCAGTAGTGACCTGCAGCCCCAGTAGAGTCCTGCCGAGCTCCTGGGGCTTAGGGAGCCCTGGGCACAGGCCTGTGTGTGCACCACCTTGGACAAGTGAGCGCTTTGCAGCTCATAGGATGCTGGGCCCAGGCCCTGGGTCTTAGGAGACACGGCTGGGGGGCCTGCAGCCATCATCCCTGTCCTGTTTCTGGACTTGCAGACACCAAGACCCAGAACATTTATCTGCCCACCACCTGGCCAGGACCACCCACCTTGTCCGGCAACACTGTAGTGGCCTTCAGCTGGTACCTCGGCCATTTCCAGCCTCCAATCCAGACCCAACCCGGAGGGACCTGCCTGATTTGTCATTCTGACCCTACCACACTTTGTGGCTCCCTGGTACCCTAAAGATCATGTCCTGACTCCTTATCACCTTATTGTGTCCCATGAGGCCCTAATGACCTTCCCCATGCACACCAGATCTCTCATACTCACACAAACACTTGTACACACACAGACACACATTCACACACTCACGATACACACAGCACTTACACATTCACACTCATTCCCACACACTTACACAGTCTCCAGCTCCAGTGCCTGGGCTTGCTCAGTCTCCTGGCCCTTGCACCTGCTCCTTCTCTGCAGGACTACCCCCAGCCTCCCTCCTTCTCCTCAGCTTGGCTACATCACCTCCTCCAGGAAGCCTTCCCTCTCTTTTCCTTCATCTCAGCACACGTTCCATGCATTTCCATCCCTGGTGGCAGGTCCCACGCCCAGTACATAGCAGGTGCTCACTTGGTGTGGACAGGACCGTTGTTTATCAGGAACGGCTGCTGGGAGGGCAGCACCTCACAACCCAGGTGTGGGCTCTTGGACGAGGTCCCTAGGCCCAGCATCCCCCACCCAAGGTGGCAGCTGCACTCAGGGCCTGTGACCCGTGAAGCTTGTCCCCATGGTCTCTGGTCCCCATCAGTTTCCTGTGGTCCCCCTACCAGCAGGCACCCACCTCCTCTCTCCCCCCAGGGAAAGACACCATCTAGAAAATCCTTTCCCCCAGAGCTCCAGAAACAGGTAAAAGGATGGATCTGGGGCAGCTGGTTATTAGTCCAGTAAGCTGGACTAATGTCAGCTGAAGGTCGGAGGGCCTGGCTCCCGGGCCTGGGTCAGCAGCAGGTCTAGGTTGAGGTGGGAATGTGAGATGCTGCCTTAAAGTGCCATCCTTCCGTGGGGTAGTTCTGCTTTGGAGGGCCCGGGGGACAGCAGCTGTGGCCCCGGGAGGGCCGGAGGTGCATGGATCTGACCCCCTTCCCGGTGACCTTGCCTAGGCCTGCCTCTCCCGGGGCCAGGGGTCCAGTGAGCAAGGCGTGCAGCCTCTCTGAGGCAGTAGCTCCCAGGACCCTGCAAGGCCCCCTTCCCTCCCCTTGGAGAGGGTGTACTGTCCTCGAGCCCCTGGCCCTCGGGCTGGGTGGGGCCGCCGCCAAGTGTCTGTCTTCAGGGAGAGCGCAGGGGAAGGACAAGGAGAGCCAGAGGGACAAGAACTCTGTTTCCTCAAAGCCAGCGTCACCACACTCAAATACTAGCCTGACCTTGGTCTCCTTGTTTGGGGCCTTTACCTTCCCAACCGGAGGATCTGCAGGGGCTCCCCGAGTGGTCTGGGCCTGAGGACACCAGCTGAGGGGCGCGGTAGAGCAGCTCTGCACAGGACAGGGCCTGGGCCCGGGGACAGGCCTCCAAGCACTGTGGGAACTCGGGGACACTGCATGTCGTGTGGGACCCTGCAAATCTAAGCTTTCACTGGTGCTTGTGAACATCCCCCAACTGTGCTGCTGTGCAGGGGGGGAATGTGGCTCTGCACAAGATGTGTACATCTGTGCTCCAGGACGCTGGGGACAGTGGCCTCACCGTGAGCCAGGGCCCTGAGTAGGCATGGCTCCAGGGGCAAGAGAGGGTGGAGGGTCAGGCCTGTGAGGTCGAGCCAGGCACAGGCACAGGTGGGGCTGCGTCCTAAAGGTGCACGGAGAGCGCCCAGAGCGCGCTGCTGGCTGGGCTTTGCCCTGGGCTGTTCCCTCGGCACTGGGTGTCATCCCACCCTGGGTGTTTATTGGGCACCTACTCTGTGCCCAGCCCTGTGCTGGGGCAGGAGAGATGGGTGAACAGGCAGGGGAGGCAGGGGGTCCAACCACGGGGCCAGCTGTGGGGCTCATGAAGTTCGGGGTCTTGCCTGTCTGGCCACCCAGAGCAGGTGCCCCGTGGTAAGTCACTCACACACCTCCTGTCTGTTACATTTTGATTTAAAAACACAAATCAAGGAATTACATTTAAAAAGAGGCACACCCCCAGGTGAGCTTGGATTCCCTGGAGGCCCCTTGGGTTTGAAGGCTGAGACTTTTCTCGTCAGTCATGGGGCCATTGGCCCATCACCCTAGGGACTGGGGTTGGGGTCTACCAGGTGGTCGAGGCCTCCCCACCCCCAGGCTGGGTCCAGAAGTTTCTGTGTGGGCTCAGGTGAGGGGCAGATGGGGGCATGGAAGAGACGATCCCTCCAAGAGAGCAGCCAGAGAGGAACCTGACCCCGGGGTGGTGGACAGTACCTCATGAGGGTGGCTGCTCCGCTGTCCCCGGGGCCCCTCCGCATGGGATCTGGGCAGCTGTGGGAGGAAGAACATTCCAGGTTATCCATACCCTAGTTACCATGGAAAACATTGGGGAAAAAAAATTCAACCAAATATTCCCTGCCGTGGACACAAAGCATGCCATTCAGGTGAGGCTGGCATCTGCGCCCAGCTTGAGTGCACGCACGCGTGTGCATCCGTGTGCAGAGACAATGCACACAATTGCCTCTAAAGAAATGGACATGTTCTTTAGAAGGCAGATGCTTTTTTGAATTTCAATTGGCTGTCTCAACAATGTCCGTTTAATTAGTATGTTTTGAAGGGGAAATGAAGGGAAATTATAATTCATCTGAGAAAATGGTTGTACGTGCTTAGCTCTTTCCTGGAGTTTCAGAGGAGCCGCCCGAGGCCCACGGAGCCCGGGCCCAGAGCCGTCCAGGCCAGAGGAGGGAGGGGAGAGGCCCCATCCAGGGTGCCAGGAGGAGTGCTGGGCACAGGGACACTGGGGGGCAGGCCGAGAGGCCTCCTGGTGAGGGTTTTTCCAGCCAGGAGCCCCGGCTGGTAGCAATGCGGTTCAGCAGACAAAAGGCAAGGGCCCTCCGGAGACCGGGGTTCTCTGCCCGAGCTCGCCTTGGCTCAGCTTCCTTACGTGTAAAATTTGTAAGAAGGTGTTTGATGACTGCGATCCAAATAAAACCATGGCCCCCAGAGGGCTTTCTAAAGTGTCAGGTCCTGGAGGAGCCTGTGGGTCCCGGGCAGCTCTCCCTTCCACACGAGGGTTTCTCTCCAAGTGTAAACATCTTGCTTTCTTGGTGGGCCAGGCCCATGGGGCAGGGGCACAGGGCTGGTGTCACCAGGAGCTCCTGAGGGTCTCCCGAAGGCCGCACCGCACAGAGGCCGGGTCCCTGTGGGTTTCCACGCCTGCCCAAGTCTCCTGCTCCCCACCGGGCCTGCTCAGCACAGCCCAAGTGCGTGAGGGAGGCCTGACGGAAAGTGCCGCTGCTCCCCGGCCTGGCCTGCCCCGGTCACTTCTCCGCAGGACAGGCTCCTGACTCCCGCTGGCTCTATCCCTCCTGGAGGCCCCCCACCCCACACCGTCCCTATAGCTTTGACTTGGGCTAGGGGAGGGGAGGGAGTCTTGGGCTCCTCCCCTCCCTCCCCTCCCTCCTCGGTCACCAGCCCGCACAAGTGTGCCGAAGATCTGAGGGCAGCCCTTACCCAACATGCCCAGAGCAGCTCATGTTGGAAGGGGTGGCTCCATGGTGAAGGTGCAGGGCCCTGATTTCTGGAAGAGCAGGGTGTCTTGCTCAGGAGGGCGCCAAGCAGCCTGCATGCCCCTGGTCTGCGAGGAGCCTGCTCCACGGACAACCCCACTGTCTGACGGGGCAGCAGCTGCCCCTTCCTGCATCTCCCCAGCCAGGTGAGGGCCAAGCTCCTGTCCTCTGGTTTAACCCCACTGGAAAATGAGGGAGGGGGAGGCTCTGACCTCACTGGCACCACTGGTGAGGACTGGCTGGCTTCAGTCCCGAAACGTGACTTCAGAGCTCCTTCCCAGCTCTAAGGGGGGCAGCCAGACATGGGGGCCTCCTCAAGGGCTTGGAACAGGGGGTGCTGGAGACCCTAGGCATTAACTCCACTGTGGATGCGTCTGCCTGCACCCTTGGCTCCACCAGCCGCGGGCAGCTGCGTTGGGGTGGCCAGCATGCCCACCCACCTGGTCTTGCCCACCCTGCCTCTGCTGGTGGCTCTGCCAAGCGCTGTGTACCCACGGGGTCCATGCAGCTGCCTTCTGGGCCGCTGGCTTCCCTGCTCCCCATCGCTGGGCACCTGGGAGGGCTCCAGTTCTGAGCCGCATGAATAGTGTTGCTATAACCATCTTGGCACAAGCCGCTTCTTTCCCCTCCCGGTCACATTATTCCCTCTCGCAAGCCTTTGGGTGCTTTCCCGACACGTTCTCTGACGCACCCAGAACTGGCAGGGCGCCTCCCGGGAGACGCACGCGAGCGGCTGAGCTGTGGCCTCGCGCAGAGGTGCCTGCCCTGTGAGCTGGGGCTCCTACCTCGCCTCCAGCGCGTGTGCCAGCTCTGCGCCCGGCTCCTCATACGCACATGGCTTCAGGGGCCCAGGGCCAGCATCCCCTTTTCATAGGTGCAGAGGCCATGGCCGAGAGGATGAACAACCACACAGGGGTAGGAGGGAGCCGAGGGACTCAGGTTGGTCTGGCTGCTCATTACTAAGACCCTGGCCTCGGGACCGCTGCCGCACACACGGTGTGCTGTGTCCCTGCCCTTGAAGGTGTGTCTGCACCTCCCCGGGGAGTGTAGGTGCCCCGCCAGCCCATGGCACACCCAGCCCCATCTCACGGATTCCTCTTGGGGCTCACGGGCCCTTGCAGAGCCGACATGCCTCCTCCTGGCCATCCCGGCAGCTCGCCCGGGGCGGCGTTTCCTGACGCAGGGACCACGTGCTGTCTGGAAGGCCATGGCTCTCCTTCCAGCTCCTCTGCCCCAACAGGCCTGAACTAGAGCTAGCGGACAGGTGGATGGATGGACAGATGGTCAGATGGACAGGTGGCTGGCTGATGTGCAGTAGGAGGTGTTGCAGACGCCTTAGGAAGTGCAAAGGATGGATGCTATGGAAAGGACACACACACGGCAGGTCCGAGGCAGGGAGAGGCTGCAGCTTCCCGTGGCCCGGCTGCCCATCAGTGGGGTGTGGGGCCTCTCCACAGTGGCATCTCACCCCGGGAAGGGCAGCAAACGCAGGCCCTTCCCTGCACCCGCGGCAGACATGGCTAATCAAGCGAGGCTCCTGCCCTGCTGAGCCTGGCTCCCAGCCCTCTGGTGCAGCCAAGCCCAGCTGATTGCAGTTGGCACTGGAGGCGGGCTTGGCCTTCCCAGATGTATGTCGTTACTGAAAATGCAGTCACTGAAACCCAGGTCCGCCAGCCCCACCGGCCTGTGGCTGCGCACACGGCCCCCGGAGGCCCAGCGCCCGGCTCGTTCTGGGCTTGCCCTGTCCCTCCACCCGGCCTGCTCCACCCAGGGCCTCAGAGCTGGCCAGCCCCGAGGAGCACAGTGCTCTGTGCCAAAGGCTGCAGGCTGCTGAGTGGGGGCCTAGCCTGGGCAGGCATTGTGCTGGCAGACAGCCTGGTCACTGCCCTCCGGGCACCAGACAGAGACGCTCAGACCCCCAGGCCTCAGTCATATGGATTCCCAGGCCCATCTCTAATGGTGTGTGCCAGTGAGCCTGGAAACCTGCACATCACAGGACAGTGCGTGTGGCTGGCTGAGCGCCGCTCCCCTACCAGTAGGCCTTCCCCAAGAGTGGTCTAGGCTGCCCTGGGGTGGTGGGCGTCCCTGTCCCTGCAGTCACAGCTGTAGGGTCCTGCACAGGTGCCCTGGTGCCTCTTAGGGGGCATCCTGGGGAGGGGGGTCTTACCTTTCACTCCCTCTGGGGACCAAGTTTCTGCTTGCACGGTGGGGCCTGGCTGGTCTTCCCACTGCCCAGCCCTGCTCCAATCCCACCTGACCGCCCGCCCACTCGATTCCCCTGGCCCTTCAGTCACTGGGCCTCACAGGCCTCCTTGGGCCTCAGTGTCTATCACCCATCCCTAAACAGTTCTGTCAGTGAAGGGAGTGCTGGCCTCAGGCGTCCCAGGGTCACCAAGCCCTTTGTACACCTTTAGGAGGTTGAGCGGCTGGCTCTAATCTGTGCATTCAGGCCTGCATCCCGGCTCTGCCCCTGGGAGCTATGTGACTTTGGGCAGTTCCCAGCCTCCTGGAACTCAGCAGGCAGGGGGCGCTGCTCTTGATGGTGGCACTGTCACCCTAACAGCGCCTGGTCTGCACGGTGCGGGGAGACATGGGGGGTGGACAGCAGCCTGTGGGCCTTAAAGCCAGGATGCTGACCTACCCACAGATGCTCTCTGTGCTCGGAGCCACCAGCCCGGACACCTCCCAGGTCGGACCCGCCCTCCAGCCCGCTGTGGCTGCCCACACGCCGCCTCCGCCTGCCAGGCTCCTGGCCACCCACAGCCCATGCTTCCCCCCTGAAAGTCAACAGACCCGTTTTAGCAAATGTGGAAGCCACAGAAAAGCAGAAAGTTGTAAACAAACTGTCCAGGGCCCCTTCCCCAGCCCTGGCCCCCAGGAGTCTGCTACCCTGTGGATCATTCCTTCCTGGCCTGGCTTGGACTCACCGTCGGAGCAACAGCCCTGAGCCCTCTCCCTGCACAGCGTGCCATGCCCAGAGCCTCCATCCTCAGGGCAGCCTCTGCTCTGGTCCTGCTGTGACGCTCCTTTCTCAGCTGCAGAGGCTGAGGCACCAGGGGGGACAAGGCCCAGGGGGTACACCTGGGGAACCGTGGCCCCCAGGTATGAACCCGGGTCTGCCTGACCCCCTGCTCGGCTTTTAGCCACGAGGACTGAGCAAATGTGGGTGAACCGAGGGTCTACAAAGAGGTGGGGAGGGAACCACCCAGCTCTCCTAACCTCAGTGCCCAAGAGCAAGACCACACCGGGCAGGTGAGAGCTCACACGCGTCAGAGTCCCATGGGCCCTGGCAGGGTGGCTTCCGGGGGAGTGAGACCCGGGAGTCACCTGCGCTGGGCTGGGGGGCACACAGCTGGAGCCCTCCCAGCAGCAGCCAGGTGGGTTCTGCTGCTGGGGACCCTGGGTGCCCCGTTTCCTCCTTTCTGACCCAGTGGCTGCATCTGGCCAGGGCAGAGGCAGTGGCCCCTTCGACTCCGAGGGGCTCCCACATAAATCATTACTGTGGAGGCCGGCTCCTCACTGCGGGCCACCCTCGCCCTCCGCCCCCACCCCCTCCCGCTGCCCTGGGCCTGCCTTCCCAGCACGATGAGCTGCAGGCCTGCAGACGGGGCTGTCTTCCAGGTGAACATTCCTTAGAAAAATGACTTCATTATCACCTCGGGCAGCTTGGAGCTGGGGGAGGGATGTGTGTGGCCGGGAGGGGGCAGGCAGGGTGGACACCTCCTCCCAGTGCTCCTCCAGTAGCTGGGCCCAGGGTGGCAGGAAGGCCTGGAGCCCAGGCACCCAGCGACCCCCGCCCAGGAAGGCCTGATGGAGACAGATCTGTGGGCCCACAGCTGGAGGCGAATATTACATTATGATAACAAATCACTCTGCTGATTGGAACTTAATTACGTCTCTTTTATCTTGGTGACAGTCATGCACCTGGGCTCCAGGCTGGTTTGGGGGGTGCTCAGCCCCTGGGGATTAATGAAACCAAGCCCTCCCCCACCCCAGAGGAAGCCGCAGCCACCGTCCTCCCCCTCTGTAGGGCAGGGGAGACAAAGGGGACCTCCTCTGCTGGAGAATCAGAGTCGCCACGGTCTCAGCAGAGAGGGTGGGCCAGGGCAGTTGGGAATGGGGTGGGGTCTGCTCAGTCCCACTCAACCAAGTCCAGAAGGGCAAACTGGCCTCGGCCAGCCTCTGGAGCAGAGCCGTGGGGCTGGGGCCTGACCCCTCGCAGCGAGCAGCCGTGTCACCACAGCCCCTTGGCCGCTGCTGACCGGGTGGCAACCCTGGGGTGGACGGTGTCACATTGCAGGGAACACAGGCGACGACCTCTTGGTGCTGGCCTCCCAGGTGAGGCGGTGGACTCAGATGTCTGCTCCGCACCCCAGGATGGGACAGGCAGGAGAGCAGGGTTAGCCAGCGAGGTGGCGGGGGCCACGGGGGGCCCTGGGACCACAGGCCAACAATGGCCAAGTCCCGTTCAGAAAGCAAAATCCTATGCATAATCACCTTTCAGAACGGAGGGCAAACATACCTTGTGGATTTTTCTGGAATGGCTCTGATTTTAAAATTTTGTCCCTAGAACCAATTAAGTCCTAATATTCTGGAGTCCCTGCACAGCCCTGAGGCTGCTTTCTCCAGGCTGGGGGGAATACAGGTCTGAGAATATGAGTATGGACCACAGGGGCTCTGGCCACAGCCTTGCCTGGGTCCCCAGTGAGCAGCAAGGCCCTGGGCAAGGTTTGAGGCCTTCCTGGGCCTGGGTACCCTTGTCTGGAGGGTGGGCTGAAGGCCATGAGCCCCCACAGTGAGCTGGAGGTGTCGTCAGAGCATGTTTTTGGGTGTGTGTGGCTGTGAGGGGCATGGTGCTTTATAATGTCGACTCACTGACTCCTCCAGGGGACCCTGTGAAGGTCCAGTCATTGGCCCCTCTGCACTAATGTGGGAACTGAGGCACAGGGGTGACATTGCTACCCAAGGCCACACACCTGCTAAGTAGCAAAGGCAGGATTAAAGTCAGGGAGCCCGGCCCAGAAGTCTGCTCCTGACGGCTGCTGCCCATCTGCGGTGTGTGGCTAAAGGTGTGTGACGATGTAGGCAGACGCTGTCAGCTTTGACATCATTTGCAGGGCGTGGTTGGCACATCAAAGTAAGTATTCTCCAGGCCTGGGAAGACATGGAATAAATGATGGAGGGAACACATATCTGGGTTGGAGAATATGGTTCCCCTGCCACGCCCGGGGCCTGGAGTGGCAATTCCAGCATGACCTCAGACCTGGGGGCTCTTCTGACCCTCTCTGGGCTCCCTCTTGGGGTAGGGCTGCTGGGGGGGGCTCTCTTGTGCCCCATTAGAGAAGCTGGGGATTGGAGGAGCATTACCACCAGGGAAGCTGCCCAGCGACCTGGACTGGGGGCCCAAGGGTCTATCTGGCACTGTCCCTCCCAGCTCTAGTGATAGGGTCTGGACATCCCCCTTCACTTTCACCCCAAGGGCTGGCAACGGGGCCCCCAAGGTTGCCTTCTGATGGAAGTGCCAGGGGCGATCCCAGCAGAATGAACTCCATTTCATAGACTGCCTGGTGGCCGCTGAGTCATCACGCAGGGTGATCCATCAGCCGCGCTCAAGGGCTGAGAACGATGTCATTGCTTTGGGGACAGGGAGGGACAGGCCTCCTCCTTCCACCCAGTTCCCGGCAGGGGCTGGACATCACTGTGCGGGAAGGGAGGGGCTGGTTATGCATTCTGACCCAGTATGAATGTGCCTGGGTTATGGGTGTGTGTCTGTGTGTGTGTGCCCTGCAGGTGAGTGTGCCTGGGGTGTGCACATGCATGCCTGTGTACATTGGGCATGCCTGGAGCACTCGGCCCATGCAAACACACCTTTCCGGCCAGTCTCTGTGGATATGGTCCACATGGGCTGTTGAGCTTTGCATGTGAACCACAGACTCAATGGAGTTTGAAGCATGACTCTGAGCTAGATGGGGACCTGCAGTCTGTCCTTCAGTGCCAGCCAGGTCTGAGCCCCATTGCTCTCATCTGCAGACAGCAACAACGGCAGAGCCCATGTCATGCCTGCTGCGAGGACTGATGGAGACAGAGTGCAGCCCTTGTGCAGAGACTCGCAGGGTCCTCAGCGCATGGAGCCCATGTCATCACGTGTGGCCGTGACCACAGAGCATACGCGTTGGGGTGGTGTGGTAGGGTTCTCAGAGAAACAGAATGAATTGTGTGTGTGTGTAAAGAGAGAGAGGAGAGATTTATTATTCAGAATTGGCTCACGCAATTACAGAGGCTGAGCAGTCCCATGATCTTCTGTCTGCTGTTAAACTGGAGACCCAAGAGAGCCAGTGGTGTAAATTCTAGTCTGAGTCTGACGGCCTGAGAATGAAAGAGCTGATAGACGGACGTCCCGGCTCCGGCTGTAAGGCAGAGAGAGTGAATTATCTGCTCTCTGCCTTTTTGTTCTATTCAGGCCCTCAACTGTTTGGCTGGGACCCACCCCCACTGGGGAGGGCTGTGGCTGTACGCTGTCCACTGGATGGTTTATGCCCATCCAGAAGCTATTACAGACGTGCCCACAACAATACGTAACCAGATATCTGACACCCCTTGGCCTGGTCATGTTGACACATGAGATTAACCATCGTGGGTGGGTTGGTGCACAGACAGGGTAGCTCATTCCTGCTTGTGTGGGCTTGTGGTATGTGGGTATGCAGACATGGGTGAGTGCGCTGGTGTCCCTGGGATGGACGTGTGTTCCGCCATGTGCAATACGCACACTCTATGTAAGTGTTTGCACTTGAGCATAAACGGGCATGTGAGTGTGCCCGTGGGTGTTCCTCTGTGTGGTATATCTGCACACTTCTGTGTCTGTGGTCCCACCCTAGGCACGTAGGGGCGTGTGCGTGTAGGCACGTTCCCGTGCGGGCCCAGGGCAGCCACGCCACACCTCTGGGGGCTGCTGGTCACTAGCACCGTTTTTGTCTGCCTGGTTCCAGGAAGGCTCGGGCGGCCCAGTCCTCTCTCTATTGCTTCCAAGATGCTGGGGCTGAGCTTGAGGGTGGGGGTCCCAGCCCCACAAGGGTCCTGCTGGGCTTCAAACTGGCAGTGGGGGTCTGGCCTCCAGTGGGGCAATGGATGGCCTGGAGGCCCCCTTTCTGCCGTGGTTGTCAGTAATTGGTGGGCAGGGACGTGAGAGAATCAGGGGTGCCCAGGGGCCCTGGGGTCCTCACTACCTTTGGCAGCTCCCTATGCCCAAAGTGGCTCTTTGCCAAGGAATATATGGAGGCCTTGCCAGAGGCACCCCGACTGCCTACCATCCCGCTCTCAGCGCTACGTTTGTTCCCGACGTACGCGTGCACTCAGCCTTGGGCAGAAGCTGTGGGCTTGTGCCCAGAAGCGTCTCCCAGCCAACCCCACTGCTCAGTAGTGGGGACATGGCTGGCACCAACCCTCCTGGACTGAGGCACTATGACCCCCTGCTCCCAGGAGAGGTGGCAGCAGTGAGTGGGTAACCTTCCAGGTCCCCAGCTTCAGAACCTGATGTGCCCAGGTTTAAACTGAGCCAGGCTTTTGGCCAAGTTGCTCCGCCTCCCCGTGCCTTGGTTTCCCCACCTCAGCCTTGGGGGCCTGTGAAAGGTGTCAGTGACCAAGAGTTGCAGAGTTTGCAGGGTGGGAGTTCAGCCTGAGTGGCCGGGCAGCGGCTGCTGGGGCCTCTGATGCCTCCAAGGTGCCCCCTGGCGTAGAGAGCACGGCCTCCTGGGAGTCCCTTCCCCGCTCTGAGTGTGGGCTCCTTCCTGTCAGGGTGGGGAGGACTCAGTAAGGCCCCCCGGGGCACCCTGGGTGTGTGAGGACCAACGCGTGTTGCATGAATAAACATGTTAGTACTTGGTGAGGGGATGTCTTTGATGTCCCAGGGTACCTTGTGGCAGGTTTGGTCCTGTTTTCCTTGGCTTCCAGGTGTCCATGCCCTGATCCGTAGGTTCCCCCATGCCTGCAGTGGGGAACCGCAGCTGTATCTGAAATAGCCTCCCCTGCCCACTTTGAATTGCTCCTGAAACTCAAGATTGCTTAAGACTTGTTTGAGGGAGAATAAGACAAATAAATGCCTCCCCCTCCCCTCTGAGGGCTGGGACCGGCGCTCAGAGCCCCTCGGCCAGCACAGGCCTCTGTTGTTTTCGGGCATCCCCCTGGGTCCCTCCCACCCTCCCCTGTGACGCTGGGCTCCAAGCAGAGTGGGTCCAGTGGCAGACAGTTCACACTTGAGTGGACTTGACTGACTGTCACCCCAGCCCTCTTCTGCAGGACCCAGGACCAGCTTGGGGGGCACCCAGAGGGCTGGGCCCAGCTGGCAAGCCTCCCGGATGAGGCCCCTGAGAAGCCAAGGCTCGGCAGCTCCACGCGCCCTCCTGACCACTCTGCCTGCCTGGGACACCGTTCGCCAGGCTCCATCCTGCACCCCAGCACCTGCCACCACCTGGACCCGTCTCCCTGTCTCTGACATGGTGTGGGTGCCGTCTGTGTTCCCTGTGGGTCCCCGGAGCACCGCTCTGGGCCGAGCCACTACAGGCGTCTGAGGAGTGTTGGCTGTGCGAATGAAAAGGTGATGAGTGTCTGAGGCCCATGCTTGCTTCTGCCCAGTTCTCTCTCTGTTCCCTCCTGAGGCAGAGCCTCATCCTCTCCAGGTCGGCAGCTCCCCCACCATGCAGTCACCACATCCCCCAGGGCTCCTCCGGGAAGCCCACCCACCCGCACAGCCGGCCCTGCTGGTGCCTGGCCCACCTTCCGTAGCATCCTACGGGGATGGTCGTCCCTTCAAGGCAGGGTGGAGGCTCCTTCTCACCACCGTCCTGTGTCTGCTTTCTGGAGAGGCACCTGCTGTGAGCCAGACAAGAAGCAGGGCTGGAAGGGGACTGAAGGCTGTGGCACCCCCAGGTCTGTGCTCGTGACCAGTGAGGGCGCCTGTTCTTCACTGAGCCCCAGGTGCCCACAGCACTCAGTAGGTGCGTGGTTAGTGGGCTGCTCGTGCGTGAGCAGATGGTATTGGCACTTAAGTCTGAAGTAAAGTCAAATCTGTTACTCATATTGGGGTGAGAATTTGGTGATGTCACTGAGAGTCTTGTGTCATTATCCATAACCAGGTGGAAATACGCACTGCAAATACACACGTCAGGGGCCAGGGAGACAGAGGAGGGACTGGTCCGGGAGAGGGGTGCTCAAGGATGAATGGGGTTCCTGCAGACCCAGAGCAGAGGGGGCACAGTGGTGCAAAGGCAGGGAGGTGGGGCAGGAATGGTGAGAGATTGGGACAGGTCCCAGGGATCCCCATGGCCACGGGAAGGAGCAGAGGCCGCCGGGACCCAAGATCCGGCACAGCTGCTGTCCTTGCGGAGGAGCCACAGCCTCAGCCCCGCACCCAGGGCCGTTTCCATCTGTGCCCTTGTGCCTTAGGTGGGTTTCTGCCTCCCACTTCCCTTCTGAATCTGCTGGCTCAGATGGCAGCCCTCTCCCTGTGCACGCCCGCCCCCAAATCCAAAGTGGAAACAGATGTGTTTGTGCACGCACACAGAAACGCACACCAGCAAGCATCCGGGAGCCGCCTTCACGTCCAAATCCCCATTTCTGGGGAGAAAAATACAAATGACAGCGTGTAGGGAGAAGGGAAATTTCCATTTCAGCAAGCTGAAGCAGTTTGCACTCCAGTGCACCTTGCAGGAAACGAGCAGCCGGCAGGCAAGACCAGAATGGCCGATTTTCCAGCTGGCTACTGTTGGGCCTCTCGGCTGGCATGTAGGTGCAGGCTCAGAAGCTGGTCCAGCAGACCAGGGACCTGCCGACAGTTGCTGTTCGCGGTGTGATGGCCGTGGCCGTCAGGGGCACGGGTTCCGGTGGGCTGCTCCTGGTCTCCACATCAGGTGTGCTCCGCCCAGCGAGCCGACTCAGGCTGACGGGCCCAGTTCTGGTGGAAGAGACAGGACGAACCCCTTGCCACAGACCCTCTCTCCTGAATGCAGTGTGAAGAGTCTGGCATGCCTGGACAGCTGCACAGTCCACAGGCCACGTGGACGCTGCTGTGGGCCCCAGAGCCCCCTCCCCACCGAGAGTTACCTGGCCTGCCACGTGCAGCTTCACCTACCCAGGCCAGGGAGTGTGTCAAGGGGCAGGGCTGGAGGGCTGCGGTGTTCATCCCTGCACGGCCCGCCTGGCTGCCTGCCACCCCCAGTACTTCAGACCTTTGGCCACACCCACGATGGAATCCCCCAGACATGAAGGGTGGCCAAGGGCCGTGTTTTCCCCAGCGGTAAAGCTGGAGATGGCCAGGGCCATGTCATTACCTGTGTCTCCCAGCCCTGAGCAAATAGGACCACAGAAGAAATAAGTGGACAGTAAAGCCTGACAAACACCCCAAGCTCCCGAGGAGGTGTGAAGAGAGAGGAGTTCATTCGATATGCTGTGTTCATCACAAACTCAGGGCAACCTCAGGAACCCTAGCCCTGGATGGAAACGGAGCTTCAGGGTGGTTCTCTGGGGATAGTTTTCAGACACCTGAACTCGGAAGACCTGACCCTGAGGGGTGGAGGTGGGCACCCTTGGTGAAGGCCTGCAATCCATCCCTCACATGGTGTTTGACACCTGGAGGGGGGCGTGTCTGCGCCCTGAGACTCACTGCCCCCAAGTCAGTGGTTTAAGCTGAAGGTGTGAATCTTCAAATGAATCTGGTTTAGAAACCAGCTATTCGCTAGCCTGGGTTGGGACGTGGGGACTAGCCCTGTGGCCAGCCTCAGCCGTTCCGGGCATCTGGGTGGAACTCCAGCTCCCCAGGCAGGTTGAACCTGGGTGGGAGAGGCAGAGGGGCCGTGGGTCACTGAACCCTGCTCCCCGTACACCGCCTGCGAGCCTGCTGGGTGCCGGGCTGGGTGCTGGGCAGAGAAGCCCAGAGAGCCGCTCACACCAGGCCGTCTGAGCCAGCCCACCCCAAGGACGGTTCTTTCTGGGAGAGGCACCTGTGATGTTAGTCTAAGTGAGGGTAGTGGGGAGATGGGCCGGGGAGCACCTCCCACCTGCGCCGTCCCAGTGAGGAGGAACTGAAGGCCAGCTGGGCAGTCCCCTGACTCTGGCCTGGCGATCAAGCATGGGACAAGTTTGACACCTGGAGGGAGGTGGGCGTGTCTCCAAGAACCACGAGCAGGGACCTCGTGGTGCCCTTTCCAATATGGTGCCTGACAGCACCTCTTACGGGTTCCGTCTCCTACACGCTGCCTTGTCCAAACATGATCAGAGTACTGTCACACCCTGTCACCTCTCCTACGGGGCTTTGCCTCATGCCACCTAAGAGCACCATTTGCATCAGTGGTCTTTGTAACGATGGTGGAAACTCAGCTCTTACCTGTGTGAGCCCAGACCCACCAGGATCAAGGAGCCCCACCTGCTCTCCCAGGGAGGGGCTGGAGTCTTGGCAATGGTGCCTGAACCCCACCCCCACCTGTCCACTCCCCTATCTGCTTCCCCTGCTTTTGGACAATCTGAAGGTGGCTGCTTAGGTTCATAGGACTGCTTCTGGCCCAGCCAGCCTGGGTGGGGGCTTCATGGGACTAATTAGGGGTTCTCCAGAGAGACTGAACCAGGACGATGTGTACAGAGAGAGAAAAACACCACAGGAACTGACTCACACAGTTTTGGAGGCTGGCCAGGCCCAGTCTGCCCTGTAGGCGGGCAGGTGGAGACCCAGGAGTTGATGGTGTCGATGAAGCCTGAAGGCAATTGCTGGAGAATCTCTCTTACTCAGGAAGAGAGGCCTTTCTGGGCTTGTCAGGCCTTTGACTGATTAGATGAGGCCCACCTACACTGGGGAGGGCAATCTGCTTTATTCAGTCCAAGGATTCAGATGTTAATCTCATCCGGAAACACTCTCATAGAGACAGGCAGACTAATGTTTGACCGAAAAACTGGGCAGCCCTTCCTTGTGCCCTTTTGCACCAGTGTTGTCCCCATGCTGTGTACCAAATGCGCCCCTGCCAGTGTTGTACAATCACGTAAATTACTTTCTGGTAAGGATGACGCTGAAGACATAAACTCATGGCACACCCCAGGCAGATCCGTTGGGAACATGTAGACAGAAGGTGCTGGCCAGCAGTCAGGGCAGGGGTGCTGGTCCCTGGTGAGGGACAGAGTCCTTCCAGGAAACAAGCTAGAAAGAGAGAGCCAGGCGTGCAAAGTGTTTTCACAGCCCTAGTCCGCTCTTGCTTGGTCACAGGTGTTCCTCACGACTGCATCTGCCTCCTGCAGGGCTTGCTGCCTGCACACCTACCCCCCACATCCACCCCTGGCATTCAGAGTGACTTCCAGAAGTTCACATTAGACCATGACCCTCCTCCCTTCCTCCAGGACCTTCTATGGCTCTCGAGTGCCCTCAGATAAACCCCAGATTGTACCATGAGACTGGTCAGGCCCTGTGGGACCTGTCTGGGCCCCTCCTGCACCTGCCCTCAATTCTACTCTCTAATCAGACAGAACCACTTGTTCTGTGACAGGCGTGTCCTCTCCAGGCCCTCACACAGGCTGTTCCCTGTGCCCGGGGCACCCTTCCCTTTTTGCCTGACCAGCCCTGCTCATCCTTCAGGCACTGCATGTCCTTTCAGAAGCCTTCCCTGGCTACTCAGCTGGTTAGGGGGCCCTGCGCTGAACGCCTGCTCCCCCTAACACATCGCTGTGACCCCCACGTCCCTTCTGCACAGTGTGGGCTCTGTGAGGGCAGGGGAAGCCCACCCCAGGGAAGGCACATCACGAATGTGGGAGAGATCACTGGATGGGAGCCCTGGTCTCTGTGTGGAGAGGTCCACAGGATGAGTGCGAGCAGGCTGGCACTGCAGCCTCTGGCTCAGATCTGTGGGGTCTTTACATGTCCCCCAGGGTGGGAGGGCCAGGCAGTGTGCTGACCAGGCTGAGTTACGGCTGACACCTAAAGCTTCTGCAGGAGATTAACGGAGCTTAGTGCGCAGGTCCCTGGCCCCGGCTCAAACCATGAAGTGCATGCTTTGGCCCTCACCCCTGGCCAGCTGGGCCTCTCCCAGTGTGTCGCCTGGGAGGCCCCAGTACGTGGATACAACGTGCTCAAGACCCTCATCCTTGGGCCTGGAGACGGCAAGATGTCCAGTGCATGTGAGAAGGGACAAGAGGAAGGGACCACGGAGCCTGCCTGCTGCCAGCCTCTGGGCTTTCTGACTCTGAACTACACATGTGTTGGCCAAGTTCACAGCCCGCACAGCCCATTCTGGCACATTCTTTATGATGCTCGGCTGGATCTGGGGGGCCAGCTTCCCAAACCAGAGAGCCAAGACTCCCACCCAGCTGTTCAAATACCTTTTTAGGTCATTGCAACCAGACAGGATCCTGTGTCCTCCAGAAGAACCCCACACAGGCTCCCCTGGCTTCATTTGGCAGGGCATGGTCTTGGGCCCCCCGGGCTCAGTACTGGGCAGCCTGGGGAGTGCAGGCCTCTACAGGCAACAGGCCCGGGGGCAGACCCTGCTGTCCCAGCCACACAGCCCTGGGGGCCTTGCTCGTGGAGTGCTGCTTGAGTGTCCTTGGGCCGCTGACGAAGTTCCACCAAGTAGGTGGCTTGCAACCACAGCATGTCCCATCACCCAATTCTGGAGGCCAGAGTCCAAATTCAAGGGGTGGCTGGGCCATGTTCTCAGTGAGACCTGGTGGGGAGGGTCCTTCCTGGTGAGGCATGGCTGCGCCCCTCCAAACTCTGCACCTCCCTGCCTCCTCCCTGCGCGTCTCTGACCTCACTTGGCCATCTTCTTCTCAGGATGCCAGCACTGCCGGATGGAGGCGGCCCGACTGCAGTATGACGTCACCTTAACAGATTCCATCCGTGACGATGCTGTTTCCACATCGGGCCACCTTCTGTAGTCCTGGGGGTTCGGACTGCAACATGCTATTTTGGGGACGACAGAATGCAACCCGTGCACGTGGCTTCAAGGGTCAAAGCCATCCCGCTCATAAAACTTGTATATAGGCCTTGCCCACAGTAGTAGCCTCCAGAGGGGGTTGGAACTGGGCCCATGGGGTTTGGCTTCTGAGCAGGGCACGTGGCTCCATCTCCTCGTGGCGGGAGTGCTGGCACCACCTGTAGGCTAGGGGTCTTCTGCTTCTGGGTGGCTTTGTCCCTTCCCTGGCACCTGGATACAGGGCTAGGCTGCCCGCATGGCCCCTACTCTTGGTCAGCTCCAGTAGGCTCTTCAGGGCCCCTGGCAGCACTGGGAACCAGCGCCAGGGCAGGAGAGTTCCGGAGCTCCATCACCAGTGGGGTGAAGCTCTCGTCCGCCAGATGCAGCCCACCTCTCTGCCCAGGGTCTGCAGCCCAGCCTGGCTGGGCCCTGGCGACCACAGCGGTGGGAGGGCTGAGGGGCGTTTGGGGGCCGGGCAGCTGTGCTGTTTGAGGGTGCAAAAGCCAACTGGAGGAGGGGCAGGGCCTGGGACAGATGCGGCGCGTCCCCTCGGTGCCTCTTCTTCCCAGGGTCACCCCATTGAGCCTGGCCTCCCCCAGCCCCTATGGACAAAGCCCCAGGCCCCCCTTTCTCTTCCCTGGGAGGGGTCCTGCAAGGAGGAACAAAGGCCCGACGCAGCAGCATTTCGCTCCCTCTTCACCCTCCAGCCCACGCTTTTCTTCCCTTTATAATGCATTTAATAGGGTCAGGCCAAGATGGATGGTCCCAAGCTCTGGAAGGGGGCAGCGCCTGTCCCCCGCCCACCCACCGGCCTGGGAGCTCTGAGGCTCTGGATCCGGGATGTCAGGGCTGCCAGGAGGAAGGGTCACACCGGAGGGCTGAAGGCTGTGCACCCGCTCCCTGTCTGGAGCCACTCTGCTCTGTCTCCTGGGGTCTCTGGTGCCCCGGTCTGGGCCTCTTGGGGTGCTGGGCACTCAGCCCCATCCTCATTCTCAGCACCTTCTGTTCCCCGATGCCGCCTTGGCTAGCTGGCAGCCCCAGCCCTGCGCCAGGCGCTGGTGTGGGGGCAGAGAGGCCCCCAACCGAGCTCCCACTCTGGCCAGAAGGACAGAGACATGGACATACCGCACCCCCAAATGGGCCTCTATTCTTTCTTTCATCTGTCAACGACTTTTTCTCTCCATGCACGATTTGTCACCACCCTTTTCCTCATCGGCCCAGCTGCTTGGTTCCTCCAGGTAAAAGCGCCACACAGTCCCCTGGCAGCTGGGGCTCCGGGACTTCCCAGCAGTCCTAGGGTGTGGGTCTTGTCATGCCTTTTTACGACCAGGACCCTGGGCCTCTGGGGCATGCTGGTCAGGGTTAAATGGCAAGGTCAGGAGTAGCTTTGTCTTGGCAGACCCCTGGCTTCTTGGGGCTGACTGCATCCCCTCAGGGAGATTGAGGCACAGGTTGACCGAGGACCTGCTCACCTGTTTGAGCATCAGGGAAATGGGGCCTGTAACTGGGGCTCAGTTCTCAGCTCTCTGCTGGCCTGCCTTTGCCCAGGTACAGAAAGTGCTCTTGAAAATCCAAAGGGTATCGTTTCCTTCCTGGCTCAATTCATAAATTAAACTTAAAATGTACACATAGGGGTTCACAGTTCCTATAACAAGAGGATTGTTTGCTTCTCCTGCTGGCTTCTCCGTCCAGGTGGGGGTTGCTTTATTCACAGTAGCTGAAAGATGGGAACAGCCATGTCCCTCAGCAGATAGATGGATAACAGCCTGTGGTCTGTCCACACAGTGTAATATTAGTCAGCCATGAAAAGGAGTGACGTTCTGACATGGGTTACTGTGGGGATGAACTTCAGAAACATCGTGCTGAGTGACAGAAGCGAGACACAAAAGGCCGCATGATGTGCTTCCACTTATTTGAATGAGATGCCAAGGACGGGCAAGCCCAGAGAGACCGTCAGCAGGCGCTGGGGTTGGGGTGGGAGGGACTGCAACTGCAACATGGTTTCTTTTTGGGGGACTGAAAACACTATGGTATTGCTGGTGATATCCTAGAATCCACAGAATTGTGCACTTTGAAAAGGTGAGTTCTATGGTTTGTGAATTATATCTCAATTTAAAAACTACACACACACACACACACACACACACACAGCCTTTCAGGGAGTGCGGTTGGCCAGGGGCAATGCTCTCCTCTCTGGCTAAACAGAGCACAGAAGGTCCTGTCCCTGGTGCTTTGCGAATGGGCGTGCGGGTGCCACCCTGGCTCAGCTGGAGGAAGGGAGACAGGTGTCAGGCTGGGGGAGTGGGATCTGCCCATGGTGACCTCAGTGTATCAGAAGGTTAGGGCTGGGACAGCCTTCTTTGCCCAGATCCTTCACTGTACTGATGGGGAGACTGAGGCTCAGACGGGGGCAGTGAGTCCATGAAACGCTCTCAACTCATCCTCAGTCTTGAGCTCTTTTCCCAAAGACCTGCCTGGGCGGCCCCAGTGTGGACGAGTGCTTCTAATGGGTTCATGTGGAGGCCTGGAATTTGGACTCCAGCGATTTCAAGCGATTGCACAGGTCAGCTGCCTCGCACTGCAGTGGTCAGTGGGCGTCTGCTGTTGCATAAGAAATTACCTTCCAACACGTAGCAGCTTAAAACAATGAAATAACCATCTGGGGTCTCCCCCAGTTTCTGTGGGTCAGGAATTTGGAAGCAGCTTAGCTGGATGGTGTTTTGGAGTCTCTCAAGAGGTTGCAGTGAAGATGTTGGCAGGGCTGACATTTTTTTGGCCACGACTGAAAGACCCCACTTCCAAGGGGCTCTCGCACTGCCAAGGGGCTAGTGGGCAGTGCTGGCTGTTGGCAGGAGGCCTCAGTTCCTCCCCATGTGGACAGCTCCCTGGGCTGCTTGAGTGTCCTCACGACATGGTGGCCGGCTGTGTCCAGAGCTGGAATGCTAAGCTTAGGCAGGAGCCAGATGTCTTGGGGTCCAGCCCCGGTGCCACACCATCGTTTCCATAATGTCCTGTTGGTTTCACAGGTCAGCTCCATGCAGTGTGAGAGGGGACGGTGCAGTGGGGGATGAGGTGGGGGTGTCACTGGGGCCATCTCGGAGGCTCCTGCCAAGCAGAGGTCACGGAGCTCCCAGTGAGAGCCCACATCTCCTGGAGGTGGTGAGGTAGCCTCTCCCACACTTGGGTGCTGCCACCTTCAAACAAACGAGGACTGCCATGTCCCACTCACCTGTGAGGACCTCGGCAGCAGCTCTGTACCTAAGATGGTGTTTTCAAAGCGGCCCGAGGGGGGCTCTGTAGCAGGTGGGAAGACTGCCAAACCTGAGCCCCCTCAGCAAAAACATCCCCACCGTGTCCTGGCCTTGGACAACGGTTCACAGGGCCTGTGGAACGAAAGCGGGCATGTCACCGGTGCTCTGTGCTCACAGGAGAGCTGAGGCCGTGACTCAGGTCAGTAAGGAAAATGCTGCTGGCCCTGCACAGCTTCACCTGCCCCTGGGGACCCTCTCCCCTCCCCTACATGTGGCTCTGTGTCCTCAGAGACGGGCCCTTACAGACTGTCAGCACCCTGCCCTCCCGCCTTGGAGAGGAGCAGGTGGGAGTCAGGGCGCCGATTTCTCTCTGGGAAGTCAGTGCCTGCCAGCTGCCCCTCCCCCAGGCCTCTCTGCCTCTGGGTTCAGGTGACTCTCCCTCCCCCAACCACTTCTGGCCTGGGGTGGTGACTGTCCCTGTTCCCAGCCCCAGTGGGGCCTGGACCTTGCAGTTTCTTTGCAAACACCCCCTTTTATAAGCACTCCTCAAAATACTTTCCTCGGAAGCACTGTCTGATAGACCCCAACTGATGTGCATCTGAGGGGAGGATGGGCAAAGGGCAGTTGACAAATTGAGCCAGCTCTTCTGGTAGATTCTGCCTCTTGGTGACAGGGAGCCGAACTCTGATCAGTATGACTGACGGTTAGAACGTGAAAAATGTTCACACACCCTGGTCCTAAAAAAAAAAAAGTGAATTGAAACTCCAAGAAGACACCAAAAAATGTAAAAGTGGGTGGCAGGTCCCTTCTGGCTCACCAGGCTCCACGGGCCTGGCCGGGCTCTCTGGCAGCAGGTGTCAGCCTGGCAGGGCACACCTTTGACCTGCTGTCCCACAGCCAGGGGGTCAGAAGCAGCTCAAGACGCACAAAGCTGTATGGAGAAGAACTTGCATCAGAGGGACTGGATTCTAGGGCATCTTTGAGTAAGTGACTCTAAGCCTGCCTGTGCAGACCCTGATGTAACCATGAGAAATGATGGCTTTGGTGTTTAATGAGAGGAAAATGTATGTGATCAAATTTGAATTGAAAAAAGTAGAATGCAGAATGGTGAATATACTATGAGGTCTTGGTCAAAATACACATATTCACAGGAAAGATCAGTGGAAAAACCCAAAGCATCAGAATGACTATTTCTTCATGATGGGTATTTTTGTTTTATCTCTTACGCTTTATCTTTCTGCATTTTCCAGACTTTCTCGAGTGAGTTACTTTTTCATTTGTTTGTTTACAAAGGAAAACAACTTGAAAATTCCTGCTGCATAGGACCAAATATATATAGAAGGCACGTCTCAGGCAGACTGCATAACGTGATGAGGACAATACACACGTGTGCACAGCACTCTACAGTTTCCAGATGCCTTCCCCCGAGGTGGCAGAGGCAGCAGAGACCCTGGGCACAGCCGGCTCCAGGCTGTCCCACCGCGTGACCCTCCAGGCTGGGTCCTCCAGCCTCGTAACCTCCTAGCGTCCTTCTGGAAAATCCTGTCTCCCTGCAAGGGGAAGCCAAGAACTGAACCTGGGAAAGACATGCCTGTGCAGGGCCCGGAATCATCCTCAGCTGAGCTGGCGTCAGGCTGGGGGGCCCAGAGGGACAGTGCCGGAGCTGCAGGTCCACAGAAAACCTATACTTGTAGCATCATGGAAAAAAACGTGACAGGTCACCAGGAGCTGAATCAAAGTTGCGCAGTCAAGGCAGAATAGCAGGGGACGGCTGGGGCCCGTGGGGCAGGGGCAGGCAGGGCCGTGGGGTCACAGTCCGAGCGTGATGGGGTGCAATGTAAGAGAAATGGTTTTAGAGGAATATGATTTTAGGGAATGCAGGAATATAGATGGGTAGGGGATTCTCCGAGAAGCGAAGGAAGCTTGGATGGCACACCCTGCACCCACAGGGTCTTCTGAGGACCGAACTCTGGGCTGGATATGGAGCCAGGATCTGCCCTTACTCGGATGTCCGTCCACGCCTCAGCTGTGGATTCCTGGCTTAGAGAGGGCAGAGGGGGGTCCTGGGCACGGCCCTGCTGGCCCCAAGCTCCCACTCCTTCCCAGTGTCGGGACCCCAGGGGCCCGGCTCTCTCCTCAGCCTTGATAGGTCCTTCATTCATGTGGCTCCTTCCTCTGAGACATCCCTCCCTTGGGACACCTCCTCCAGGCTGTCATCAGCCCGGACACCCCCACCGTCTGCCATCAGTCCCCTGTCCCCGCCTATGCTAATCATCTATGCCAGCAACGAACAAGCCAGAAACCCTGTGGGCAGGGCCAGTCTCTGCCCCAGTTCACTACCGTGTCCCCCACACTGGGCACTGCCCACCTCTTAGGAGATATCCAAGAACTTTTTTGCTAAATAGACACCAAAGTCAAGGAACAAATAAAGCCACACCCTTGCCAATCCATGCCGCCCCAACAGGCCACTGGTGTTGGTGTCCGGAGCCTGTGGAATCCTCCTCCGCATGCCCTTGGCTGCCCGTCCAGGGCCCGAGCAGGCTGAGGGCCCTGCAGGGAGCTTGCTCTGATCTCCTTTCCCCTCTCAGAGAGGCCCTTGCTCTGCTCCCTGGCTGAGCCCCTGCCGTCTGGGGGCATCCAGCTGCGGTTCATTCAGAAGTTTAGCAGAAGGGGCTCTGAGAGCCCCCATGTCCCCAGCACCTGGCCCCCAAGGTTACGTGCCCCCTCACAGCCGAGCCCCACGGCCAGATGGGCCTGTGGTTTTACTTCCAGCTCAACTATCCAGTTATCAACTATCATTGTTGATAACACCCTATTAAAAGTTGAAAATAAAACCAGGCAAAGACCCCACCAAAAAAAAAGAAAACTACAGACCAATATCCCTGATGAACGTAGATGCAAAAATACTCAACAAAATATTAGCAAGCCGAATTAAAAAATACATCGAGAGGATCATACACCATGACCAAGTGGGATTCATCCCAGGGATGCAAGGATGGTACAACATTTGAAAATCCATCAACATCATCCACCACATCAACAAAAAGAAAGACAAAAACCACATGATCATCTCCATAGGTGCTGAAAAAGCTTTCTACAAAATTCAACATCCATTCATGATAAAAACTCTCAACAAAATGGGCATAGAGAGCAAGTACCTCAACATAATAAAGGCCATATATCATAAACCCACAGCCAACATCATACTGAACAGTGAGAAGCTGAAAGCCTTTCCTCTGAGATCAGGAACAAGACAAGGATGCCCACTCTCCCCACTGTTATTCAACGTAGTATTGGAGGTCCTAGCCACGGCAATCAGACAAAACAAAGAAATACAAGGAATCCAGATTGGTAAAGAAGAAGTTAAACTGTCACTATTTGCAGATGATATGATACTGTACATAAAAAACCCTAAAGACTCCACTCTGAAACTACTAGAACTAATATCAGAATTCAGCAAAGTTGCAGGATATAAAATTAACACAAAGAAATCTGTGGCTTTCCTATACACTAACAATAAACTAATAGAAAGAGAAATCAGGAAAAGAATTCCATTCACAATAGCATCAAAAAGAATAAAACACCTAGGAATAAACTGAACCAAGGAAGTGAAAGACCTATACCCTGAAAACTATAAGACACTCTTAAGAGAAATTAAAGAGGTCACTAACAAATGGAAACTCATCCCATGCTCCTGGCTAGGAAGAATTAATATAATCAAAATGGCCATCCTGCCCAAAGCAATATACAGATTTGATGCAATCCCTATCAAATTACCAACAACATTCCTCAACGAACTAGAACAAATAGTTCAAAAATTCATATGGAAACAACAAAGACCCCGAATAGCTAAAGCAATCCTGAGAAGGAAGAATAAAGTGGGGGGGATCTCACTCCCCAACTTCAAGCTCTACTACAAAGCCACAGTAATCAAGACAATTTGGTACTGGCACAAGAACAGAGCCACAGACCAATGGAACAGAATAGAGACTCCAAACATATATGGTCAATTAATATACGATAAAGGGGCCATGGACATACAATGGGGAAATGACAGTCTCTTTAACAGATGGTGCTGGCAAAACTGGACAGCTGCATGTAGGAGAATGAAACGGAATCACTGTCTAACCCCATATACAAAAGTAAATTCGAAATGGATCAAAGACTTGAATGTAAGTCATGAAACCATAAAACTCTCAGAAAAAAACATAGGCAAAAACCTTTTAGACATAAACATGAGCAACTTCTTCTTGAACATATCTCCCTGGGCAAGGGAAACAAAAGCAAAAATGAACAAGTGGGACTATATCAAGCTGAAAAGCTTCTGTACAGCAAAGGACACCATCAATAGAACAAAAAGGCACCCTACAGTATGGGAGAATATATTCATAAATGACATCACATAAAGGGTTGACATCCAAAATATATAAAGAGCTCACACACCTCAACAAACAAAAAACCAAAAAATCCAATTAAAAAATGGGCAGAGGAACTGAACAGACAGTTCTCTAAAGAAGAAGTTCAGATGGCCAACAGGCACATGAAAAGATGCTCCGCATCGCTTGTCATCAGAGAAATGCAAATTAAAATCACAATGAGACATCACCTCACCTCAGTAAGGATGGCCACCATCCAAAAGACAAACAACAACAAATGTTGGCGAGGCTGTGGAGAAAGGGGAACCCTCCTACACTGCTGGTGGGAATGTAAATTAGTTCAACCACTGTGGAAAGCAGTATGGAGGTTCCTCAAAATGCTCAAAATAGAAATACCATTTGACCCAGGAATTCCACTCCTAGGAATTTACCCTAAGAATGCAGGAGCCCAGTGTGAAAAAGACAGATGCACCCCTATGTTTATCGCTGCACTATTTACAATAGCCAAGAAATGGAAGCAACCTAAGTGTCCATCAGTAGATGAATGGATAAAGAAAATGTGGTACATATACACAATGGAATATTATTCAGCCATAAGAAAAAAACAGATCCTACCATTCGCAACAGCATGGATGGAGCTAGAGGGTATTATGTGCAGTGAAATAAGCCAGGCGGAGAAAGTCAAGTACCAAATGATTTCACTCATCTGTGCAGTATAAGAACAAAGAAAAAACTGAAGGAACAAAACAGCAGCGGAAGCACAGAACCCAGGAATGGACTAACAGTCACCAAAGGGAAAGGGACTGGGGAGGATGGGTGGGAAGGGAGGGATAAGGGCGGGGGGGGGGGGGAAGAAAGGGGGCCTTACGATTAGCATGTGTAATGTGGGGGGTGGGGCACGGGGAGGGCTGCGCAACACAGAGAAGATGAGTAGTGATTCTACAGCATCTTACTACGCCGATGAACAGTGACTGTGAAGGGGTATGTGGGGGGGACTTGGTGAAGGGGGGAGCCTAGTAAACAAAATGTCCTTCATGTAATTGTAGATTAATGATACCAAAAAAAAAAAGTTGAAAATACATTTCCTTCTGCCCATCTTTTTCCTTTTCATTTTGCAAACACTGATTTTTCTCCCCACCTGCAGGTGGAATAGAAATGAAATCACACGCGTCTCTTTGGGGCGATTTAGCCGCCAGAGCCGGAGGCAGTGGGTGCGTGAGGGCCTTCCCTCGTCACCTCGGCACGGGTCCCTTCCTGACCCCAGGCAGCCATCTGGCCTTTCTCCCCCACTGCATCCCCCCAGCTGGAAAAGGAGGCCCTGACACCCCCATTCTGTAAAAGCAGGCGCCTCTATTCACCACCCAGAGGAGCCTTCCAGAGAGGTTCAGAGAAAAGCTTCTGTGAAAAGCCAAGTTCAAGGTTGTGTCAACACCAACCACCAGGAAGTGGCAATTATCCAATTAGCTTGATTAGTACAGAAGAACCGCCAATGGCTTGCCGGGGCACTCCCCCTCGCACCGGTTTCCCCGAGCTCAGACAGCTGCTGCGGAACAGAGACCACACCGGGGACAGAGCAGAGGCCCCCCAGCGACGCCCCACTGTCCGTCCCTCTCTGTGCCCCCGGCTCCCTGACTTGGGGATAATGAGGGCTCCCTCACAAGTTTGCTGTGACGATTCATGGGCAATTCCAACCTCAGTAAGACCCTGGGAAGACCCAGGGAGCAGGCACTCAAAGGGAGGGCACGCAGGGAGGGTGTGGGGCAGACCCACTTGCATCCAGGCCCTGGCACTTCCCTTAGGGTCAGAGTGGGCAAGTTCCCGGTGCGTTGGAGGGTCCTCAGAGAGCACAGCAGGTTAATGGTGGTATGACGGAGATGATGGTGATGGCGGCAGTGAAGGTCACGGGGCGGTGGTGACGGTAAAGGAGGTGATGATGACGGTGGTGGAGGTGATGAAACACCTTTCGCGTGGACTCACCATACAGCCAGCCAAGGAGCCCTCCCAAAGCGGTCCCCCAGGAGGAGGGGAGGTCTAGCGCCCCTTCCCCCAGTCTGGACGGCTGCACAACCTGCTTAAAACACAGTGGAAATGATGCTGCGTGATTCCAGGTCTGGGTCAGCAGAAGCCTTGTGGCTTCCCTACCCCCAGGCCTCCCGGGACGCGCTGTGCTGGAGGGGCCACGTGGGAGGCCCAAGTAACGGGCCCAGTGGCACCCAGCCTTCCAGCCATGCTGCCAAGGGCACCAGAGCTGTGAGTGAAGCCACTTGAGATTCTGCACACCAGCCCTGCTGCTAGCTGAATACCAGCCAATGCTGCACAGAGCAGGATTGCCTACTGGGACCCCCGGTGGCCTTCCTGACCCACACAACATGAACCAAAGAAAAATGGCCGCTGTGAACTACCAAATTTGGGGGCGGTGTGCTGTGCAGCAGTAGCTGGCTGGAACAGTGGGTCTGGATGGTTCTGATTCTCAGCCTTGTCCTGGATGAACATGTGCCTACAGGTGGCTGCCTGGCTTGGCATCACAGACCTAAGCTCCCTGGGCGCTCACACCATGGGTGCTCATACCAGAGGTGCCCAGCGAGACCCCTCCCTCCTGGTGCAGGGGACACTGATGCTCACGGAGCCCTCGGCCCTCTGTGGTCAGATGGTGGGCCGTACTTTCCCATTTGGCAGTCAAGGAAGCAGAAGGCTGGAGAGGGGAAGACATGGCTAACAAATGCCAAAAGCAAGGCTTGGATCTCCAGGTTTCCAGAACCTTCTTTCTTCTTGCACATCACATGGGGCCACGTCTTGTCTCTTTCGGTTTGTTTCCTTTGGTGACAAGCCGCGGCAGCTGGGGAGAAGCGCCCCACTGTGCAGGTGTCCTGCTGTAAACATTCATGTCCAAGTCTTTTTGGGAGCCTATGTCCCAGGAGTGAATAGTTGGGTCATATGGTAGATGCATATTTAACTTTTTAAGAAAATACAAATTATTTTCCAAAGTGATGGCATCCTATTATATTCCCACAACTAGCCTAGGAGGGTCCCAACTCCTCTACATCACTGCCAACAGTTGGGTTGGCTGGACTTCTTAATTTTAGCCATTTTAGTAGTGAGAGCTCGTGGTGTTTTTAATTTGCATTTCCCTGGCGATTAGTAATGTGCCTATTTTTGTGTACTTGTTGGCCATTTGAATCTTTTGTGACATGAATATTCAAATCTTTTGCTCATTTTTAAATTTCATTGCCTTCTTACTATTAAAAGTTCTGTATGTATTCTAGATACACATACTCTGTGTGACAGGTCTTGCGAATATCTTGCATTTTCATTTTTTTATAGAGTTACATACAATAAAATGCACAAATCTTAGTGTACAGCTCAACGTATTTTAACATGTGTACACACTCAAGTAACCATCACCCCAGTCAAGAGCATTTTCATTTTCTCACTTATAATGGTATGTTTTGAAGAACAAAAGTTTTTAATTTTAATGAAGTCCGATTTACCTTTAAAAAAAAAGTTTCATGGTTTGTTTTTCTATCTTAGAATCCTTTGCCTACACCAAGGTTGAAGAAGTTACCCCTATATTTTCTTCTAAAGGGTTTTTAAAAAACAATATTTTCAGGTTTTACACGTTGTTCTATGATTCATTTCAAGTTAATTTCTGTGCATGATATAAGGGTTGATGTTTAGTATTTTATATGGATATCTAGTTGTTACAACATCATTTGTCAAAAGCTTTTCTTTCTCCCTGGAATTGCCTTGGTACTTGTAGCAATAAATTGACCATATATGTGTATGTGTGGATATATTTCCGGACTATTTCTAGTCTGTTCCATATATATGTACTTTACCAATTGCAAATTGTCTTGATTAATGTAGTTATTTATTTATTTATTTATTTTTGAGAGGGCATCTCTCATATTTATTGATCAAATGGTTGATAACAACAATAAAATTCTGTATAGGCGGGTCAATGCTCAATGCACAATCATTAATCCATCTCAAGCCTAATTCTCGTCAGTCTCCAATCTTCTGAAGCATAAGGAACAAGTTCTTACATGGAGAACGAATTCTTACATAGTGAATAAGTTCTTACATGGTGAACAGTGCAAGGGCAGTCATCACAGAAACTTTCGGTTTTGATCACGCATTATGAACTATAAACAGGTCAAATATGAATATTCGTTTGATTTTTATACTTGATTTATATGTGGATCCCACATTTCTGCCTTTATTATTATTATTTTTATTTTTAATAAAATGCTGAAGTGGTAGGTAGATGCAAGATAAAGGTAGAAAACATAGTTTAGTGTTGTAAGAGAGCAATTGTAGATGATCAGGTGTTGATTAATGCAGTTTTATAGAAAGTCTTGAAGTTAGATAGGGTAGATCCTCCAACTTTGTTCTTTTAAATTTGCTTTGGCCATCTAGGTCTTTGCATTCCCATATAAATTTTAGAATCAGCTTGTCATTTTCTATTAAAAAGTCTGTTGCAATTTTAATTGGGATTGTGTTAAATCAATTAGGGGTAATTGTCATCTTATACAATATTCAGCCTTCCAGTTCATGAATATGTTCCATCACTCTATTTATTTAGAGCTTTCCTTTTTTTCTTACCACTATTTTGTGCTTTTCAGTATAGAGGCCTTGGAAACATCTTATTAGATTTGTTCCTAAGCATTTTACTTTTCTTATGCTTCTATAAGTGGAAAATTAAAGGTTTTATTTTCCAGTTGTTTGCTGCTGACATATACAATAGTTTTTTCATATTAACCTTGTCTCCTATGACCTTGTTAAGTTCATTTGTTGGTTTTGATAGCTGTTTACATTCCCTGGGGAATTTTCTACATAAATAATCACATCATCTGTAAATAGGGACAGTGTTATTTCTATTCTGATCTGTGTCTTTTATTTCTTTTTTCTTGGCTTATAGCAATGTCTAGGACTGCCAGAATAACGTTGCACATGAGTGGCAAGACGACCTCCTTGCCTTTTCCTCATCTCAGCAGAAAACAAGTCCGGTTTTCACTGTTAAGGATGATGTTGGTTATCAGTTTTTTATTTTTCGTCAATTCTCTTTATCAGTTTGAAGGAGTTTCCTACTCTAGTTTCCTACCTAGTTTTCTGAGAGTTTTATCATGAATGGGTGATCAATTTTGTCAAATGCTTCTTCTGACTCTTGTGAAATAATCCTATTTTATTTGACTTTTCTCTTTTAGTCTGCTACTATGATGAATTCTATTAATCGTCTTTCAAAAGTTAAACCACCATGGCATCCCTGAGATAAATCTTACTTGATAATGAGGTATCATCCTTTTCTAAATATTGTTGGATTTAATTTTTAATAGTTTGGTAAAGATTCTTAAATTTTTTAAAAAATAATTTTATACAATCTTTGATAAGAGATTTGGATAGTTGATAGAATGCCTCAGTGAAACCACCTGGGAGTTTTGAGATTTCTGATAACACCTTCAATTACTCTCATAAATGTAGGGCTGGACAGAGTTTCTATTCCTTCTTGTGTCATTCTTGGTAAGTTCTCTTTTCCAAGAAGTATGTCCACTTCATCTATCTACATTGTCATGTTTTTAGGCATAAAGTGGTTTATAACATTATCTTGCTATCTTATTAATATTAATAGGACCTGCCATGGTAACCGTCTTCCAATTCCTGACACTGGTGATTTTTGTGCTTTTTTTCCTTGTTCATTCTAGCTAGAGGTTTGTCACTTTTTTATATTTTCAGAGACTCAGGTTTTAGCTTTATTTGTTTTCTCCGTGGTCTGTTTCTATTTCACTGACTTCTGCTCTTATTTCTATTGCCTTCCTTCTACTTTTCTTGGATTTAGTTTGCCTTTTTTTTTTATCGTCTTAAGGTGAAACTTTTGGTCATTGATTTTAGATCTTTTTCTTTTCTCATACAAGCACTTAGAGCTACATGTTTCCCTCTGAGGACTGCTTTAATTGCATCCTATACATTTTGATATGCGGGGTCATTTTTAGACTGCAACTTTATTTCCTACGTTTGGGGAGGGTTGGCTGGATCTGAGAGTCACAGACATCATTCCGCTTCCAGACATTAGGGCAGAAATCAGCCCATGATGTAATGAATTCCTTGGCTGTGGGTGCTGGGGGGTGTCCCCTGGGTTCCCGCATGGGCTCCATCCACCCCATTCTTCTCAGGAGCCATCCTGTCAGGCTTCTGGCTGACGCCTTCTGTCACTTCTGTGCTGTTGCTGAGCAATGGCTTCTCCTGTATCATTGTTCCAGGCCTGTGATTCCCACTTGTCCAACACCAAATACAGTGGTGTATTTTTTCCCTATATGTATGTATAACAGTAGCAATATTATACCCAGCAATAATAGTAGTATACCTTCTTTCGGGTTCCCAGACCTGATTCCAATGTGTTTAAGTATGTGGGAGGGGGTCTTCCCACACAGACTTACACCAAGCAATTCTCAAACACCAGTGAGGGGTCCGAGAACTCAACTCAATCCTGATGCTATCTGCCTGGAGACGGCACCAGATTCCCCAGGTTAAGGGCTCTGTCCTGCAAGCCTGCCCTCCACCCCCAACTCCAGACGCAGGTCGCAAGCTCCAAGCAGTTCCTGTGCTTCTGACCTACAGGTTGCAGGTTGGAGGGTCCCACAACCTTCCCCTTAAGTTCGATTAATTTGCTACAGCAGCTCACAGAACTCAGGAACACTTACGTTTAGCAGTTTAATAAAGGATACCATAGAGGATACAAGTTAACAGCCAGATGAAGAGAGACACGGGGCACTGTCCCAAATAAAGGAGCTTCTATCCTTGTGGAGCTGGGGGCCTGGCTCAGGGGCACGTGCAGGCGTCCTGGTTCCCCCCCCAGCCTAGAAGGTCTCCCCAACCTAGAGACAGGACCCAACTGAGCAGAATGGGCAAAGCAGAGCAGAGAAAGACAGACAGACAGAGAGACAGAGAGCAAAAGCTCTCCTCAGGGGTTTTTGTGGGGGCTTCATTGCATAGTCATGACTGAATGAATTATTGGCCATTGGCTGATTCAGCCTCCAGCCCCCCTCCCCCACCCCGCCCTGGGCTGGGGTCCAAAAGTCTCTCATTAACATGACAAGACACCTGCTTCACCTTTAAGACTGCAGAGTTTTTAGGAGCTGTGGGTGAAGACCAAATATACGTGGAAAATACCTATTTGATTATATGAATGACCAAATATGTATTTCTTAAAACAGTATATCGCAAGGCCAGTGGGCAAACCACGTTGGGCCAGAGTCCACTCATCCTCTGTGCCTCAGCTTCTCCGTGTGTAAAGCCAGCCTCCCGGTCCTCGCGGTGGGCGTTTGCCTGCTCTCCCGCGAACCTAGAAGGCCGTCTCGCGCCCTCGTCTAGGCTGCCAGCCGGTACCTGGACGCTGGTGATCATGGACCCAGCACGACTTACAATGCTCTCATCTTTTCTCACTGACCCCCACAAAGACCATACTGCCCCCATTCCACAGGTGAGGAAAGGAGGTCCAGACACGCTGGAGTCTTGTCTGGGCTCACGGGGGAGTGGGAATCCAAGACACGTCTGGTCTCTCCACTGCCCGGTGTGACTTCCTGGAGGCCTGGACAAGCTCTCGGCCATCGGCTAGAAGCAGCTTGAGGCTGCTTTGGCATTGTGTCCTCTTTTTCTAGCTGGGACTTCTGGCCGGGAGGAGCTGGACCCTCTGTTGACAAGACCCTAGTAAAGATGGCAGGCCAGCCAGTAGGGTGGCACAGAAGTGCGGTGCACTGCTTTTGGGAGCAGAGCGGGCCTCCTTCCTCAGCCACACAGATAATTTGGGAAGTCTCTGGGAGCTCCCTTTTCTCTTCCCACCATCAAGGTTTACACTTTTAAAGCAAAACGCATCAAGCATTTGCTCTGTGTGTACGCAGAGCCACGCTCTTTGGCCCTGTAATCACGGTGGAGGCCGAGGTGGCTGTCACGGCTGCCCATCTTACAGGTGAGGAGACTGAGGCTCAGCTGTATCACTGGCACCAGGTCACCCAGCCAGAAGGCGGTAGAGTGCACAGCCCACAGATCCCTGCAGCTTGTCCAGGAGTGCCCTAGGTGTGTGGGTGGCCAAGGCACAGAGGCCTGCCCCTTTGGGCTCTGTGGTGAAGGGGAGAAGCTGAAAGGGCCCTGCGGGGTGTGACCCTGGCCACAGCCTCACAGGAATAGGGACATGGATGGCTGCCCAGGCCTTGCCAGCACCAGACAAAGACCTTAGAGCACTTGGGGGCAGTTGCAGCATTTGTGGGCATCTCTCGTTAGGGGGCCTGGCAAACCCAGTGTCCTACAGAGGGGCCACTTTGATGAGACCTGAGGCTCACTTAGGGTTAGTATTCTCTGTGGGCATTGTGGGTCCAGTCACAGCAATGGCACTTAGCAGGCACTGCGCACCTACTGTGTGCCTGGAGCTCTACCCTCCATATCTCTCATGCCTATGCTGGCTTCCAGGGAGGTCCTGAGGCCTTGCTTAGGGGGCAGAAACGGGTACTCAGCTGGGCCCTACAGACGTGCTAGCTGACAGAGCGGGGATTCAGCTGTGGGCTGCTGGGAAGACCCAGCGCTCTCTGCACCCCGCCCCCGGGGCCCCCCAGCAATGGGGAAGAGGGCTGCTTGGCTTACAAGGCAGCTGGCCATCTGTCCCAGCACCTTCGTCTGCCAGTCTCCCTCAGAGAGGCCTGACGCCGCACTCCGCTGTAGCTGACTGTACACCGTGGACGTGTGGGCAGGGCTCAGGGCCCGTGGTCTGGGCGGAGGGAGGAGAGCCCACACTAAGGCCTCTGCAGATGGTCTGAGGTGGGTAATGGCAGGAGTGACAGGGTGGAGAAATCCTGTCCATCCCAGGCTGGGCTCTCCCTGGGAGTGGCCCCCAGGCAAAGCTGCTTCTGGGGCGGGGACATGATGAGGAGTTGAGGCCTTCAGGGAGAGCAGGCACGAGGCGCCGCACCCAACAGCCTGCTGGAAGGAGGCGACTGCAGGGCCAGGCCTCCCTCGACCACAGTGTCTGAGGCCCTGCCCACGGGGTGGCCTTGGGCAGCCCCTCCCTCCTTCAGGCCTCGGAGTTTCACTTATAAAACTGGGGGTGGGATGGGGAGGGAAAGCTTCCAGGGGATTTAGGGTGGGCTGGGGGCATCCTGAATCTTGCCTGGGACAGCTCTGCTTACCAGCCCTGTGGAGGGCCATCTGGGCAGGGTGAGGCCACTGGGCAGTGTGGGCCCAGCAGCAGAGCCGAGCTGGGGCTGGGCTGGGGGTGGTGCATGCATGATTCCCCCCACCGCCTCCACCCAGCCAAGCGAGACCAGCCTTGCCCTCTCAGACCCAGGCTCCGGGCTGCAGTGTCCTAGCAGAGCTGCAGCAGAGAGCAAGGCCCCCGGCACCGGAAACCCGGCTCCCGCCTGCCAATGGAGCCGACAGTGCATTTACCTCCAGGTGAGGGGGAAGGCACCGGGGGGGCAAGAGCTCAGTGAGTAGCTGCCCCTGGGCTCACTGTCCCCAGAGGGCAGGTTCCCCTGGGCTCAGACCCCCCCTTTCAACAGTGCCCGAGCTATTCCTGCTATCATCAGTGGAGGACCACAGCTGCCCACTGAGCATCTGATGATGCCTGGCCACCGCTTCAAGCTGCGGCCCCCTCCCTGCGCACCCAGCTGTGGTGTGACCTCCCTACTAGGAGGCCTGGCACTGCCATGTCCCCCAGCCAGACCTGGCCCCACCTCCAGGCCTCTCAGGAGCGCTGTGCCCCAGCACTGGCCAGAGGACCCCAGAACCCTGCTGGGTGTTGCTCCGTGTCTCTAAGCCCCCGTCTTCTTTTTCTCTTGGGTCTGGGTCCTATACTATCCTGGTCTGTGCCTATCCACCTTGGTGGCCAGGCCTGGCATGGAGGGGCCTGGCCCACAGGGCATGTGTCACACCAGTGTGTCCCCTGGAGATGGAAGTGAGAAGGGGCCTGGGCTGTGCCATGTTCCCCTCCTTTTTGCGCCCCCCACCTCGACCCTCCACCACTCTCTCATAGGAGGCACTGATGAGGAGGGATGGTGTTTGGGGGTGCTGGGGTCCAGGGTTCTGTCCTGCAGGTCGGAACCTTTTGGACGAACTGAGCCATTCACTGTTTGGCAAAAGACAGCCAGGAACAAAAGCCAAGCGGCTTTTGCATCAGCTTTAAAACCACTGAAATGATCTCATTTGCCGAGCTGTGGTCCAAATATTTTGGCCATTTAGACACAACCTTCTGTGCTTGTGAAATTAAGTGTGTTATTAATCTGGCCTGGCCCAGGGACAAGGTGGGCAGATCAGATAAATATCCTCGCAGAGGATTGAGGGCAGGGTGAGCATCTTATCTGTGCAAAGTAGACACGGGATGTTTCTGGAATGACACTAATAAAGCAGAGCCTGCCCAGGGGAGGGTGGCTGGACGGTGGGGGGCTGGAAGCCCCCCTGCAATGAGGAAGCTGGTTGGGGACAGAGAGGAGAAGCCCCAGGAGATGCGGTCACTAGCTTCCAGGGCCCATAAGACTGGTCACACGGGGGCCGTGGGGGTGGAGGCTTCTGAGACGGGGAGGCAGGACCTGACCTGAGGTTGGTGCCGGCTCCTGGAGTTGGGTTTCAGGTGTAGTTCACACAGGTCTTTGTGAATCCCGCTTCTTTCTGACTATAAAAATGATAAAGGCTCCTTAAAGAAAATTGAAAAAAGCACAAAGGTGGGTATGGAATGCTCCCCCAGCTCCATGGCTAGTCAACTCACCACTGTTAACAAACGGGGGGATTCTTTCCAGGTTTTGAGGATGCAGTTATAGTTGGCATCCTTCTGTATATAATTTTAAGCTGCTCTTATTTCCACTTGGTGGTACACTATTTTTAGCACATGGGTGTGCTTTATTGGAGACAGATCCACCATTATCTAACAGATCATCCTCAACAACCGTCCAGGCCGTGTCGCACCTTCCCAGCTGTCAGAGGGGCTTCACTGGACGCCTCTGTACGGAGCTCTCCTCTGAGTCTCTGTGCCTCAGGGCCCGTCTCTGGATGGGGTGCGCCTAGCTCGGATTCAGGCTCGGTTCTTGCTCTCCTCCAGGCACTGGGAGGCTGTTGGTGACCAAGCCATCCCCAGGACAGAGTTCTGGGATCACACACCAGTGGGGAGGTGGGCTTGTTCTAGAGAGGCGGAAATTGAGGTGGAGGGAGAGGACCTGCCGGGTGGGTGGAGCATAGCCCTGGGTCTGAACCCCAGGCAGCAATGCCAGTCACGCCCGTGGGCTCAAGTTTCTCTGAGCCCGGTGAGCTGAGAGGCCCAGTGGTGGGACTGCCAGGAGCCCATGGGAGTGGGCACCGCCGTGTGGAGACAGCCCACTCCCCAGGGGGTCCTTGGTTCACCCTGGCTGTGCAGCGGCGACACGTCACACGTCAGGCAAGGCAGAAGCCCGCCTGTGGCTGTCCCTGTGTCCTCTCACCTGGCTCGGAATGGCCCCGAGGGCCCTTTGGGAGGCCCTGCTCCCTTCTGCCTTCCCAAGGCTAGTGCTGCCCAGCAGCTCAGACACAGGGGCCCAGCCAGCCGAGCACAGCTGGTGGGAGGAACCCCTCACCCCGCTCCGTGCCCAAGGGCCCAAGCCACCTGCTCATCAGCCCCTCTGTGGGTGGGCCCCACTAAAAGAGACCTGTACCCACCAAGAGGCCTTGGCGCCCTGGAGTACTGGGACCAGCATATGAACACCAGGACAATCTGAAAATTTCTGCCGCATGGCTTAATCCAGGTGATGCTGGGGTCTGCCCTCGGGCAAGCTGGTTTTCCACAAAACTGCTAGACTCTTTGCTGAGAGGTGCCCTGACGGGATCCGCCACGAGCCACGGCCCAGCTGGGCCTGGAGCCTGTTAGTGTGTGGCATACTCGGTGCAGGCTCAGGGCAGGCCTGGGCTTGCTGCTCCGCATACACTGTCCCATCGGATGCACACCTGAGTGCCGGTGGGTCTGTCCTATTACTGCCCCCCAGGTGGGGTTCCTTCCTGACTCTGTGGGGCTGGGGGTTGGTGGGCAGGTTCTGGGGCCCTCAGCTGGCCTCAACCAGGGTGTGACTGCTGCCCAGCCTTCCTCCTACCCAGCTATGCCAGGGCCGTTTGAGGAAATGGAACCTGGCACGATGTTACAGTCCATCCCTTCAATCGGCTGCCTCCATCTGTTCTGTGGGCTATGTTCTTTCCCCATCTCACGCCCGCATTGGTGTGGGAGTGGGCTAGAGACTAGGGGGCAAAGGGCATGCGGGGGCGTGTCTGGGGCTCACTTGTCCATGAAAATATTTTGTGATATTAACGAAAACAGCTTTAAGGAAAAAAAAAGTCAAATGTTGCCAATCCCCATTTGAAGCCCCCTGGTTGTGAGCAGTTGCCCAGGGTGCATGTGGGACCCGTAACCTGAGTGCCCATTGCTCCTGGGCAGGTGGGGACCCTGGTGCTCAATGCTGGAGAGGAGCTGAGGACAGAGGGGCAGGGGTGGGTCCAGCTGCCCATTCCAAGGTGCCCACTGCGTGTGGGGCTCTGGTGGGCTCTGGAGGTGACGCTGACAGCAGGCTCCCAGGCCTGGGTGCTTCCTGGGCAGAGGGGGGATGCTGGCAGGAGCCCCATGCAACTAGCTCCACCTATGAAGCAAGAGGCTGGGCCCAGGAGGAATGGGGTTTCCCCAAAGGGCTTCGGTGCAGGTTCATGTCTGCCCGCGGCCCAGGACATGCGTGGTGGGCTCCTCTGGCTCACCAGCGGTGCTCCGGCCTGGTGCTCGCCTGCCTGCCTGCCTGCCTGTGAGGGTGATGTCCCCCCTCCCAGGGAGGGGTGGTGCTGAGCCAGGCTGGCCACCCCAGTCACTTGCAGGCTGGAGGCAGTTGGCTCTAGGCTTCTCCTCCTGGGTGACCTCATTTCCAGGCCAGCGCCCCCCTCCCAGCCTGTCTCAGCTCACTAGCAGCTCCTTTGGGGAGTGGGAACCCTGCTAGTGGGAGAAACAAAGGCCAGTTGTCACCTGAGCTGGTAATTCATCAACCTGGGGCCTTGGCTCCTTGCAGGGGCTGAGGGCTACTGGGGTGGGACCAGGTGAGGTGGGGCAAGGTGGGGTGGGGTGGGAGCACTTCCTCCCCACTGGGATTTTCTCAGCCAGATCTTTGGGTACTTCCCCAAGCAAACCCTAACCAGCCTCCTTGCAGGTAAATGAGTAAATGCCCCTGGGGCTTCAGGAGGCCCCCCAACCGCCCAGCGGTGAAGACTCATTGTCCTGATAGGTAAACAGAGGGAAGTGGCTGGGAAAAGAAGCAGGACGCAGGCCCTTAGGAACAACATCCCTCCCACCCTCCCTTGGTCAACATTTTGGGCTCCCACGATGTGGCCAGTGGGGAATGGAAAGCCGGTCGTTTCGAGTTCCTGGATGGAAGGCCAGAGGGGAACATCAAGGGAAAGGCCACATGGAGGCAAGGAGGGTGCAGAGAAGCCCCGGCAAGGCTTGGTGGGGTGCTGGGGGTGGGCGGCATTGGAGCGGGGCCTTCAGTGGAATGCGAGCGGCCGGGGATATGTGGTGGTCCACGGGGGCAGGCCTGCCTCCATGACGCCTGGGGGTGGCTTGTGGGAAGGGCTGGGTGCTGGCAGGACAGAGATGACTCAGGGGAGGTTGGGAGGGTGGGAGGGCCTGGCGGGGTTTCCTAGCAGCTTGGACTTTATCCTGAGGGCAGTGGGAGCCTGAAGGGGTTTTCAGCAGTGAGTGACCACACCAGGTGGGCCGGGCTGTTGTTCGCTGCTGGGTGGGGGCTGGGGACAGGCCTACTGGCTCTCTAGTCAGGACAGGCTGGGGGCCTCCATCCAGAGGTTGGGGCCTGTGTTTCCCAGGGTCTCCTCTGGGGTGATGGCAACTCACGGGACTCTGATCTGCAGCCTGGAGCCAGGCCAGGCCCTCCTGGGACACCACCAGTCGAGGGCTTCGGAATAGCATGGGCTGGCAGCCACTGCCCGCACTTGCTTGCAGTTGGGGGCGGGGTGGGGGTGGGGAGCCTCATTTTTTAAGTAGTTTCTTTTGACGAAAGCACAGAGGAGCGTTAGGCAAACCCCTCAGTTACTTTCCCCATTCTTCAGCACAAAACGACTCCTCTTTATGGCCGCCATCAATAACGGCTCCCACATCCCGATGCGGCGGTGGCCACATATATAATATTTAAACCTCTCTGGTGGATGACAGAGACGTACGGATATTTTTAATCCCAACAGGCTATTATGGTTCATATCATGTCTGTCAAATAAATATTATGAATCATTTCCTGTTATCTTTATGGGGGCAAGTTGACGCCATCTGAGACTGGGCACAGTGGCTCTTCCCTGAATATTTACCCACTTCTCATGTATACGTATGTATATATAGAGATTTATGGAGCAATGGTTGGTAATAAATGCCCCCGTTAAAACACATTGTATCCTTGCTGGATGGTTGGCCCCTGGAGAAGGGCACGGTAGAGAGGAGCCAGGGAGGGGTGTGCCATGCTCAGGGGTGGTCGGAGGTTGACGCAGGTGCCCTAGGCTGGTATTCTCAGCCTTGGCCCTTCTCAGCAATGCATTAATACCCATTTCCCTGTTTACATGCTCTCATCTTGTGCCAGAAGGGCTCCATGGTTCGGCGGCTCCTCTCTACCATTTTATAGAAAAGGAGACTGAGGTTCAGAGAGGGCCATGTGACAGCTGGTGGCTGAGCCAGGCTGTGGCCCCCTCTTCCTGGTGCCTTTCCTGGTATCCAGTTCTCCAAGCCCGCTGCCAGGTCCTTCTCTCCGGACTCTGGTCCTACCCGGCACCTCCTCGCCCAGCTGAGGGGGTGGAGCAGTTCACTGGAGGCAGCAGCCCAGGTCGGTGGCTATCCCGAGGCTTTCCTTGGTGGGGGTCGACCTCACCGTGTCTGGTGACCCTGGTGCTGGAGCCACTGCATGACCTGGAGCCAGTTACTGCTCCTCAGCCTCAGCACCTCCGCCTGTGAAATGGGCTGGGGTGGGTTGAGGGGACACAGACCTGGCACCAAGAGGCACCCAGGAAATGCCAGTGTCCTTCCCTCCCGACTTGAAACTCTCTGAAGCACCCTGGCCCTCTCCACCCTCCCAGGCTGCCTACCCCTAGGCCCCCAGGCATTTGGGATTCCTTCCCGGTGGCTTGGGGGTTCAGTGGGAGCATCTCCTCCAGCATCCGGAAGCCCCTTGAGGGAAGCCAGCAGCTCTAGCCTGGAGCTGCCCCCAATCTTGGCCCACCTCTGCCAACCAGCCCCTATCCCCTTGGCCGGGCTCACCTGGACTGCTTTGCCCAAACCGCCATTCAACGCCCCAGAGGTTTGGAACTATGCTCCTGCCTCATGAGGTAAGCTGTCTGCCTTCAGAGTATCTGATTTGCAGGGCACCCAACCTTTGTGGGCCGGGGAGCTGTCTGCTGACCGGTGAGCCCAGGAACTGTAGGGCTGCAGACATTTCACAGAGGGGCAGACCCAGCAGCTGAAGGCATCCTCCAGCGCTCCCCCACCTCCTCCAACCCTTCTGTCCCTCCTCTCACATCCTCTTTGTCTTTCCGCTAAGCAGAACAGATTGGAGGCTGAGTGTGGACGAGCAGCTTTCCTGGGTCCCCCAGACTGATGGAGAGAGAGGACATGACATCAGGGTGGCCCACTCTGGCCTTGCTGTTTGACCCCCAGTGAGTGCGTTCCCCTCTGGGCTTCATTCCCACCTCCCAGCTTGAGTCATTTGTCACCAAACACAGAAACTGTCACCCCCAAAGGAGTCACAGAGGTGGTGAAAAAGGGCCCTCCGGGCTGGGGTGTTTGGAACAGAGGCAGGCCACCTGCCCACGAGGACAGTTTCAGTGTCTAAGGCCCTGTCCTGGTTGTTGGGAGCCATGGGCCCCGTCCTGTGAGGTCCTGCTGGTCAGCAGCTCAGATCGCATGCACTTTCCTTAGGGGAAGGACCTGGAAGCAGCTGAGGTGCCCCTTGGTGTCCCAGGAACTTCTGGGTGCTATCCACGCAGATGCCAGTCTCAGAGGCCCCTTTAAAAATATTATTCACCAAGTGATTCTGGAGACTATTTACAAAACTGAGCTGAGACAGGCACACAAAACAGGCCAAAGTACCTTAAAAAGCATCTTTCAGGGATAGTTAAAAAAAAAAAAAGCCCCAAACAAAAAACAAAACCCTCTTAGATCTCAGGTTGTAAATAGATGGATATTACTATAAAAATACTTTTGGCTGCAGAGGCACATGGCAGGAAGGCTGGGGGTGGTTTTTTCCATGGTTAGCCTGGACCCAGCCACTCCAAACGGGGCAGCCACCATCCAGACGGGGTCATGTGGGATCCTTTCCACAAAGAGCCCCAGCTCGAGGGGAGAGTGAAAAATAGAAATAACAAGCAGCGTGCACATTTCCAGCCAGACTCCTGCCCAATGCTGCTCCCCTCCCCGCGCGGTGCCACCCTGCGCCGACCACCTGACCAGGGCGAGGCTGAGGGCAGTCTGCATCTGTGGGCATGGCCCTGGGCCCTGCACACTGCACTGTCCATGTGGTCCCCAGGAGCCCTGGTAAGGCCGGGACTGGGGGCGCCTTCCCAGGGCTCTCGGGAGCAGAGGGGCCCCTCCTGCATCTTGGCAACTCCCAGTCCTGGGCATTCTCTGGGGTGGGGAGCCCGCATGGAAACTGGCTTGTGCGGCCCCATCTCCAGGCACCAACAGTTCCACACACAGTGTCGAGTTTTCCGTGGCAAGGATGGGGCTGGGAGGGGCAGGGAGCCCAGGGTCTGGGCTGCCCACTGGCAGAGGCGACTCCAAATGCGTGAGCCCAGCTTTCGAGGCCTCCAAGACCGGCTTCCTCACAAGTGCCTGGCGAGCTCTGCCGTGCATGCCTAGCAGCCTGCCTGTGGCCCCTCCCAGGTCCAGGCCTCTGCTCCTGCCCGGCCTGCCCCAGGGGGCCCTCACCTCTGCCTCTGCTGATGAAAACTCCCTCCTTCACGCCCAGCTCCAGAACCAGCTGAGCCAGAAGTTCCCAGGGGCCCCAGGCCAGACGAGGCCTAGCCCTCCAGTCATTGTCCATAACACTGTCTGCTCATCACCCTCTACCTCAAATGATGGTACCTGTGGGTGTGGCTTCTACTCCCTCCAGGCTGGGGCTTTGGGGGAGGGGGGCTCCTCCCTCTCTCAACAACAGTAATAACAGTAGCAGTGGTAACTATTACTTACTGAGAGTCTGCTCCTTGTTGCCAGACTCTCTGTGTTATCTTTTAGTCATCTCAGTGAGTCAGTAACGAGGGTGTGGTTATCTGTGCTTTACAGATGAGGAAACTGAGGCATAGGGAGGGAGGGAGCTGGCTGGGCCACCTGGCTGGTGGGAAGCAGAACTGGGATCCAGCCCCTGCCTGTGCACCTGGGAGCACATCTCCACTTGAGGACCCAGCCTGAGCACAGGGTCTGGCCCTTGGTTAACAGATGTTTGTTGAATGAGTAAATGATCGGTGGCATTGGAAAACTGGGCTCCTTTGCGTTTTCCCCACAGCCCCCACCCATCCGCACCCTCCCTGTTCTGAGGCCCAGTGCTGAGGATGGTGGAGGGCTGTCCACGGGGCCTGTGCAGGGGCCAGAGGCTCCAAGGAAGGCCCTGGGTTCAGGAGCTGGTCTCACCCTCACTGCTGTGACATGCCCTGGATGCCCCCTCTCCCTGGTGAGCTGTCCTCAGGGTCAGGTGGCCTAGTAGTGTCCACTGCCCGTCATTTGTTGGCGTGACTCCGTGTCGGACGGGAGTTGGTGCCTTGGTCCCGGGGTGGGGGCTGGGAGGGGGGGGGCTTCTCTTCCTGGTCACGTGGCCAGTGGAGCCCCCATGTGGAGACGGCGTCTGGTCTGATGCGGGCCAGGACAGGGGCCAGATGGGCCACTGTGTACCCCAGCCAAGGACACGCAGGAACAGTGGGGACGGGCCTGAGAACTGGGGCTGGCACCTACACCTCCGTGCCAACGCCCATGTCTGCTGCCTCGGAGCCCTTGCGGGCCCCCTGCCGTGGCAGGAGGGCTTCGGGTTTAGAAGCGCATTCTGTGCCGCGGGATGCGGGGAAGTGGGTTCGCGATGGCAGTGCATGAGGGCGTCAGTTAACCAGGCTGGGGCTGGATGGAGAGGCAGAACGGAGGGTGTGGTGTGTGTGCGTGTGGGTGGGCGGTGGGCCCTACTGGGGGCCCAGGAAGCAGCAAAGAGGGGTGGGGGAGGGGAGCAAGGCTCAAGCAGAAACCAGAGGCCAGGACAAGCCTGGGCAGCAGCTTGTGGTTATGCTGGGGAGGGCAGCCAGCTCAGCTCCTGAGGACACTCCTGCCCCAAGCGGGACGAGGGCCTCCCTGCTGGACGGATCACAGCGGCTGGCTCTCCTGGGATCCAGCTCCTGGCTGCCCTGCGTGGGAGGGGGTCCCGTTACTCGCCCACCTCACGGAGGGGAGAGAAGCCCGCCAGGGTGGTGGTGAGGCCCACTCCAGGTGCCCCAGGCGGTAGCGGCGCTGGACTCATTCTGGTCCCCGGCCACCGACCCGCGTGCAGCGCGTGTGACCCTGGAAAGCCCCGATGCCTCCCGAGCCTGGGGCTGCAGGGAAAGGCGGGTGTAGCCCCGCGGCCGGCTCCTGGGGGTGGTAGGAGGGAGGTGCCTCTGCCCTGCGCCTGCTCCGGGAGGCTTGGCTCCGTGCAGGCAACTCGCCCCCAGACCCCAGCCGGCTCGACCCTGGGCCAGGCGCCTCTTTTCGATTTTAAACAAATCATGAATTGAAAAGTCAGGCAGAGAAATACCCAAGGCATAAAAATAGCCACCGGCCAGGCCACAAAGTCAGCGTCCAACTGGCGGCAGCTCCCCCAGCCTGGTGCCTTTAAAGAGGGGTCCCAGCCGTCCAGCGGGCCTGGTCTCCCCGTGGGTGGTCGGGGGGGCCGGGCTGGGGTGCGCTGCGGCCTCCGCTGCCCCTTATGCGTGGAAGTGGGGCGAGGACGGGGGTGCGTTAAAGGAAACACGCCCGGGAGGAGGGGCCAGACCGTGCCCCGAGGGGGGACTACGGCCCCCGCGCCTCAGTTTCCCCGCGCGGCGGCGGCCAGGGCCGGTAGGCGAGCCGCGCCGCGCGGCCGGCCGCTTTGTGTGACCGCCCAGACAATGGCCCGGCCGCGACGGGCTCTGCGGCTCCGCTCCCGCCTCCGCCCGGTGGCTTTTGGGGCGGGCCGGGCAGGGAGTTCGCTGCCGCCCCTCCCCCGTCCCGCGCGGCGCCCGACCCCCGGCAGAGGCCAACTTGCAAGTTTGTGCGGCGCTCGCCCGCTCGCAACTCGGCGGCGGGGGCCGGAGGCGCGGGCGCGGGGGGCGCGCGCCGGGCGGGGCGCGGGGCCGGGCCGGGCGGGGCGGCGGCGCTGCGCCGAGTCCGCGCCCGTCGCGGGCCCCCCGCCGCCCCCCCGCCGGCGCCGCCGCGGTCGGAGCGGGGCGCGGGTGCGCGCGGCTCGGGCGCGGGCGCGCGGCGGCGGCGCGCAGCACAAGTAGTTTACATTGTTGGGCGACTTTTGCAACAACTCGCCGCGCCGCGGCCTCCGCGCGCCGCCGCCGCCGCCGCCGCCGCCGGCTCCCGCCGCCCGGGCCCGGCCGGCCGCGCCGGGGGCCGCCGCGCTCGCCCGCGCCCGCCGGGCCGCCGCCATGGACACCAAACACTTCCTGCCGCTCGGTGAGTGCGGGCGGCCGCGGGGGCGGCGCGGCGCGTTTCCAGGTGCGGGGCGCCGGCCTGCGCGGAGCAGGCACCGGGCAACTTTTCCCCGGGCGGCGGCGGCGTGGACGCGGGCGGAGCGGCGGCGGGGCCCGGTCACCCGGCTGCGTTAGGGCGCCCAGGGCCCGGGCCCCGCTCCGCTGCGCGGGCGGCGCAACTTGTGCGCTCCCCGCTCGGCCGGCCCCGGCCACCCGGTCCAGCAGGCCGCCGGCCGGGCATGGGCACTCGGGACCCTGGCCCCCAAGCAGCCCGGGCGCGGGTGGGCAGGGTCGCCGAGGGGCTGCAGGACCCGTACCAGCAAAGCTGGAAGGCCCCCTCCCAGAAACGGGGCCCCTAGCCCTGGCGCACCCGAGTGTCCTCTGGGCGTTCTGGGGCTGGCCCTACACTTGGGAGAAGGACACCCCGAGGCACGGAGGGCCAGTTTTCCTGCTCTCCCACTGCCATCCCGCCCGGTGGCTTCCCTGCCCAGACGCCCTCCAACTCCAGGCCCGACCCACCTAGGAGGAGAAGGGGGCATGGCCCGGCGCCCCCAGCCGTTGCCCTCCCCAGGATCTGGGAGGCAGTGAGAAGCAGCGAAGGGGGAGGGGTGTGGGGACTTTATAAATGAGACCGGGAAGGATATTAATTTGGTGGTGGGGACAGCCGCCAGGCTGTCAGGCAGGGTGAAGGATTTGTGCTGAATGGAAATTAAAACAGCTGATTATGAATGAAACCCCACGGTTCACCGCCCCTCCTGCCTGCCCACCCTCCTGCATCCTGGGGCGCAGTGTGACCACCAGGTTGGCTGTCAGAACCTGGCACAGCTGCAGGAACGTTTGATGAGACCGGCAGGTAGAGGGGAGCGAGCCATGGTGGAGCTGGACCCTGGGAAGGTCTGAGCACCCCCCGCGGCCCCCCGATGGGCGTGCTGCAGTGTGACTGGAGTAGGGTTCCAAGTTTCTCAAGTCTAAGAAGCCTTCCTGGCTGTCTCTGTGTGAGACTCTGGTTGGCGGGTGAGGGCCAGGCCGTGCGGCCCTCCCCGAGTGGGCTCTGGGTCCTCCCAAAGCCGCACGAGAGAGTACTGATGCCCATTTTGCAGATGAGAAAACTGACTTGGAGAGGCTGAGGCCCCAGGCTTCAAACTGGGGGGTTTTGGGTTTGAACAACCTGCCCGTGGGTGCCTGCGTGTGTGTGTGTGGAGCAGTAGAGAAAGCCGAGTTGTTGGGGGCTTAACTGCCGCCCGGCATAGTGTGCGGGTGGGCCCCTGTGTGGGCGACAGTGTCTCCTTTCCCCGTTAAAGCTTTGCGCCCTTGCGTGCACACATGCCCACAGAGCCAGGCTCTCCCAGAGGATCCCTCTGGAACAAGGGTGCTCGACTCTGCCTCTTCCGTGTGGCAGCCCCCACTTCCCCATGTAGCAGGGCCGTGGCTGGGTACTGGGACCAGAACAGGTTCCTGTTGGTGGTGTTCTGGTGGGCCTGAGAGTTGGCACATGTCAGGCCTGGGCTGCAGGGTCACTGGGCTGAAGTCCCCCTGAAGAGGGGCTGTGCCTCCGGGCCACTGCCTCAGGAATCTGCATGGGGGCCCCTGCCTGCAAGCAGGCCTGGGGCTCCTGTCAGTCCTGGCCGGTGGACTCCGAGGCAGCCCACTGCCCAGGCTTGAGCAGAGAATCCTGGGCTCTGATTACGCCTTATTTTTTCTGAGCTTGTGACCAACTCTGAAGTCCAGTGGAGTTGAAGGTCCGTTTAAGCGGCTACTTGCCTAAGCCCTTTTGTCAACACAGCCTAATCCCTCGTGGGGGGCGAGTGTCAGAAGGCCTGGCTTGTCCAGGGCCCGGCTGACGGCCCAGACCAGACGTGGAGCTGTTGAGAAGGCTGAACCACCCCTCTCAGTGTTCCGGCCACTTATGGGGCCCTGGGCAGAGAGGGCTTCCCCCCCCGACACTGCCTTGGGCTTGGTGGGCCTGGGCACCAGCTCTCACCCCAGGAGCCTCCCAGCCATCTGGTGAGGGCAGGGACAGCTCAAGTATGGGCTTCTGGGTAACTCGCCTGAGGCACCCTGCCTCCTGCCCTGGGCTGGCCAGTGCCCCTGTGCCCATCACGGGGGAAGGCCTTTGTTGGCGTCATCCTGGACAGTGGGACTGGAGGGCTGAGCTCGCAAAGTCCAGAGATCTCAACCTTGACAGACCCCGTGGACAGCTAAGCTCATTTGCCCAGAAGGGGATAGGGTGGCCAGTGGCAGGGCGATAAGCCAATGGCCTCCCTTTGGAGGGCTTTTGGGGACCTAAGTGAGCTTGTAGCCCCGGTGAGGGGCTTCTGGTAATATCAGAGCCCTTGGGACCCAAAATAGAGCCCATTCCGGGGCCTCCCAAAATAACAGGGTCATGTGAGTCTGGGAGGCCGGGCTTGGAGTTTGGCCTGCTGAGGCAGTTCTGTCCCGGCCTGGGCACTGCCGACCGGTTGGGGCGTTTGTTTTGGTAAACTCGGAAGGGGCTCTGTTTGTTGACGGGGACATGTGAGGGTGAGAAAAACAGCCCTCCGAGGTGGCCTGACTGTGGCTGTGGCCTGGCCAGCCTGCATCCTTGCCCAGGCCCAGTGTGCAGCCTGGCCCCCTCTGCCCAGACCTGGGAGGAATGAGCTGGCCCTGTGCGGGGCTGTGCGGGGAGCAACGGGCCGGCCCTGGGACAGGGCCGGGCCGATTGAAGCTTGCAGCCCTGCTCCCACCCCAGCTGTGCCTGTCCTTCAGGGTCTGCAGGGAGCTGCACCTCCTCCAGGAGGCCCTCTGCCTGCTCTCCCTTGGCCTCCACCCCACCCCCTCTGTGGCTCTGGGGGATTCCGATTGGCAGTATTCGTTTCCTTTCCTGGGAAAGGAGGCCTGGTGGCTGGTGGTGGAGTTACTGAGTCGACAGAATGGGTGCTTGCGAGTGGGCCCCGTGCCCAGGCGGGGCTGGGTGTGCATGCCAGTGGCTCTGGTATCATATGGGGGCCAGATTCTAGGTGGGACAGACTTTGGGTACACAGACAGCGGAGGGTGGGGGAGAGCCTTAAACCCAGGAGGCTGCTGGCAGAGTTTTGTTTTCTTGGGCTCCGTCCATAGCCCGTGTGTTTCACGGCCGGGCCTGGGTGGTGGGAGAAGGGGGTCCTGGGCTGCTCAGCTGCTCTCTGGAGGACATGGCCAGGCCCCTGCCTTCACTCAGGCTGGGGCCCTGTCATCAGGGCCAAGGCTCTGCAAGCCAGCACCTGCCCTTCTTTCTTCACTCAAGTTTGTTGAAGTTGGCTGCTTTTGGCAGGCTTTGGCAGCCAGGGCCTCGTGGTGTCCCATTAGCTGGTATATTCCCATGGGAATTGGCCATTGGCAGGGCCAGGGATGGGGCAGGGGTCTGGGCCCTCAAGAGCCTGTGTGTCTGGACTGAGAGCCTGCCTGGTCAGTGGGGCTGGTGCCCATTAGGGCTCGCCTGTGCGACCTTTGTCCCAGTGCTCACTAGGCAGCCCATTTCATGGGTGCCGTGGAAAGCTGGGGGACAGGGTGAGTCTTGCGTTTACATTTATAAGGTGCAGTTCCACCTGCCACGGTCCCTGCCTCTCCTCTGCCCCCTCCCATTCAGGCCTCTTTGTCACTTGGTGCCCCCCACCTGTTCTCTGGAATGACCTGGCCATCACTGGGGGGACCCCAGGAGCTGCACCTTCCTGGGGGATGGTGTCCTGTTGCTGGGCTGGGGTCTGCCCCCCCCATCTGCTGCCTGTGTGTGTGGCCTGCCCGTTGGCCTCTCTGGGCCCCAGCTGTCCTCCTGTGAAACGGATGCGTGTGCGGCCTCTTTTAGGGTGCTGGGAGGGCAGCCCGTTTTGTCGTGGAGGTGTGCTTCCCTGAAGGCCCCTTTTTGAAGGGCAGGCCAGTCCTCACCGTGCCTCCTCCAGGTTGGGCTGGGGCCCAGGTCTGCAGGGTTGAACCGGAGCAGGACACAGCAGAGCTGGGGGCTGGTGCTGTCAGGTGTGGGGCACAGCCGTGGGCGGAGGGCGGCCTGGCCTGGCCTCTGTGTGCCGAGTGAACACTGACACGCCCCATCTGGGAGCCCTCACCCTGCTGGGTCCCCGCCGTGCGGACCCTCCGTGATGCCCCAGGGAGGCGGGTGGGGCGCAGGACTCACTTGTACACCCACTCGAACCTGATGTGAGATGTTCTGAGTGGTCGTGCCCGCACCTCACCGACAGGGAAATTGCACCCTAGAGTCACAAAGCAATCGTGTAGCTCAGCAGCTGAACGGGCGTGAAATGGAGCAGAAAGCAGCTAAATAAAATTGGCCCAGGCTGATGCAGGGGAGAGTGGGCATGCACACGCACGCGTGCAGGGTGCACACGCACTCACACTCAGCCTCCCTCTCAGCTGGCTCTGGCTATACCGCACACCTGGTCCTGCAGCCCGGCCCCTGTTTGCTGCGTGTCCCTGCCTCTGTGTGTCCTCATGTCCCTGCGTCCCTCTGCCCCTGCCAGAGTGGAGTGGTGAGTGAGGTGGCTGCTCAGGGCCTGATTTCCTCGTCTTTGGGGTCTCTGGCTACCCTGCTTTTCTAAATCTCTCCCAGCTAGTTCAGGGCCCCGTTCTGCCCCTGTAAGGATGCTGATGGCTCCACTGATGGGGTGCCTGCTGTGAACATGGAACTGGGTTTTCGGGACCTCAGGCTTCATGGAGATGGGCCCCAAGTGGATGGGGAGACCAAGCTGTTTAAGGCCTGTTGCAGCCTTTCAGCCAGGGGCCTTGAGCCCCAGCTGGGCCAGAAGTGGTCCCTGGGTGAGACGCTGCTCCCCCAGGCCTTTAGAAGCTGCTCACCTGCCACTGCCTGGATCTGCACCCCGTCCAGGCTCCCCGGGAGCCCGGTCACAGGTCTCTGGCTTGGGCAAGTGAGTGCTTTGTTCTGTGGGGCTTGGTAGAGGGCTGAAGTTTCTGGTCCCTGTTTAACTCTTAAAGGCCTGTAGGGCAGTGGAGACCCCACAGTTGTCCTTGGCTGGGGTGGGGCAGGGTGGGGGCCGTTGGAAGCCATGGGTTGGGTCAGCACCCAAAGGCACGGCATGAGGACACCCGTGGCCTGTAGCCCACCTCTACCTCACCGTGGTGGGGCTGTCTGGCAGCAAATTCCTGAGGGACTTGGTTGGGGGGCTGGCCAAGATGGCCACATTGCATCCTCAGGGCAGGGAGGCCTTGGTTATCTCTGTGGCCCCACTCCCAACACAGCGCATGCACGTGTGTAGGGATGCAACCTCCAGCATGCACACCTGCACACATGTGTGCATACATTCACCTACATATACACACGCACATTTGCACTCGTGCATGCTCACACGAACACACAGACACATTCATGCACATGCCTTGCCATCCCAGCCGATCCTAACGGTGCCTTGATGAGCTCTTCTTAGAAGGACTCGAGCCTGCTGGCCGGGTGCACCTGCTAGGTGCTGGCCTGGTCCTGCCCTCCCAGCCTCATGGAGGTGGGTGCAGGAGTGGAGGGATGGTGCAGGCTTCCTGCTGGAGCAGGTTCTGGTGGGGGCTCTGGCCGAGAGGGTTGCAATAGGTGGTGGGGGGAGGGGCACCCTGGATGGCAGGGAAAAGGCCCAGAGGCCCGTGAGGCCAGAGCTGGGAGAGATGGGTGTGTGCACTGGGCACCGGGTGAGTCTGGGGGCCATGGGAACGGTGTGATGGTGGTAATAGTTGGAATCAGACCACCAGCCCTGTGTGGAGGTGGGCTGCAGGCAAGCAGGGCTTGGGAGGAGGAAAGTCCCAGGTGGGCTTGGCCTGACATAGCAGGTGTCCCAGGAGGGGGCTGTTGACCTTGCCATGGCTGGGCCACTCAGCACAGAGCTTCCTTGGGGACAGGCTGGGCCCCTGGGCTGGGCTGGGGATCTCCATCTTCCCTCAGGGTGGGAGAGGAGCCCCCGACCTGGGCCCTGGCGCTCCTGTCCTCTTCCCCTTCCTGGCCCTTGGCCCTTGGCCTGCTCTTGGGGGAAGGACTCTCCACCCTGGGTATGTGCTGCCCCCCCCACCACCCTGTTAACGGAGGCATCCTGGGCCTGGGTTGCTAGCGGTTTCGGCCAGGGGTCTGGGGTCTCTAGGAAAGGCAATGGGACAGTCTGAGTAAAGAGGGCCCGAGCCCAGGTCTGGAAAGATTGCCGATCCCAGAGCACCAGGGGAGGCTGGGGTCAGGCTGTCCGTGGGCTGGCAGGGTGGCTGGGCCTTCTGGGCTCAGGGCAGGGACTCCACAGCCGTGGTGGGGAATGGGCCCTGGGGGCCTCAGTGTGAGGTTAACTTGGGGTCCTTCTTAACTTGGAGATGTTGATGATTGGCCCTCGGCTCCAAGCTCCTGAGATGGATGGCTCTGAGCCTGTCAGCTGGGGCTCGGACGTAAAGGGAGTCTGACATGCTGTTTCTCGGGTGACGCAGAGCTGGGCCCTGGCCTCCCTGTGCCTCTGTGGGCTGGTCCGAGCACCAGTGATTCCCAGCTGTGCCTCAGTTTTCCTGACTGTGCAAGGCCCGGGGCTGGTGACGATGGGTCTTGGCAGAGGCGGGGCGGTCCTGAGCCTGGAGCCGTCAGTGTGGAGGCGAAGGAGCTGGGCCTGGGCCAGGCGGTGTGTAAATCCTCCAGGGCCAGGGATAAACCCCACGGAGTTCAAAGCCGGCCTCAGGCGTGGCCACCGGGCTGTAATGAGGTTACTGATTTAGCAGGCTTCCTGGTGCTGCCTCCCAGAACCACAGGAGGCTGGGAAGCCCCAGGGAGGGATCTAAGTATCCCATAATTGACCAATTTAGCTTAAGTGTCCACACTGGCCCCCGGGCAGAGGTCAGGCGGTGACAGCCCAGGTGGCTGGAGTTGCCGCGCTCACAGGCTTCCCAGTGGATGGCTGCCTTGGCCAAAGCCGTCTGAAGCGGGTGCCCGTCGGGCTTGGCTGGCCCTGCCTCCACCAGGAGCTCCCTCTCGGCTCTCTGCCTGTCTGTGGGGTCAGCTCTAAAGCCATGTCCTTCTTGGGGTCTGCTCGCTTTCCGCCATCAGAGCCTGGCTGTCCTTGACCATTTGTGCACTGTGTGGAGCACAGGGTGGTGGGCACGGTTTTGGACTTGGTGCCAGGCTGCCCGGGTTCAGGCCCCACTGTCAGACCTGCCGGTCCTTTGCCTTGCCTTCTTCTGTGCGTGCCATGGGGCGATGGTGCTTCGTCACAGCTGATTCAGTGCACACACGGCGCCCTACGAGGCCGTTCTGGTAGAACAGGTGCTTGGCCAGCGCAGTGGCGTGACGTGCTGGATGTGTCTCCTGCCGCCTCTGTTGCTGAGGTTCTGGAGGCTGGTCTAAAGTGTGTGCAGCCCTGCAGTGCCCAGCATAGGTGCCCAGGAGATGCTGGCTTGATCAGGAGTGGGATGGAGACCCACAGCTGACCGTCTGTGGCAGCTGGACACTCACGTTGTGGAGGACGCCCTGTGCCCTGGGGAGGGGCCGGGGGCCTCTACAGCACCCTGTCGAGTAAACCCAGGCGTCATGTCCATCTGCCACTCAGAGTCAGGGCCGGGCACTGGGAAGCATCTCAGTGAGCTTTGAGGTGGCTGTATGCTGAGCCGTCCCCCTACGTGGGCAAGCCCAGGAGGCAGGGGCTGTTGTGACCATGTTTCTGGGATAAGGACTTCAGGTTCTGGGAGGTTGAGTGATGTGCCCGAGGTGCTTGGCTGGCGAGGGCCCAGCTCCCGGGTCCAGGCCACAGTGGGTGCCCTTTGGACATCTGGGGTCTCCTGTGTACCCCCTGTGACGCAGGCAGCTTTAGGTGCTCCAGCAGAGGCTGTCACTGCTGCTCTCAGAGGTCTGTGCCCCTAAGGCCCTTGTTCTGCCTCACAAGGGTGGAGAGCCATCACCCACCCCACACCCGAAGGACAGGGACCCCTCCCATGCAGGGGTGCAGCTGGGGCTGGGGCAGGTGGCCTCGCTCTGCCGGCTTTCTTTCTCTAGCCTCGGTTTCCCTGGTGCCTCCTGGCTGCCAGAGGTCTCTGCCCTTCCCTCCCAGCACCTTGCACCCTGGCCTTGTTCCCAGGAGCTGGTGACTGTCTGATCAGGATGGCCCAGCCGGGGACCAGATTCTCAGGAAATGGCCCTGTACCCTTCCCTGGATAAGCGGGACAGGTCTGGGGCAGCAGGACGGGGTCAGGGGGTGGTCCGGAAGCCGAGAGCTCTGAGTCAGTTTGGGTGGGGTATATGGTCACTTTTGCTCGGCTAGGCTCTGATTTTGAACTGGGAGTGTTACAGCAAAGCATTTCAGGTGAGCAGCTGTAATGGGGACATGATGAACCTTACAGACGGGAGCTGGGCAGAGCAGGGGGCCGTGGGGACATGCCAGCCACCAACTGAGGACGGGCTAGCCTCCTCTCTCCTTTGGCTCCGACCTCCCCTGCCTGGAACTTTCCATGGCTCCCCATTTCCCCAGCGTGGAGGCCAGGCCTCTGCTTTGTCCACAAGGCCCTGTAGCCTCTCCAATCTCATCACTCTTCTCCCTTCAGGGAGCTTGTTGGTGAGAGAGGCTGCCTTCTGTCATGGGTGCTAGCTCTGCGTTGGGTGCTGTGTGGCCCTGGGGCTGGTAACTACCTGTGTGGGCTTCAGTTGCCTTACCTGTAAACTGCCTGTGGAGGTCAGGGAGGCTTCATGGAAGAGGTGTAGTTGTAGTTGGGTTTTGAGGGATGAATAGGAATTTGATGTCTGGGTTGTGGGAAGGAAATCAAGGTAGAGACAATGTGTGGACCTTCCGTGGGGAGTTCTGGTCCCAGCCGAGGGTGCAGAGCGGCGATGCCCATGTAGGTACCTGTAGTAGTCCTCCCTGGAGGATTCCAGAAGGATCTGACTGCATCCCAGGCTGCTCTGGCTCGCCCCTTGCCAGCTGGGTTATAGGTCTGTGCTGGTGAGGAACCTTTCCAGCATGGGGAGATGTGGTCAGCTGTTCTGGGAATAATTAATCCTGTGAGGAGATGAGGGTGAGATTGGGCCTGGCTGTGACCTGGTGGTCCATAGCCTGGCTGCAGGGGTCCCTCTGCCCATTTCCTGGACCCCAGAATGTCTTGGGCTGGACCACGTGTTGTTACACCAGCTCAGATCTCCGGGGCCTGGGTGAGGGGCTGTTTGTTGGCCCCGCCGTGGGGGGAGCAGCTGGGGCCCCCTCTCCACCGGCCTGTCTGTCCTCACATCCCTTGGTCATCTCCTGGTGCCCCTGCCGCGGGCCCTGCCTCTCTCCCTGTGGGTGCCTCTGGGCGTCACTGGCCCAGGGGCCTCCTGTGAGTGCTGGGCTGCCTTACGGCTCCTCACTCTCTCCTTACCTGGCTCGAGGGAAACGACTCGGACTGGGGGCAGAGTCCACGGGAGGCGGTGGAGCCCCCACCGCCCCACCCCTGCTCCTGGACTTTCCGCCTGGGCTCAAGGTCAGGAGGAGGGCTGGGAGGTGGGGACCTTAGGTGTTGGGTGCCAGGCGGCCTTGGGCTCATACAGTGGTGAGGCGGGCCTGAGCCCCTGGGGTGGGGCTGTGCTGGCCGAGGCCTTCCTGGGCCCAGCTGAGGGGCAAGGACGGCGGGAAGGGCACCAGTGCCCCCTCTCTTCCCTCCCCTGTCTCCCTGGGCATAAGGTCAGGGCACCAGCCCCCCTAGCCCATGGGTCTGCCTCCCCCCAAGCCTGGGACCCCAGGGAACACCGCTCCCAAGAGGCGTACCCCTGCGGCCCGCTGGACGGGGGGTAGGCGACATGCTCAGGGTCCCCTGCCTGTTGCATCCTGGCTCCACCACGTGAGCTGTGGCCCGAGGCACGGCACCTCCTCCCTGTTTGTCAAATGGGAGGAAGGATGTTGGATGGAGTTGGAAGTGGGAGGTACACGGCTGGGCCCCTCGGCCCACCTCTGACTGCACGTGGCCCTTTCCCCTGGGGCCCGGGGCCTCCGAACGTCCTGCTCATTGGTGGGGTCAGCTGCTAGGTCTCGTTTGCCGCCGAAGCCGCAGTGCCGGGTCCTGTGCTGGCCTTGAAGTGTTTGTCGAGGGAACCGGGGCTCTTTGCAGACGTCTCCCCAGCCCGTCCACTTCAGAAATGTGCTGGCGGGTCCCTTGGGAAGTTGACTCCTAACATGACGTTCAGCCTGAGCATCTGGAAGGATCAAGTGCCTTTTCCAGATGAGGAGACCACAGGGGCAAGTGTGGGGATGCTCAGGACCTTGGTGTGGGGCGTGTTCTGGTGCCCATGGCTGAGTGTGCAGTGGGCGTGTCGGCCGAGCGTGGGGGAGGGCCTGGGCTGTGACGTGGCATCCCTCAGGAAAGCCTGCTGGCTGGGGGAGTCCCTTGAGGGGTGGTCCCAGAGCAGGGCTGGAGGCAGCCGCGTGCAGGACCCCGGGAGAGGGGTCCCGCCAGTCTGTCTGGCTGAGGTGTGTTTGAGTCACGCTTGGCAGGCGGGACCCCAGCCACCTTCCTCTTTCATGTCTCAGAGCTGCTTTTCGTGGGACCACCGGCCTTGTTCTCCCTGCTGGGAAGAATTGTGCCTGTAGTGCCAGTGGGTCTTTGGCTGCAGAGCTGCAGCTAATAACAGCTCTAAGGGCAGGGGGAGGCAGCAGCAGGGCTCCCCCTAGCCTCACCCTGAGGAGGAGGAAAATGGGCCTCATCTCGGCTGTGGGGGGGTGGGTGAGCGCCAGGACTCTGAGTGGCTCCGGGGGCTCCCGTGGCGTGTTCCCACTGTCCCCGGCCCAGCGTCTCTGCTCTCATGATCTGTTGGAAAAATGCATTCGGCAGGCATCACGGGAGAGATTATCTCCCCCTGCAGCAGCTGGGGGGACACAGAGGGGTGTGGCGTGTCCTGGGTCACCAGGTAAGAGACTGGTGCCTCCCTGGCCCCACGTTGCACACTCCTGGCCTGTTCCCAGTCGAGCATGCTCCTTGGGCTGACGTGGCCTGGTCTGATGGTGCTACTCCCAATGGTCCCAGGGCTCTGGGGTGCCTGGGGGTATAGGGGGGCTCGAGGCCTGAGGGCCCAGGGGCCTCTCTGGGGCTCCCTCTTTGGGCTGGAAAGGTGGGTGTGCACCAGCCACCACTGGCCACTTGATCCTTGCCAACTTATTTCTTTCTTCCGTGGCTGGCGTGGGACAGGGTTACAAAAAGAGAAAGCCACTGTATTCAGAGGGCCTCCCCGTGTCAGGACCTGAGCTCTCCTGGCTGCAGGATGCAGGCTGCTCTGGTTCTGGGCTGGCTAGCCCCAAGTCCAGGTGGGGCCCTGGTCCCTCGGACCTGGGCCGGTGCCCCCGGCACCTGCCCGCATCCCCAGGGCATCGGACGAGGTCAGCCTCCTGGTGTGGTTACTGGTTGCAGCTCTCAGAGAGGCTGGGTCCCCGAGCGCACCAGCTCAGCTGCGTTCTGGGGCAGACGGCCTCCCTGCTGCTGAAACTTAGCTGCCTGTGGACGGTTATTGTGTGTGTGTGTTGGGCAGTGGGGGTGCTCTCGTGGCCGGCTGATGGAGCAGGGAGGGAATGGCTCTGCGGCCCATGGTGGCCCTGGACGTGGCTGATAAGCTTTGGCGCACGTTGTCAGACGGGGCAGTCGGTGCCCCCCATCTCCTCGGCATCAGCCCTGTGTTCTGCCCAGCCCCATGCGTGAGGGCCGGGGAGCAGGCAGACCATGTCTGTGGGGTGGAGAGCAGGCCTGTGGGAACCTGGGGGTCACAGAGCACCCTGGAGCAAGGAGATGACTCACGCCTCCCTCCTGCTGGCCCTTGGGCCCTTTCAGAGGTCCCCCTCGCCCCTGCACCTGTTTCTGAACAATGAGATGACTGTCCTCACTGCCATGTCTCGCTGGCGGTCTGGGCTCTGTGCTTGGTGCCTGGCGGCCCCCATGGCCGGGACCTGGGACTCTGAGCTGGGACCTGGGTCGCTGGCCTTCGTGCCTGTGTTGGGTAGGCTGGAGGCCTGACCTCGGGCTTGGCCCCCAGGACCTGGAGGTCAGGTGCGCCCAGGGTCTGTCCCTGGTCCTCTCCAGGGGGAGCCCCACCTTGTGCTCTCTGGCCAGTCGGAGGGTCTGTGGGCTGGAGGGCTCTGGTCAGAGGCCAGAGATGTGCCTGCTGCTGCTTTCTCCCCTCCCTGCCCTCCCCCCGCACTGGGGCCTGCTGCCCCTGCCCCCAGATCCTCTTTAGGGACATAGAGGCAGAACATGTGGGGCAGGGGGACCTGGCAGGTCATTCCTGTGGGCTGGGGTCCAGTGCCAGAGTGCACACGTGTGGGCCTCTGTATGTGATGTGTGTGGGTCATGTGAGCCTGGGTGTGTGTGTGTGTGTGTACCCATACCCAGTGCCCCCCACCCCTCCTGGCCAGCAAAGACAGGTCCAGGTGGGGACAGCTTTGCTGCGGACTAGCTCCCTGTGTGCTGGTCCCTGTGGACGGGCCTGACGCTGAGGTGACACGTGGCAAGTGCCGTGGGCAGGCAGAGCCCGGCGTGCGTGCAGGGAGGTGAGGCGGTCAGAGCCGGGCTGTCCTTAGGAGAGCGGAGGGCACTGGCCGAGCGGGTTGCAGTGTAGGGCACTGGGGTTTTCTCCTGAGGACCAGAGGATGGAGAGGCTGAGAGCAGATCTAAGTTCTAGAAAGACCTTTCGCTGTCATGGGAAGGGTGGTGTGGGGCCCGCTGATGCTGGGTCAGACCATTGATATGGTGGGCCGCCGTGCTCACCCACCGCAGGGGCCCAGGGCTTGGGCCCAGGCTGGGGTAGGCAGCACTCAGACGTCCTTTCTGCAGGTGCCCATGGCAGACTCCACCCGTCAGTGAGTGTTGACCCAGGAGGTGCCTTATTGAACTGAGCCAGCAGTGGAGAACTCTCATGCCGCCAGGGATGGAGAGGTGCTTGGGTGCATGAGAACCAAATGGTCCTTCCTTGCCCTCTGGTTGGGTTGTCTCGGCTCCAGGATCAGATACTCTCCTCTGTGGAGTTCTGCCCCCAATCCTGAAGCCAGGGTCAGTCATGCACACTTTAGTGTGAATGAGCCTATTGCTAGTCCTGGAAAGGCCCAGCAGGAAAGGACAGGAAGGAAGGCTTCCTTTAGTCGTTAGATGAGGAAATTGAAGTCTGAGAGCTGCGCGGTGAGCTGGTGTGAGCGGGGTCCGGCCTCCATGTGGTCTGGTACTCTTATCTCCTGACTGCCTCCTTTGGGGATGGAGTGAGTGTGCAGATGGGGAGGAGAGAGGCATGTGGCAGACCTGGGTGTGGGGCCGCCCTGCTGGGAGCTGGGAGCTGGGGGCCTCGGGCTGGGCAAGCTGCCACACTCCCTCCCTCCCTGCGTACCTGGGATGTGGTCTGCACCCTGTGACTGACAGGCAGGTGGGGCTCAGCTCCGTGACCAGGGTCACGGGGCTGGTTAGTGGCAGAGCTGGGGTTTGAACCGGGTTCTCGGGATTCCTCTCCGAGGCATTTCCTGCCCCGGCCCCTGGTGTGCGGTTGAGTTTCTGGGGCAGCTGGAGGTCGGGGGAGACATTCCTGGTCTGGGAGGGCCCGGGGCTGAGGTGCTTTGTCTCCTAAGCAAACAACTAGGGCTGGCTGGAGCAATTTTATTTTTATTTCCTATTTTTACTTCCCCGTTGGCTCTTTTTAGCAGCTCTGGGTTGGATAGGCCCCACCCTCCAGTCTCCACCCAGTTTCCTGGCCCAGGCCTGCAGCCTTGGAGAAGGCAAGTGTGTGTGTGGCCCAGGGGGCCCTTGGCACCCTGGCTTGCACACTCTCGGTGACGGGGAGTTCACTCCCACCACAGGCCGTTCTGCAGGGCAGCCCCTTTCCATCCCCTGGGACCGGCTGCGGGAGTGGCTGGTGGCAGTGGGCGAGCCTTCCTGCAGCCTCGGCCTCCTCACACCCCTCCTCTGGTTCTCAGCTCCTCTCAGAGGCCAGAGTTTGGGGCGGCCATGACAGAGGAGAAGGGTGACCGTGTGGGTGTATACGCTGGGTGGGGTGGGCCCTGGACGCGCAGGTGAATAAATATGTGGTGTTCCTGCCTTGGACCTGGCTGGGCAGGGCACGTGGAGGGCAGGGCTGGGCCCAGCCTTGTTCAGACGGTATGCCAAGGTCCCTGGCTGCTGGGTTGTTGGGGCGTCTGGCTGGCTGGGGGACTGCTAGCTGTGGGGGACATCTCCTCAAGGGCTCATGTCCTGGCCTAGGGTGAGGGGCTCCTGTCTGCCTGGATGAGCTGGCATTTGGTGGATGGGGGTCCTGAAGTGCAGGATGAGGCCAGAGAAAGTGCCAGGCCTCTGTGGTGCGCAGGTCTGAGTGGGATCGGTGCTCAGGTGGGGAGCTGGTGAGCTGCCGTGCACTGTACGCCCAGGTGCCAGCCTGTGCCAAGCCTACTGCACTCCATTTCCAGATGAGAACTGGGCTCAGAGAGGCTGAGCAGATCCTCAAGGACACACAGCTGGTGGCTGTGGGGTGGCCAATGCCATGCTCTTGCCCTGTGCTTAACAGACAAGGAAACCAAAGCACAGTCCCACAGGTGGCCGCGTCCCAGGACAGCGCATGCCACCACAGGCCTTTAGTGGGGAGGGCAGGACAGGCCGAGCTATTACAGGAAGGGGGCGGGATTACACGCAGCGTGTGGGGGGAGGTTTGGGGTCAGAAAACAAGGCCCCCGGGGCCCTGGTGGGGATGCAGGATACAGACATTTTTCCATGCGGGAAGGTGCATCCCAGCCGCTCTGAGTACCTGTCACGCACCAGGCAGTGCACAGCCCGAGCACGGGCAGGGTTTAGATGAGACCCTGGGGTGCTGCTGGCGTCTGAGGGCTCAGGGCTCTGCAGTCAGAGGGACTGCTGAGGTGCCTGAGGGTAGGTGAGGGGCACAGGCTTAGTGCAGGCATCTCGCCTCTGCACCCAGAGGTGCTGCACTGTGCCCGTCACTCCACCCTTGGCAGTAGCGCTGGATGCCAAGCTGCTGGTTGATCCTGGAATCTGCGTGCTGAGCCTGGCTGGTACCTGGGGTGTTCTGCCATCAGGAGGCACTGGGTGGGCTCCCCAGGGGCAGCCTGCAAGCCCTTGTTTCCTGCCGGGCACTGAGTGTGGCCTCTGGGCTGACACGGGCAGCCCCAGCTGTGCCCAGGTCTGCTGGGAGAGGGTTTTGGGGGTTTCTGGCCTGAGGGGACAGTGGAGAGTGTTGAGGGAGAAGCCTGCCTGGCCTCCCTCTGGGCACCTGTCCCCCCTGAGCCCGGAGTGCAGTGGGCGGCTGTTGTCCTGCGCTGAAGTGGCCATTCTTCTGGCGTGAGTGGCGTGGCTGTGGAGGTGCCGGCATTGTAGGTAACCCCTTGCTTAGAGACCAGGAGACTGAACCTGAGGCCGAGAGGCCCTAGAGAGCACGGGAGTTCCACCCACCCAGCCTGCAGTAGGTGGCGGGGGTAGAGGGCGTCTGGCCAGCGGGGCTGCCTTGTTACTGCTGGGAGGAGGGGCCCTCGGAGCCTGGGAAGCCGCGTGCGGGCCGGCCGGCCCCAGGGTGCTGGTGCAGCAGGGCTCCCATGGCGGCTCAGGTGCCTGCTCGGCCCTTTGCAGCCATGACCTGGGCAGCGTCTCCCTCTCCAAGCCTGGATTTTGTCTTCTGTGAGGTGGAGTAATGGCACTTGCCTTTAGGATGGCCATGAGAGTGAACTTCAGAATGTCCAAATCTACAGTTCTTGCCTGGGAGCAGGGACAAGTGGCGGCCAGGGACCCCTCTGGACCTCAGTGTCCCCATCTGTGGGGTAGGGGGAGGAATCTCTTGCTCTGAGGCCAGGGTCTTGTGGATTGCCTGCCAGCGCTCTGTGGCTCCTGGAACGCAGGGGACACGCAGTGTGGGGCCGGACCGGGTGGGGAGGAGATGAGTTCTCTCCTTGAGAAGGTGTGGCCCTGGGAGGGGCGGTTTCAGAGACAGCTGGTTCCAGAACCATCCTGAGCCCAGAAACCTCCCAGAGCCAGTCAGCAAGACCTGTCGCCTGGACGTGGACTTGGGGTTTAAGGCCCCTGTCTAGTCCCCACTGGTCTTTCCTTGCTCAGGGTCGCAGGCAGGGATGTGTGCCAGGTGGGTGGGCTCTGTCGTGGGCACCTGGGCCTCGGGTCCAGCCTGCCAACCCCAGCAAGAGAGGCATTGAGCTGAGGAATGGTGGGATTCTGGGTTCACCTTCTTCCTTTAAGCAAAGAGGATCTTTCATAACTGTGGGAAAGAGCATTTCCTCCCAGAGTGGTGGTGGGTGGGGGCGGCTTGGTCAGCAGATGTGACGTCCCCTGTGCCCTCCTGCCCTATGCCCTCCCGCCAGCCTGCAACACGCGGGCCCATTGCCAGCCCTCATGGCCCTACCAGTGTGGGGTGGGCATGCCTGGGCAGCCCTCCCCCAAGACCTGGCAGTCTCCCATGGGGGCATCAGCTGAGCCCCAAGAGTCCCTGAAGGGCCTTGTCCTGGAGTTCCCCCCTCTGAGCCTCTGCCCAGGCTGTAGGCTGCTTTCTGCCCCTGCGCCTGCCCTGCCCCCCTTCATCCCTGCAGACTGACTCCAAGTCATCCCAGGCCTGAGCCTGGTGTCCCTGCCCCCCACAGATCCCTGCCACCCCACAGGTCCCTGCCACCCCACATCTGCTCCGTGCCCCAGGAGGGTATCTGGCTGAACATGGACACGACCATCCTGACCTGCCCTGGTCCTCAGTTCCCCTCGCCCCAAGCGGTCCCTTCTAGCACTGGCAAGTGAGGATGTTGAGGCTCATAGCCGGGGGTGGGGGGCTGCTGGGACGTGGGGTGGGGGCAGGAGCTGGCTCGCTCTGCCCAGGTCCAGCCTGGTGTACAGGCAGCAGGTGCTCACGTGGGGCTTCCCGTCCAGCTGCTGGAGGGGCCGTGACGTGCATCCTGTCCCCTGGCTCCTGACTCAGCAGCTGCAGGGTGCGGCACCGGAGGTTTCTCCCCAAAACCCCAAGCCTGGCGCCCTCCACACACCCCAGATTTCCCCCTCAAATGTGGGAAGTGGAGCCCTTGGTTCCTGCCTCTGGGTTCCCAGCAGGAGTGGGGGCGGCTGGGGCTCTGGGCTTCTGGGCCTACTGCCCCCTCTGTCCTGTCCCCAGCCCCGCCTCCAGGGACTGCACTCCCCGCTGTGCACCACCCTCTGTGGCTCCCCAGTGCCTGCTGGATGCTGTTATCACTGCTGCCTGTTCCAGCCCTCCTCGTGGCCTCCCCGTGCCCCTCCTGCGGCCACCCTGGACAGCGTTTCTGCAACCATAGGGGCACCCCTTGGTCCTCAGGAGCCAGGCTTGCCTCTGCCCCCAGGTCCTGTTGCCACTTCAACTGCCAGCTTCCTGCTCTGTCAGGTCCCACATATATGCAGCCTCCTCTAGGAAGCTCCCCTGGGTTAGGCAGGGCTGCAGTGCCTGGTGTCCCGTCACCCTGGCAGCAGTGACAGGTGGGGCTTGGAGCCCTCTCAGCATCAGTGCTGGGCCTGACAGTCTGATGGTGGGTGTGGACTTGGGGGGAGCAGGGGACGCAGTGCCCACCCACCCCACGGGCAGGGCCTGTTTTCCAGGGCTCTGGGCTGTGCTGCCAGGTGGGTGAGGGCCCAGTGCCAGGCAGAGAGCTGGGGTGGGTTCTTGGAGCCTGCTGCTTGGGCTGCTTGGATGGGCCGGCCTCTGGCCCTTGGGCTCCAGCTGCCCCAGTCCAGTGTGTGTGGTGACTACCCTGCCCGATCGTCAGACAGTTGAGGAAATGGATGCTGACGCACCCTAGAGGCTACCAGCAAGTGCCTGGCAGCAGCAGCGCCCTGGGCTAGGGCCTCAGTCCCCTCCCTGTCGGGGGGACACTGGCTTCCACCCGGTGTCTTGTCCCACCCCTGAGGCCATGCTGGCTCCTTGACTGGAGCTGGGAGGAGGTGGAGACTTTGGACCGAATCCAGACGTGGGGTTTGTGCCCATGTGCTGTCAGTGGTGGGCGCACCTGGGGGCTCATGGCCTCCAAGCCCCTCCCTGGGGCCCACAAGGAGGCAGAGGCTGGGGATTTGCAGTCTGGATTGAGAAGCCACAGTCCTGGCCTCAGTGACCTCAGCGAGCAGGGACCTCGGCCATGGGCTTGAGTTCGGTGGGGACATATTTCTGTTGCTCGGACATTGGGTACCTGGCACCTCCTGCAGGCTCTTCATTCAGCACCTGAGGGTGGCCCGAGTGGGCCCCCCGCCGCCGTTACAGTGCCACCAGCATCTGCCACCAGCAGCCACCTGCTTACAGTATGTGTGACGCGGAGCTGAAGCAGGCTCTTGGTGGTGGGGGAGAGCGAGACGGGAGAGAGCAGCCCTGTGGACATTAAGGTGCTGCGTGCCTTCCTCCCCCAAAACTGCAGTGCCCAACGCAGGACCAGGGAAACTGAACCGTAATCAGCCTTGACTCAGCCCGGTTCCCCTGTGACTAAATCTGGGTCAGCTGCTGGCACGGATAAGCGTGAGCCAGGGCTGCACTGTAGGACTGTGGTAGGGCTACTGCACCCGCTTTGTGGGTTGTGCCTCCATGGCCCCTCCTCCGGGTAGCCCTCCTTGCTGCCCCCACTTGGGAGGGCCTCTCCCAAGCCTGCCGCCTGATACCTTGTGTGTTGAGGGCATCTTTTTCACACCTCGCCTGTAGGGACCCTGCAGGCAGTAGGGGACGGCGGCCGCTGGGGTGGTCACGTGAGGGTGTGTGTGACGGCGCAGAGGGGTGTGCTGGCTGTCATCCAGAAGGACCTCCTTGTAGTGCTCACTCTGAAATGCTCGCCCTCACCGTGCCGTCCCCTCTAGGTCCCTCCCGTGCTGCCATGGCCTCTGGGGTGAAGCCTCAGCCCCAGACCTGGCATTTGTCCCTGCTCATGGGGGACCAGCTGTACTGATCCACTTCCTGTTGCCAGAATATTCCCAGCCCTTCCCCTGCTCATGGCCTTTGCACGTGCTGTTCCCTCCCCTGACTGTCCTTCCGCTCTCCCAGGGTGTCGCCCCGCAGGACCCCTGGCCACTGTGGTTTCACCTCCAGCCACCTCAGCCTGCTCGCTTCCCTCTGAGGGCTCCGCACACCCTGTGGGTGGCTTGTTGGGGCTCCGTACGGCCCCAGCTGGGGCGTGTGCCCCGGGGACTGTGGGACCTGCCCCGTACCCCAGGGCACCTCCAGGCCTTCAGCACAGGTGAGCGCCCATTCTGGGGTCTGCTGCTTCCCTGCCCCGCTGCCTCCCCACTTGGGACCCGACCAGAGGGGAAAGGAAGGAGCAGCCCTGGGCATCGCTGGCCTCGGGGTAGTGGGAGCTCTAGGAGCCCCAGGGGCTTGGGGAGGCCGGGTGGGGATGCGTCAGGGTGGAGTAGTGACAGCAGGGGGCATGGCCAGATGCCGGCGGCCCCGGACTCTTCCTGCTCTGTGGAAGGGCAAGGCAGGCCCAAGGGGTGGCCCTGCTGACCCGCGGCCCCTGGGGAGGGCTGGACAGGCACTGCCTCCTGGCTGCACTCCCTGGGCCCAGCTGGGGCCTCGGTGGGGGGCTCAGGCTGGGGAGAGGACCCCAGGCTGTCCCTGTGGAGGTGACAGGCAGGCAGAGGTGGGTGGGGGCCTGGACATCCTCACCCTTGGGTGGCTGGCAAGAGGTGACTGTGAGCAGAGTGGGGCAGAGAGGGTTAAAGACTGAGGGAAGTCATAATGTTTCTAATTTTCCCATGTGATTTAATAAAAATGTAAATTGCAGGGCGGAGGACGACCCGCCCCACCGTGGTGTTGACCGAGATTAATCGCCGGTCCCCCTGTGGTCAGCCTGCCTTTGTCTTCAGCCGGTGGCTCTGTCAGTCCAGGAGGCCAGACAGTGAGGGGCAGACAGGGCACCCTGGGCCCGGATGGATGGGGAGCCCGAGGGCCAGGGGCCGCGGCTGCACCGGGGCATCCGCTGAGGAGGAGGACCCCGGGGGAGGCGTCCCTCCCAGCCCTGTATCCCCACCTCCAGAGGAGCACCGGGGCCGGGTAAGGACGGCCTGGGGCCTGCCGTGGTGACGGTCAAGCCCTGGGTACTTGGGGGTGACCTTTTGAGGTGAGCTTGCAGGACAGGAAGCCAGGCAGAGTTGTGCGGAGCATCCAGTGTCGGGCAGTGTGTGCAAAGGCCCTGAGGTGGGGGTCACTCGGCCTGCGAGGGTCAGCGTGGAGGCAGGTGTAGGACTGGCAGTGAGGTGGGGGCAGGGCAGAGCCTCAGGGTGCAGCCGGGGTGCTGGGCCTGTCCTGACAGCAGTGAGAACCTTCAGGGGGCAGTAAGGCTCTGGTGTGGAGTTTGGGAGACCCCAGCCACTGCTGGGAGTGGACCTGGGGCAGGGGTGGGGTCCCAGGGCCATGAGGAGCTGGCAGCTGCTGGCTGGGGGCAGGTGGATCTGGGCTGCAGTTAAGCCATATCTGACTGGCCAGAGCTGGGGGCCCAGGGCTCGGGTGAGGTTTGGGCCTGGATGGTGGTGCCATTTGTGGGGGTGTGGTGGGGGAGGAGTCCAGAGTCCTGGGTGGGCAGTTAGGATGGCAAGGCAGGGACACTGATGCCCGGGCTTGAGGACTCTGGCATCTGTGGTCAGAGCGTGGAATGTTCTAGGTGCAGCACTTTGTCAACATAACCAGGGGCTTGAGGGACTGGCAGCAGTGGGGGTCAGAGCGCCCCTTACTGGTGTGTGTAGTGCCAGTGGTGGGATGCGTGTGCGGCAGTGAGCGGGCGGGGAGGTGGCCCTCAGAGCTCAGGACGTCCTCGGGAAGGCCCTGCTGCCGACTGGGGTGCCCGTGGCTAGGGGAGCATGCGCTGTTAAGCTGATCTCAGGGACTGTGGATCCGGCCTTGGCCAAGGTCACTGGCTTTGGCTGTGGGACCCCTCTCTGGGTAGTCGCCTCGTCCCTTAGAGGGCTCACTCCCTCGTGTCTGCACCTGTGCCCTGTCTTGAGGTCCTGACAGCTGACTTTCCTGCTCATCTATCTGCAGTCAGGTGTCAGGTGCCTGCCAGGTGCCTCCTGAGGATGCTGGACATTGAGGCGATTAGCTGAGCCTGGGGGTGGCTCAGTCCCCAAGTGAGACCAGAATTCTGTGTGTGGCACCAGAACCTCGGTCCCCAGCCACTGGCCCCTCTCTGGCCTCCAGGCTCGCAGGGCCCCTCCCTGGACGCCAGCTCCTCCCAGCCTTGGTAGGAGCCGTGGGGTCACCGGCAGGAGCCTTGGGGGTGGGAGCAGGCATGCGGGAGGCCTGGGTCTGTCACAGTGAGGGGAGGGCCCTTGCCCTGGAGGTGGCTGATGCCTGGCCGCATGCTGCCCCCTGACAGGGCCCTGGACTGCCCTGGGACTCGTGCTTAGAGGGGGGCATTCCGAGCACTGCCCCCACCTCCTGGAGGCCGTTGTGGTACTCTGCCAGGAGAGGGGCCTGGCCAGGCCTGCAGACCCAGCTCCCAGCTGGGCCGGGAGCCACCCACACCCGGGCTACGGAAGCCCTCCTCCCCCAGCCCCCCTCGCTTGTGCCTGGTCACCTGTTTGTCCTCAGTCCCACTTAGGGCAGCTCTGGGCAGTGGTCGCCCAGCCTGGGTGGAGGGCTTGGCTGGGTTTGGGGATTGCGGGAGAGAGAGGGCCTCCCCGGATGGAACAGGAGGGAGTGGGCAGGGATAGGCCTGTGGGGGCTCTGGGGGCGCAGGCTGGCCTCCGGAGTGGGTGGTGGCCAGGCTGTGTGTGGGTGGACCCCGTGCTGGCTGGGTCCTGCATACTGCTGAGGTTGGGTTTGTGTTCCAACCCCGAAAGCTCTTTACATGCAGGGGACGTGCGTGGGGTCAGGCCATCACGTCGGTGAGCACGGGCAGGGCTGGGTCCCCATGGGCCACCCCTTGTCTCATGAGGTTTGGGGTCTTCAGTCCCACTAGGACTGCCTGCGCCCTGGTTTTTGTGCATTTTTCCACATCACACCGCAAAATTGCACCTCTGCCCACGTGACGCCCAGAGCTGAGCCTGTGGGCACTGCCCCATGCCTTGGACCCTGACACTTGCCTCTGTCCAGAGCATGCACAGGCCCAGGGTCAGAAAAGCAGGCCCCCCAGATGGCTTGTCTGGGGGCATGTCTGCGGAGAGATACCAGGAGGCGCTATGCCCATTGTGAGCTTTTGCTTTGATTAAACAACCTATCCAGGGCCGACTGGGCAGCTGGTCAGTGTCAGGCTCTCCAGGCAGGATGCAGGGAAGCGGTCCGGAGCTTGGGGGACAGAAGGTGCTGGTGAGGAAGGGGTGGGCCTCAGGGAGCCCTTGGGGCGGCGCTGCAGCCTGGGGCCCATGCTGCCCTCCCTAACGGCCGGTGCTCTGGGGGCCGTTTGCCCCCGAACCTCCGTTTACTTGCCCTTCTCGTGGCTGTTGGCACAGAAACACATTAAGCGGGTGTCCCTGATGGAGGCTCCCTGGGGGTTCCCACCGGGGTGTCTCGCCTTTGGGGTCTTCCAGAATCTTCTCCTCATGGGCATCGGGCATCTGGCCGGGGGCCCAGCAAGGACTGAGGTGGATCTGCCAGCCGTGTCCCCCAGCCCTGGCCCGCTGTGTGCGCGCACACGGGAGATCGAAGGTGCCGCTGGCTGGGGGCCCCGCTCTGGGCGCCTGGCCTGGAATGGAGTGGTGGGCTTGTTCCACTTTGTTTTTGCTGCTCCTCCAGGCGGGGGCGTCCTGCCTGCACCCCGCACCCATTTGGGATGATTTTATTCTCTGTGCAGAGGTGGAGGTGGGGGGAAGTGGGCTATGTGTGGGCGGCTGCTTTCCTCCCCTGCACGGGGGATGCGTCAGGGGGCTGAGGGCCCTGGGCTCCTGCTCCAGCCCGCGCACCTCCCTTGCCAGCGCCGTGTCCTCATCTGGACCCGGGGCTGACGTCAGCACCTCTGTTGCCTGGCAGTGGCTCCAGGAGAGGACAAGGGGCCGGGCTGTAGTATCACAGGCCTGGCTGGTATGGCGCTCCCTTCTCATCTGGCCAAGCCCCTGCTCCTGGGCGTGGATGGGCAGGCGCCCGAGGAAGGCAAGAGCCTCAGTGTCTTCTCCTGTAAGATGGGAGCAGTGACAGCTTTCAGGAGCTGCGCTTGTGGCCTTGATAACTGGTGGTGAGGACAAGGTGGCATTAGGGACCTGGCCCTGTGCTGTTTTGCTTAGGAAACTATAGTGCGGGGGACGAGGCTGGTTCTCCTGGACGGGGTCCAACCAGTGTTGGAGGTCCAGACGTGGCAGGACTGGGGCCAGTTGGGCCCCAGTGTCCCCCTCCAGGCATCACCCACCAGAGCGTCCCTGCCAACAGCAGGGTGCATGACGGAGGCTGGGAAGGAAGGGCCGCCCCACGGGGTGCTGGCTGTGGGGGCGGCTCTCCTCCAGGCCCCCTTGACTTTGCCACCCTAAACTCGGTGTCCCACTGGCTTGGGGGGCCCGTGGAAAGGGCAGGGACCCAACACCTCAGGAAACATGACCCCCTCCTGGTCTGTGAATATTTCATCAGTGGATTAAAAATTGAAGCTGACCCGCCTGCTGCTCTGGGAGGGCGGGGCAGGGGCGCTGCTCCGGCTCAGGCCGCTTGAGTGTTTTTCTTGATAACAGAATCATGTCAATTAGAAACGACATTGCCGTTTAAATGCACTTCTGCCGTCCCCTTTAATCAAGGCTGAGATGTAATGACCGAGCCGTGCTGTGAGTGACTTTCTGACCGTCAAGGTGAGTGGCGGATGGTGCGCATCCGAGTGCATAGCATGCAGAGGCCGTGTGTGTGGCGGGGTGTGTGCGTGTGGGTCTGGCTGGGAGAGTCTGGTCTCCGTGTGCAGGTGTGTGTACAGGTCAGGATGGGAAGGGCTGGGCGGCCGGGGTCTGGCCTGGTGCAGGGACAGTTGGAGCCTGGCAGCTGGCAGAGGGAGGGAGGCTGCACAGGCAGCCTGGGGGCCCCAGAGTGATGTGTAAAGGGCACACAGGGCTTGGGTGCCCCCAGTGAGCAGTGCTCTGGGCTCCAGGGCACAGGGAGAGAGGCCTGGCCCAAAGGCTGCAGGGGGCCTTGGGGCTGCTCAGGTGTGCGACCCGGAGAGGCAAGCGGGTGGGGGGGCTGACGCAGGGCTTTCCAGGCCAGGCGGTAGCCCGGACCTGGACGGACAGCGCCACCCCAGGAGGGCACGCTGGGAACCCGGGGTGATGTGTTAGGAGGGCTGCAAGGGGCTGGCGTCCAGCCAGGCCTGGTGGCTGCTCCCTGGGACCTTCAGGGACTCTGAAGGTTTGCCTCAGGACCCCAGGTGTGCCTAGGGCACTTGGGAGGGTGCAGGGGCCCACTGCCGGCCCCAGTCGGGCAGCACAGGGCTTTGGCAGTACTGCGCTGCTCTTTCTGCCTCCCCCCTGCTAAGCACTGGGCACTAGTGGCCGACGGCCAAGCAGCAGGTTGCGAGGCTAAGGACCACCCAGCCTCCACAGCCACTGTCCTGCTGGGCCTCTCATTCTCCTCTGGTGGGGCTAGAGCTGAACCCCAGCCCCAGTCTGCAGCCCTCGGCACGCTGGCTGACTCAGAGCATCAGTTCCCCCAGGGAAATGCATTCATGGCACACGGGTGCAGTGGGACCCCCTGAGGGGCCGGTGTGCAGTGCCAGTGTGCAGGTGGCGCCTGTCAGTTTCTGTCTGTGGGCACGTTGTGCTGGGGGTGCAGAGAGGGTCTTGAGTGGCCTGAAGCATCGTGGGGCACTTTGCTCTTTTGATCCCTTTGCCCCTGGTATGAGGCCATGGGTCTCCAGTCGGGTTCTTCTCCCTGTCTTTGGGACGCAGCCCCACTTCTTGGCGTGGGCATGGTGCCCATTCAGAGAGGCAGGAGTGCTTTGTATGCCTGGCTGGGTTCCGTGGCTCTGGTTGTTCAGCGCAGTGGTTTCAGCCATGGCATCCAGGCCGGGAGACCCTGAGCACGTGGGCCAGGAGCGTGAGCAGCCCAGGGCCTTGTCTGTGTCTGCTGAGTGGGGTGCAGGGTCCCCTCTGGCACTGAAAGGAGGGGGCTGGGGCGACCAGGGGGCTGACCTCTGGCTCAGGGACTGAGGGAGCAGCAAATGCTGGACTAGCTGGCTCAGCAGCGAAGGTGTGTTTTAGCTGGATGTGGAGAGCTACTGGCTTGTGCCCATAAATACCCCCAAAGGGCAGAGTTTCTGCCAGTCTTTGGTGGCGGGAAGCCCGGGACCAGTGTGGAGAGAGGTGGAGAGAGGAGGTCCCAGGTGGCCTGGGCTGCACGTGTGCATATGGGCACGTGAGTGCACATGTGTGCCTGATCGTGGGTGTACACAGCCGCACCTGCTTGTCTCTGCACGCCTGTGTTTGTCAGGCTGGTCTCCTTCACGTGGCCAAAGTACAGGCAGCCCTGGCTTGAAGCAAACCTTTACTTGCTTTCAAAAGAATTCACCAAGTGATTCATTGCCTGCTTCTTGTAACCCACGTGTCCCCAGGGCGTCTAGCTGGACCTTCCAGTCCTCCTGTGGGTGGTGGCCTGGCCACAGCCCTCCTCCTCCAGGTCAGCAGGTGGTCTGGCCCCTCTACTCCTCCTGGGGCAGGAGGGCCAAGGTGCCCCTTGCGGCTGAGGCCAGGCCTCAGGGAAGGAAGGGTCCTTCTCTCTGAAGCTCCGTGTGCCTTTGGGACAGGATTCACTTTCAAGGGCTGCTGCACCCATTTGAAGCCATCTGTGGCCTGAGATGCCTGGCCTCTCACTGAGGACGTTGGCAAGACTTGGACGTCTCGAAGCACGTCCACAAGCCTTGCTGAGGGCGAGCACAGAGAGCTCTGTCTGCAGTTGGGGAAGTGTCCCAAGGGCACTGGTGGGAATGAGTTTGGGGGTGCTTCAGAGAGCAGGGACCACCGGCCCCCTGGGGAAGGGGACAAGGGCTCAGACCAAGGCCAGTCTTGCCTCCACAAAATACCCATTTGGCCCAGACCTGGGAGGGCAGGGGCTGGTGTCAGCCAGCATGCCTATGCTCGTTGACGGGGGCTGCGTGGGGCCAAGCAGGGTGAGCTCTGGGGCCCCGGTGGGCAAGGGCGCTGTGGTGAATTGGTGACGTTTGCCAGGGAAGCTGGGCAGGGAGAGGTGCATGCTGTGCGTTTGGGCTCTGCCGTTCACTGTGACTCCAATTGGGCACTTGTGCCAAGAACATAGCATGTTCTGTCCGTTGTCATCGTAACTGCAGTTTCCAGCCAAGAGGGGCTGGGTTCCTGCGCAGCATCTTCCTTGAATGGTCTGTCGTGAGAAGGCCTGGTCCTCGGGGTCTGTCAGGGCTGAGGACTGTAGCCTTGCGTGGGCCTGGCCACCCTTTGGGGTCATCAGGGAAGCTTTCAAAATTCCCATTGGGTGAGCAGCCCTGGGGCGCTGTCTGGGCACTGGGGGGCGTGTCAGCGGTCCCCTGAGCAATTTGAGGATTGAGACCTACTAGGTCAGACCATCCTGGCCAGCCATTCCTGGGGTGTCCTTCCCACGGCTCGTGCGTGCGTGTGTGTGTGTGCGCGCGCGTGTGTTGGGCTTCCCATGAGATTTAAATCTGGAGGAGCTGTGTGGTTGCTGAAAGTCACAGACCTGGGTCAGGCCTCCTTCCCGTGTCCCAGGCCCAGCACCGTCTTCAGGCGATGGTTACCTGAGGCCCCGATCTGTGGCCCCCGCCCCACAGACCTGCACTCTCACTGTCCCCGCCAGCACCCATGGCCCTTCGGCTTGGGATGGGCTTGGGGCTCTGGGGCCTGGGAGGCCGCTAGGAGGTCTTAGTTGGGAGTTGTGGAGCTTGGCCCAGAGATTTGGGGTGTTAGGGCTGGGGACCCCAGAGACTGGCTGTCCTGTTCTCAGGAGGGTGTGTGAGTGGGGTCTCTGCTCCAGTATTGCCCAAGACCTGTAATTCCAGGAAAGCTGTGTACCCTTCTTTCCTCCGCCCAGGTTGGCCTTTGGGGTTCAGAGTGGTCTGGGGTCAGGCCACCCCCTCCCTGCAGGCAGGAACCAGATGTCCCTGAACCCTCCTCTGTGTACAGCTCCCCTCTGCATGCCCAGCGCTTGGGTACCACCCAGGGCGCGAGGGGCAGGGGCCTTGCTGGGGGAGGCCCTCTGCTGCCTTCTCCCTGCCAGGGGTGCGTGCGTCCTCACGTGGGATGCAGGCCGAGGCCCTGGGGTCTGTGTGGGCTGCTAGTCTGACCTGGAGGGGCAGGAGCCCCCGGGCAGTGCTTCCTGGCCGGTGCTGTCCACCAAATGGCAGACGGTGAAAACCAGCCTGACCCTCATCGTAGATGGGAGAGACAGTCATCAGCCACAGCCCCTGCCGCCCGCACCTGGCCTCAGCTTCCTGAGGGGCCTTCAGGCGCCCGGGCAGAGTGAGCCAAGTTTGGTGCTCAGCCAGCCCTGAGAGTCCTGTTTGTCAGATTTGGCTAATTCCTCTCCCTAGGGCTTCCTCTTGTGGGTGGGGCAGGGAGAGGCCCAGGCCAGAATTAGGGAACCAGAGCCCATGGGGAGAGAGAGGATAGCAGCTGTCTGCAGGGAGCCCCGAACCCCCACTCCGCCACCCCAGATGGGGTACCCAGCCTCTGCCTTCAAGCCCTCTGTCTCCAGCCTGGAAGGGCAGTCAGTCCTTCCGACACTAGAGGCAGGTGGGGACCTGCCCGTTGTGCAACCAGTGGCAGTGCAGGAAGTTCCTCCCAGGGCCCTGGGCTTGGCCCTGCCCTGGAGTCTGCAGGTTTTGGAAAGCTTTGTGGCAGCCTTGTCCCAGGAGAGCAGGGGCTCTGAGGAGCCCGGCCTGCTCCCAGGTGTGAGGCAAGCCTTGACCACAGCCAGGTTTTGAGGGGCAGCCACATGCCTTCTGGGATGGCTGCTGGGCCTTGACACCTTCCAAGAGACGCAAGCGGTGCCCCTGTGGGGAGCCAGACCAAGGCCTGCCTGAGCGCCCGCCTCTGACTGGCCTCCTTTCCCTGTGACCAGGAAGGCGTGAACCCTGCTGGTCTGCTCCTTTCCCTGCCACCCTGGTGGGCTGTGGCAGGGTGGGGGCCTTCTTGGGAAGCACCCCACCTTTGCCCAGCTTTCTAGCCCCCAACCCTGTAGGACTGGGTAGGCCAGTCCCGAGGAGTGGGGGACTGTGTCAGGCTTTTGTGGGTGACCTCCCCTGGAGGGAGCAGGAGGCTGTGGGCACGTTAACCCCTCCGAGCCCCCATTTCCTCATCAGTGAAGTGGGGAGCGTGAGGTCTCATACCTTGCTGGGTTTTGTAAGGGGGAAGGGCATTGCCTGGCTCACACCTGGAACCACGCCGGATGTGGCCGTGGGGCTTGGGGGTCCTGCCAGGCTGGCAATGAGAAAAGGCCCCTGATGGGCAGCCCGCCTGGGGCCAGGGGAGGTGGGGGGCCCCACGCTCCTGTGTGCCTGCCACCCGTGCTTTGCTTCCGAGAGGCAGGGGACAGTTAGTGCCTTGCTGGAGGGAGCGTCTCCCCAACTCCAGGGGAAGGCTGTTGCCCAGCACTCGTGTCAGGCACGTGCTGATCCTGTTCGGAGGCTCTTGGACTAGCCTCCCTTGGGCCTCAGATGGGGAAGGGTGGGCCTTCTCATCGGCCCTGCCCGAGCGGGAGATGGCGGCTGGGCTGGGGGCACACACACCCTTGCAGCTCAGGAGGGTGCTTTCTTGGGGGGGTGTTGCCACCTGCCTGGGCCTCACCTTGCCTGGGGGCCTGCTCAGCCCTACCCCACGAGAGTGGGTGTCTCCTGGGGCCTCTCACCTGCCACCCCCCTGCCCCAGTGGCACCGCCTGTGGCCCTGATCCCTGGTGCCCAGCCCCCTGGTCACCCTGGGGAGTAGTGAAGGCACAGGGGGCAAACACACAACAAAACACAACAAAACAAACCCACTCCCACCCCTAGCCCACACCCTCGGTTCCTTATCTGTCTCCACAGCCTGTTGCAATTGCTGTGGGTTGAGAAATGTGATGGAGCAGATAGTCACCCAGGCGCTGAGTCGTCGGGGACAGCTGGATGGGTTTGGTTGCTGCCCCAGGTGGAGGGCCTTCTGCCCCAGGGAGAAGCCTGGTCGGAGGTCACTGCTGCAGGAGCCACAGCCTTCTGCCTGGCCGCCCCGGCTCCTTGAAGGTTCTTGGGACGAGGGGGCTTTACAGACCCAGGAGGGGCCTCGTGCCGAGCTGGGTCCCGCCTTGCCCCTCTCCTGTAGCTGTGTGATGTCAGGCACTTCCTGGGCCTCGGTTTCCTCATCTGCGCTGGGCCTGGGGGGTGGCGTTGAAGGAGGTGGTTCTGTCTGCAGGGATTGTTGGCAGTGACAGTGCAGAGCAGTGAGCCGCAGGCCCAGGGACAGCTGTGTCAACGGGGAGGGTAGCTTCCGAGGCCCTAGTAAGCCCCACGCCCAGCTGCGGCCATCGTACAAGGCCCTGCAAGGCCAGGGGATTGGCTGTAGTGGGTGGGCACAGTCCTGAGCAGATTTTATGTAGAAAATATCCTACCCATCCTGAAGTCACATTTCTGTCAGCTGGAGCACAGACATGTGCCAGAAAGAAGCAGAAAGGGCCTCCCCCAGGTCAGGGCTTGTGTTCTTAGAAAATCGTGTGCAAATCATGGTTTCTTCATAAGTTTATCAGTTTTGCTCTGACAACCTTTGACCTATGTTATCGTAGGACTAGACCACGGGGGCAGTTGATAGCAGAACTGAGGTCAGCAGGGAGAAGTGACAGCTAAAGAGGAGGTGGAAAGCCCTGCCTGTGGCCTGGGCCACTTAGGGAAGTGCTGGGGACACTGCAGTTGTCCACAGTGCCTGCAGGAAAGCGGGCGAGAAAACAGATCATGGGTGGCCTGGGGGTCGTTCTGACACTCTGGGGCACGGTGGGAGTAAGGTGTGATGCCCACGTCCATCGTCGTGGACTGGCTGTGGCTGCCTGCCCACTGAAGGGCCGTCCCCTTCGAGCGGTCCCCGTGGAGGCCATGTGTCAGTTCTCAGAGGGCTGACACTGGGTGCAATGCGCCCGGCCCAGGCCACCACGTCTAAGCTCCTCTCCCAGGGCAAAGCCAAAATTGCTATGTTCTGCCCAGCCCGGTCTGGGTGTCCTTGCCTGGCGAGTGTCCTGGCCTGATGAGCCTTGAGCTAGGTAGAAGGTCAGTCAGGCTGTCAGTGGCCACGTTCAGGCAGGAGGTGGGTGAGGCTGCAGAGTGGGGGTGAGGGGCAGGGCACGGGCAGCCCGAGGTCTGTCAGCCTGGTCTGGGATGGAGCTCAGGGAGGGCTTCTTGGAGGTGGAGACAATCTGCAGGTCCAGACAGAGGCCCAGAGGTGAGCAAGGGCTTCTGCTTCCCGTGGGGCTGCAGGAGCCGGGGCTGGGCAGGTCTCAGAGACCCAGCACAGGGCCTGTGCTCGATCCTGTTGGAGCCGGGGAGGCCCCGTGTGCGGGGGCCAGCGAGGCCCCGTCCCAGGGAACCCTCCAGGAATCCGGGCTTCTGTTTGGCGGCTGTGGCAGCAGAGCAGTGCTGCCCCCGGCCTCCCCCTACCCCGCCTCCGGCCCTGCTCCTCAGGAGGACTGGGCAGGGCCTCCGAGCCCTGCCAGAGATGAGGCGTTCCTGGAGGGCAGGCCCGCGCCAGGGCTGGGGTCTCCGTGAGGTGTCGGTGGCAGCTCCGGGAGTGCTGCAGGTCTAAGCCTGGCTGGCCTGTGTGAGAGCACGCGCCTGCAGGCAGAGGGTCAGCAGCCCTGTGATTGGCTGCCGTGTGCCTGGGAGGTGGGGGGATGGGGTTCCCAGCGTTCCCCCAGAGCCCAGTAAGGAACAGGGAGAGGGCAGGTGCCCTGTGGGCTGAGCTGGAATCGCCAAGGGGCTCACCCCCCTACAGGGTGGGGATTTTCATTACACTTGTGCCCCCCACCGGCCTCTGCTGTGCCCCTTTCGGTTCAGGAAGCACTTAGCACCTCCTGGGTGCCAGGGAAGCTTGGGGTGAGGCCCAGGAGGGGGCATGGGTCTGCGGCCAGATGAGGGGGCCAGGGAGAGGCCGGCAGAGGCTGGGGCCCAGGAGCTGCTCTGGGGAGCTCCCCGAGGCTGTCTGTCAGTCAAAGCGAGGGGTGCGGGGTGCTCCTCTTGGGCAGGGGGCTGGGCGACTCCTGCTGCACCTGAGGGCACCTTGGAGCCAGACTTGGACGCCACTGATCTCACCGGACAACTGGGGAAACAGGCCCATCACTGCGGGCCTGATGGGGAGTCCCAGGCCCTGGAGACCTCAGTGGGGTGCCTGTGGACCTCTCCTGTATTGGGCAATTATCCAGCAATAACCAGCTAATTAATCTGTGCTGGTGCCGAACCCACCCCTCCCCAGGCACTTTCCCATCCCCCTTCCCCTTCCTCCTGGCCCCTCCTCTCTTGTGGTGCTCCTGCCCTGGGCTCCTGCCCCACCTGGGCACTTGGGCTGCCTCCCCGCTGCTCCCAGGCTCCCGGTGGAAAATGGATTCTGCAAATCTTCCATGTGATTTTGCCTCTGGAGTGTGCTGAGCTGGGAGGTGGGCCCTGTGGGAGGTGAGGTGGATCCCCCTCCCACCCCCATTGGATTGATTTTTCCTGAAGATTGGTAAATAAAGACCCCTCACTCCCTCTGCTGAATAAGTGGGGACCCAGTAATCATGTGGCCTCTGTGTGCGGAGGGATGGTACATGTGCCCTGGGGCCTGGAACAAGCCGCCGTAGAGCCCTGGGAGGCAGGAAGCAGGCTGCCTCCCCGGAGCTGGGGTTCGGAGGGTCCTGGGGCAGCTCCCGGTGGCCTGGCTCCTCCCGGCTTTGGATCTGGGCGCTGTGTGCCCGGCTGCGTGCCTGGTCCTGGGGCTTCCCCGAGCATGTTTCCTCTCCCGAGGGAGTGGGCACTGCATCTAGTGCCCCGCTTCTCATTGCTGCTGCCCCAGTGGGCCAGTGCCCTTCGGATTTTTAGAGGTGAGGCACCCTCCCAGGCCTCAGGTAGGGGCCTGCCATCGGGGGCTGAGCCTGGGGGCGGGGTCTCTGCTGCGGGACGAGTTCTGGCCCGGATCTCCGGCATGGAATAGCCCCTTCCAGGTCCCAGAGCCCCGGAGGGCTGAGCTCTTGGGGAGGCAGGGCCCCTGAGTACTGCCTGTCTGTGGCAGGGGAGGTCGAGGGGAGGGCCCTAGGCCAGTACCGGCTCCCACCCCTCATGGCTGTCAGCCCAGGTGAGCCCCCGTGAGTGGTCTGTGGACCCGGGAGGCCTGGCAGGATTCCCTCCCACCAGGGGAAGCCCCCACACCGTGCTTGGCTGGGGCCCACTGCCCCCCTCAAGCCCCTGTGTGGCCAGGCCCCCTTGCCCCGGCTCTGCGCAGATGGTATCTGCTGGGAGAGAGCTGGCCCTTCAGCGTCAGACTTGACTTTCCCACGTGCCCTGCCTTCTGACTCATCAGATTAACACAGTGACCATTTTGCTAATTCATTCATAAACTAATTGATTCTGGAACTTTCTTTGAGTTAGGCAACTGGCCTCAGGGCCAAAAGAGAACTTGGAGATTCTGTTTAATGTTCTCATTTCACAGGTAGGGAAACTGAGGCAGTTCCACACAGCCCTGCCCCTCCTGGACACTGTCCTGGGTCCCGTGACCCAGCATGGCTGAGGGCCTACTGTGTGCAGAGGCCCCTTTGAGGACCTGCCCCACCAGCACGGTGTGTCCACCATGTCGTCACTCCCCGCATCTTCCATGCTGCCCCCCTGCCCTCTCCAGCACAGTCGATCCTGCTGGGGCTGGGCCAGCAGTGGCAGGAAGGTGCAGGTGACAAATGGGGCCGTGGACACTGAGGTGTTGCAGCTCCCAGGGACCGAATGCCTCTAAGGCGCACGATTCATCAGGGACTCAGTGTCAATGGTCGTGCTGTCATTTGCTGGTAATGAGCTTTTTCATACTCTAATTTGTGTCTCGTAATTGCTGAGCAGGCGTCTAAAGGCTCCGATTAAAATCAGAGGGACTCTGAAGGTTTCTTGTTTGGGAGCAGGCCTGTGGCTCTTAGGGCTGCCCACTGTCTGCCCAAGCGACCAGATGATGGTGGAAGTTTCCAGAGCAAGAACTCAGAGGCAGAGTGCCTAAGGCCTGCTCCTGGTCTGACCTGGAGCCCGGCTACAGGCTGGGGCCGGCAGCCCCTCTGTCCCCTGCTCCAAGTGCCCTGGGAGCTAGGCTGTTCCCACAGCCTGGCTGGGCTGGAGTTTGCGCCCCCGTGGGACAGCCCCACAGCACAGCCATCAAGCTTGGCCCGGCTACCAGGCCACGGGGTGGGGCCCAGCTCTGGCCCTCTCCCAGCCCTGGGCTTGCCCCAGATTGCGCCACCTTTCCGGGCCTTTGCCCTACTGCCGTGCATTGGAAAGTGAGCTGTGCTGGTCCGTGCTGTCCACGACGCTCTCTGCTCGTGCCCTCAGTGGGTCCCTGTCACCCTCTGCTAAGGCAGAGCCACGCTGTGCCTCAGCTCTCCCAGCCAGGAGCACGTACACAGGCTGACCTTCCTGCTTGGACTCCGACCCCAGGGGCTCTTGCTCATGTCTTAGGCCAGAGGTCTCTGCCTGGGAGGTTGGGGGTGTAGGGGGCATCTCCTGGACCCCTTGCTGAGTCGGAGTCCGTGTCAAATGCTCCTGCCACCCACTGTGTTTCTCCCTTACAAGCCCTATGTTTTGTGGCTAGTCTAGTGTCTCCCCCACCCCTGCCAGACTGAGCCTGGAGTGGGCAGGTGCCACGCTGACCGTGTCCCTGCTGTGTGCCCAGCACCCAGCATTGTGTGGGGCTTGCCCCCAGTGTGCACCCAGCACCAGGCTGTCAGGCCTCCATGGCATGTGCTGCATGAATAAAAGGTTGTATTCCGTAACAGTCTCCAGTTGCTGGCCCACACTGTCTCCCCTTGGTGGGCCCACATCCTCTCGAACATTTCACGGAGCCAGGTGCTGGGCTGGGCCTGCAGGCCCGTGTGGTCATTTCCTTTGAGAAGGAGAGACCAGAGGCCCTACAGAGTGGCACTCAGGATTTGTGTTGGAGCTGAGCCCACCCGTACTTCCCAGGTGTCTCTCGGGGACCTGGGGTGAGGTCCGGCCTGGCTGGTGGGGCTTGGAGTGAGGAGGGGCTTCTCCTTGGGCAGCCCCTGCCTGCGGGCCTCATTCCTAGCCCGCACCTAAGCCCTGCTCACATCTCTTTCACCCAGGCCAGAAGTGTTTACTGTCGCAGCCGTGACACCCTTCCTGGGCTCCAGGGCCCCTGTCTGGCTGAATCCTTGCTGTCCTTGATTAGAGGAGGATGTGGGTGGCCCCAGAGCTGGTGCCCCTTCCTCCCGCCCCATGAGTCCTGACAGAAGCCTGGAAGCTGTCCAACGTGATATGTTCATCCATCCCTCCGGGGGGGCGCCGGACACTCACTTCCCACAGTTCTCTGCCTGTGTGCCAGGCCCTTCTGGGGCCATCCTGTCTGGTGATGGATACAACCCGAGTGATGGCTGCAGGCAGGAGGTCAATGAGACCTCATTGCTCTCTGTTCCCTCGTGGTGGAGGGCTTCCCCGCCAGGAGGGAGAGGTGGAAGGCATCCATTTAGAGGATCGACCAATTTCACAGCTCGCTGGTTTCCCATCTTGGCGCCCGGCCCTAATGGGCCTGGGGTGGACCTCGCAGTCTCTCTGCTGGGTGCTTGTTGGCCTGTTCCCTGTCCCTCACCCCTGCAGGGGCTCCTGTCTCTGTGAGGCTCGTGGCCACTGCTGGGTTTCTGGGACTTGTGGGCACCATCCAGGCAGGCCCCAGCTGGTGCATGTGGGCAGAGGGTCGTGGAGAGTGGCCGTAGTGAGGACACCGTTGGGAGCTCTGTGTCCAGTGCCGTGCCGGGTACCGAGTGCACGTTTATGCATGGCTTGTTACAGCGGCTGTCCATCTGCCTGAGCTCAGTTGGTGCATCCCTGGTCCTTGGGACGGCCCCCCGGGGGAGGCTCTGTGCTGCCCTTGCTGACGGTGGCCCAGGAGGGGTGTGTCTCCTTACCTTGGGGCAGCACCCACTGTTCAGCGCAGGTTGTGGGAGTGCAGCATGGTCACCGGCCTGAGGGTAGGGCTTCTGGGCAGGCACAGCCAGTGTGATTTTTGGGTAAATGCATTCATTCCACCTTTTGCCAAAACCTTAGGCTCCCAACATTTTGTCATTTCCATGCAGTTTGGGGGTAAAGCCTTACCTGGGAATTTTACAGCTAGGAAAATACAAGGGGTCAGAAGAGGCCGGTCTGCACAGCCAGTGTGGTTGCTGGTTGCTCCTCCCCCAGACCTTCCCACAGCCCGATTTTCTAGATTTTTCCACCATGGTGAAGTGAACTGACCTTTTTCTCTAAATCTCAAGCTGAATTATGACAACTTCCCACTGAGCTTAGTTTCTGAGATCCATGTCTCATTTGTGAAGTCTAGGCTTTCCTGGGCAGTGTGCAGAAGCCATGGGGCAGGGACCTGTGCGTCCAGCCAGGGTGGAAGTTCCAGCGAGGTCTGCTATGTGGACACTTGGGCCGCTGGCGTCGGGGGGCTGGCGTAGCATGCAGCCCCTGCCCTGGTGGGGACGCACCAGCTGATGGGCTGAGAGGCTCCAGGAAGGGCCTGGGGTTGGTGTCTGCCAGCAGTGATGCCAGCAGCCCCATCGGGGTGCCCTCTGTCATGGGCATGGTCCCTTCATATGTCCCGGAAGCCCGAGGGGTAGTAAACATCTGGGGAAATTGAGGCCCAGACAGGTGAGGCCAGTATTCCAGCCAGGGCCCTGTCCTACCCTTGGCCCCCTCCAGAGCTTCTGGGTGGCTGCTGGAGGTGTGGACAGAGGTGGTGCAGCCCCTGAGCCTGGCCTCCTGCCCCCTCACCTAGGCTGGGTTCTGCCAGGCAGGGCCAGGGGGCTGGCAGCCAGGGGCACTCCAGGAGTTTGGGGAAGCTCATCTGTGGGGTGTGCTGGGCCCCGGCCTGCCCGTGGTGACTTTGGGCTGCCTGGGACCCAGCTGGGCCTGTTGGGGGGTTGTGGCGAGGAGCTGGGTGCATGGCCGGCCTATCTGCTGTGGCCTGTGGCCCAGAACTTTGAACGTGATGGATGAGGGTCTCTAACCTCTCCTGCTCAGTGCCCACCTTCCCCCTTGAGGAAAAGGAAACAGGCTGGAGAGGCCTGTATCCTGCCCAAGGTCACCCTGGACGGGGTAGACCCACAGTCGGGGGGCATTTCCCATTGTGGGGGGCGGTGAAAGTCTGGGGGGTGTCGCCGTGGTCTGAGTGCTGGAGGGAGGAGGGGGCGAGCCGGCAGCACCCACTTGAGGCTGACTGCACAGCAGGCCTCCGGAAGGCCCTGATGTGCTCCATGGATGGAGCGAAGATGGAGGCGAAGACTTAGGGGCACCCTAGGGGCTGGGCCGGAGCCCCCCTGCCCTGTCAGCTGCCTCCCCTGGGTGGGGGAGCCAAGGAGGCCTTTGAGTCCTGGGTCCTGGGTGTGCTGGGAGGGTGGGCCGACGCTCCTCTGTGGGTGGAGCTGGGCAGGTGTGCCCGCTCCTGAAAAAGCAGCTGCACGGGCGTTCCAGCCTGAGACCCAGGTGTTCCTGGTGCACCAGCCTCAGTGTGGATGGGGCGGCCCTGGTGCCTTGTGCGGCCAGGCCCCCCACTCTTCTTGCTGGCCATGCCTGGGCGAGGCAGGGTGCCTGGGGCCCAGCAGCTGGGGCCATGTGTGGACTGGGACCCGGGCTGTCCCTCCACGGCCTGGCACAGGGCAGGTAGCAGGCCAGTTGTGTGTCTGCCCTTGTTGGCTGTAAGCCTGGGTCAGGGGTAGCTCCGAGGGGCCGGGTGGGCTCACGGAGGGGCAGTTGGCATGTTTTACAGAAGGAAGGGAGATGCATCAGGCAGAGAGTCCCCCAAACCCACTCCTCCGTTCACAAGGTCCCCCTCCTGTCATCCTGCCTAGGTCAGGCCTGATTGGCGGGAGGGGTGCCATGCTGGGGGGTGACTGGCTGGAAGTGCACGTGCAAAGGCTCAGCAGTGAGGCCATGGCAGCTGTGACCCGTGGGTCGGGGTCGGGTCAGGGGGACGGCCTCTAGGAGGAGCATTCTTCTGGCTTGGCCAGAGCCTCACAACTGTATGTAGGACTTTGTCTGGCACCTCTTTGTCCCCCTTCCATTCTGGTAGGTGCTTTAGCAGCAGCCTGGGGCGAGGAGCTCTGCCCCATCACAGGTGGGCCTCTGAGGTTTAGAGACGCCAGGCCCCCAGAGGGGGGTGGCCAGGATGGGACTGTGGTCCTGGCTGGGTGTCTCCAACATGGGTGCTGCCTGGGTGGTGGTCTCTGGCACACGCATGGGCAGGGGGAGCCTGCTCTCCCCGCCCAGCCCTGCTCGTCATCCCACCCGGGGCCACAGCACTTGGCCTGGGCTCCGGAATTCCACATTATCTCAGACCATTTCCAGCGTCCAGGGCAGGACGTAGAGCTGCCCCCGTCTGCCACTGGCCACATCTGGAGCATGTTACTCCAGGGCGCTGGGGGCAGATGGCGCAGCTGTGGTGGGCTCCCAGGAGGTGCAGCATTCCCTCCCACATCAGCCCAGCTGCCCCCGGCCTGGAGTGCTCCCGGGCAACGTGAGGTTGGCCTTGGGCCATGGGAGGGCACGGAGACACATGCCCCTACCAGCCAGGGGCCTTGGGCCTCCCCATGAGGAGCTGGCTTTGGCTGGGAACCTGTCTCCAGCTGGCCTGCTCTTCCTGTTTCCAGAAGCTGCACCTAGAGGTTCGGAGTCAGGGTCTGAAGGGACGGTCCCCACACTGCGTGGGGAACGCAGGTCCAGAGAGGTGGGTCCTGTGCCTGTGGCCTTGCAGAGCCAGGACTGACCTCTTCCCCTAAGGCCATCTCCTGCATGGCTGTGGAGGCTGCCCCTCGAGGGGGGCCGGGGCAGTGGTCTCTGGCCTTGGTGGGCAGGTGGCACAGCGCAGTCAAGGAACCACCCTCCTGGAGGTAGGCTGTGAATCCAGGCAGGCCCTCCACCCCCGGGCAAGCTGGTAGGGCTGCACTGGGCAGGCCATGCTGGCTTCTCTTGTTGGGGGCTGTGAGGTGTGCCCTGCCTTTATTGTTTGCCTCGGCTGCTGCCTCCCTGGCCTTGACTTGACCACCTGTGCAGTGGGCCGGTGGGAGCCACATGCCCGCCAAGGGACCTTTGTGCCCACAGGTGGAGACGTGTGAGGGGCGACACTCATGCTGTTTTGCGGTACCTGGTTTGCACCTTGGGCTCCTCCCTTCACCAGGCTGCCACTGGGACCTACCTGGCCCGCCTGGCAGCCGGTTCCGGGACGGGGCTCAGCCAGCAGATTTTGCTGACCCTGCAGGAGCTGCTAATTAAGCTAATGGCTCCCAGAGCTCCCTGACATCAGTTGATGCTATCGGCCTTGCTGGAGATTCTTGCCTGTAAGACACACCCTGCCTGCTCCGTGTGATTTGTCATTAAACAAACACTGCTCGGTTCGTTATGAAGCCAGTTCTTCCCTGGGTGGAGGTGCCAGTGTGTGTGCATGGCTGTGCCCAGGCCTGGGCCTCCCAGAAAGGGCGCCTTGCTTCGGGGTGCCTGGCTGCAGGCGTACGTGGACCTGGGCCCCCCTCAACCCCTTGGCACTCTTCCCACCCCGCCAGTGGAGGGGCTTGTGCAGGGGGTTTCCCCAGCTTGAGCCAGGGGCCCAGGCCACAGCCTGGGTGGTGGCACCTGTGTGCATTGCCTCCGTTTCGCCCTGGAGTTTGGTGCTCAGCCCCCCCCCCCATCCCACTGGCACCTGCAGGAGCACATGGGTTGGATTGAAGGCAGCAAGGTGGAATTTCTTCCTGGGCCCTGTCTCTGGAGGGGCCTCCCTCGGAGTAGGAAGACACGCTGGGCATGTGGTTCTGCCCACTCTGGGCTCTGGCTCCCCCCATCACCCCGATGCGCTCAGCCGAGGACCCGTGGGGGCTTGATAGGATGTGACCAGGCCCCCACGAGGTGTGGCCCTGTCCGGGAAAAATGGCGGCTGCTCCGCTCCGGCTGTCCCAGGGCTCTGGTCAGGAGCCTGGGACCCCCTCCCAAGGCCAGACAGCCCCTGCCGAGCGGCCTCCCTGCACTTTGCTGCAGTGGAGATGGGCCGCCTCGAGTTGTGAAGGCCAGGCAGCAGAAGGTTCTGGAGAGCCAGCTCTCTTGGCTTTGAATGAGAAGTCAGGTGTGCTGTCCTACAGGCAGGGTACACGTGTGTGTGTGTGTGTGTGTGTGTGCGCGGCGCGCACACCGACGATGGCTGCCACACCTCCATGGCCTCCTTGCCCCTCGGGTGCTGTCCGGGGTTGGAGTCCTAGGTGTGGGTTTGACGTCCAGCCTGGAGCAGTGGGGTGACCTCCGGAAAGCCCCTTTTCCTCTAGGGCCACGTGGGCGCCTGCCCCAAAGCTGCGCCGTGACTCCTGCAGCTTCCTGGCTCACAGGCTGAGTTGGGTCGCCTCCCTCCCGGTTCAAGGCCCAGTTCAACCTGAAATTTTACAAATGTTTTTGCATAGTCGTACACATGGTTATGTACACACGTGCGAACTCCCACCGGACCCCGCCTCAGGCGCGCTGAACACGACCAGCAGCGTGTTGCTTGTGCCTTGTTTTGAACGTTTGCTGGGTTTGAAGGCCTGTTGGGGTGCTGGGCACGTGGGGAGGGTCTGTCCCCATCAGGGCATGTCTTTGAGGGCCCCAGAGGGGTTTGCGGGGTGACGCCCACATATACTGGGCCCTGGGGAGACCGGGTCTTCATGTTCTCAGACCTGAGCTTGAGCGCTGGCCGCGGTGCCAGTTGGCGGCAGGACCGTGGGCCGTGCTCAGGGGGACCTTGCCAGGCAGGGCTGGCTCTCCCCCTGCAGGCCCCCCTCTGGCTGGCTGGTCCTGCTGCTCAGAGCGCCCGGCCTCTGCCCCCTGGCCAGCTTCTCTTGTTCCAGGCTGTCCGTGAGGCCTTTCCTGTCCACTGGGTCCAGACTGGGCCTCCCCGTTTGTGACCCCCTACTTGTGTACTGTCTCCCCCAGTGGGTTCCCTGCCATGTCCCCAGATCTAGATAGAACCGTATCAGGTGTCGGGTGCATGGTCCCCTCGTTTGAAGTTCTCTGTCTGGTGGGGGGCCTGGCCCTGCAAAGCTTTCTGGATTTCAGAGTGTCTCATGACGTATGGCCTCAGTCATCCTTCCTTGTTGTCCCCAACTGGACATTGTGCTGGACACTAGGATGGCGGCACCCGGGCAGAACTGTGGTCCCTTGGAGTCCTCTGTGGCAGTCTGCAGGGTGGGTGGGACCAGCAGTGGCAGGACCCAGGGGCCTGGTGCACAGCCTGGCTTGGGCCACGGAGGGGCGGGTCAGGGAGTGGACGCTCCTGGGCCACACATGCTAGGAGAGGGCGCTGCTAAGCATGAGGCCTCCTCATTGGGTGGCTGGTGGAGGGCTGCTGCCATCAAGGTGGGCAGTATCTGGTGGCTGGGGTGCCCTCTGCTAACTTGTGGGGTACTGGGTGGAGGCTGCAGTGGGAAGTGGGAAGTGAGTTTGCTCAGCCTGATCGCTGCCGTGTGGACAGTCTGGTGACCCAGCAAAGGGGCTACTCAGGCTCAGTCAGGCCCAGGCCATGGCGAGGGGGCTCCAGCTCAGTGGGCGCTTTCTCTTTCCAGAACTTGGTCTCCCCCGAGCATTACCCCTGGCAGGGCTGCAGAGAACTCCCATCCCGTCCCTGTTCCACGGCCACGGTGTGGAGGCTTGGAGCAGAGCCTGGCGGCCCGATATTCTGTCTGGTACCCCCAGGCTCATGGCCCAGGGGTGTGAGAGACAAGCTGCTGGGGTGGCCTTCATTTGTACATTTGAAATGACCTAATCCTCGTCTCCACATGTCCCCGAGGACGAGGGCTGGCACCCAAGCCTGGGGGTGGCCAGGGCAGCGGGGAGCCCTGTGGCTGGGCAGGCAGGTGGGCGGTGCACGAGCTGGCGGAGGCCCTTTCCTGGGTGCTGCATGTCAAAACCAGTCGCTGACGCAGCCAGCAGTGTCGGAATAAGTGCCTGTGGGTTTCTCAACATCCTGCCAGGCTGTCACAGGATTGGGTGTCAGGAGCCTGGGTGCCAGGGCCAGCCTGGGCCACCCTCTCAGAGTGCCTGGCTCCCCATTTCCTCCCTAGGGAGGTGAAGGGAAGCTGCCCTTCCCTCACTGCGGCCCAGGGCGCTGGCCGAGGTCGTGACATCTGGGCAGGGTGCCGTTACTGCGGGCCCACGTAATCCTTGTGAGCTGCCCATTGGTGGAAGTCACTCGGCTTTAGAGTAGAGGGTGGGATTTGACCCTTGCAGTCCCAGGCAGGAGGGAGGGGGGAGGGTGGCAGCAGCTCCTGTGCCCTTCGAGGGAGTGCCCTGCACTGGAGGTGTGGGCCCCTTACTGGGCTGGCTCCCGTCTTGAGGAGACATGGGAAATGGGAAGCCTCGGGTAGCACTGTGGCATCATTCTCCCTTTGGCCAGCGTGGGGCCTGATGCCTTGGACTGTGACCGTGGGGCTCGCGGATGTACGGGTCGTCCACTGTGCTCCATGCATGGGGCTTCACGGGGATCGTGGAGCCCTGGGGATGTCCTCCTTGGGGAAGGCATTCTTACACTCAGAGCTGAGAGGAGGAAACTGGCCCAGAGAGGGCAAGTTACCTGCAGGAGGCACACAGCCAGCAGGCATGGAGCCAGTGTCCAGGTTGCTGGATGGCAAAGGCTCCTTTCTCTGGGATTCTGCTGGGTCAGACTGGGAGGAGATTGTTCAGTGGGAAAGGACGCCTTGGGGCACCTCCTGGCTCTGCTCTTCAGAGCTGTGTGACCTCAGGCAAGTAGCCCAGGATCCCTGAGACTCAGGGGGACTCTGCTGGCCTGGGCATTGGGCTGGTTGAGCATGCTTTTAGTCAGGCTCTCCGGATGAAGGACAGGAGGAGTGGGCTCAGGACCGCCTTTCCTAGAGCAGTGGCTGCAGACCCCAGCCAGGCCCGCCTCCGGGGTGCGGGTCGGGGTGCTGAGGTTCCTGGAACCTGTGGTCAGGCGTTGCCCAGCTGTAGCGTCTGCCCGTCCGTTACCCGTCAGCAGGGGAGGGGCCCTGGGGATGAGTCTCTTATAGATGGATGAGGAAGCAGGCGCCCAGAGAGGGTGAGGGGCTGGGCCTGGGCTACACAGGAAGTACCGCTGAGCCCTGGGCCTGTGGAGAGGGGCTGCCAGAAGCCCAAGCTCTGGTAGGTGGGAGTTTCAGAGGTTGGTGCGGGAGGACTGTGTGGTTCCTGCTGGCAGCACGGAGCACCTTCACTCGGGCTGGGGATGTCAGTAAAGGGACGATGGGGACCCCTGGAGCGGCCCTTAGTCATCGAGCACCGGCTGTGTGCCAGGATCACAGTGGATGCCTGCCTGCTTCTGCAGCTGTCAGTTTACTGCGCTTCACGCACGTGCTCCACTTACCCAGCTTCTGTCCTAAAACAATCCCCTTTAGGGTTTATCAGCCCATTTTCCAGATGAGAACACTGCAGTCTAGAGAAGTGATGTTGTTTATATGGTTCCCGGTGAGGAGGATGTGGGGCTGGACTTGGACCTCCGTCTCAATGCCTCCGGGTGCCAGGTGTCCACAGCGTCTGTCTGCTGCCCTCGCTCCCTTGGGCTGTGGTGGGGTACAGCTGCTCTCATGGAGTGAATGTGCGCAGGCCCTTCCTGTCCTCCAGCCACACACAGAGTCCAGGGGCTGGTCTGGAGGGACATAGGCGTCTACTGTGTTGTAGCTGGAGGGAGGCAAGGGGTGCTTCCTACAGGAAGCCCTTCTTGATGTCTAGACCTGGACAGCATGCCCCTCCTGCTGCCCCATCACTGACTGACTGACGGGGCCCTGTGGGCTCCTGGGAAAGGCTGTCTTTGGCTGTGGACTGGGTGTCCCTGTGCAGGGCCTGTTCTTAGCACAGAAGGCAGTTGTGAGGAGAGTTGGTGTCCCACTAGTGAGCCCTCTCTGTGATATGCAGAGGGAGCTGGAGCTGAGGGCACTGTCCCCTTTCTGAGGACAAGGGCACTTGAGGCCATCAGGGTTGAGTCGCACGCCCACAGCCCCACCCAGCTGTGAGTCCCACAGCCTGTGGGCCACCTGCCCCTCACCACCTGTGGGACATATGAGGAATAGCCAGCTTTGTGGCCACTCGACTTCCACTGCCTCGTAGCCAGCGACATCTCTTTGCAAAGCGGAAATAGAGGCTCAGAGAGGTTGTCCATCCTGCTTGGGGCTGCACAGCTTGTCAGTGCCTTGGGGTCTCTCTGAAATGTGGTGCTTGCTCAGTTGGTTCTTTGGGATGGTGGTGCATCCTGCACTCTGTACTGGCCCCTTCCTAGCCCTCTCACCCACACCCCATCCATCCATTTAGTAAGTCTTTTAAGTGGTACCTGCTGTGTGCCAGACCCTAGGCTATACCCCAGGGATGCCCCATGATCTAGCTGTGGCCCCTACCCTCAGGAGCCCCCCAGATCTTGGCGGCCTTGGACAGGTGGGCTGGGGGCACCCTGTAGCATGGTAAGTGCCCTTTTGGGGGTATGTAGTTGAAGAGGCCCTTACCCTGGCTGGGAGAATCAGGAGGGCTTCCTGGAGGAGGTGTTTTTGAAACTGGGCTGGAGGGAGCCTGGAGCCGAGTAGGGGCAGTTTCAGGCCCAGGGAACAGCATGTCCCAGCCTAGAAACGAGGGAGCGTTCCTGTGGGCTCCCAAGGCTGGGGGTGGAAAGTGGGCAGTCCAAGAGGGCACGAGGGCGGGATGGAGGTGTGTGCTGTGGCTGTGCTTGGCCTGGGCCCTCGGGAGGCCCTCCTGCCTCCGGAGTTGCAGTCCTGGCATGGAAGATGGGAGAGCTTCTTGGAGGAGGCCGAGGGGTCCCCTGGTGGGCCTCAGCCCTTCCTGGAGCTCCTAGGCAGCCGGTTCAGGCCTCCAGACAGGCCCTGGCCCAGAGTAAAGCCCAGTTCGTCCTGGGTCAGCCTGTGGCCCTTCTGTGTGGGCTGGTGTTGGATGGGTGCTGCTGGGTCCGCCGTCTCATCTTTCAGCTGAGGACACAGGCTGGGCAGTGGGCCGGCCCGGGGCTGGGCTGGGGGCTCCCTGTCCTCTGAGGCTCCTTCCAACTCACTGCGGGGAGGGTTGGGGGGCTCTGAGGGTGGCAGAGTTTCGGGGAAAATCAAATCTGTGTTTGGCTTGGAGAGCACGTTTGGTGGGAGTTTGTGCACAGGGCTCATCAGGGAAATGCTGGGAAAAAAAAAAGGAAAATAGGAAAAACCCCAAACCACCACTCTGTAACTCTGTTACTGAAGCCAAACAAAGGAGTGAGAACCAGCCACCGCGCCCCCCACCCGAGGTTAGCACCGCTGGCGTCTTGCTGTGCGTCCGGCCTTTGTCCTCCAACAGGAAAGCTAGATGATGGCATACCTCAGTTTTTATTATAACTTTTTTAAACAAGAATGGCATACGATTTTTGGTTTTTGTCAAAGTTGGGGTCTCCTGCAGGAAGGAGGGACTCCTGTCTTTCTGGGGAGGAAGGAGGCAGTGTCTCCGTGGGACGGGCTCAGCCTCCTCTCGATGGTGGAGGGGGCAGCAGAGTGCCCTTGGGCATGCTCTTGGAGACTTCGGACCCAGGGCTCTGGGGTCCTGCTCTGGGGGCACTGCCCGGGGCTTAGGGGATGCTCGGAGCTTCCGGGCCCCCAGCAGGGCACGTGTGGGGTGTGTGGATGCCACAGCCTGTCCTGTGACTACCCTGAGTGGCCTCTTGCTCCTGTTGCCTGTGCCCCCGACATCAGCCCCTTCGGCCCCGACCCACTGCACCCCCCGCCCCTCATCCCAGCTCCTGGGCTCAGGCAGCCAGGGTTCACTGTCTGGCCTGCCACGGAGAGCTGCATTAGCCTGGGGCAAGCTGACCTCTGTGTGTCTGAGCCTCACTTTCCCTTCTGCATATGGAGTTTGGAAAGGGCTGAGTAAGGTACGTGTGCCGAAGTGCCGGGTGTGGGGCTCCTGTGTGGGGCTGGGGCTGGAGATGGTCAGAAATCACCTGCCTGGCATTTACACGTAGGTGTTGGGCCTCAGCAGGAGTCTTTCCCCATCAGTAGGCTTGGGGGAGGGGCCTGCCTGGCTCCTCGTGCCTGGGACCAGCTAGGGGTCTGGACACTGTAGAGTGTGGCCCCAGCAGAGTCTGACTGGTGCAGGGGCCGCAGCACAGGGGCAAGGGTATGAGCTGGGGGTGGGGGTGGTTTCCAGCCTGTGGAGATCTGGAGTGGGTGGGTACAGGATGCTAGCGCTTCCCCACAGCTGGCTGGACAGGCAGCCGGGCTGCCCTCTGGGCTGAGTGTGGCCCTTACATGCTGGCCCCAGGCCCACCCTCTGTCCCAGACACACTCCCTGGCATCCTGGCCTGGGGTGGGCCTAGTCAGGGGCTGTCCCTGGGAGCAGGGACCCTGGCAGAAGGGGCCCAGGCTTGCTGCTCTGAGCTGGGGGCCGGGGAGCCCTGTCTCCACCCCTGGGGCCCCTAGCAGCATTAGCAGTTACTGCTCCCAACCAGCAGTGGTCACCGAGTCACCAGTGGGCAGGGCTGGCCAGCCTCTGAGTCACCCTGTGCCCCCCCAGTGCGGGGGTGATGGCCTGTCCTCCCGACTACCTGACCAGGGAGTGGGCAGCACTGGGGGTGGCCTGGCCCCTGCTCCTCCGCGGCTGTCAGGCGGAGGCCCAGAGAGGTGCAGGCCCTCTGCCAAGGGCAGGCCGCCACCGGAGCTCGCCTGCGCTTGGAGGCATTGCATGCCTGCGGTAAACTGCACGCATCGTTCAGGTTCACAGGTTCAGCTCCCTGGACCTCTCAGAGGTGTGCCCAGAGCAAGAGGGAGCTGTCCCAGCACCCAGGTCCCCCGCGGTCCCTGTCAGCCCAGGTCACCTCTGTCCTGACCTCTGTCACACTGTTGCGTGTCTCTTCTTGGACCTCCTGGCTTGTTATACCTGGTAGGAGCCCAGCCCCACCTCGGTCAGTGTCAGTACGAAGGCCCAGGCTCTGAGCACCCTGGGTGGAGCTGCGATACATGCACCATCTCCACTATATGTAGGATCTGGGGGGTGTGAAGAGCTCCCTGTTCTGGGAGAGATTTAGAATTTCTAATCTGGGGCCCGAATTGTCTTTTCTCTTCTGTGTGTGTGTGTGTGTGTGTTTCGGCTGCAGGTTCTTGCTGCCCAGACCAGCTTGTGTCGTGCCCCCTGGGGCCTGGGGGGTGATGGGAGGTGGTAGGGTGCTGAGCGAGGTCCCTGCTCTGGTGTGGCAGGGAGGCCCAGAGGTGCCCTGCGATCCTGCTGCCATGCTGTCCTCCTGGGTGGCCAGAGGATGGCGCTGCTGAGGTGGTGAGCTGGCTTCATGCTGACTGTGTTTGGGGATTAGGATCATGCTTAGCAGGAAGCTGGCAGCTGCCACACGTTCTGGGCAAGGCCAGGGCGGGACCAGCGAGGCCTGGGGGTGTCAGGCCACCTGCGGTGTTCCTGTGTGATGGTTGTGCCCAGGGCCCTGCCCAGGACCCTGGCCCCATGCCTGCCCCATGGGAGATGCCAGCCTGGAGAATGAGGGTGCTGTCTAGGCTGCCTACTTGGAGCCGGGCTCCGGAGTCCCCAGGGAACAGGCCAGGTCCCTGCCCCAGGGAGCTGTCCTCTGAGGGTGCGTTTGCCCCGCCAGACCTTGGCAGGACCTGGGGCAGGTGCCAGGTGATAGCTGTCCACCTCCCCAGCCAGCTCAGGGCTGTGGTCTCCCAGCTTCTATGGCCTGCTCTGTCACAGCCAGAGGGGTGGGAGCCTCCGACCCACAGGTGCCCTGCCCAGCAGCCCCACTGCACACTTGGGGTGTGTGGAGGGGGGTTGGTTCCCTGCACACTGAGGGCTCTGGATCCCAGAGGTGCCTCCACCGGCCTGCATGTCCTTCTGCCTCCAGGAGTTCAGTGGCAGGCCTGCTGCAGCCGGCAATCACGGCCCCGTCCCCATGCTGCCTGCGTGAGTCCTTCAAGCTGAGCGCGGGCTGGGAGCTGGGCCTCACTTGGCTGTGACTTTGTTTTGTTTCCTCGAGTCAGATTGTCCTGCTCCATCCTGTGCCCGGAAGAGAGGCTTGCTTCTGTCCTCAGTGGGGCCGTGAGCCCCTTGCCTTCCCTCTGGTGGGGGTGGGGCCTGCGCTGCCGTCTGTCAGTCAGTCAGTCAACAAACAGTGACCGCTGGGTCACTCTCCTGCTGAAACAGCTCTAGGCATTGGGGGCCTGCTTTCAGATACTTCCTCTGCGGCAGGACCTCACGCTGTTCCCTGTCCTGCCTGCTTATCCTTGCTGTGCTCTCCCTGGCCCCTTGGCCTTTATTTCTCCTTCAGACCCTATCTCCATTCACCTGCACTGGGGGAGGCCCCTGTTTTCTGGGGTCTCTGTCCACTTCCTGTGGGCTTCCCAAAGGTGGGATCCAGGCCTGCCTCTTGTTGGTGCTGGCCATCTGGTAACCTGTGCATGGGGGGATGAAGGGGGCGCAACCCTGAGGTGGGTGCCCTGCTCTGTGGGTTCCAGGGGGTGCTGGGACAGGGCCTCCTTTGCTGTCTGGCTGTCTGTGGGGCCTGCGTCTGGGGCCTGTGTTCAGGAGGGTCCTTGATGGGGGCGTCGGAGAAGGGATGCCAGCCCTGGGGTAGTGAGCCAGGCAGTGCACATGTTGCCCCGTGGCCCTTCGTGTCAGAGGCCAGCTCTGGCCCTCTGCGCTGAGGTACGACTGCCTGCCTCCTCGGAGCTATAGCCCCCTGACTACCCCTGGCTGCTGACAGGGCCTCACCCTCCTCTATATCCCTACCTTCACAGTCCCACTCATTCCTGGGAGGTGACAGGAACCCCTTGATTGATGGCTGAGACCTTAGCCCTGCCTGAGCAGAAGCCTCATGTGGCCTGTGGCCTGTAGGGGACTGGGGCCTGCCTACCTGGGCCTGGGTTTGGAGGGTCCAGTGCTCTCCCTGGTTGGTTAGCCTGGTGGCTTCTAGGCCGGGTGAGTCAAGGAGGCAAGCCTGGTCTCAGCCCCCAGGCCTCTGTCCTCTGGGCCCTTGGGGCCTTTGGGCCTTCAGGATTGGGGCTCCAGCCCTGCAGGGGCTGTGTTCCGTGTGCCACTTGCCTAGGTCTGACCTTCCTGCCCCTTCCGGGAGCCCCTCCATGGCACAGTGTCTGTCTGGCTCCACACTGTTGGGGTCACCAGTCCCCAGGCCTGCCCTGTCGTCCGCTGCCGTCGGGTCTGGACAGGGGTGTGTGTTCGGGGCGGCCTCCCTCACAGGGGCCAGGTGGTGTGCCGGCCTTGTGACTCACACTGACCCTGGGAAGGGGGTGGGGAGGGCCTGGCTGCAGGCTGACATGCCGAGACCAGCCACCAGCCTGGCACGGGCGAGCAGGTGGGGTAGGGTGGGAAGGGGCCTGCCGGTGGCCTCCCAGGGAAGCTGGGCCGTGGGCCAGATCTCTGAGACCTGGCCTCCCACACAGGCCCCTCCTGCTGGGGCGTAGGCCTCTGGACGGGTCAAGAGTCGGGAAGGGTGGGCGCCCCTCCAGATCGGTGCTCCACAAGGCGTAGATGCTCCAGCACCCACCTTTCAAGTGTACAGAAAGCCTGCCGTCAGTGGGGAGGGCAGACAAGTGGACAGGATGCAGCCCCTGAGCGAGTGGGTTGGCTGCTCAACATGTAGGAGCAGATGTGGCAGTGTGGCAAGCCTGAGGCGGTGGCCCTCCACCCTTGTGTCAGGGTGCCACCGGGCCAGGCCCCAGCCCTCCTGCACCTGTGCCCCCAGCCGGCTGGGCTGTCCTGTCCCAGGCTGATGGGAGGGAGTTGGCCACCCAGCTTCCCTGCACCATCTACAGACCCCTCACACCTGGTTCTGGGGGTCTGGGGGCCGGAGGAAGGGCCTCTGGGGTCAGGGGCTTAGCGCTGCAGGAGACCTGAGGTTGGTGACAGCCCCTCCTCTGTCCCACTGCCTCCTTCGGGGCGGAGATGGCAGCACCTCAGGACATGGTGGGGGGACCAGGAGGCTTGTATGCCCCCACTGTGGGGAGTGGTACAGACTGGTGTGGGCAGAGTCAGAGCTGGGGGCCAAGCCTGGCAAAGCCTCTTGCCAGCCCTGTAACCTGGGAACAGCCATTCAGGAAAGAGCCTCTGACCTTCGGAAGGCCGTCTGGGTACCACTGTGAGGAAGGATGGATGTGTGGACTGGGCTGTCGAGGCAGGTCCAGGGGAGCTGGGGGTGGCTGGAGCAGACCTGAGGCTGCAGAGGCTTTGGGTGGGTGGTGTGGCTGGCTGTGGTGACAGGTGGGCCAGGCTTGTGATTACCCTGCCTGCCCTGAGAGCCTGCAGGTCTGGGGCAGTGGGCTCAGACCTAAGCTAGCATCTGCAAGGCTGGAACTGAGTACCCTGAGGGAGTCTTTTGGGGCTAGGGTCCTGTCTGTAACTTCCTGCTTTGTCTGGCATGGTCAGACAAAGAGCAAGGGCTTCCTGGAGGAGGTGTGCCTGCAGAAAGACACAAGAGGGAATGACCATGTCTGCTCTGGGCTCCAGGGCTGGGGCTGAGAGGGCTCAGTGGCCACACCAGCTGGAGAGGGCCAGCAGGCCAGCAGACCCTGATCCCTTTGTGGGCCCCCTGAGAGAGGGAGGTAGGGCTGGCCTTGGTGGGAGTGATTGATAGAGAAACCCCTGGATGGATTTGGGGCTTCTCCACGCTACCAGCAGCCTGTGGGTGCGGTGGGCTTGGCTCTGCCTGTTTTCAACGGCGCTGGTCGGGGCTTGGAGGGACAGCTTCACTGCGACTTAGGCCTTGGCCTCCTGGACTTGTTAGCCTATCCAATGACCAAAAGTGGGGTAGGGTAGTGCCTCAGTCCTGGGCCCAGTGCACATTAGGTGTGTGGTCTGTGCCTCTGGGTGCCTCTGGGCACAGGGTGCCCTCCAAGGCAGGGGCTACATAGCTGGAGACAAAAACATCCTCCCCAGGCCTTGGTCTCTGTGCTGACCAGGATGTGACCGACAGGGAGGGGCCACTGGCTGAGCTAAGGGGCAGCACGGGGGGCTAAGTGCAGCTGCTGGGGCCAGCGCCGCCCGCCCACCCCCTCGCCCTGGCTTGCTGCTCTCTGCGGCCGTGTTGGGAGGAAGGAAGCTGAGGCTTGGGTGGTGTGTGTGTGTGTGTTTGCTTTTGACTGGGCTCTGAGGCTGCTGGCCAGGGCCCTGGGCTCCGGCCTCCAGGGCCTTCCCTGGGACGGTGAGGCCAGGGGAGGGCAGCAGGGGCTGTGGTGGGTCTTGGGTCTTCTTGGGGGGGACCAGGTGCTGGGGCAGGTCCAGGACAGCTGGCAGAAGAGCCGAGCCGGGCTGCAGGCCTGAGGGGTGGTGGGAGGCCTCCCCCAGGGCCCATCTCCTGTCTAAGACATTGCTGGCTGACGAGGTGGCCAGAGGCCAGGGGCTGGATAAGCAGGGTCCTGTGCTGGAAGGAGCAGTAGGTCTGGGGGACTGGGGTGCTGGGGGGGATCTTGAGGTCACACCAACCCCTCCAGTTACAAATTGAGGTATGCTAGGGCCAGGAGAGGGGCGGTCCCATGGTTCAGGGCAGGGGGCATGCTCCGGCCTGTGGTGGTTTTCCAGTTTCTGTGGTGTAAACACTCCCTATGTGGGCAACCCCATGCCACTGGTGACATCACTACATGCCAAATGCTGAAGGGGTGTGTGTGAGCCTGTCTGAGCAGGTCTAGCTCCCTCCCTGGGAGTACCCCCTTTCCCCCCTGCTTTTCTGCCCACCCAGAGGGGGCACACGCTGCTGCTCATGATTCTGCCCAGCACCTGGCACATCCTTGGTACTTGCTAAATGTCTGAGAGCCTTTGAATGTTTGGTGAGAGCCTGCGGGGGACCAGGAGACAGCTGGCTGTGCCCAGGGTGGGCCCTGTGCTGCTCAGGCTCTTGGACCGCGTGACCCACATGGTTGCGGCTCGTGTTGCGTGCATGGAGATCGGGGTGGTGGGGGTGGTGCATCCGAGCACCTGTGAGAGGCCCCCACCCCGGTGTCAGCACACAGGTGGGCTATGGTGGGGGGCACGCACAGCTCCTGAGGCCACCCAGCCGGTGGGACTCTCTCTGATTCCCACTGAGGCAGGAGGTAAGTCTGTGTTGGCTCTGGAGGTGGCCCTGTAGTCTGGACCCCACCTGCCACCCGTGGGGCTGAGCTGAGGGTGGCACAGAGCACCATTTCCTTCCTGGTTGCTAAAGACAGCAGGAGTTGGCTTTCAAGCGATGGGACTTGTTGGGCACAAATGAACTGATTCAGTGGGGTGGGGACCAAGAGGAACTCCCCGGAACCTCCCTGTTCCGCCCTGGGAGCACGGGCCTTGCTGACTGGCCAGGCCCTCAGGCAGCTGAGGAGAATCTGGGGGTCATGGAAGACCACCAGCCATAGCTGAGTCAGCATGGCTTTCCTCTTGGGAATAAAGCCTTCTGTGAGCTGGGCACGGGCCCAGGAGGCTGGGCTGGGATCCTCGTTCCAGGCACGACCTCCCTTGCCCCCCTGTCGGTGAGCTTACCCAGGTGTGGTCCTGTCTCCAACCAGACGAGCCAAGCAGAGATCGGGGAGGCGTGAGGAGGAGGAGATGAGGGATCCTGCCCAACGCGGAGGATGGGCAGCTATAGTCTTGGGACTTTCTGGTCAAATCTGCTAAAATCAGGCTGCTGCAGCAGCAGGTGTCATTGTCATGAAAATAATGTGTATATGGCACAAAACCTGAGCCAAATAAACACGCAGGAAATGATGTATCTCCTACCCCAGAGCCAGGATCCTGGGCCCCACCACTGTGCGGTGACCCTTGGGCATTCCCCCCATCATCCTTGAACCTGAGACTGGGCAGACATCGTGGGTGCCGCTGGGGTGCAGGGGGAAGTGGGTGCCCGGAGACAGGATGTGCATGGCCTCAGGGACATCCTGCCCCAGGACAGCCTGCTGTTGCGGGGAGGCCAGGAACCTTGACTTTAGAGGGCTTGCCCTGAGTGTGGCCCTTTATCGGCAGGCGGGGAGGGGAGAAGTTGGGGGCCCGCAAGGGAGGGGCCGGCCCGGGTCCCTCAGCAAGTTGAGGTGCAGCGTGAGCGGATGGCGGGACAGGGCGGGGTGCCCTAGAGTGGCGGGGGGATGGGGCTGCTGGGCCGTCAGCCTGGTCAGCCTGGGTGGGGGGCCTCTGGCCCTTCTCTAAGAGTCCCGTGGGAGGGATGAGGCCCATCCAGGCCCTGCCTGGGCCCCACAGCCAGGCTGGGGCTGTAGGTCAGTGCCGCGGATCTGAGGCCGCCCAGCCTCCAGGGAGCCACGGAGCCCAGCCTGCGGAAGGCTTCTCAGGCAGGGTGGGCCCGTGGTGGGGGGGCTAATGGCAGACTCCTGTGTCCCCTAGCCCTGGGCCACATCTTGGTGGCCTGTACCCAGTGCCGGCAATAGGCAGCAGGCATTGTCTGATCAACATGGGCCGCCCAGAGCTCCCTGGCGGCCCTATCCCTGGAGTCCAGCATGGATAGGTGGCTGGGCCTCAGGGCTCCTGGCGGGTGGGACTGAGGACACCCTGCCTGCCTGCCAGGGATGGTGGGGCTGAGGGCTGGGTGCTGTGCCTCTGCACCCTGCCCCAACTTCCGCCCCCGGCCCTGGGCAGGGCCACTGGCTGGGAGGCCACAGAAGCATTCGGTGCCCTGAGGAGTGACCCGACGTGTGGCTGGAGGGCCACCAGGAACCCTGAAGGCTCTCTTCCCTCCCCAGTTCCTGAAGACCCTCCACCTCATAGGCAGACCCCCACCCCAGCCCCGCTGCCCTCGCCCCCAGAGGTGGGGCCCATACCGACCTGCTCAGGCTCTGCGTCCCTGGCTGCGGGGTCCTCACGGCCCCCCGACGCCACACCGCTCCCGCCCAGCTCCGCCGTCTCTGTCCCTGCTGTCTGCCTGGACTCGGCCTCGTGGCCTGGCCTCTGCTCCCTCCTCCTGCAGGACGCTTGCTGCTGGCGGTCGCGGGCTCAGGGCAGAGTGCCTCCCGCCGGAGAGGGCAGGACAGCGCCGCAGGCCAGGCCAGGGCCAGCCTTGTGCTCCTGGACGAGGGAGCATCATGTCGGGGTGCTTGCCCAGTGGCCCATCTTCACAGCAGCGGGTATCTGGAGAAATGGGCTCAGTCAGGTCACCTGGCAGGTGGTGCAGCGGATTTGAACCCAGGTCTGCCAGCCATCTGTGCCCTGCCCTTTCCCTGTGCTCCAGGCCCCACATGCACCATCTGCAGGCTGGCACTGTGGGTATCTCAGATTGAGGAAATGAGCCTGGGGTCCCTGTCCTCTTCCAGGAAGCCCTTGGCTTTGGCCTGTGGGCCCAGGTGTCTGGGTGAGGGGGTGGGCCGGGCTGGCCTGCGAAAGGGGAACTCGGCTGCTGGGCAGCGTGAGCACCACTTGCTTCTGACACGCTTGCAGCCGCTTCATGGACACCAGCCCTCCTTCCCCTCCCAGACCTCGGGCTCGCCGCACTGCCGCGCGCCGTGCCGCTGTAGGCTGTGGGCCCTGAGCCAGTGGGCAGGGGGCTGACAGGGCCAGCTCCAGGGTGGGACCCTCCCTCCCCTGTGCTCGCTGTGAGGCTGCAACTCCTGGCCGCTCTTGCAGGGGTGGCCTGGCCTGCTGGGTGGGGGACCTCAGGTGGCCAGCAGGTGAGGCCCTGGCTGGGGGCCGTGGGGCAGCAGGGCCTGGGGGTGTGCAGTGTCTTGCCCATGGAGTGCGGAGCTCATGGCCAGTCTGGCAGAGGCCCCTGGTGGGAGAGCCTGGGCCAGGTGCTGGGCGCTAGGCCCCTCCGAGGGACCTGCCTGTGTGGTGCCCAGCCTTGGCTGCCGAGTGCACACTGGTGGTCGGTCATGCTGAGGGCACCTGACTCGTGCTGCTGTCCTCCCAGGCTGCTGCTGTCAGCACCTCACCTCACAGGTGAGCAGGTGGAGGTGACTTGTCTGAGGTCATGTGGGCATGGCTGGGACAGGGTCCTGGTCTGTGGGACTCCACAGCCTGAGGCCAGGACCACAGGATTCTGCTCTGCCCTGGGTATCAGCCAGCAGGTTTGGGTGGGGTGGGGAGAGTGGCCGGTTCTGCGGAGGCCCCCTTGGGGTCTGGCTCACTTCCCTTTGACGGTGAGGACTCTGAGACCGGTCCTGCTGGAGGGCCTGGTTCTCCCGGGCCTGGTGTCGGGAATGTGCGCTCAGAGCCGCAGACGCCCTGCGAGGGAGCTGTGCGAGGTGCGGGCTGCAGCCGGAGGGACAGGTGTTCCCAGACCTGCCCTGCCCCTGGGCTCGTACTGGCTCCTGGTGGCTGCGTGCAGGGGGATGTGGGTAGGAGGTCTGGGGGGGTGCTGGCAGCCTCTCTGTGCTCTGAGGTGAGAGGCTGAAGTCCCAGCAGGTCTCAGTCCAACCCCGTGGTTGTGATGGGAGGCAGGCACTGGCCCCCTGGGGGCTTTCCTGGCCCGGTTCACGCCCTGTTGCCCTATTAGTGCTCGGGGCCCTTTTAGGTGCTCACTTACCTGTGCAGGTGGTCCTAGGGGAACTCTTCTGTGCCCAGGAGTTTCAGAGGAAAATGAGGCTTGGAGATGGAAGTGACTTTTCCAGGGCCACTTAGTGGCTCCAAGGAGAGACTTAGATTGGCCGGGCCGGGTGGGAGCTTAGACCACCAAACTCTTCCAGGCATTTTAACATCCTTTCGCTGTTTGTGAATGTTTAGCCCTTAGTGTCTCGGGCTCTTTGCCTACATCTCTGTGTCAGGAGCCGTGTGGCTCCTGTGTGCCATGAGGACTGTGGTGGGCACCAGGTGAGGCCATGCCAAGCAGTCTTTGGGGACCATTCGGTTCTGGGGCTGGAACCTGGCATCAGGGCGCACTGCAGTGAGGCACCATGCTGCCTTGCCTGGGGGCTGCCTGCCCTTAACATGCCCTTGGCAAGCTCTTCCCACACTCGGCTCTGCCAGGAACAACAGACAGGAGGTGTGCTGGCGCTGCACACTTGTCCTGGGGCTGGGCCTGGCGTGCTGGGGACCTGGAGCCTGCCCTGGCCATCTCTGGGCACAGCATCCCCCTTGCTTGCTTGGCTGCCCTGGGTGAGGAGCCGTGAAGGCCGCGCCAGGTCTGAGTCCAGGAGCCTGAGGTTTCCTGAAGGCCCAGCTTCCTACAGCAAACAGCCCTCCAGCCGTGGTTGGGTTCAGGGGCTCTGCTTCCTGTTCTGGGGGTGTCCGTCTCTCTGGCAGCTCTTCCTTGAGGATGAGAACTGGGCACATGTCCTCGGTCCCCTGACTGTGCTGGGCCCCCAACAACCCTCGCCAACTCCTGGCTTTGGTTTCCTTATCTGTCACGTGGGTGCAGAGAGAGAATGTTCTGGGTCAGCTAGTCTCCTGATGTGACAGAGGTTTGAAATCATAAAATGTTACTTTCATACAGGAACTATCCCGGATGTTGTGCCCCATTCTGCACTTACACAGAGGGTGGGCTGCCCGTTAGCGCTTTGCTCAGTGGTTCTTGGTCAGATGCAGGGTGTGTGCGAGATGGTTGGGGCTGTTCAAGCCTGTGTGTGTTGTCGTGGACACCTGGTGGCCAGGAAAGACTTCCTGGGTGTCCCGTAAGGCATGCTGACCTGTCTCTCTCACGGATGGCCTAGGAATGCTGCTCTGGCCGCCACAGGTGAGTGCAGGAGTCTTTGGCTTTCTCTCCGCAGGCCGTGCACCTGGGTGCTGTCTGCTTGTCTGAGTTTCGGTGTCTTCCCATGGTCTCTCGCCGCCACTTCCCCCTCTTCCCGACTGTGTGTTCTTCGGGAGATCGTCAGAAGCAGCTTGTTAGCATTGTGTGTAAACAGGGGTCAGTAGGCTCTGAGCAAGAACGTCTGTGAGTCGATGCATGAAGTTCTTAGCTTCTGGAGTTGGCAGCAGCTGCTTTCACTGCATCCGGCTTTCTTACTACCCTCTGGGGTCTTCCTGGGCCTGCATCTGTGGTCGTCTGGCATCTGGATAGGTGAGGCTGTCACAGTGTATGCCTCTGACAGTGAGGTTATACTTTGCTGTCCCTTTTCTGATGATGCAGGTGACAGCTGGGTGTCTGCAGGACCAGATGTTAAGGGTCCTCCAGGCGTCTGGCAGGCTGTGCATTCTCTCGAGGGACTGCAGCCCTCTCCCTGCTCAGCAGGGGCTGCTGCACCAGGGCTGTCTGGGTTTGAAGCCCCAGAAGGCATGTTTGTGGGACCCTGCTCCCCCGGGTGAGATGCTGAGAAGGTGCTGCTCTATCCGGAGGGCGTGGGGGCTGGAGCTGCTGCCTGCCTGGCTCGGCCGCCCAGCGCCTCACCCCCACCCCGCTTCTGCCCCTGGCTGAGGCTCCCTGTCCCCAAGGCTGGGCCTCACCAGGCTTCAGGCCACCAGGCCAGGGAAGCTGGTCATCCAGGCCCTCGGCATTTCCCTGCCCCTAGGAGTGCATGTTGGTCAGCTGAGAGGTCCTGTGGTGGACAGCCCCCAGCCCTGCCCCCTCTCCATGGCCCCCTGGAATTCAGAAATGCACCTTGCACACAGGTGGCAGAAGCTGTCTGCAGATACACCTAAGGACAGGAGCAAAGGGTGGAAACAGTTTCCCCGGATCCTCCCTATCATGTTGACCTGGCCTTGGCCACACCTTGGGGGTTGCCTGTGGGACAGAGAAGTTGGGCATTGGTGAGTCCGAGGGGCAGGAAAGGGCATGGGGCAGGGGGTGCAAGACAGGGGTGCTGGGAGCCAGGGGCCTGCTGTGGCCTCTGGATGAAGCAGGGGCTTTGGAATTTGGGGGGTGTAATGGGGAGCTGTGGCAGGTTCTCAAGGGACTCAGTGGACCATGGCTGTCTGTCGAGAGACCAGTGGAAGAGATGGCTGGGGGTGGGGCATGCTGGGCCACTCGGGCTGTTGTGCACCAAGGGGCTGGTGGGGCGTTCTCAGGGGCAGAGCTGTGCAGGTGGACGTCGTGGTGACCCAGAGCCCAGAGGGAGGCTCTCCTGGGCTGTCAGTGTTTCTAGTCCCCCTTCCGCCTGGAGGCCCTGTGGATTGGGCGGCCGTTCAGGGTACCACCGTGGACGCTTACCACAGCCCCATCCCAGTTTCTTGGGACGGGGGCCACAGGGCGTGGCACTGCCTGTACCTGGCCACCCTCATGTCTGTGGGGTCAGTCGGCTGGTCGCCTCTGCTGCCACAGGAGCCCCCGAGAAGTACTGGCTGTGGGGTGAGCAGGATCTCCCCACCTGATGGGTCTCTGCCCCCCTCCCCATCAGGTGAGGCCGTAGGGTGGAGCCGTGGGGTGCAGTGGCTGCTTTGTGAGGATGGGGGTGGAGGTTTGTGGGGTCAGCCAGCCCCGGCCCTGCACTCATGCAGCTGCCTCCTGGCCTCTGGGCCTGTGTTTTCCACGTGCTCCCTCCTGCTTCCTGGCACCTGCTGGCCTGGCGGAGGGAGGGGAGGGGAAGCCCGGCACACAGCAGGTCCCCCACAGGGTGGCTGAGGCAGGGGCACATCTCAGCCTGGGAGTCAATCCTGTCAGCATCAAGGGCCCCACACTGAGCTGGCAGTGCAGGGACATAGTGGTGAGGGGTTCAGGGGCTGCCCTGTGGGGAGCTTCCTTGCCCAGAGCAGGAGCTGGCAGGGCTCTCCCAGGGCCGGGCAGGGTGCCGGGCAGAGGCTGAGCTCTGACAGGCTGCTCTGGGTGTAGCAGACTAGGGTGGGGTTGCGGTGCTGGCCCAGGTGAGCCGCGGGGGGCCCCACCCCTGCTGGCACACCCGGCCACGGCTGCGGTGGGGAAGCCCCGCTCTGCGGGCAGGCACCCCACTCTCGGTCTGCTCCGTGGGTGGGGCCCTGTCTCCGTCTGCAGGGGCCCGGCCAGCCGAGCCCTTGCACACCGGGGCACCAGCCCAGCATCGCCGGCCGAGTCAGTGGGGCGTGGGTGGGCCTCTGCCGAGGGGAGGGCCCCGTGTGGGCCGCGGTCACAGCTTGCGGTAGCGGGGTCTTGGAGGCCTTCAGGGAACCTGTCTGCAGCTGAGCAGACGCTCGAACAGTTCTCTGGGGACGCCGGGCAGCCACACCCTGGGGGCTCTGAGCATTGTGCCACGCCAGGAAATGGCGATGCTTGGCGGCCGTGGGAGGACTAGGGACGTCCCCAGGAGAGACCAGCCCTGCCTGGCCCAGAGGCCCTGAGCTTGGAGCGCCCCCTCCTTCTGACCATTCCAGAATGCTCTGTCTTGCCGGCCACCTGGCCTGGAGTACTCTGCAGCCCTCCGCAGGTGGGTGGGGGTGTGGGGTGTGGGCGGGCTTAGGCCTGAGTGCCTGCAAGTGTGTTCCAGAGGCCAGCGGGGATGCAAATGAAAATTAGAGAGAAAAACAGCCAGAGGGGGTGGAAAGCATAGGCCTTCCGCGACAGAGTGCGGGCCTCTGAGCCAGCGAAGCCATGGCTCAAAATGAAACAAGAATCATTTATTTTCCTGTTGAAGATAAACTGTTTCAGCCAGGCCGCAGGCTTGGGCCTGTGCCCCCCAGGCTGCTGTGCAGCAGGCGGGGTTTCACCAGGAATTCCCCCCTTCCCACCCACCCTCCTCCGCTGTCTGGGCAGGCATCCCAGAGGTTTTGGGGACAGTTCAGGCGGACTGCCTGGAGGGGAGGCCGCGGCGCCCGGGAGCTCCTCCCTGGCCTTGGAGAGGTGAGCGCGCTTCAGCTGCCTGGGCTCCTGCCTGTCTCCACGGCGGGTGTTAGTGGGTCCTGCCGGCTCCTGGTGTCTGTGCCTGAAACTCTGGGCCTGACCACCCGGGCTGGGGGTCCCGCTGAGGGCGCAGCCTCCTGGCCCTGCAGCTCCCCCACCAAGGCCTTTCCTCACTGGAGGATGATGGAGGAGTGGCTCCGGGGCCTCCCCGGGGAAATATTAGCACGGTGTGGGTGCAGGCGTATCTTAGGTCAGGCTACCTAGACTGTGCCTTCGCTCAGCAAGGCTCCTTATCTCCAGGGAGATTCGTAGCCACCATGGCACTCATAGTGTGGGCCGTGGGTCCAGCAGTCTCTCCGTTCTGCAGAGGCCTGGGTGGTGACTGTCACCCGCAGGTTAATTGTGGCTGGTTCCCAGGTCCTCTGTGGCTTCACCCCTTTTGTGACCCCCATTTCTGTGCCTGTGCCTCCCCCCCAGGATTCTCACAGGCCTTAGGTTTGATTTTTGCCCTCCCCATTCTCTCAACTTGGCAGCATGCGTTTGTCCCCTGAGCAGGGGAGGTGCACCCTGGCTGTTTGGCAGCGGGCAGGGTGGTCTGCCTGCTGTGCCCAGGGGAGGGGACTGCTGGGCAGGGCTGCAGGCATCCTGCTGAGGGTCCCTCAGCGTCTTTCTGGGTGAGCAGCCCTGTGCCCATCTCCACCCAGTAGCCCCCTGGCAGGGGCTCCTTTCTCGAACCAGCTGAGAGGGAGCATTGCTGGATGGGGCCTAGGCGAGGAGTGGCCTGTCACTGCACTCGGCCAGCTGAGCCAGCATCCCCACCTCTGGGTCCCTGGGACGGGTGGGTAGCCCCATTGGTGAGGCCATCTGAAGCTCTGTTTCCTCGCAGCCATCTCGGGTGGGGATGTGGGCACCTTCTGGTAAGTCAGGTGTCTGGAGCTCTTCTCAAAGGGCTGGCTTCAGAGTAGGGGGGGTCCCAGGTGGGGGCCGTACGGTCTGCCCTCTGGGGCCCAACCACTTCTGAGATTTCTGTCTGTTGGATGCATGGAGAAGCAGCGCCAGAGGGGTGGGCCCCCTGTCCCGCTGCCACCGCCCTGTCACCACCAGCCCTGAGCACCCCCTGCACCGCTCAGGCCTCTGGGAACAGGCCTGCCTGCTGCTCCTCCCCAAGGTTTGCCTCCGCCTGTCATCACCTTTCTTCTCCTGAAAAAGTGGCCCTGCTCTGAGCTCTGGGAGGCTGGGAGTTGCCAGGAAGAAGAGAGGACACTGGCATTTCTTGAGGCAGTGTTGGGGGCGTCGTGAGGGGTGTGGATGGGGCCAGGAGGGAGGTGTACGTGCAGCAGGCCCTGGCCTGTTCACCCGGAGGCCACAGCAGACCACGGGAGGCCTGGCAAGGAGGGGGTGTGACCCAGCCCTGGGGTGGGCCAGAGAGGCGGGGCTTCCATCTGTGCTGTGGGGGTTTGAGCAGTGCTGCCCCTGGGTTAGGTGTGCAGCCCAGGGTGCCCCAGGTAGTGCCCACCATGGGCATCTCTCAGTGATGCCAGCCCAGTGGGTGATGACGGCCCCTGCTGCAAGTGTTAGTGGGAAGGTAGCTGAGACGCATTTGGGTGGCTGTCGCTGGGCCTGGTGTGGCATACAGCGGGGGCTTCGGAGGGTGCGTGGGCCCGGGGCAGCCTCCTGCAGAGGCCGTGGCCCTGGTGCCTAATGTGCTGGTGCCAGCCCTCCTCGGCTTCCTCCTGAGCGCCTTCCAGGTCCGGGTGTTGGCTGGCTGGTCACAGGGAGCCCATCCTGGCCACCCCGCTCCTCCTGGCTGTGTTCCCCACTTCCCCCACTGGGCCTGCCCCCCCTGGGCCCAGCCGCAGTGCCCCCACTGTAGGAGTGGGCCGGGCGAGGGTAGCTGCCAGCCCAGCACCACTTCCTGTTCCTCAGTCTGCCCCTCACCAGGCCAGCCTGCTCAGTATGGCCAGGAGAACCCCGAAACACCATCCTTTTTCCATTTGTGGCAAAACCCATTTAGCATCACATCAGCCTCTCTGGGCTTCAGCCTTGTGTCTGTGCAGCGGGGCAGGACATGGGGCTGCTCAGGTGCTGAGGATGGTGGTGGTGGTGGTGGTGGTGTTGGAGGTGGAGGTGTTGGAGGTGATGGTGGTGACGGTGGTGACGGGCCTGTGTGTTCGTCACTGTGTGCTCACTGGAGCCAGCACTGAGAAGTCCTGCCCTGAGCTTTGTTCTGGAGGGTGGCTTCCCTGGCTATGCTTTGGGGCTTTGTCTGCATGAAGGGCACTGCCCTGCAAGGATGTGCCCTGTCTGCTGCGGAGCCTGAGGTCAGTCGGAACCAAAAGGCTTTAGGTTGTGCTCTGGCTGGGACCCGAGGTCATGGTTTTTGGGTCACTGTTCTTTGTCCTCACACCCTGGAAGGCCCTGGAGGCCCCTACGAGAGGGCCCTGACCAGTTGTGTCTGTGAGCTCTGTGCCGTCCGCATCAGGGCCCCAGGGCCTGGGCAGCACCCCTGGGCCTGTGGCCCTCACTTCACGCCCCTCACATCTTGTGTTTCCTGCGCTCCTGCTCAGAGCCAGGTGGGGCCGAGGTGGGTCCAAGGGAAGCTAGACGGGGTCGCCGCCGTCAGAGTCCCCCTGGCTCCTGGGTTCGCAGGGCCGAGGGGCCGGGGGATGCGGTCAAGGGGGGAAAGCCCAGCGGCATGGCTGTTCCCGGGTGGGGAGCAGGGAGCTGAGACCTGCTGCCCGACTTGGGCGGGGGTTGGTGACTGTAAAGGAAGGGTTGGCATTCCTCGGTCCTTGAGGTCTCATGCTCACATGGAACCCAGACACTGAGCTCACAGGGCAGTGGCCAGACTTGGGGTCCCAGCATAACCGAGGCTCTCAAGGAAGCACTGTCTGCTCCTGACCCCTGGGGGAGCCTCGCCTTCTAGTCCGCAGCCCCTGGTCTCTCTGGGCACTGGCACAGGCTTGCAGCTGGCAGGGCTGTGGGCTCAGCAGGGCATCCTGCCTGTCCTTTGTCCTTCGGCGTCCACCTGCCTGTCCCCTCCTCACCCCTAGCCTGTTGTGCCCTGGGCATCCCCATCTGTGTCCCAGAGGGCTGGTAGGGCAGTGCTAGGAAGGAGCATTCCCACAGAGGCCGTGGTGGTCTCTGTGCGGCTTGTGGGGATGAAGCCCTTGTTGGGTGCCCAGGGGCCAAAGCCCCTAGAGCCCCTCTCTGTGGGTGCCGGTGGGCGGGTGGGTGCTGGGGTGGAGGAGTGCACGTCCTATTTTCACTTGGTTCACGCCTGCTCCTCTGGGGTCTGGGTGGGTCTGCCTCCCCCCACAGCCCTGCTCCCATGTGGAGCTGGGTGGGACCTGAGTTCTGGGCCTGGCAGAGGGAGGGGCCTGGGTCCTTTCTGGCCAGTTGGGGGGCCTCTCCTTAGGGTGTGCTTCCCTCCTAGCCCTGCTTCGAGGTCCCAGGCTTGGTGGAGGGCTGCAGACAGGCCAGGGCTGCTCCTGACCATCCATGAGGGCCGAACTGACCTGTGTCCTCCTTAGCTGGGGCTGAGATTTCGGGCTGGGTCGGGAAAGGGCAGGGTGACCCCAGAGGAGCTGAAATTTCAGCCCAAGCCGCCTGAGCTGTAAACCGACACTGGGCCAGGAGGCAGTGGGTTGATCCAGCTCCCCCTGGGGCTGGTGGTGACAGGCCTGGGTCTCCGCATGGCAGTGGGAGGCCGGCACACAGTGTGCTGGGAGCCCACCCTGCCAGGGCTCCTGGGGCCCATCCTTCTGGGCCCTCACAGCAGCCTTGGCTGGGGGCACACCCGTTTGACAAAAGGGTCTGAGGCCAGGGGGTGGTGGGCAAGCACCCCCCGCTCAGCAGGGCCAGCACCTCCTGGTGTTGGGGGTGTGGTGCCCTCCTGCCCCAGTTGCTGGAAGCCCTTCACCCCGTGGGGCCAGCAGAGCTTCCCACCTCCCCCTCTTGCTGCAAACACCCTCAGCCACCCCCAAACCCTGGCGCACCGTGGTCCCCACCACAGTCTCCGCCAGGCTGCCACCTCTCCCTCCCCCGCGCTGCAGGGGAAGCAGTCTTTTGGAAGGTGGGGCCTTGAGGTAGGCGTCCCAGGAAGCTCCTGGGGGCTGCTGGCTCCCTGCTGCAAGGTTTTGGTTCCGGGGGGTTCCCCAGGCAGGGGCAGAGCTGCAGGGCTGGGGGCAGATGCTTGGGCTCCGACCCAGTCCTGTTCCTGCAGGGCACTTCTTCACCCCTTTGTGCCCCTGCCAGCACCTCCTTTCTGGTTTTTGGGTGGGCCTCCATGGCCCTCCTGGGATCCCCTGGCCCACCCCAGCCCCCTGGGATCCTCCCCATGCTCCTCTGGTCGGAACACCTGTCCCTCCCCGAGGGGCTTTCTGCTGGGGGGCTGAGCCCCGCGTCCCGTGTCCTCTTCTTTCCCGCTGGGCGTGTGGCCCCAGCCTGGTCCTGCAAATTGAGAAAGACTGTGGAGGAGCCCTGAGCTCCCCTTTCCAAGAGTTGGGGGTTTCCTGGCTGCCTAGAAGGGGTGCATGCCCCTGGTGCAGCAGGACTGGCATTTCCTGCTGCCTCCCCCACTTCCACCGCCTGGCAGGCAGAGGCCTCCGGAAGGGAGTTGGTGGGGGTTCCCCAGCTTCCTGCTGTGGGGTCCAGGGGCAGGAGGGCTCTGGAGGGAGCCCACGCAGTTCAGGAATTTTGATCAGTGGTGGGGGTGTCCCTTCGCCCTCTCAGAGGGACATCAGGGACCACTGCTTGGTCGTTCTGACTGGTGGTTGCAGTTTCTGCTCACATGTAGCTGTGACAGGGAACTCACCCCCTCAAGCAGCCTGCGAGCTGTCAGTCACCATGACATTCTTTATTTTAACTTTACTAGATGTGACTCTTTACCTTCATGCTCCGGGGCCCAGGGAGCTACTCTGTACCTGCTCTGGGCACTGAACATTCCAGAGCATTCCTTTTCTGTTCCTTGGTTTCCATTCTGGCTTCCAGGTATTTGCATTTCGAGTTACTTTCAGTGGCCTGAAATGCTCTTTGAGCCAAGTGAGAGGTTGGTCCACCACCTCTCCCATGCAGCCTTCCCGGAATGAAACTGGGAGCCCTTTGAGGTCTGTTCACCCACGTTGGGGCTGCCACGCATCCACTCTGCCTGGATGGGCCTCTCTTGCCAAAGTTCCCTGTGAGCTCCTGTGAACTCCTGGGCCGTGGCCCCTTTCCCCAGAGTCCTGAATTGCACTGACGGCTGATGGTCCTGAAGTGGGTGTAGAGGGTGCCAGGGGTGTGAGGTGCTGGGCTTGGGGCTGGTGAGGCCCAGGTTCTGAGGGTGTGAGATTCGGGGATTGGGTTTCACTGCTCCCTCAGCGGCCCCTCTGCACCCCCTGGGTGGGGAGGGCTGGGTGTCAGCTGGTTCCCAGGTTGGGTCTGGGGCGTCCGATCCTGGCCTCCTGCAGCCCTGGCCCCCAGCGCCCCCCGCACCACTGAGTGTCAGATAAGTGTGTGGTGGCCAGCTGGTGGCAAGGCCCCTGCAAGTCCAAAGTATGACTTCTGAAGAATAAGGCCTTATCACAGCCTTGCTTATCAGTGGGTGGGGACAGATACTGGCCTGGAAGAGGCAGGGCCTGCGCGCATGTGGAGGGCGGGTGGCAGGGCCCCTCTGAGAGCAGAGGATGTTTAGGCATTTCTTTGCCTTTTCTTTCTAACATTCCCTTCCTGGCCAGAAAGTGTCTTTTTCCAGAAGACTCCAGAAAACACACCCAGCCCATTGTCACCCAGGCTCCGGGAAAGTGTCCGCTGTGGACGTTCTGTGTAAACAGGAAGCGCCCGCAGCGGGGGCCTGGGGGCAGTGGGGGTCGTGCTGAGGCAGGCATCAATGGGGGTGGTGTGGCTCCTCCACCCCAGACTCGGGATCCCCCGGGGGGCTCACAGCCCGGTTTGGAGCCATTGCTGGCACTTGGCCCCACACTGTTAGGCCGGGTAGGCGAGGTCCAGGGTGCAGAGAATGGGCGTCCTGCCTGAGGAACCAGGCCCCCTTTACACTTGGGGTGTGGGCTGCACCCCGGGGCTGCTCCCCCTTTCTCCTGGAGCCCACTTGCCCTCTGTGTTTCCTCTCCTGCTGGTTTTCTCCTCCATCTTTCTGGCTACCCCCAAGGGTTTTCAGATGGGCTGGGTGCCGGCGGTACCACGGGGGGCCGGTGGGGGGGTTTAGGGTGCAACCCAATGGCTGGCAGTCAGACAGGCTGCCTCTTTCCCTCCTTCCTTCCAGCCAAGCTTTCTCCTGCCGCTGCCTCCCCTCCCTGCCTACGGCAGCAAACAACCCAGGAGCTCAGGCCCAGCTTGGAGCAGAGGCCCAACGCCGTGTGGCTGCAGCTGTGAGCTGCTGCCGGCCAGCAGCGGAGGCTGCCAGGAGAGCCCTGGGCCCTCCTGGCACTGCTGGCTGCACCCCACCCCTTAAGGAGAGCAGCCCCAAGAGACACTCTCAGTCCCCTCCTAATTCGGAGCCCTCCAGTCCCCCAGGACTATCTGGGCAGTGCGTGGAGGTGGGGAAGTTACCAGAACAGAGGATGACTTCTGCCGCTTGGCCCTGAGATCCCCACCTCGTTTCCAGAGGTACCCCCCCGCCCCTGGGGGTGGCTGAGCCCTCAGGATTCTGGATGCACAACCGAGGTTGGGCCCCTGCGAGGCCTAAGCTCCTCCTGGTAGCTGCAGCCACGCTGGCCCTCCAGCGGAGGTGTCTGCAAGGCCCTCCTTTCCACCTGGAAGTCATCGGCTGCATCCCTGGGCTGCGTGGGAGGAGAGGGGCCAGCCTAGCCCAGATCTCTGCCTGCATCTTCCCGAGTGGGCGTGCCTCTCTCTGAGGAGATGGGAGAACGGGGCTTGGACGGGGGAAGCTGCTTGGAGCTCCTCATCCAGGGGGTGGTGGGAGGCTGCGGAGGCGGGCTTGTGGGGAGGGCCGGCCCTGTGGTATTGCAGGAGTCCCAGCAGTGGCCCTGGAGCAGGGGCAGATTTCTGGGATAGTGCCTTTAGGCGACGCTCTCACCTTCTCTGCCTCAGTTTCCTTGTTGGTGCCAGGCGGGGGTCCGGGTCATAAGGATCCAGTGAGATCAGGGGTATGCGGCCGGACCTCGTGAATGCTCCTGGGCACCTTTCCCTGCCTGCCCTCTCTCATCAGCCCTAGTTGCCCACCAGTGGCCTTCTGCAGAGGTTGGCTTGGGGGTGGGGTGCAGGACTAACAGGGCTGACTTGCAATACCCATTTTCGCCAGTAGGTGATGCTGCCATCAGTTCTTCAGTTTTTGTTTTCAAGCTCAGTGAAATGATTTATTTGCAGTTTTGTGAGTGGCTTGCATTTCCAATGTATCAGATGAGGCTCATTTGCCTGGGAAGTCCGAGAGGGAGCAGGGGCAGGCAGGCCCACCACCCAGGGCTTGACTGTGGAACTCAGGTCTGCTTCTTGCACACCTCCTCCTGCAGAGGGGAAGTGAGGGAGGAGGCTCCTGCTGGAAACAGGGGCATGTCCCTGAGGGGGGTCTGTGGGGGTGGCAGAGCCCCCGTGTCCCTGCTGGGAACACCCAGCCCCGCGGACTGGACAAGGCCACGGGGCCCTGGATAGGAGCGTGTGGGCTCTGGGTCTGCTCAAGTCCTGCCATTCGCTGGCAGTGTCCTCAGCATGATGTGCGTCCCCCCACACTCATTCATTCACACGGGGAGCGCCGAGCACAGGGCCGTTGAGTGGTGCAGCCATGGTGTGAGCCCTGGCCTTGGGTGCACGTGGACGGAGGCCACCCCGTGGCACCTGTGGTTCTGCTCGACTCCTCAGAAACATGCACGGCCGCTGCAGGCCAGGGCACAAGGGCCAGTGAGACCGTTTTGCAGATGGAAGGCTGAGGCCCAGAGAGTCAGGGAGGCAGAGCTCACTACCTCCTGTGGCTCAGGCCCCTGCTGCCTCAGGGCCCTGGGCCCTGGATTCACCCCCTGAGATCCTGGGAAGTCTCCTTCCTGCTGAGCCCTCAGGGTCGGGCAGGAGGCCTGATTAGTGTCTGTTGGGGCTTTGAAATCCCTGAGATGAAAGGCCCCGGTGTGGGAGGTCCCAGCCTCTGTGGGCTGCCTGTCTCCATGCCTGGCACACGCCAGGGCCTCCAGCCCAAGGGCCTCCCGGAAGCTCATCGCCCACAGGGCTGCACACTGCCCACCAGGCCTGGGCACACGGGAAGTGTGCGGGAAGTCAGGGGGCTGAGGTCTCCTGAGCAGGCCCAGGCAGTGTGGCCTGTTGGTTAAGGCCAGACTTTGGAGTGGGTCAGCCTCCCAGGCCTGGTCCCACCCTGCCCTAGGCAGCTGTGAGACCTCAGGGCCTCTAAAATGGAGTAATAACAGTATCTGCCAAATACCTAACTTCCCTCGTGGAGAACGTGGACTGACTTCTGCTGGGTAGTGGTTGCTCTGAAACGTCAGCCTTCATTATTTTTATAATTCTCAGACCTTCCCTTTGACCCAAGTAGATGGCAGAGGGGCTGGTGACTCCTGGTGACCAGGCATTCAGGTGGCCAGGCCTGGGGCGTTGGGGCTTTGAGTGCGGTAGGCCTCCTGCACAGATAGGCATCTCAGCTCCTGAGGGCCTCTGCTGGCCTGCTAGTCCGGCACCTGCCACGGACCCAGCCTGGGCCTGAGAACGGCCAGGCCAGGCTGGGGAGCTGCCTTGGGGGAGAGCTCCAGGCACCCCTGGCTGGCCTGGCTTGTGCTGGCGGGTTTGCATCAGGAGCCAGCAGGGCTGCCATGGGGGTGCCTGGGGCCTTGCCCTGGGCATCTTTGCCCTCTGTGGCTTCAGTGTGGCCTCTGGGACCAGGTGGTGAGAATTCCTGACCGTCCTCCTGTGGGTTCTTGTCTTGCAGACTTCTCCACCCAGGTGAACTCCTCGTCCCTGAACTCGCCGCCAGGGCGTGGCTCCATGGCTGCCCCCTCGCTGCACCCCTCCCTGGGGCCCAGCCTCGGCTCCTCGCTGGGCTCCCCAGGGCAGCTGCACTCGCCCATCAGCACCCTGAGCTCCCCCATCAACGGCATGGGCCCGCCCTTCTCGGTCATCAGCTCCCCCATGGGCCCTCACTCTATGTCGGTGCCCACCACACCCACCCTGGGCTTCGGCGCAGGCAGCCCCCAGGTAAGTGCAGTGGCGGCCCTGGGCCGGAGGGGGCGGGGCCTGGCTGGAGAGGGTGGGGCGGGGCCTAGCTCTCCACTCTCCTGGCATCTATCTGCCTTATCCTGTGGCCCAGGGGCTGGTGCGGTCACCTCCCTGGTCTCCAGGAAACAGCCTCAGAGGGGTGGACTTAACCGGACTTAGAGATCAGGTCTGGCTGACTTCTGAGCCCTTGCCCCTCAGAGGTCATCAGCCAGGCTCTGGTGGTTCCTTACCCCAGTGTGGTTCCCTCCCGTGAGAGGGGCTCCTTGCTCCCATGACCCAGAGCTCTGTAGGGTGGGGACTCCGAGCCCCTCGGGTTTCACCCCACCTCCCTGGAGCCCCGAGTCCTCGCGACTGCCCTTCCTGCTGGGCCCCGCTGCCCTCCTCTCGCTGTGCCAGGTGGTTGCAGTGCCCTCTGAGCCCAGACCCTGCAGGGGAGGGGTGCGCAGGCTCCGCAGATGCCTCCCTTCTCGGGGCTGCCAGGCCTCAGGTCCCACTGTGGCCTGGGCTCCTCTGCGTGTGATGGCCTTTTCCGCATCTGTGTGTTTCCTTGCCTACTTCTCTGCATCATTTGGGCTTGGGGTTTCTTTCTGGGTCAGTACATAGTTGGTGGCTGGCAGGACCTGGCTTGGTCTGGTTCTTGCTCTGGGGCCCCCAGAGGCCTGGTCCACCCTCCCTGGATGCTTCTTGTCCAAGCCCATGCAGAATTATCCTGAGTGCCTGGGCGACCCTTCTCCCAGCCTTGGGGGCTTCTGGCAGATTACTTGCTGGATGGCCAGAGACCTTCCTGCATCCCAGCAGGTCCTCGCCCTGTCTGGGGCTTGAGCTGTCCTTCCTGAAGCAGGTAGGTGCCCTTCTTGATCTGAGTGTCCTGGTCTGGGTTCAGCTATTCCTCCTGGCAGATGAAGGCCCGTGGTGGAGAGCTTTGGTGCGCCATCTCTGTGGGGCCTCAGGGCAGCCTGTGGGGGGGACTCAACGTGTGGGCTCCCCTTGCCCAGAGCCACACAGCTAATTGTGTCGTCTGTGTCCTGTTGACTCCCAAGCCCTGTTTGTTGCCCCTGGTGCCATGCCACCTCCAGAACAGTCCCCTTGTCCTTGGTCCAGGAAAAATGGGGCCCCATAAAGGTCTGGCTGGGCCTGTTCAGAGCTGCCTTGGACGAGAATCTTGCTGGCTTTTCTGGGGCAACCTTGTCAGCCTCTTTACACCTGGGGAATGCGTGCAGAATGGCTGGGTCTTGGCTGTCACTGCAGGACTCCTGTGCCCCACTCATGTCTCCTGGCCTTTCAGAAGCCACAGAGGCTGAGGGGCTGGCATGAGGGAGCCTCGGCTGTCTTCCTGGGCCTGGGTGTGCTATTTTTAGCATTGCTGCCCCACCCCCATTCTTGCAGGCTGCACAGTGCCATACAGCGAAGTGGCAGACGAAGGTTGGGCCCACACCTGTCCCCTCGAGCTCCTTGAGGCTCCTTGCTCGTCACAGGGCTGCTGCCTGCCCTGGGCACTGCGAGGGCTTATATGAGGCCGGAGCCTGGGCATGTGAATCTACAGTGGGGGCTGTGCAGAGGCTGGGCCCTAGGGTGCCCACCTGAGGGCCCCCAAACTTGGCACTGTTAGCCCATGTGGGGCAGGGGTGGGGCGCTGCTGGGGAGTGGGGTGTTTTCAGGCCACCTGCATCCTGTGCTGCTGTTCTCTGTGCACAGCGAGGCTCATGGCGTGGAGTGGGTGCTTGGTGACGCCGGTTTGCTTGTGAGCCAGGGGCCCGAGGCCCCTGTCGTCTGGTGAGGGTTGGATGTGGGCGAGCACCCGGGGGGCCCGGTGTTCCTCACTGTCCTGCTGCCCCTGTGCGGCGGGCCACCGGGCCGCAGCTGGTTCTGCCACGGTCTGAGCCCTGCGCTCGGCCTCGGTCCCCCTTACCCCCACCTCCACCTCTTCCTGCTGTGGCTTGTTCCCTGGGAGCTGGCTTCAGCTTCTGGGCTTCAGCATGTCTAGGAAACGTAGGGTTTCCTCTATACATGGGAGTGTGGGTGGAGTTCGGGGGAGGGGGGCTTGGCCCCATCCCCGGCCCCGAAACCGCAACCGCGAAGTCAGAGTTGCCGGAACCAGCGCGGTTCTCCGACTTCTGCTGTTGTCAGGGAGGGGCCTCTGCCGGGTGCTGCTTGCTCGAGTCCATGTCCACAAAGGGTGTCAGAATCCCTGAGTCCACCCCACTGGACCCCACCTGGCAGGGAAACAGGTGCCTGGGGAGGTCTGGGCAGAGCCAGGCCAGGCCATGGGCTCTGGTGCGTGAGCCACCCCATGTCTCTCCTTGTCCGGGGGCTCTGCCAGTACACCTGCGGTGCTTCACCTCAGCATCCAGGCCTCGCCAGCCCAGCAGAGCCTCCCCAGTGTGGGTCCTGCCCAGACCTGTGGGGCGGCCGGCACTGCCCGAGCCTCGGTGCACGCCACGTGGTTTGCCACCTGCCTTGATCGGGAGATGGAAGCCAGTGACGCCAAGGGCCTGCCTGTTCCCGGTGCCCCCACCCAGTTCTGGCTGAGCGGACTGCGGGAGGCGTTGCTGTGCGCGTGGGTGGAAGGGTGTGTGGGCGTGACTAGAGGAACAGAGCACCGAGAAATGGGCAGGAGATCCCCGCAGGGTGTTGAGGTGCATGGTCATTGTAGTAAGTCCTGGAACCGGAAAAAATGCCGTGGATGTGAAAAGGGAAACAGTGCAGGGCCTCCGCCCTGGCTGTGCCATGGGGTCTTAAGGCTTCAGCAAGGGGCTCCTGGCACCCTGGGTCTCCTAGGAGATGAGGTAGAGCGCCAGAGGAGAGATGAGGGACTGCCTTGTGCTCTATTCTGGAGGCTGTGAACCCGGCCCAGGGCTGGTCAGCCTGGCACTGTGAAGGGGCAGAACCTGGTCCTGGTGGCCATGTGGGGATGGCTTCCCAGTTGAGGCAGAGAAGCAAAGCAGGAGGTCCCATGGCATGGGAGGGTGGGGCCTCCAGCCCTGCCTTCATCCCCCACACGGGCAGGGTCTCCCCATGATCCCAGAGCCTCTGGCCGACAGCTGTGCCCATGGGAAGCCTGAGCCTGGGAGGGAGGGGACACCCCCGGCTTGTGGCCTGGGAGCCAGCCTAGCCTTGGCTCTGACCATCTTGCTTATAGCTCTTTCCCTGGTGGGACCCAGGCCAGCCTTCCCTGTTGTCATGGCCCTGCCTCAGTTTACTTAGGGTAGACACCAGTCCTGAGAGCCTGCACATGGGGGCCGGGACACAGAGCAGGTGGCCCCCTGCGCCCCCAGCATGGTCTGGGCAGCCGCAGAAAGAGGAAATGCCTGAGTTCCTCTCCTTGGTGCCTCCCCAGACCCAGCCACATGTGGCTGGGCTCCCCTTGTGGGGAAGACTGCAGCCTGGGGAGGCTTCATGCCAGCCTCCACCCTGGGCCTCCGCTCACGTCCTCAGTGGCTGCCCCCAGTGCCTTTGGCCCCTGTTGCTGTCCCCCACCCCTGGCTGCACTGAGTTCTCGCCCTTTCCAAACAGTCCCTTGGGTTCCCCAGCTCCAGATGCTGGCGGCCCCCTCTGCCTGGGTTGCTCCCTTCCACTGCCCGAGGCCTGGCCGGCAGCCTCCCCTTCTGGAGGCCCAAATGCTAAGGCAGCCGGTTTGTTCTGCCCCGAGCTGGATTCAGTAGCCCCACCACCACACTGCTGTGGCTGTGACTTGGCTTGGGTGCCCTGATGTCGGCCCCACACAGGCAGCCGTGTTATTTCAGTCCTGCATGTGAGGAACCTCGAGCTCAGAGTGGCTAAATGACCTTCCAGAGTCACACAGCGAGTGACGGCAGCTTCCCGGGGCCTGGAGGGCTGGCCCGCTTCCCCTTCTTGCCCCATCCCCACCCGGCCAGCAAACACTGCTGCAGCAGGGCTGTGTTCTCCGGGGCCTCGGGCCCTGGCTGGGTGCCTGTGAACAGTGTGTGGTGGGGGGGCACCAAGTGGCTCTGGGCCTCAGTTTCCCCCCTGCAGTGTGTGGGGCTCCCCTCGGTCTCTCCGCCAGCTGACGCTGAGAGTTCTGAGCTCAAACGCTGTGCTGCCACTTAGCAGCTGCAGCCCTCCGCCAGCGTCCCGACCCCGCTGAGCCGCCGGCCTCCCCGGGGGGTGTTCAGCTCAGAGGAGCTGGCACAGCAGCGCTCAGCAGACCCGCAGCGCCTTCTTGGCCAGAGCCCCCTGCCCTGTTTTGCAGCGGGGTGCCCTGGACCCCATGCCTCTCACGCCCCTTGTTCCTGTGTCCTGAGCTAAGTGGTTGGATGGAGCCCCCGGCGCCCCTGCAGCCCGCCTGAGTCCCATGGGGTCAGGCGTCCTCACGGAACCCCCTGCCTACCTGGGGGAGGAAGGGTGGGACCCAGCCGGGGCTGGAGGCGTGACTCTGGGCGCTGAGTGGTGGGAAATCAGGGCGGCGTGCACTTTGAGCACCAGGCTCTTCCTCTGCCCCATGGGAAAGGGGGATGGGAGCGGAGGCCGGGGTGGTGGAGGGAGCACGTGGAGGGGCCGGGGCTGCCGGCTGCCCACCCCCAGCTCCATCTGCAGGACCCGGTTCCACCCGCCAGGGGTTTGCAGAAGTGGGGGTGGTGGGGTGCTGCCGCCTGTGGAGACAGGCTGGCTCGCGGCGTGCAGCAGGAAGCACCTCTGGGCCCTTGGTGCTGACTTGAGAACTGGGGTGGAAGCAGCGGAACCAAAACTGCTGTGTCACTGTGGCGTGGCGCTGTTGCCGGGGTGACCGGCGAGTTTCCCACGCTTCCTCCTGGAGGCAGAGGCGGCTGAGGGCGGGGCAGGGGTGTGTGGACAGGGACGTGCCACCTCCCTCCCAGTCACGTGATTGGAGCCCCCGCCCTGTGAGGCCTGCCGGGCAGTGTGACCTGCTGGGGTGGACCCTCCCCACTATGACCAGGCCTCAGACCCCATCCGTGGGCCAGGGTTCCCAAAGTGCCTGCCTCCCTGGGAGGGTCACAGAACTAATGCCTCTGTCGAGGGAGCTCCCAGGAATGGGGGGCAGCTGTCATTTAGGTGGGTGAGGGGCCGTGTGTGGGCGGGGGCCTTGTGGGGTCAGCCCCGGGAGGGCAGTAGCCTGAGGGCAGCGCCAGCATCCAGCCAACACTCAGAGGGGCCCGGCCCGGCCATTCCCATGCTGCGTGGCCAGGGGTGGGCAGGTCCCTGAGCCTCAGTTTCTCTCTCTGTACAGTGGGGGTGCAGCACTATCCTCTCCCAGGGCTGCTGGGGACGCTGGCACGCGCCCGGGCACCCAGCAATGGCCTGCCAGAGCTGATTGTGGCATTTCCTCCTTAGCTCAACTCGCCCATGAACCCTGTGAGCAGCAGCGAGGACATCAAGCCCCCTCTGGGCCTCAACGGTGTCCTCAAAGTCCCGGCCCACCCCTCAGGGAACATGGCGTCCTTCACCAAGCACATTTGTGCCATCTGCGGGGACCGTTCCTCAGGTAGGCTGCGAGGGTGCAGCACGACCGCAGGGCCCACGGCGGGGCGGAGCCAGGCCGACAAAGGGGGCTCGGAGCCCCGAGGGCCTTTCATGTGGGGCGTGTGAGTGTGTTTATGTCAGGGAGACAGTAGGCGGGGAGGCCATGGTGAGCAGGTAGGCTGCTAGAGAGGAGGCGACAGCCGGGGGGCAGCGTGCTGGGCCCCTCCCTGCTCTGTGCCCTGGGCCAGGGACCCCTGGCATCATAGCACCGAGCCCGACGGCCCCAGTGGAAGGCCGCTCTACTGTCCCGGGGCCGCCAGGGCAGACACGGACAGGACGGGGACTTGGCGGGGGCCTGGGCCTCACCTTCTGTACCCCCAGGCCCGCTCCTTCCCAAGCGGAAGGCCAGGGTCTGGAGACAGGAGTCTGTGGACAAGGACGGATGGCCCTCCAGGTGGCTGGTGGTGGGCGGCGGGCGCAGCCGCTCGCTCATGCCCTGCTGTGCCCGCCCACAGGCAAGCACTACGGGGTGTACAGCTGTGAGGGCTGTAAGGGCTTCTTCAAGCGGACAGTGCGCAAGGACCTGACCTATACCTGCCGGGACAACAAGGACTGTCTGATCGACAAGCGGCAGCGGAACCGGTGCCAGTACTGCCGCTACCAGAAGTGCCTGGCCATGGGCATGAAGCGGGAAGGTAGGCCCCCTGCAGGGACGCCCACTGTCCCCAAGCGGCCGGCCCTCTGGCGGACGCTGGCTTCACGCTCCTCTGGCTGCTGCCAGAGGTGGAGGCTGCGCGGGGAGCCGTGCATCCCTGGAGGTGCTGGTCTTGGCCACCAGTCTCCCACTGGCCTCCATCAGGCATTGTTCTCACTCGCCTACCCTTAACTGAGCACCTGGATGCCAGGTTTGGGGTGACAGGAGAGGTCACCTTGGTCCTTCCTCGCTGGCACCTTCCGGCCCCTTTGAGCACAGGTGTAGGTCACACTCTAGGCGCACGGGCTGTGGGAGACGGGTGGAGGCAGAAGCACACGGAGGGCTGAGGCTGGAGAGGGCGGTGGGCATACAGTGAAGCCAGACTGGCGTGGGTGGAACCCAGGACAGCGGGTCCAGGGGCGATGTCCCAGCTGTCCAGTGAGCAGGGGCAGCGCTGACTAGGGATGGTGGGGTCAGGGAACGCCAGAGACCACTAGGACGTCCCCATCCCTAGCCTGCTGCATGTTGGGGTCATCCTGGGCTCCTCTTCCTCCTGCCAACCCCAGGCGCTTGGCATGCTTGGGTCCTCAGAGCAGCAGGACTCAGGTCACGGGCCTTGGATATGGGAGCCCAGTTTACTGAGCACATTTGTTCAGGGCTGGGTGGTGGGGTAGGTAGCATCCAGGGTCACTCCCTGAGGTCATAGAAGCTGTCCAACCATGCTCGGGGCCTCAGTTTCCCCATCTGCAGGCTCAGTGACTCCTGCACCCCGGGCAGGTTCTGCTTTGTGGTCTGCATCCACGCTGGGAGTCTCGTGCCCGGGGCCGCCTGGGGCTGGTGTCTGCGTGCTGTTCCCTTCTCTGCTGTGGCTGCCTCTGTGGCCCACGTGTGGCTTGTGTTTGTCTACCTCCTTCCCACAGGCTCCTGGTGGGGTTCCGGGGCTGGTGCCCCAGGGCTGAGGACTGTCCTCCCACCGTGGCTGCAGCGTGCCTCTTGCTTCATGCTTTTTTTTTTTGGCCTCCTCAGCCCCAGAAACCAGAGCCCCAGCCAGGCCACGTGGTCGTGCGGGATTCCTCCTTGAGGCCGCAGGGGTGGATGCAGCCCAGCCTCCCTGTGAGGGGCAGTGGGTCCACGGACCCCACAGAGCATGGCCCCAAGGCTCCAGTGCTGAACTGCAGCGGCCGGCCTGGGCATCTGGAGCGTCTGCTCGCTAGGCCTTCTTGACCGGGGCTCATGTTTCATATGTGCTTGGCATACTCTCTTGTGCTGGTGGAGAAACAGGCTCGAGAGGGCCCAGGACTTATCCAGGGTCCCACGCTGGGCTGGAATCCAGGCATTTGGCTCCCAGTGCAGACGTCATTCCTGTAGGCCAGCAACGAGGCAGAGGAGGTGGTGTGTGGCTGCCAGGGGGGCGGGCACCTGGCCCTGGTTCCTCTGGGCTCCCTGTAGTCAGGGAGGGCTTGCTGGAGGTTGGGAGTGCAGCATTGTGCCCAAGGGCTGGACAGTGGGCCGTTGGGGAGTGTGCGCTGGCAGTAGATTGGTGTGTGCCCAGGTGCCAGTGTGTTGGGGGGAGGTGGGCACGACACGCAGCTTGAGGCTCAAGGCTCCCTCGAGGACACCATAGCACAGAACAAGTGAGCTTGGATTAGCACCCAAGGTCACTCACTCACCGAACTCCATGCTCCCAGTGCCAGGCACCACGTGGCACGCTGGGCACAGCTGTGAGTTGGGGCGCCCCACCATTGAAGTGACTGTCGGATAACCAGGCAGAGCCCCCCAGGTCCGATCAGTGCTAACGTAGGGGACCTGGGGCACCCCACCATTGAAGTGACTGTCAGATAACCAGGCAGAGCCCCCCAGCAGATCAGTGCTAACGTAGGGGACCTGGGACACTAGGAGCCAGAGGAGGCACCTGACCCAGCTGTGGGCATCAGGCAAGGCTTGGGCGAGTGGGAGGTGTCCAGGCTGGTACCCAAAGAATGGCAGGGTGTGTAAGAAGACCACATGCCCAGCGGAGGGCACAGCGTGCGCAGAGGCTGAGGATGTCAGCAGATGCGCCTCCGCTGGGCATGGACGCCCTTCAAACCCCAGGGAGTGGCCCTCCAGGGCCTGTGGGCCTGTCCAGCAAACACTGACCCCTTCCTAAGGCCCCCTCAGTCTGTCCACTGCTGAGCCTGGGGAGAGGATGATGTCCCATCTCACTCTGGGGGAGCTGCAGGGGCTCGGGAGACCCAGGGTCGCCTGGTCTGACCGACCCCTCCACTGGTACCCTCCAGCTACAGTCTGGTTATGAACCCCTGCAGGGTGCGGGCCCTCACGGGGCTGCCCACCCCAGCTCCACGCTCACTCACCCACCGGGTGCTGTGATTCTGTTCCCACACCTCACAGACGGAGAAATGGGGTGCAGAGGACTGGGGTCCTGGGGAGGGCTTGCCAGCACAGGGCCTGGGCCGCACCGCTTGCCTGGTCCAGGGCTGGGTGCACATCTGGCACATTCCCCAGGCAGCGTGCAGCCCTCATGACCTCACTTATGGGTCGTTGGATAGATACCTGGTCCTATTGGGACCCAGCTCCCCTCTGCGTCTTACTGGATTTTTAAGTCACGAACATGCAGTAAAAACTTTCTTGCAAAGCTCTCTTGTTCCCCAAACACAATATAAGAGAGCCGCACTGGCTGTGGATGGCGGTTCTGTGCAGCCCAAGAGCCTTGAGAGTGGCAGTAGAGCGGGCTAAGGCCTCCTGCCAAGCGGGGTGCGGAGGGCAGCGCCTCTGCGTGTGGACTGACGAGGTGGCAGCCTGTTGTGTTGTTCCCTGGCACCTGCAGGGCCCCGTCCGCAGCCTCACTCCTGGGAGGAGTGAGTGGGGACCCCGGTGCAGCCTTGGTGCTGGCCGTGCAGAGAGCTCCATGTCTCCCAGGACAAGTGTCCCAGAGGGATGGGGCACCGCCCCCCTGCGGCAGCCTGCCCCTGGTGCTGGCACTGCCCCCAGGCCCCCTGGAACCAGCCCTGAAGTGCAGCTCTCTCCCTGCTGTCCTGGGTGGGCAAAGTGCTGCAAGGAGGGCTCCCTGGCAATGGCAGGGCTGTTGTCTGCATGTGTCGGGACGGCTGGCTGGGGAACTGGGCCAGGTGTGCCACCCCAGCCTTAGCCAGGAGAGATGTGGGACGTGAGCTGTCGGCTTCCAGCCCCGTCCTGAGCCCCCTGAAGTGCCTGCAGTGAGCAGCTGTGCTGACTGGCCTTGATGCTGCTTGACCCCTCAGCAAGGCTGGCGAGCTCCCTGTAAGAGGTGAAGAAGCCGAGGTTCGGACCCAGGCAGTGTTGCCCCGCACACTGCTGGGAGGTGCTCAAGGTTGGCACCAGGCGGGGCCCACCCTGCTGGGGGCTGGGGGGCCCCACCTCTGCCCTGGCTAATGAGGGATGCCGCAGGCTGATAGCATCTCTGTTGGGCAATGGCAGGGGCCTGCACACACAGGCAGCCATCTGGGACTCGTTCGGCAACATTCCGGGGAGGTGGGGGCTGAGGCCCTGGTGGGAAATACCGCAGGTCCGGCCTTCTGCCCGGCTGAGCCACAGCCTGCCTGTCGGAGTGGGTGGTGGCAGGCCCTGGGGAGTCTCCTGGTGCTTGTGGTCTGGGGGGAGCAGGCCCCACACTCAGGCTCGCAGTCTAATGAGGGAGACCTGGCCCCAGCTGGGCAAGTGACTCACTCTCCAAGCCTGTCCCCTCATGTGTCCAGTGGGGGCATCAGCAAGGTTTCTCCCCCTGGCCTGTGGGGGCGGTGTGGCAGGTGGCAGCAGTGTGTCTGGCTGGTGGTAGGTTTAGAGAGCGGTGGCCACACATGTGCATGGGTGCAAGTGGGTGTGCATGTGTGCATGTATGTGGTCAGTCTCTTGTGAAGACTCCTTGTCCTGGATTAAGTCCCTTGAGGGAAGGAGGGACATGTCCTCTGACCTGGAGGGACCTCACTTGCTGTGTGACCTCTGGCCGGATGCCCCCTCTCTGGGTCTCAGTTGGTTGGGCCTTAAGAAGAGGGGGCTGAACCAGAGCCTTTTGGTGAAATTCAGCCCTGCCTGCCCCAGGGACCATGCAAGGGACAGAGCAAGGGCCCAGCTGGCTGGCAGTGCCCAAAGCAGAGGAGGAGCAGGGCCAGGCTGTTGCTCCCCGTGCGTCTGCATGGCTCCTGATGGTGGGCACCCCGGTCACGCTGGCCGTTGAGTCCCCCTCTGGGCCTGGCGTGGCTGCGTGGGGAGGGTCGGCTGTGCTCCTTGGGCCTTTGGGCTCCCCAGCGCAGGGGCTTGCGGCCTCCCCGCCCTCCCAGGCTGACCCACTCCAGCTCTGCTGGGAGCATAACAAGGCCCCGTCTTTGCAGACGCCTCCCGCCGGAGGTTTTCCGGCGCCAGCAGAACGTAAGTCAAACATGACTACATCTAAAAGGTGATTGAGCTGGCAAAACATACCTCCCCAGGCCCCCTCCTACCCCCTCCGCTGTCTATAAATAAAACCATAATATTTATAATGGGGCTGCTCAGCCCTGCTGGGCCCTCCCGGCCTCAGAGCGCTTTGCAGAGCCTTCACTAATTAATTCGCGGCTGCCCCGCGGGGAGGCAGGTGCTGGCAGCTGGCACCCTCCTCATCTGAGGGCTGAGGAGGCTGGGACACGGGGAGGAGAGGGGCTTCCTGTGGCCGCACAGCTGTCAGGGGCAGGGCAGGGCCGGGGACCTGGGGCTGCCCGGCTCCAGAGCCCGCAGCTTTAAGCTCCTAATGTCCCAGGGGCGGAGCCTACCCCTTTGTGCTCGGGGCCTCAGTCTCTCCTCCTGGTGAAATGGGCTGGTTGAGCTTAACCCTGTGCCTCTCCGCTGCATCCTGGCTGTGAGGACAGACCCTGGGTACCCCCATCCTCAGGTTCTCAGGGACACGGGTTCCTGTCACCATGGTTGCTGGCCCAGGTTAGCTCGTGCAGCGGCCTCTCCTCAGGTGGGCTCTTCTGGCCTTTGACCCTGCGCCGTGACAGGGTGATGCGAGGAGATGCCTTCCTCAAGCCCAGCATGCCACACGTGGAGGGCTTGGGAAGCCTGGCTGTGGGGGGCCAGAGCTGGGCAGCCCTCCTCAGCCCTGTCTGCTCCTGCCACCTGCCGCCAGCTGAGCACCCCCGAGCCACACCTGCTGTTGGACAGTCCAGAGAGCTGGGCTTGCAGTAACTCGGCTGGAGGCCCCCTGTGGCTCCTTGGACAGCTGCTGTGCCCTGAAGGTGTCGGCTGGCCCCTGTCCTTGAGTCTTGCCCCATGGATGGAAAGTTCCTCGCTTGAGTCAGTTCTTTGGGTCTTGTAGAACACGGCCCCTGGCTCGGGGTTGGTTCCAGCCCCTTGTCAATGCAGAAAGGATTCAGGGCCTGCCCTCAGGGAACCCTGTGCCCCAGAGAGTGGCACAGATTGCCGCCAGCATCTCTGAACAGTCATCGGGGGTGCCCCAGCCAGAAGCAGCTGGCACACGGTGGTGGGGGTGTTGGTGCAGTACTGCTGCAGAGCCAGGCAAGCCCGGGGGTCCCAGAGACAGCATGGCAGGAGCCCTCGAACCCCCAGCCTGAAGAGCCCCGATAGAGGGCTGCTCAGCAGGAGCCGTGGCCACTGAGAACTGGCTGGGCAGGGCAGCGCCTGAATGGGGACACCCCACGTCCCCCACTGCTGGCCCCTCGCATTTGCCAAACCCATCTGGGGCCAAGGGCAGGAGGGCCTGGGTGAGGGGGCCTGGAGCTCAGCCCTTGGAGCCAGGGCAGGAGGCAGGTCAGGAGGTGCATGGAGGCTGCGAGAATGGGCAGTGGTGTCTGCTCCAAGAGGTGCCCATGGGGGGCAGCCTGTCTGAGGCCCAGAGGGCACTAGAACTGGGGATTCCTGTGACATGCTCCCGCTCTCCAGATGGGCATGGGTCTGGGAAGGAGCAGGGGCACTGAGAGCAAGGTCCCGCTGGGGGCAGCGCTGCCAGGCTGAGGACCCACAGGGAGGGAGCTCAGAGCTGGCCTTGCAGATGTGAACCTGGGGCGTGTCGGGAACCGGGAGGGGAATCCAGGGGGGGTACTGCCTGAGTGGAGGGAAGGAGGTGCCGGCGTCTGGCCATCCTGGTGGGTGCCCTCCTGAGGGCCTCAGGCTCCTGTGCAGAGCCCCCCTGCAGGGCTGGAGGAGGCCAGGTGGGTGGGGCTGTGGGAGCTACCCCTAGTGGGCTCCTGGGCAGTGTGACCTGGGGGTACAGCTTGGGACTTCTTGCAAGAGTCACCGTATTTTATCGTATGTTCTACCCTTGGGTCCCCCAGGAGCTGGCCAATTCCCAGGGCCTCTGGGGGCTGTGGCTTGGGGTATGGCCTTGGCAGCAGGATGGGGGCACGGCCATGTGGGGGCACACACCTTTATGCATGCCCAGGTGGAGGGTGGGGTCCTGGCAGGAGTCAGGGCTCTGGTGACTGTCTCCCAGGGACCCATACTGCCTGCTCCAGGGTTCCCATCAGGGGTGGCTGCCCTCCTCCTGGGACGGCTGTGGGCGCCAGACCCGGCCCATGGGGCTCTCCCAGCTCAGGATGGTCTTCATCTTTCACAAGGAGCTTTATGGATTGGGGTGCAGCCGCAAGACGGGGACTGGCTCTGCCCATCCCAGGTCCCCCCAGGGCTCTGCTCAGCCCTGGGCTTTGCAATGGGGGGCTGTTTCCAGGCCCTTCGCATCATAGATGGGTGGGTGGGCAGAGGTGTCACTGCAATGCTCTGCATGTGTGCTCACTAAGCTGCCACTGTGCAGGGGGGTCTCCTGGGACCCCGAGAAGCTGAGGGCCTCGCCTGGGGTGGGCGCTGAGATGCTGGCACAGCAGCACCAGAGGAGGGAGGTTTGGGAGAGGCCAGTGACAGTGTGGGGGGGCGTCCCTGGGAGAAAGGAGCCTGGTACACCAGGCCCACTCAGGCTGAGACAGTGCTGTGTGGACAGCCCCCAGCCCTGGGCTGGGCCTTTGACCGTGGCTTCTCTCCACTGCCATCTCCTTTGCCCCCACCCAGCATTGGTGCTGCCCCCCGAGAGGATGGAGTAAGTGTAGGGCTCAGCCCAGGAGGCTGTTGGAGCCCCAGGAGCTGTGGCAGGTGCTTGTGGGGCCCTGGGTGGGTTCCACAGCCTTGTTTTGGCTCCCTGGGGCCTCAGGCCTGCTGGGTGGCCCCCTTTTTAGAGAGGGCAGCCTGAGTGGCAAGGTCTGCATGTGTGCAGCACCCAGCTGCAGGGCCCCAGCTGCCCCAGCCCTCTTTGCACGTGGGCGTCACTGGGGGCAGCGTTGGACTGAGCCTGTCCTCTTCTGCCTCCTTCCCTGGCCTCTCCCCCTGGGCCCCCAGCAGCAGGGCCGCCCCTGGCCACCCTGTCTGCTCAGTCCCCGCCCCTGCCACCTGGTTTGGCCCCGGCGTGTGGTCTCCCACAGGCCCCTCTCCCCTGTAGCTGGAGGGACTTCGAGAGCCCTTCGTGCATCCTGCCCCTTGGTCTTGGTGGGAATGTGAGTTGAATGAGTGAGTGAGTCAGAGGCATGCATTCCCAGTTCTGAGGGTACGGCCCCTGAGCGGCCAGGCTTGGAGCAGAGGCAGTGCCACAGCCCCGTGGGCTCTGAGCAGCGTCCCCCTCGCCGGCCCCGGGGGGGATGCTGGTATTGTGAGCACGCTGGCTTCGAACTGGCACTCCTTGGCCCCTGGGACAGGGCTGCTGTGGGCACAGGGGGCTGACTGGACGCCCCGCTGGGTTGCAGCCGTGCAAGAAGAGCGCCAGCGGGGCAAGGACCGCAACGAGAACGAGGTGGAGTCCACAAGTAGCGCCAACGAGGACATGCCAGTGGAGAAGATTCTGGAAGCTGAGCTGGCCGTCGAGCCCAAGACTGAGACATATGTGGAGGCAAACATGGGGCTGAATCCCAACTCGGTGAGTGCTGCCTGCGCCTTGGCCTGGCCACGCCGCTCCCCCCACGGTGGCAAAATCCCGCGTGGCTCTGGGGCCCGTTGGCCCCTGGCTGGCACTCTTGCGGGGAGGCCATCTCTCCTGGGCCAGGATGGTGAGGCTGCAGCTGGGCCCCACTGGGTAGCCAGGTTTTGGGGGTCCTGTGTCTGCCCCAGAGACCTTGTCCAGGCCGGCCCCAAGGTCGCCCTGATTCTGCCTTGGCTCACATGCTTGTGCCCACCGGCTCGTGCCCCACCCCCCCGGCTCATGCCCGCCCCAATACCAGGATACCAGGGCCTTTGCACATGCTGCTCTCTATTGCCCCCTCAGGCTTCCACTTTGGCTGAAGTATCACTTCCTCAGGGGGCACCTTTCCCACTGCGGCCCCCTCATGCCCTGGAGGGAGGGCCTGGCCCCTTCACTCAGGTCCATAGGCTCTGATCTCCCCTTCTTGGCCCCCAGCCCATGACCTTCACGTGGTGGGGTGTGTGGTGGGGTGACCCTCCCTGCCACCCCGGGGCTGGGGGAGGCTTCTGGGCTGTTGCTCACTGCCCAGCTCTGGCCAGGGGCAGTGATGCACGCGGCGCCGTGAGACCTGCATTGTCTCAGCGTGCACGGACCCCCTTTGCTCTCGAGGCTCCTGAGGTCTGAGGCCCCCATGGCCAGGTGACTGGCCGCCAGCATCCCTGCCCTCCTGTGTCCAGGACCACAGCCCCCCTAGACCTCCCCTGCCTAGGGGGCCCTGAGAGTGTCTTCCTGTCTGGAGATGCCACCTCTGGTTGGGGAGTGACCCCAGCTTTGCCCTTGGGAAGTGCTGTCTGCTCTGTCGTCCTGCCGCCTGTGTCTGCCTTTCCAGGCCCAGCGAGGGTTGGGGGCCAGCTGATAGGGCCCCATGACTGAGCAGAAACTCCCCAGAGAAAAACTGGAAGGTGAACAAAAGTTGCTAACGCTTAATTTTGTCAAGTAAGGGCATTATTTGGGGAAAACCTGCCATCTGCTCTCTCCACGGCTCCAGAGCAGGCAGGGTGGTTTAGCAGCACAGATGGGCGAGCTGGCCGCAGAGGCCCGTCCTTTCGGGGAGCAACTGTGAGCCTGGGACAGCGCGTGGCTGCCCTCTTGCACCTGGCCTCAGGCTGCAGCCTCCGTCCGTTGGCCTGGGTTCCCCTCCAGGTCTGCTCACTGGGCGCCCTTCCCTCAGGCGGCAGGTGGGGCAGGAGGGCTGCCTGCCTGCTCAGTGCCTCCAGGGCTCGGTGCCAGCCCTCCCCCCAGGCCTGCTCTGGGCCCACCTGGTGATGCCCTGCCACGCAGGCCTGCCCTGGGCCCCTCACGGGCTCCAAGAAAGCTGCCGGCCAGGGAGAGGGCGGGTTCTGGGGGCTCCGACTGTGCCAGAACTTCTAGGCTCTCACTGGACTGCCCCCTCACTTGCAGCCTCCTCTCCACTCGGCACCCCAGGATGCCCTCCAGACCCGGGCTTCCACTGCCCCGTGGGCTGCCCTGCCGAGCGGGGAGGCAGGGAGAGTGGGCCCTGGGGAGCAGAGGGCGGCCATGGTGGCGACAGCTGGGACCCGAGCAGGCCAGCCTCTGCCCTTAGTTGGCCAAAGTGGGAGGTGCCAGCCTCGCGCCTGCGGTACTGGGGGGCCCTGGGCACAGGACGTGCCCCTCGTGAGTACTCCGCCTCCAGTCGACACCCCCACGCTTTGCTCCAGAGTGATGGGGGGAGTGCTGGGGGCCTCGGGCCAGCCCCTCACAGCCAGGGAGTCCGGGGGCAGGGCAGGCGTGGCCTTTCCACCCCTTCCCGCTGAGACCACCCCCTGCGGCTCCAGGTGCCCCTCTGCACACCCAGCCCCCTCGATGGCAGTCTAGGTGCCAGCTTGTCCCTGGGCCTCCCGTGTGAGCCCTTCGCGGGCCCTTCGCGCAGGCGGCGTGTTTAGCCTGCACATCACACTCAAGGGCAGGTGGTTTCTGCCAGCGAAGCTCTTCAAGGGAGCCGTTCCTCTCGCGAGGTGCCTGCCTCGGTGGTTTCTGCCTCTGGTGCGCTGTCTGGGCCCCCACCACTCAGGACCCAGAGGGTTTAGGACCCGAGCCCCACCAGCCAGGAGCTGGCAAGGGGGGCCCCGTCCTGCCCAGGCCACTGAGGCCCGCCTGGTTTTTCTCACCTGGGAGAATGAGTAGAGAGTCCCCCCCACCCAGCTAGAACTTTCTAGAAGGGCCTCTGATGCTCCCTGTCTGTGTGTCATCTCTACATGTGGGAGGAAGAAGCAGAGTGGGGGGCTGCTGAGACTGTGGGAGTCCCACCCCAGCGCCAGCACCCTCCCCTGTGTCCCCCTGTCCCTCTGACCTGCCTCCCGGGCTGCAGTGGGGACTCAGTGGGTCATTCGAGTTGGATGAGCTTCCTGTGGCTGTTGTAGCAAATGACCACAGACAGCAGTTCCTGCTTTAAGGCTCCGGAGGGCACAAGTCCAAAGTCGTCTCCCTGGGCTGGAGTCAAGGTGTCAGCAGGCCTGGTTCCTTCTGGGGGGCACCCGCCTCTGGAAGCCGTCTCCCGGCCTCTCCCGGTTGTAGAGGCTGCCAGGCTCCCAGGCTGGGGCCCCTCCCTCCGCCTTCAGGGCCAGCGTCCTCTCTCCTGTGACCGCAGCTCTGTCCCCACGCCCTCTCTGACTCTGACCTCCAGCCTCCCTCTGGAGAGGCCCCTTGTGAGGACATTGCCCCCCCATCATCTAGAATCATCTCCATCACAAATCCGTTCCTCCATCCCTTCTGCCAAGTCCCCTTTGCCGTGTAAGGCCACCTAGTCACGGGCTCTGGGGTCAGGGCCTGGATGTCTGTGGGGCCGTTCTGCAGCCCATGTGCTGAAGCCCTGGCAGGGCCTGGTCTGGGGCTGGGTTCCCCGCGTGCTGCTCACTGTGGCCCCTCCCTCCACTAGCCCAACGACCCTGTCACCAACATTTGCCAAGCAGCGGACAAGCAGCTCTTCACCCTTGTGGAGTGGGCCAAGCGGATCCCACACTTCTCTGAGCTGCCCCTGGACGACCAAGTTATCCTGCTGAGGGCAGGTGAGTGGCTGGGCTTGGCAGGGGTGGGCAGGTTTCAGGAGGAGAGGGGCAGGGGCTGGAGCCTCAGGGATAGCACAGACCCCAGGACCCTGCTTGCTGCTGTGGTGTGGGGGGGCCCTGCAGGGTGGGGCTCCTGTCCTAGCCCTGCCCCCTCTGGCCTCAGTATCCCTTCCCTCCCGCATAAGGAGGCATTGGACTTGGGGTCTCACCAAGTGGTCTTCAGGGACGTGAAGAGCTATCCGGGGCCTCTGGGGAGGGAGGGGTGAGTGTCCAGGGGGGGCTGCCCGTAGGGGTCTGTGCCTGTGTCATACCCTTACCCCCTGCCTCCAGGCCTCGGCTCCTTTTCTGGGCAGAGACCGCAGTGCATGTAGCCTTTGCATAAAAGGGTTTGCCCCTTGCTCAGCGCGCACACTGTGACTGGATGGGGTGTAATGGGACGGCTCTGGGGCTCGGGGTCAGGCCCGCAGTCCTGGGGTTTGGGGTCATCTGGAAAGCAGGTGTGAACACGTTGAGTGGAAGCTGGTTTCTGCTGTGAAACCCGGATGCTCAATGCAAGTGTCTGCCAGGGTGCAGTGAGGGTGGTGAGCCGGACGAGCTGGGTCCTCAGAGGGCACCCCTGCCCTGGCTCCCGGACCCGCCGTGTATACCAGCTCAGGCCGCAACCCCACTCAGCAGCCGCCTCCTGTCCCCAGCCGAGCGCCAGGCCTGTGCTGGGTGCCTTGGGGTGTCAGAAGCAGCCCAGCCCAGTGCCTGCTGGACTCTGGGCCCCGGGGCAGGGTTGGGGCACAGGAGGGAGAGGTGAAATGAGTCTGGAGAGGTTTCTGAGGGGGGACAGGTACGGGTGAGGGGGCAGACGCCCGGCAGGACATCCCTCCGCGCAGGGTCCAGCGGGGAGGGGTGCTGCTGGAGGAGCCTTCACTCTAACTGGTGCATAAAACCCAGCACCCCGAGCCATTGGGAAGGTGACAGCCTGGAGGGTAGGAAGGATCGGGGCAGAGGCCCTGGGTTCCTGTCCTGATGCAGCCCTCCCCCGTCCAGGCCTCTGTTTCCCCTTCTGTAAAATGGGGGAGAATATTGCT